>NC_138868.1:714000-1428000 GCF_965194805.1 Balaenoptera borealis | reverse complement strand
TACCTTCCCTCTCTACTCCTCTTCCAGGGGTACAACAAAGGAGAGGGGCCAGCTAGAGGGCGCGCTGGGGGCCAGCCTGGGAGGGGAGGAGGGCAGCGCCCGCCTGCCCCATCGCCCACTGTCACGCTGTTGCCGCTGGCCAGAGAGGGGACTGGGAGGAGGAAGAGGTGCTGGCGGTGACTGCGGCCCTCGGGGAGGGGTCTGGGCCGCAGAGGCCCGGGTCCTATCCTGGGGGGTGGCCCCGCTGCCCACACGACCCTGCAACGCAGGCCGGGTGGCTCAGGGACTGGGCCCAGGGCCCTGGCCTTCGAGAAGAGGTGCCGGGGCAGGAGTGGGAGCCCGTGCACAGAGGGGGCGATCGGATGCGGCTTCCAGTGGGGGCTCCCCGGGAGAGGCGCTGGCAGCGGCTGGCGAGGCCCTCCCCACCTGGACTTTCTGTCTAGACGCCGATGCAGACACAGCC
Source organism: Balaenoptera borealis (assembly GCF_965194805.1). Lineage (NCBI taxonomy): Eukaryota > Metazoa > Chordata > Mammalia > Artiodactyla > Balaenopteridae > Balaenoptera > Balaenoptera borealis. The sequence goes on along the minus strand of NC_138868.1, from coordinate 1,427,537 downwards.
TGGCTTCCACACTTACCCTCGACGACGTGTTCACTGTGGGGGAGAGAGGGGGAGGGGGGTGAGGGGGGTGGGAGCTCTCGGCGGGGGGTCCTCTGGCCTCTGAGCACAGCCAAGGTCCAGGGGTCCCGAGGCTGGGCGGGTACTCACACTTCCTCGTCCGACATGGTGGGTGGGTGGTTTCTGCAGGGGTGGAGGGAGGCCAGGGCGAGGGTTAGGAGGAATTGCCTTGACCTAGAGGGGCTGGAATGGCTGGGGGATGGGCCCTTGGAGTGGGGCTGCAGGGGGACGTCCATCAACAGGGGTCTTGGGCCAACTCTCCGGCCTTGGGCGGGCCGGCTCCTGCGCTTGGGGCCTCCTCAGCAGGCCGCCTTGCTTCCTCCAAGGCTCCAGGCCCCCCAGCCCTCTTCGCCCCTGATCTGATCCCATTCCGCCCCCCTTCCTGCCCTGGCTCCAGCCTGGAGCTTGGACTCCGGGAGCTGGACGGGATGCTGGAAGGTCGTGGCAGGGCAGACATCCTCTCTATAGCATTCCCCGAGGAGGGTCATCCAGAATGCACGCGGCTCGTCCAGGCCGGCGGGGGGCGGGGGGTGGGGGCATGCAGGCTGCTCTGGACCGTGGAGAGGTGCTGCTGATTTTGCCTCAAAACCTCCCTCTTGGTGGTCTCTGCTCTTGGGCCCAGATCGGGGGGCTCCCAGGGACCCCCCAAATTACAGAGCTTGGTACCTCCAGATGGTAACCTTGGACCTTCTCTAGCCTTTCCGCCCGCCATCCCCACGAGGCCCCCTCCTCAGGTGTGAGCCCAGACTCCCTTCTCTGACTGATGGTTTCCCGTGAGGACCCCGTGTCCTCTTATGGGGGTGCCCAGGGGTCCCCTGGGCTCTCCCATGGCCCTCTGCAGAGCCCTCTTCCAGAATCACAAGAGTGCACGAGACATTCTGTTCCCCCTCACCCCCCCGTGTCCGCCTTGCCCCAGCAGACAGCAGACTGAACCCCGGCTCGTGAGGACGGGGTCTGGGCTGTTTCTCTGTGTGGGCCCCCCAGCCTGGTGCCCACGCCAGGCGCACATGTCCTCCAAGAACTGAGTGGACGGCCCGTCCCTCCCTCAGCCTGCTTTCCCAGGCCCTGTGGATGCCCTTGAATGTGTCAACGTCTGCGGGGAAGCCTGCACCCGGGCCTGGCTGCATGTGTCCAGGTGTGGCCGGCACCGGGCCAGCGCACGCGGGGACCGTCGATCCGTGAGCTGGCCACCGCACAGACCTGAGGCAGCCGGGCCTGGGAACGCTCAGAGCAGCTGCATCAGAATGTTGGCCCCGGGTTTCGAAAAACAGAGTTCATGACAACTTGCTACAGCTTACTTGAAGACAATAGTTATGGCCCCCCGCCCCGGGAGGTTTGTATAAGAAAAACACAAGTTCATCATCTAAAAATGCGTTTACATCGCATTGCTAAGGTGGGAACAGTTTTCCAAAGCCTCTGTCAAGAATGTTAATTTTCCCAGAGCAATTTAAGCTCCATGCAAAATTAACCAACGGATGGGTCTCTGCTAACCCCTCCAGGAAGCTGAGCAGCTTTTTCGCATCCTGAAGTCTCTTCCCGGGGCTCTGCTGCCCCCTCAAGTTACAGCCTCCTGCTTTGTCTATAGCTGGGGTCTCACGGTCCCTTGGCCCAAACCCTCCTGGTGGGCCCTGCCCCTGGGTGTCGGGCCCCCGCCCCACCCAGGCCACTGCCCTCGCCCTGCTGTGCCCACCTCTCCCCCTGGAAGGGCCAGACACCTGTCAGCCGCCTTGAAAAGGGGTGGTCATGGCCTGAGTCCAGGAGTGGGATATTTTTAAGGAGCCAGTGGCAGCTGAGACGTCCAGAAATAGGCACCCAAATTAGCCAAGACACCTCTGCCCAGAAACCCAAGACGATGGGAGGGGGACTGGGAAGGCAGCCCCGGCTCAGGTCTTGGCCTGCATCCCCTCCCCCACTGACCCCCAGCCGGGCTCCGGGGTCGGCCCTCTTGTCTTCTGGGCCAGAGTCCCAGGGGGCATGCAGGCGGGCTCCCACATACCCAGGCAGGGTGCCATACCCTCTAAAGAGGGAAACTGAGGCCCCTCTGGGCTCCTGTTCCTCTTCCCAGCAAAGCCCTGGGGGTGATATCACGGGCTGCTCTGTCCCACCCACCCTCCCCCTGAGAGGGGCCCAGGGTGGGGTGTGCTTGGGGGCAGGGTGGCATTTCGACAGCTGAGAAGGAAACCAGTTGTCCATTTAATGTCCTGCCCTCAGAGGGGCCATTGTGAAAACAGCCTCTGAGGTCACCGCTCCTTGGGGACACCCTCTCCTTCCTTCCTTCCCAAGTGACAAGATGGGGGCGGGGAGGCAGGAGGCCCTGCCGCTCACTTGCTGTGGGCCCTGACCCTGTTCCCTGACCCTCGGGCCCCCACCATCCCATCTGGCAGTGGCTCCTCACCCGTCTCCTCCCAGAATGATTGAGGGCACCAGGGAGGTTGCTGCCCGGTGAAGGCGCCCCGTCCCGTGACGTCAGGAGGGTCAGCTGAGCCCTGGTTCGAGGGGGCACAGGAAGGGCAGGAGGGGCGTGGGGGCCAGGAGCTCAGGCGGGGCCTCCTGGGAGCTCGTGCTCCTCCCGTCCAGGCTGAGGTGGGACACGTCTTCCTTGGGCAGACAGGACAGACGCCCAGCTCCCCACTCCTCCCTCTGCCCTGCCCCAGCCCAGGCCCTGTCCACTCCAGGCCCTGGCCTCTGGACACTGCCCCCGGGCTGCTGGGGTCCCCGCCACCCCTCCCCACAGACCCACTCCTGTGGTGAATCCCACCAGCCACCTCGTAGTTGTCGTCTTTACAAACGGCAGCGTTAGAGACGGTGGCCGCTGGGCCGAGGGCCCCAGCCTCCTGGGAGAAGCTGGCCGAGGCGCCCCTCAGCTTAGCCGAGCCCCGTGGAAAGGCCAGGGGGGAGGGCGGCCGCACGGCAGCAGGTAGCCTCGAAGCCCTGGGCAGCGCCCCTTCCCGGCTTCTTCATCTCAGATCGTCACCGTTCTCTAGTCATCTGCCTTGGGACCACCCCACTCACCCCCGGGCCTTCCAGGGACCCCCCTCCTTCCTCCTTCTTGGGCCTCCCCTGCCCCTGTACTCTGGTCTGGAAGGGCTTCCCCTGCATCTGATGTTCAGAGAACGTCACCCCGCGATGCCGGCACCCCAGACCGTTGGGACCCTGCGGTGGCTTCCTGGGTCTCCAGGACGCCATGCTTAAAGTGGCAAAAGGCTGGGAGGCACAGCCTCCTGCACCCGGGACCCCAGGACGCACCCAGGCCCGCCAGCACACAGCAGGCCAGCCCGGTCCTGGGGCTGCTCTCAGATGTACTGACCTGCGGCTGGGTCTGGAGAGATGGGCAGGAGCTCCCTGTGGACAGGACCAGCTCAGGCACTGCCCGTTCGGCCGCACGCTCTCATGTTATAGTGACATTCGATCTTTCCCGGCAGCCCATTGGCCAGGGGCTGGGTGGCCGGGTGCGTGGGACGGGCGGGAAGGGGCTGTGCCTTGAGGCCCCTTACCAAGTATAGGAAGAACAGAGCGGGCGCCCAAGGAGGCGAGGATGGGGGGAAAGAAGACGAGGGCCGCCCTCCTCCCCCAGGAAGTGTCAGCTTCTATTTTTACTCTCCTGACAGTGGGCACATTCTTCATGGGCGGAGGAGGGTGAAGGAGGGCATTGGGTGGCCCTAGGGAGGAAGCTGAGGGCTCTCCTTGGGCCAGGCTGGTGTGGGGTCCCCAGAGCTGGGGCCCCATCTTCCCCGGGGGAGCTGTCCTCCCTCCGAGGTGTCTGCCCAGGAAAGGGGTCTGCCTGGCCAGGCTGCATCACTCAGGCCCCCAGGGCCGCCCCGCCTCCCCATCAGAGGCAGCAGCCCGAGGTCCCTGAGGCCCCCAAGGAATGGAAGACCCTGTGAGTCTTCGGCCAGGCCCTCAGCAGGTCCGAGCCCCACTGAGTGGTTCTCTGCGTGATGGCATTAGGACATACAGCATAAATGGGCAAGAGAAATACTAACCAAAGTCTGACTGGGGGGTCTGGCATCTCCCCAGTGGCTGGTGCCTCCCAACGCCAGGGGCCACACCTCTGAGGTCTGCCCGGGAGCTCCCCATCTGGGGGTCGTGACCCCGCAGGCCTCTCTCTCGCCACGGGCCAGGCTCAGTGTGCTGCCCGCAGCGGGCTCCACCGTTCGCCCGTGGAGCCCCGTCTTTCTTTGCTTGGGACTCCAGGTGGCACCATCCAACCGGCAGACACCTCACCCGGGGCTTTCCACGGTCCCCACGCTGGCCAGTGAGGCCACGAGCTCCTACGGCCCCGCCCCTCGAATCAGGGAAACCGAGACACAGAGTAGGAAAGAGCAGCCCCAGGCCTCCTTCCAGACGTGGAAGGCTCCAGGCGAGGGGCTGGTCGATCACAGATGGCGGGGGCCGAGGATCCTCCAAGGCTTCTCCATGGATGCTGGCCTGATCCAGGCCAATGGCTCTTGGGCTGGAGCGCAGGACAGGGGTTGGTCCCAAGGAGACTCAGATGAAGCCCTTGCCCTCTGGAGCCTTAGGGGCGTCAGGACGACTGGCTCACACATCCCAGCCCTGGCTTCCCCTGGCTCTGCGCCCCACTCTGGGTCCCCAGAGCCTTCTGGAAGGTTTCTCTCAGCACCTGATCCAATTTCTACACATTGGAGACAAGGCTACGGGGACCCGAGATAGGCAGGGTGGGCCCACCGTCCACAGCAAGGGGAGCCAGAGCCCTGGGCCCGCAGTGGGCAGGACAGAGCCCCTCCCCAGAGCTCCTGGGGGCGGGAAGCCCCCCAAGGCCAGAGCTGCTGGGGCCGTTCCCGCCTCCCTTGTCAGAACTCTGAATTCCTCCTCCCGTCCAGGTCCTCGGATGGGAGAGTGTTTGACGGGCCACGCGCGTGCCCGACCCTTGGATAACTCTGACCAACTTTCTGTCCAGTGGGGTCAGCTGTAGAGCCACTTCCGAAAAAGGCCCCTGAGCGACTGCTGGGGCCGGCCTGGCCCAGCTGCTCCTCGCGGTGGGAGCTGACAGCCCTTCTCAGGCTGGGTCCTCTCACTCTGCTCAGAGGCCCACACCACCCCCCGCCCCCGCAGTCGCAGGTGCACACGTGGGGAAAGCACAGCAGGGAGCCCTGAGTCTGGGAAGCCCTGTGTGCACCCAGCCCCACCGACTGTGGGTGTCTTGCTCCTGGGAACTGCCAGCCACACCTCGCACAGGCCTGGGGTGTTCTTGGGGGCTGCACCCACAGGTGGGCGCTCCACGAGCCTGCAGTGGCCCCGCTCGGCCAGCAGAGGAAGGTGGCTGCCTGCCCAGGAGCCTCGGGCTCTGGCAGGTGCTCTCCCGTGAGCGGGCTGAGCCAGAGAGAGGGCGCTGAGGTCAGTGGGATGGGGCAGGTTTTATTTTGGGTATCGGCAACCTGCCCCTCGGGGTGCCAGGTCCGCGGTGCAGCAGGACGGCATTGAGCAGACACTGCTGGACGGGCTGCCGGCCGCCGAGGGCCTGAGACAGGTAATCCACACCCTGGTCCACCTGGCCAGGCCGGGCTGGGGTGGGAGGAGAGGGGGGCAGGGCAGGGCAGCGCCCCCCCTGGGGGCTGGAGACCTGGGGTGGAGGCACGGGACGGGGTGGCCCAGCCCGGGTTGGGTGGGGGACTGATCTCAACCCCAGGAAGAACTTGAGGGCTGATGGGGCAGGGCCTCCACCCGGGGACAGTAGGAGCAGGGGTGGGCTTCTCAAGTCTGCAAAGCTGAGCTGAGCCAGGGAGCAGTGAGGAGGCCGTGGGGGCCCAGTCCCCCCAAAGATTTGGCTCTAGGTTTCTGCAGGGGTGACCCTCAGGGTGGTGGGGAAGGGCAGGGGTCCCTCAATCTTGGTCCTGGCCCTCGGTGTGCACGGTTGAGGGTGGCGAGGCCCAGGGACCTTGAACCTCGAACCTCGCCTGGTAGCCCTGAGCTGCCCTGGGTGCCCGCGCCAGTGCCAGCCGAGCTCCCGGTCAGCCCAGCCCACGGGCTCGGGCTCTGCCATGCCCCAGATAGAAGCTGCTGGCACAGCACTTCGGGGATGAGCCTTTCCCAACTTGCGTAGCTGCCGCCCCACACGCCCTGGGGGCTTCTGCGGGATCTGTAATAGGTTTGCTCTGTGCGGGGCTGGCATTCAGTGCCCGGAGCAGGGGAGCAGGAGGGTGACGGGTGGGGCCTCTCAGGCAGTCAGAACCGATGGCAGAGGGCCAGCACCCAGGCAATGGCTCCTCTGAGCCTCTCCACCTCTGCGGTGGGCAGGCCCTGACCCCCAGGTTCTGCAAGGCAGGGGCTGGTTGTCACCACAGCAGAGGAGACAGACCGTGGGTCCTTGTCCCCGAGGCCGGGCCAAGTGCTAAGGAGCCCGAGAGGGGCTGGGCTGGGTCAGGGCTTTCCTGGCACTGCCCACCCTACCCGCCACTTGCCCCTCAGCGCCGTCCACTCTGGTCCCCTCTGGCCATCCAGTGGGCCATGTGGCTGCCTCTGCCTGCTGCCCTCGGCTAACGTCCCGCCCAGGTGGACAGGAGTGGCGCGTCCCCTGGGAGAAGCTCCCCAGCTGGCGGAGCACAGTCCTGATGCACCCTCAGAAGTGGGCCACGGGCGACAAAGGTGTGACACAGCTGATTTCTAGCACCTCCGAGCTGCCCGTGTTCACGCTCCCCTTGGGAGGCAGCAAGATTTTGACCACGAAGACTTTGGAAAACAGGTTCTGAGCAGACCCAGGCCTCGAATGTCAAAGGTCTAGGGGGCCTGCTCTTCGAAGGGGCTCCTCTGACTCCGAGGGCAGCAGGGCCTCATGTTAGACGTGTGCACAGGCCGGGGGTGGGGGGTGGGCTCGGGAGGACAGCCCCACCCTCTCCCTGCCTCCACATGCGTGTCCATCCGCCCACTGCACATCCATTTTCACAGGTACATCCTCACCATCACTGTCTGTTTCCCTCCCTCCCTCCTTCCCTCCTGCCTTCCCCCCTTCCATCGCCCATCCATCCACCCACCCATGTGTTCACCCACCCACCAGCCATCCACCCACCATTCCGTGAAGCAGGCATTGATCTGATTGCCTCTCCATCTCTTCTCCTGTCTACTCTCTGCACAACTACTTTTCTGCCCATTGACCTCTCATCCCTTCCGCAGACCCACCCATCCACCTGTTCTTTCTCTATCCACCCATCACCCAAGGATTCAACACCTCTCTTTCTATTTATACACCAATCCATCCTTCCACCCATCCCTCCATCCACCCATCCACCCATCCACCCATCCATCCATCCATCCATCCCTCCATCCATTCATCCATCCAACTTTCCATCCATCCATCCATCTTTCCATCCATCCATCCAACCACCTAACCATCCACCCATCCATCCATCCATCCAATCACCTACCTATCCATCCTTCCCTCCATCCCTGCATCCATCCATCATCCATCATCCACTCATCCATCCATCCACCAAATCTTCACTGAGCACCTCCTGGGTGCTGGGATGGGATGACCCCAAGGTGGGTCTTGTACTCAAAGGGTGCACAGTCTAGGGGCACAGACCAGAAGTGCACACTGTTTCAGGGGCTGTAGAGTTTATAAGGGGCCAGTCAAGGGGCAAGTACCACAGTGGAAGAGGAAGACTGAGCCCCCACCCATCACATTCACCCTGACTACCCTCAGAGACCCCAGAGCCTAACACACAGAAGGCCACTGGACAGGACAGAGTGTCCAAATCTGAAGGCCAGAGGCTGGGCCCTGCCACTGTGCAGGGCGGATGGCCTTTCCGACGGGCCCTGCTCCCTGCCCCTCCCCCGTCAGTGAGCCCCAGAGAGCCAGCACGTGGAGACACCAGAGGGAGTTTACTGCACAAAGTGGAGGGCTGCAAGCGGGGCGGGGTGGGGGGGGGAGTTGGGGGGAGCCAGTGCCGTTGCGGGTGTTGGTGGCTCTTGACACGGAGGCCCCGGCACGTGGCCTCTCTCTGCACCGGCTGCGCCTTCCCTGGGAGCTTGCGGCTTCTCTGGAGGTGGTCCTTTTGCCAACCAACAGCCAGAGTTCCTTTCCTCCCGGAACTGTGAGGGGCAGAGCTGGGGGTCAGAGGGAGAGGTTGGAGGGTCCAGGAGCAAGAGGTGGCGGATGTCGGGGGTGCACGCGGGCCAGGCAGACCATGAGAAGCAGCTTCTTCGGCAGGGCCAGTGGGGGGCGGGGGGGTGTTCATCTGGCCGGCCTCTCCCCCGGGCACGTGGGTCGGGAGCCAGGAGGTGCCGCCGGCGGGTGCTGCAGTCTTGGGAAAGCTGAAACACAGGTCGGGGAAGCATCAGGCTGCAGCCCGAGGAGGGGCCGTGACTCTGCCTGTCCAGGCCTGCAGCCTCTCTCGGGTGGCCCCCAGCCTGTCCCCGGCCATCCCACCCCGCTCCCCCCACCCCAGGAGCAGCCTCCCTGCGGCAGCCCCCGAAACCCTGCATCCACCTCCGGCCTGGAAGCTTGCTTCCTGACACTGCGCTCTGGTGCCCTGGGCCCTGCTCGGGATTCAGGGTGGAGGGACGCTGCCTACTGCCTTTCTGCCAGCTGGCCTGACAGCCCCCCAGGCTAAACCTGGGGTCCCGGCCCCCCTCACCGAGGTGGGCAGCAGCCCAGAGTGAGCCCCAGCAGACCCCTCGGGCCCCTCCCCAGCAGACGACGCACTCCTGCCTGACAGAGCCGGCCTCGTGGCAGCAGCCCCCAGGCCTCCCTCCTCCCCCAGGCCGGCGGCCCTGGCTCGGCCCAGCCGCCATTTGTCAACGTCCTCGGGAGCACGTGGTGCCCAGAAACCAGGGCGGGCGGCTTGGCCGGGACCACCCCGCCGGGACGTCTGCGGGAACATCCCATTTAGCATAGCTCAGCAAAAACTGCTCCCACCTCCCACCCCGTCTACCTCTGATGATGCAGCCGCAGCTTTCCCGAGCCTCTGGCCGCCACCTCTCCGCTGGCTCGCAGCGGACGCGCCTGTGGTCAGGCCGGCGACAGCAAGGCGGCCCTCACGCTTGCGGGCGGGCACTCTTCCCGCCCTCGCAGGCGGCCGGCCCAGCACGTGCCTCCCGCTTGGCGCCCGCCTGTGGGTCTCCCGGCCCCCGCTGTGCACACGGGCGGCACCCGGAGCCAGGTCCCACCCCTCCTCCATCACCCACGGTGCACCTCGGGCCTCCGTGGGCTCGTTTCTAAACCGGGATGATGGTGGGGCCGCCCCATAGAGTCACCCGATGCAAACGTTCATGCCGAGAGCGCGCCTGGGCTGGCAGGGGCCACGCACTCAGGGAGCAGAGCTTCTGATGGTCAGGCTGCGGGCCCTCTGGGCCTGGGTCCTGCTGCGTGACTGGGGGCCGTGTGCCCTCCCCCAGGGAGGCGGCCTGGGCGGAGGAGGGCTGGCCTCAACGGCTATCCCTCCCGCCCGCCCTAGGGTGCAGCGATGCTCACCTCGGCCGCCTCCATGGCCCCTGAGCCGGCTGGCCGGTGCCCCCCGGGGCCCCCGGGACCCCCACCACCACTGCTGCCCAAGCCCGGGAAGGACAACGTGCGTCTGCAGAAGCTCCTGAGGCAGGCAGCCCGGAAGAGGACGAGCAGCGGCGGGCCGCCTGCCCCGCCCGGGGCTTTCCGCACCTCCTTATCCCCCGTGAGCGAGGCCAGCCACGACCAGGAGACCCTGGCCCCGAGCCCCGCGGAGGCGCCACAGGCGGTGGCCACCCTGCCCTACTCCCCCCACACCCGCGTCACCCACCACGTGGCGTCCCCCCTGCAGAGGTCCACGTTCTCCTTCAGCCTCACCCAGCACGGGAGCCTGGCTTCACACTTCAAGCCCACGGGGCCCCGGCTCGCAGCCCCGGCCCCAGAACCTGTCCAGTCCCCCTGCGGCCTTGCCCAGGTCTCGGACCCCACAGTGAGGGGCACCCCCATCAGCCAGGTGCACTTCCGGCGGGCACCATCCCCGCAGGCCGGGACCCCTGAGCCCTCCCCGACGGCCCTGGATGGCGGGCCTGGCGACCAGGACCAGGACACAGCCATCTGCCCTCCCGGGGCTCAGCCCCCGATCCCTGCGGTCCACACCCACTCACTGCCCGCCAGGGCCCGGGCTGCCGGCCCTCAGCACGACGAGCCCTCGGCGTTAAGCGCCTCGGTGCCCAGAGAGGCCAGAGGCCGGGTGGTGGTGTCCATTGCCCCCACCTACCGCTCACCAGGACCCTCGCCTTACACGCTGGCCTCTGTGGCCCCCAAAGTTGGGCACCGGGAGGAACCCCCCCCGGCCGGCCCTGCCACTGAGGCTCAGCAGGTCTCCAGCCCCCGCGAGGCCTCATCCCCTGCACCACTGTCAGGCCCCCACCCGTGCCGTGTCCCCAAAGTCGCACCCAAGCCCCGGCTCAGCGGCTGGACGCGCCTCAAGAAGCAGCTGCTGGAAGAGGCCCCCTTCCCGGGGCCAGAGCCGAGCCCGGGGCACGCGGAGCGGGGAGGGACAGCCCCCACTGTCTCGGCGCCCCGGCTGGCCCCCGCCTCCCGGTCCTCCAGGATGTGGGACGCAGTGCTGCACCGCATGTCAGTGGCCGAGGCCCGTGGCGGCCAGGTGGGGCCCCGGGATGGGGTGAACACCCTGCCCGGCTTCAGCCGCCTGCCCTTCCTTTGCTGGCCTCGCTTCAACGCCCGGAAGCTGCAGGAGATGGCCGCCCGGCCCCCTCCCGTGAGCCACCCCGTCCTGGTCCTGAGCCCCCAGCCGAAGAACTTCAATCGTTCGGCAGCTGGCTGGAGGCTCCAGTGAATGGCTGGGGGGACCCCAGGACCGTGGGGTGGACAGAAGAGGGGCTGAGGGTCCAGCTGGGAAGCCGCAGCCACTGAAGAGGGGAGCGTGGAGGGGCTGGGGGGTCAGGAGGGGAGGTGGGGTGGACGGGAGCACAAAGGACCGTGGTGGGCGGTGGGACGCGGCCGGGAGCGGCTGGGATTAAGGAGGTGGTGGGTTTGGGTGGTGCGGAGGGGCAGGGAGGGGTCTGCATCGGGGTAGAGTGTGGGGACTTCTGGGGTGAGCTTTTGGGGAGACAGACCGTACACGAGTCTGCTCTGAGGCTCGTGCTGCATGCGTGACCCTGCAGGGCGGGGCCAGCCTGAGTGTCCGCACGGGGCTTGGGGCAGGGCGTGCAGGAGGTGGTCACCAGCGAGACCTGGGAGGGCCTGCCTGGGTCCAGGGAAGCTGCAGGCGGGGATCAGGGCCCAGCTGAGCCCCAGATGCTCTGGGTGACGAGCCCTGACGCTTGACGGGGTGAGCAGGGTTCTGGGGCCCCTGCCCTTCTGCCGAGAAAGGTTGGGGGGATGCGTTATGTTGCCGTGCGGAGTGGGGGCGGTCGGGATGACTCAGCCGCGGGCACCGTGGGCTCCGAGAGCTGCCTGGGCGGCTTGACAGCCATGCCTCCCGAGGACGGAGGCCTGACAGGTGCTGGGAGCCCGGTGCAGGCCCGGGTAGGGGCTGGCCCCACACCCCTGCCCCTTCACTGCCACCTCTGCTTCCCCCGCCTGGGTGCAGAGCTCGAGGGGGACTCGCTGATGGGGGACAGAGGGGTGGGGTCTCAGCCTAGATGCTGGATGAGGAGGGAGGTCGGAAGTCAGCCTGGCCAAGGGGGTGAGGGGGGGCTGTGGCCCGGAGGGGGCAGCGACAGGGACCCCAGGCCTCAGGCAGCTTTGGGGACCCCCAGTCTGCACTCAGCTGGGGTCTGACTCGGGACAAGCACTGGGGCTCAGACGGGGCAGCCGTGATGCGGGAGGGACGCGGAGGTGCTGGGGGGGAAGCTCCAGCCGCAGCCCCGGGAGCAGGACTCAGAAGGGGAGGAAGCCGTCAGTAGGGGGACGTGATGGATGCTGTAAATGGATCCTGGGACCCAGGCCACTAATAAAAGTGTGCGTGACCATGGCAGCGGGTCACCCTTCTGACTCTTCACCAGGTGACGGGGTGGGTGGGGGAAACGGGAGCAACTCCCCACTCGGGCAGGAGGGCAAGGGCAAGGTTCTGGCTCCTTGGAAACCCTCGGCCCAGTGCCGGGCGGGGACCTGCGCTCCCAGGGCTCCGGTCATCCCCCTCCTGCCACGCTCACCCCGCGGTGGCCAGGACGGGCTCACCTGCCCGAGGAGCCCAGCTGGGGCATCCGGCCTCCTCCCGGGAGGGAGCCTGAGCTTCCCTGTGGGGAACAGGAGCAGGGCAGGAACCAGGGAAGGGCGGGGGTGGGAGGGGGCACACGTCTGTGGGCTGAGGACCCGCAGAGGCGGGCTCTGGCCAGCTCTGAGGCCGGGCATTCGGCCCTCACACGTCACCTTGCAGTCCCTGCCACCACACACCCAGAGCGGCAAATTTCACCCACGACACACCACGCTCTAGCCGCTGCCCCCGACTCACCAAGAAGGACGGCCTAGGGTGCCGAGCCCTCGTCCACGAGCACTTTCTCGTACTTCCCGTGTCCAGTGGCCACAAACTTGTACCTCTTCGCAGACGGGGTGCTCTGTCGGGGAAGGAGGTGGAGACCAAAGGTGAGAGACGCAGAGGGAGATGGCGCTGCCTCCTGGAAGCCCCCCAGGTGCGCTGAGGGCAGCTCCCCTTCCCTCTCACCCACTGGACCCGCCCCCCCCCCCCCCCCGCCCCGCATCAATCACATTCCGACTCTACCTTAAGCGCCCCCGAAGCCTTGGGGCCTCCCTTCTGCTCCCAGAGGCTCCTCTTACTCATGTCTCCAGCTACAATATCCTGAGGGAAGAAGGCAGCCACGTCTCAGGGGCAGAGCCCTGACTTGGGGGCTTGGAGCCCTGGTCACTTCTCCTGCCTGGCCTCGCAGGGCCAGGGCCCCGGGGCCCGCACACCTGCCTCCTTGGGTGAGAGCCCAGGGGAAGAGGCCGGGAAGGGAAGGTGACACCGTCCATCCTCACCTGGCCCAGCAGCCTTCCCGCCCAGCCCTCCACAGGGGCCAGCCTGGCGACCCCATCCCCCATGCACCACAGTGCCCCCCGCCCACACTTCAGCCTGGACGGTCTCACACTAGCCTTCCAGAGGGAGCCCAGCCGGGCCCCAGGATGGGAGCCCACCTTGCAGGAGGGGGACTTGGCGGAGGACTGAGCCTGCACCTCTCCCGTCTCCCAGCGGCTCTTGGTGCTTGCCACGGCCATGCTGGGCAGCTCGATGGATGGCTGGCGGGCTAGCTTCGGGGTCCGGCCAGAGGTCTGCAGGGGAGACAGAGCCCAGGACCGCTTTACTGGACAGCCACGTGGAACACGTCAGAGAGGCCTGTGTGAGCCGCTTCGGCACACGGCTGACGTCCTGTGTGGTTGCATTCCCCCAGGACTGCTTTTCCAACGCAGGGCTGGCAGAAGGCACTCTGGAAAAACGTGCCTTCCTCCCCTCAGTGTACTTGTGAAACACCCCCCTTGCTCTGCAGAGCACAGGTGATGGGTGAGATACGAGACAAATGTGGGGCTGTCCTCATGCTGCTCCTGGCACAGGCTTGGAGGAGGAGGGGTTGAATGGAAGAGTGTTGGTTGGATGGAATGATGGTTGGATGGAGGGGAGTTAATGGGATGAAAGGGCATTGGTTGGATGGAGGGGTGTTGGTTGGAGGGAGTGGTGTTGGTTGTGTAGAGGAATATTGGTCAAACAAAAAATATCAGTTGGATGAAAGGACATTGGCTGAATGGAAAGACATTGATAGGATGGAGGGGTGTTGGTTGGATAGAGGGATGTGGGTTGGATGGAAAGGTGTTGGTTGGATGGAGTAGTGTTGATTGGATGGAGGGGTGTAGATTGGATGGAAGAGTGTTAGTTGAATTAAAGGGTGTTAGTTAGTTGGATGGGGGTGTGTGTAGGATCAATGGAGGGACCTTGGTTGGATGGAGTGGGTTGGTTGGATAAAGGGGTGTTGGTTGGATGGAAGAGTGTAGGTGAAAGGACAGGAGTTGGTTGGATGGAGAGACATTGGTTGGATGGAGGAATGGGTGCATGAATGGAGGAGGGACCCTGCAGAAGTGGAGGGGACCCGTACACACCTCGATGGCCTGGGTGTACTGCTCCAGCCGCTCGTCAATCGTGGAGACGGGCAGGGCTGGCTGGGACTTCTTCACACTGTTACTGGAGGAGAGGAGAAGGGTCATGGCCCAGGCCCCCTCACTCAGCTTCTATGCCCACCCTGAGCTCCTACCAGAGCTTTCTCGGGCCCCCACATCTCCACCTACTGGGTCCCCGCTTCAACCCTCCCTTGGAGAACCCCGAGTCCTGCCTGGGAAGCAACCAGACATACCTCTTCTGAATGGAGCGGTTCAGGGACTCGGTTCTGTCGCTGAGCTGTGGAGGGCGGGCGGAGACTGAGCCTCCGAAGCCAGAGCAAGGCCCCCAGCCCACCCCTCCCAGCTGCTCCCACCCACCAGTCCCATTGCCCAGTTCATGCGTTTCACAAGGCTCTGCTGAGAGCCAGCCCGGCAGAGAAAGAGCAGGCTGTGCTCCCATCCTGGAGCTGCCCCGTGGCCGCCTCTCTGGGACTGTCATTGGTCATGAGTCCGGGACAGAGGGCTAGGCTTTGGGGCTTAACCTACTTTGGTGCTGGGGCTCAGGGGAGGCGAGCCCGGTTCCGTCTCCTCCAAGACCAAGGGGCTGGGTGCCCTGCGCTGCTGGCATCTCTGGTGCTGGGAACAGAACGTCTGAGGTTACGGGGTCTGAATGATCGCCCCCTTTGCACCCCTCCTGCCCCACCCGTGACTGGTTGAAGGAAACACTTTCCCCTCCCTGGGCCTCAGGTCCTTTCCCACCCTGCCATTCTCTGGTTCTGGAATTCTCTACAGCAGGAGCTGGTGAGTCCGGGAAAGCGTTGTTCCATCAGGCAGGGTGACCAACCCCACCACCCTCTGAGACTGCGGGGGTGGGTGCTGGCTCCCTCTGGGCCCGTCCCACGAGGCCCGCAGAGCGAGCAGGTAGCAGAGACAGACGCAGCCTGGGGGCCGGGGTGTGCCCAGACCCTCTGGGGAGACGCCGGCACCTGTTCATCTGCCTCCTTGGTCTCTGCCAGCCCTGGGCTGCCCTGGACGGGTCCCTCGGGGCCTTTAGGCTCTGTGTCCTCTGTTCCCGGCCCCTCCTGGGGCTCTGAGTCGGGGCTCAGATGCAGCTCCTCCAGACAGACCCCAGCTGGGGTCAGCTCGTCGCCACCCTGGCTCCCAAAGGTGTACTGGAGAGGCCTGTGGAGGGGAGGAGGAGGCAATCCAATAGATCAAAGGTCTTTTGATCACTTCGAGTCCCTTCCCGTTTCCAAGCCTCAGTTTCCCCATCTGTAAGATGGGCAGTCAGACCAGTTAAGTGCCCAGGAATCTCGAGACCCCAGCCTCTTTAGAGAAGTAAGCCCAAGGACCTCAGAGCCTGCCCTCTGTCCCCGGGGCCATGTGACCAGTGCCCACTGCCCCATCCCTGCACTCTGAAGCTAGCCCCGGGCTCCAGGCCCTCAGGACCATCCCCGGCCCGTGTCTTGCTTGTTGGTGTCCAGCCTGCGGGCTGGCCTCCTGGGGCTGGGGCTGCCTGGGCCCCCTGCTCCTGCCCTGCTCCGCGTTGGGGCGAGCGGGCCTGGGCGGCAGGTGGGAGCTAGGTGGGGTCTGAGGGTTGTTTGGGGGCTGGTCAACTGAGGGACGAGGCAAGGGCTGGGGTCACAGCGAGGACTGCAGCCCTGAGGAGCAGGGCTGACCAGGCTGGCTGTGGGGGGCGGCGGGGAGGCCAGCCGCTGGCAGCCTGCGCGACTCTGCATTGGAGCGGGACTGAACCTGGAGAAGAAGATGGGAAATTCTCGCATTTTCCATGATTTCAGGCCCCTTGGTGTTCATGCCAGCCAAGACCCAGACCACCACCCAAGGTGGGCCGGGGTCCGAGCCAGCGGCAGGCTCACAGAGGGCCCATTCAGCTGGGCTACAGGAGGCCAGGCAGGTGCGGGGGGCAGGGCGGCCTGGCGAGAGCAGGAGGGTCCACAGAAGAGCTATAGTGCCCCCTGCTGTTGGGCGGCCAGTCGGGGACAAAGCGAACAGGGCCGGCAGGGCTGCAGCCGCCCCAGCACCAGTGGACGGGCCACCCTGCTGCCCCCGCCCCCAGCTCAGAAACGCAGAGTGTGCTCTGGCCCCCAGAGACCGATGAGGGAAACCGAGGCCTGGAGGGCGGCCGTGGGCAGGGGGCCACACCAGGAGCAGGGCCCCAGCCAGGCAGCTGGCTCTGGGCGTGGATGGGAAGGGGTGGTGGAGTGACGGGAGGGGTCTTAGCGAGAGCTCGGGGCTGCTTCAGGGGCCTTGGAGGGGACGGGAGGTGGCCCAGAGGGGTTCCGGAGACCCTCGAGGCCACAGGGCCCCGAGCCTGGAGCTCCCGAGCAGAGCTGGGCCCCTGCCCCCGGGCTGTGGGGTGCTGAGAGCAGCTCAGACCCCCGGGGTGGGGGCGGGTGAGGGTCCGGAGCAGACCCCAGCCCAGGGCCCCTCCCCCTGCCTGCCCTGGTTCAGAGCGGCTGCACATCTGGAAAGCTTGTCCCCCCAGGCCGACTGGCGGCCGCACATCTGGAAATACCTGCTCCCCTCCGTGGGAATGGAGCTCGCTGCCCCGGGGGAGGAAGGGGCGGCGGCGGGGGCGCAGGGCCTCCCTGACGTCAGTGGGCTGCAGATGTGCTGATGGAGCAACAGCCCGGCCGGCCGCAGCTGGTCTGGATGGGGCCCGGGGGCCCTGGGGAGCCCAGGAACGAGATTCCTCCTGTCCCACCCGCAGCACCAGCACCCCCGCCGCCGCCCTCCTGTCTCGTTCTCTTCCTCCTTCTCCCGCTACGGCCACGAGGGCATTTTGGGGGGCTGCTGGGGGGGCGGGAGCAGAGGGAGTGGCTCGGACACAGGTTAGGGGGCTTGGACAGAGCCCCCCACCGCCACACTTTGACCCCCACTTGCCTGTCCTCCTCCTGCTCCCCCTCCGGGCTCGCACCCCGAGGGGGGGCCCCACCGTCCGTGGTCTCCCCAGCCCCCCAATGCTGCCGCCGCTGCTCTGGCTTCTGGGACCAGTCGCCGAAACCCTCATCCTCGTCCAGTTCAGGGGCCTCCGAGGGCTTCGGGCTGAGGCTGAAAGAGCAGGCACGTTCTTAGGGCCGGGCCAGATGCGGGGCAGGGGGCCGACATCCCCGTCCACGCCGCCTCCCTCTCTCAGACCCTGGGTTCCAAGTGCGGGAGACCCCATCTGCCCCAGGGGCAGCACCCCACGGCTGGGCCGAGGCCCCCCCCCATTGTCAGAGAATCCCTGAGGGCAGGATTGTGTCTCCCCCACAGACTGGAGCTACCTGAGGCCAAGATTGGGCCACACCCTATTAAGCCAGGACTCCCCAAGAACAGGGCTATGTCTCCCCGCTCAGCCTGGGGCTCCCCAAATGCTGGGCTATGTCTCTCCCCCGCTACCTACGGTCCCCGCGGGTGGGTGCCGAGTTTCCCTCTGCCCTCCCGGCTGAGCCCTGAACCCTGTCCCCCACGGCAGGCCTGTGGTCCAGTGGTCCCTGCCTGCCCCCAGCCCCTGCCTGCTAGGCTAGGGACCTGGCCCGAGGGGCCTTGACCGCTGCAGCACCCCACTCCACCCAGAGCTGCTGACTCGGAGAAAATGGAACAAAACAGGGCCGGGAGGAGGGGAAGCATTATTGGAAAAACAGCCCAGCCCAGCTACAGCGGCCTCCTGGGCCCCGGCAGGGAATAAGCCGGCCCTCGGCCCGCCAAGTTGGATGTGGCCTCAGTGAGTCACAGACAGCAAGGACTAGGGCAAGGGGCTCGGGGGCCAGGGCCCCACAGCTGCGCTCAGAGTCAGTCCAAGCAAGGGGGACCGTTCAGGGTGACCAGGGCCTGAGGCAGGACCTCGGAAGGCTGGCTGGTAGGGGGTAGCTCCACACGTCTCTGGCCAGGTGTCCGGCAGACTCCGCTGGCACCTGGGGCTGCAACGACCCTCACCCTAAGGACACCCCCACCCCACCCCGCCCGGGTTCCAGGGCTGGGCCCCTCCCTCCTCGTCTCATCTGCTCTGGGGCCTCCAGCCCAGGGCCTGACCCCCAGAGGACCCCTCTGCCCAGGGGTGCAGGACAAGCGAGCTGGCAGTGTCGGCTCACAGCTTCTCCTGCTCCAGCTGCACCAGGGACTGGCCTCCTTCGTCCTCATCCTGGGCCGGAAGCTGCCAGCCCCTCTCCTGCTGGCGCCGCCCCCGGGCGCCATCCTCCTCCTCTTCCACGCTCCACTGAGTGGCGAGCCTGAGGGACACGGAGAAAGAGTCAACACCGGGGCCTGTACCCCACTTCCCCCGTCCAAGCAGGCCCCAGCAAGGCCTCTCTAGGCCTCAGTTTCCCCATCTTTACAGCAGAGATCTTGAGAGGTGGTCGGGAAGGTGTCCTCGGGTTGGAGGAGGACCCAGGGCTCTGGTGGTCTCTGGACGTCCACGTGCCTCCTGGTGATGTGGGGGCCCCAGTGTCGGACAGGCTTGGGGAAACCCCAAGGATGGGACCAGACCCTCCATCCTCCTCCAGCAGGCTGGATCCCTGGACCCCCTGGGAGCCAGGACACTGGCTAGTGTAGCTTTGGCCCCAGGCAGGGCCCGGAGGGTACGGGAATAGCCGGCTGAGGTGCGGAGAGCTGGCTGTGGCCGCCGGGCAGCTGGGGTCACTCGTTCGTTCTACCTGAGTCAAGTGACTGTAGCCTCGGCCACTCGGGCGCTGGTGGCCTGGGCTGAGGTCAGGCCAGAGGCGGCCCAGCTAGGCGGCCACGCCCCTAACGCGACCATCCCAGCAGGGGCGACCCTTCCTGCCCCATAGGAGCAGACTGCGGCCCCGCTAGAGGACCCGAAAAGGGCCTGCCTTCAGCCGGGACCTGACCTCTCAGCTCACCCAACACCACGCCCGCCCGTCCCCGGCCCCCGTGCGGAGTCTCTCCGGGCTGTGCCGTCAATGGGGAAACTGAGGCCCACGCAGAGCCGGGTGCGGGGGACCTCACTCCCACACTTCCTGGGGTTCCTCCCTCGGGTCTACACAAGGTCGGCCTGAGACCAGGGGTCCGGGGCCGGACCACCCTGGCCCTGGTCCAGCAGATCTCAGGCTGTTGGCATCCGGTGGGCACCGCAGGCCTCGGCCAGCTGGCACGGTCTGCCTGCCCCAGCTCCCCCAGAGCCCGAGAGAGGGGTCCTGGGTCTCCGTTCTACAGCGCTCACTGTTCCGAGCCGGGGTCTCAGCCCCTTCCTGCCGTGTCCCCCGCCTGACCCCGCAGCCCGCTCCTTCAGGGCCCCCGTCCCCTGGCCAGGGTGGGCCGGCTCTGTGGTCTCGGCAGCCGTGCCAGCACATGATCTAATCTCTCCTAGGTCTCCTCGGAGCCTCCCAGACAAAAGCCAGGCCCCTCCATAGCCCCAGCTCGAGGCCCGCTCCCCCCGCGGCAGCCACACGGGACCCCAGCCACGCAAACCAAGCCGCCTGCTCAGCCCTCGGCACCCCCAGTCCGCCCCCCACCCCCGTGCCGCTCCTCAGAAGCGACTTTGACTCCCACCCCCTCCCCACCCGGGCCCCAGGGAGCCACTTAATCCCCCACACCTGGCTCCCATCAGCCTCCTGCTCCAGGCCCTCGGCTGGGGGCTGGGGGCCACGTCCTGTCTGGGGAGGAAGAGCCTGGGGTGATCTCGGGGATGTTGGGGACCTAGGGTCCGGGGCTCCTCCCCGCCATGAGCACCAACAGCCCCTTCAGATGGAGGGCAGAAGCCTAGCAGGGCAGTGGGGGGAGAGAAGGTGCCCACAGCCCTCTCCTGGGGCAGCCCGGGGGCGCCCGGGGGGATTCCTCCGAGGGGTGAGACCGGCACTGCATCTCTTGCACTGCCACGTCCAAGCTGCACACGCCTATGGGTGTGTTGGGCGTTTGGGATTTTTTGGCCAATGTGTGGTGCTGGGTGTGTGTGCATGGGCCCTGGTGGGATGTGTGGGTGGGCCAGGTGGGGCCTCTCTCAGGATGATAGCTCCTGCTCCCCAGACCCCTCCCCCAAGCCCCGGGGACCCTTCATTGGCACAGCTGAGTGCAGAGGCCACACGGTCTGGTCAGCCCACCGGTAGGGCGATATGTCCCGGCCAGCAAAGCCCCACGCAGGCCTGCACTCAACCGCGCAATGCACAGCGGGCCTCCCTGGCACACACACACACACACACACACACCAACACACGCACACACGCACACGTGGCAGGAATGCACACGTGTACGTACACACTTTCTCCTGAGCCCAACACTCAGGCCCACGTGGGCGCACCCACCCACACTCCACGCATGGGTCCCGGCGCCCCCCACCAGGCACACTCGTGCACACACGTGTGCACACGGACGTCCATGTGCTGACAGACTCGGGCAAGGGAACAAGGTGAGGGCAAGGTGGCAGGCCCAGGCCCCCAGGCCCGTCCAGGGGGCCCCAGCACACTGTTTAGTGTTTTCCTGCCGTCGTCCCGACAACGCGCCTGGCCAGAGGCCAAGGCATGTTTTCTGAGAACATTACTCCTGAGGAGCTGGCCCCTCCAAGGGTCACCCCTGCTCCCTGCCATCTGCATGTGACCCCCGAGCCCTCAGGGGCAGGGAGCTCGGGGGGGGGCAGAGCCGGGTAGCAGGGTAGGGGTCCCCAGCGGTCTCGCCAAAGCCCCACACTGGGAGAGGCCGCGCTGGCCCCCAGCCCCTGACCCAGCGGCCCAAGGACGGAGCCGGCTCAGCCCCTTTCCTCCGGGCCTCCTCCCTTCCCGCCCGCCCGCCTGCCCCAGGATGTGAGTAATGCGGCCCCTCCTGGCCCCTCCCATGACCTCACCCCCTCACTGTTCCACAGCTGGGTTTCGTTCTGGGAACTGAGAGGGGGGCGGCTCTCCTGGGGTGGGGTGGGGGCCTCTGGCCTGGGAAAGGCGCCCCCGGCCGGCGGCCCAGACCCCTTGGCACGCTCGGCGGAGCTGTCAGGATGCTGGCGTCGGCTGGCCGGCCCGCCCGTGGCCCTGGCTCAGCCCGTGCGCAGCTGCGAGGGATTTGGTGTTCCTGCACAAATGCAATTATCTCTTTCCTGCGTCTGCTCTGGCTCCGGGCGCGCCCAGGGTTCAGCCCCAGGGGCTGCTGAAAGGGCTCTGCACCCCCCCTCCCTGTGTCACGCTCCAGCGTGGCGCCTCGCCCCACCAGGTACACGAGTGTGCACAGACCCCAACGGGCCGGCTATGGCTCCCTGTCCTCAGTGGGGCTCCCCAAGTTCAGGGGCTACCGCTGCTGGCCACGTCCACCGCCTACCGGGCCCCTCCCCTCCTTCCTCCGCAGCCCCCCAGTCTCCACCACGGCTTCCATGGTGCCAGTCCTGGGCCTGGTCTGGCCCTCCCCGCTGTCCCAACCTCCTTCCTCCCCTGCCCTGCGGTGGCTCCAGAGGGGGCATCAAGCCTCGGTCCCGTCTCAACTCTGCCCCCTGCAGGCAGCTCACGGCCGCCCCACCTGCTTCTCGGCGCCTAAAGCTTTTCAGAGTTCTGGAAAGAGCTTCGGGGCTCAGCTGAGGGGCCAGGGCCCAAGGGAGGACGGCCAGGCCGGGCCAGGCCAGAAGTGGGGAACTTCCCCTTTAGACCTGCAGGGCAACCTCCTGGCCATTGTCCCCTGGACACCACGGGCAGGAGCTGGCTGGGAGGCCTGGGGAGCTGGGCCGGTCACCCAGCCGGAGCAGGGGGCCCCTGTCTCCCTGTGACCATCAAGGTGTCCAGTCCCCTCCCGTGCCCCACGCCCTGGGGTCTCGTACGCCAAGGTGGACATCTGCAGAGCAACCGGCGCCTCAAGTGACCGCAGAGCCCACGAGTGAAGGGACAGAGTGTGGGGGGACCCGAGCCCCAGAGAGGCCACTCGGCCTGGCTTCCGGGGCTGGGGGACAGCACGCACCCCCAGCCACCTCGTCTTAGAGCAGCCCCCGAGCGCAGGCACTGGGCCCCGCCGGGAGCTCAGGAGAGGGCAGCGGTGCCTGGGCAGCCCCCGCACCCCACAACTCAAGGGGTGCCCCTCACTGGTGTGCAACGTGGGTCCCGCCCAGGCAGCCCGGGGGAGGGTCCACGGCGGGCACCAGGATGCTGGCTCTCACTCATCCGTGCAGTGAGGCAGCTGTGAGGGGCGAGCCAGGCACAGAGATAGCCCCAAGCGAGCAGGTGGGAGGTGGGTGGGGTGGCAGAGGGTGTGGGCACGGGAGCCGCAGCTGCTGGGAACCTGGCCACCACCCCCCTGCCCTCCCGACTGCCCTGGCACTGGTCCAGCCCCCCTCCCGGCCCACCCCCCTTCAGCAGTGCCTTCCTGGGTGTGTCTGTACCCCACTGGGTGTCCTATGCCAGGGAGACACCCCACAGGGCAAGCCCCACCCCACTGTCCAGGGAAGCTCAGGAATCGAAATTGAACTTGTGTCTGAAAGATGAGCAGGGGTCTGTGGGTCAGACCCCAGAGGCTGTGGGCAAGAGCAGAGGCGGGGCCAGCGGGCGGGAGAGCTCCGAGTGGCCGGGGCCAGGGAGCGGTGGCTCTGGGGTGGTGCCCCGCCTCCCCTGTGGGGTGTCCCCGGGCGAGCCTATGCCAGCACAGGTGCTGTCAGATCAGCATTTGGGAAGGAGGCCCAGCTGGGACATGGAGAAGGGGGAGATGCCAGCTGGGTGGGGGGGCAGTTAGGAGGGGGAAGCTGCAGCCTGGGTGCTGCAGGGGCAAAGGGACAGGCCTCCAGAACTCCCCAGGAGGGGAGAGGTGGGAACCTGGGAGGGGTCAGCCTGGGGGGTGTGGGGGGTGGTCACTGAGTTGAGCTTGGAGGTGCGGGGTGCGTGGGGACCTCAGGGAGATAGTCAGTAGGAAGGAATGGCAGGTGGGGAGGGGCCCTGGCTCACCTGGGGATGAATAACCTGTAAGGGAGCCATGGGGACCCCGAGAGGGAAAGGTTGGGGGGCACCAAGCCCCCAGGGGCTCTAGGCCAGAGACTAGGCCGGTTTCCCTCCCTCCGGCCCCTCCCCGGCCCGCAGGGCGCCTCCAGGGCCTGCCGTCCGGGGGAGGGGGCACAGGGTTTATGGCTGAGGCCCAGCCTGCAGGGTCAGCCTCCGCTGGGAGCCTCGGGGTCCCCCTCTGCTGGGGGTGCGGGAGTGCCAGCTCTTCCCAACCCTTCCCACAGCTGTCACCCCCAGCGCTGTGGGGCAGGACTCAGGGGCAGAGAAGGACCCGGGAAGATTGGGTGCAGAGGCTAAGCTGCGGGTCTGGGGGAGACCGAAGGTTCCGAGCTGGGAGGAGGAGGGTGATTGGAGGGGACCTGAGGTGGGGAGCCTGTTGCCATCCTCGGGGTGAGCCGATGAGGCCCGCAGGGACCGGGCGTGGAGGGCCGGGAGGGATGGCTGTCAGTCACCCCGGCAGGAGGGAGGGCCCGGGCTGCCCGGGGAGGGGCAGCTGCTGGGCGTGGGAAGCAGTCCAGGCACTCCAGGGAGGAGAGGGCAGGCGTGCCAGGCTGTGGCTCTGCCCTGTCTCCCTGACCCTCCTCCCCAGAGTGAGACCTCAGGCCCAGCCTCAAGCTCCCCAGCCGTTAAAAGGGGTGCTGACCCACCGGGCAGGGTGAGAACTGAGACCACCCCCGAGGCGGGCCCAGCTCCCGCTTCCCCACGACTGGCACTGCCCACAGACCTGTGTCCCCAAGAAGGAGGCCGCAGTCCCCGCAGGGGCAGGCCCGGCCCACACCCCGCCCCGTGTCCCTCTTGGCCCTGTGAGCAGGTCACATGCGGGAAGCCTCCCTGGATGAGGGGACAGCTACCTGCAAAGCTGGCTTTCCCCACAACCGCAGAGAGGACGGCACCCCAAAGGGCGCAGGCCAGGGCGGCTGTGTCTCCAGGGCAGCGGGCCCAGAGCTGGGGGGAGGGGCGCAGCCACAGCCTCTGGGAGCCCGAAGCTAGCACGGGAGAGGCCAGCCCTGCAGGGGTTCGTGCGCCCCGAGGCTGCAGCACCCTAGGGCGACCCAGAGATGAAGGGCAGAGCATCCCGCCCGCGCCAGGACTGCAGCTGCTCCCCAGCCCCGAGGGAGGGGAGGGCTCTGGGACCTGGGCCGGCGGGCGGCCCGGGGCCGAGGCCAGAGCAGCCTGTGGGTGGGGCCTGTTCTGCGTCAGCCCAGACCCCAGCCCGCCGGCACTGCCTCCTGCCCCGGGGGGGCACCGCCCCCTCCTCACAGCGGAGTATCGCAGTGTGGCCTCCGTGCCCAACACACCTTCGTCTTCTCCCAGTGGGGCAGTTCTTGGGGGGGCCTCTCGTTCGGGGGAACCCCTAGCTGCCCTGCCCAGAGCCCCCAAAGGCAATGACTCCCTCCTGCACGACTTTCCAGCCAGCCCCGGGGCAAACTGGGGAGGCTGCCTCTGACTCAGCCCTCCAGCCACCAGGGACCCTCGGGCCAAGTCCCCGTCCCCGTCTCCTCTGGGCCTTCACCCCACTGGCCCCTGGGGGCCATGTCTGCCGGCTCCAGACCCCGCTCAGCTGGGGCAGTTCCACCGCCCGGTTCTTGGCTGGCTCAGCACCCCACTTTAGAGCTGACGAGAAGGCGGGAGGTGATGCTGCAGGGCCTGGGGTCTCCCCTGGGAAGGGCAGACGGGGGACCACAGCCGCCCCGTCACCGCTCCGGCCTCCCTCCCCGGGCCGGGCTACCCCGGACGACACCCCGACATCTGCCACCTGCTCCACAGCCCCCCAGCCAGCCCAGCCAGCTCCCCTCAGCCTGCCTGGGATGACCTCTGTCCTCCCATTCCTCCATCCCCAGGGCCTCTGGCTCCGCATGCCCTTCCCTCTCCCCCCCTTCCCTCCCCCTCCCTTTCTTTGCCAGCACTTTGTTTTGCCAGGTGCTAGGGACCCAGAGATGGGTGACATTTCCTCTGCCCTTACAGATCTTAGAGGCTGCCAGGAAAACCAGTGCTGACCCCACAGTGTGGCTCGAGGGCCCCAGAAGAGGACCCCTATTCCAAGTTTTATTTTGGGGGGAGCCACTGGCAAGAGGTCCTCTCAGGTGAGGGGCGCCTGTGCCTGCACCCAGCCTGGAGGGACAAGGGGCCACGGTGGGAGGAGGTCCTTGGAGAGAGGAAGGTGGCCACTAGAAGACACGATGAGGGGGATCGTGGCCAAGGGAGGCGGAGACGGACGGGGCACAGCAGACAGAGCCGGGACCCCCACCACAGCCCCGCCTCTCTCTCCCCATCCTCCCCCGGGGTCCAGAGGTGAAGCCCACCCTCTACTGTGTGACCCACCGTCCCGGTACCTCCCAGACAGGTGCACCCGTCTCCTGCCTCCCCACCTGCAGGAGAGAGTGGTGTGGGAGGGGCCTCTGTTCCCATGGATTCCGGCCCCACATCCTGCTCCAGACCTGCCCAGTCCCAGACCTGTTCCAACTCCCTCATCTGGAGCGGCTTCCCCATTCCCCAGTGCTGCCCGCCTGCTGCACACCCCGTGCAAGACCCCACCCTGCCCTCTGGATGGGACCCCATCCCTCCTTCAGTAGCTGCTGCCCACCGTGCGGTGCCTGACCCTTGGGTTCTTGCTGCGTCCTTCTCCCCAGACCTGGGACGCAGCGGCCACCTCGGGACCCACGCAGCCCCCGGGGGACCAGGCTCTGATGCTGGTGGGGGCGACAGCAGGGCAGGCCTGCCCGTCACACCACTGGCCCCAAAGCCGTCCAGGCTGGTCGGGTGGACCCCCCCGCACCCCCCCAAACAGCCAGACGGGAAAGGTGCCCAGCCGGAGTTCACTGCCACCCAGGCGCCCACGCACTGGCAAACGACCCTGCCTAAGGAGTCTGTGACCCTCTTCGTGGGGCTTTACCCCCTCTCACTGCTCGGCCCTACAGAGCCTCACGCCTTGGGCCCCGAAGACCCCACCGAGCCGGGAAAGTGGGCATGTGGCCCCTGAACCCCTCTACCTCAGGCTTTCCCTGGGTCCTCAAGGCTGGGTCCCCAGAGTGGGGTCCAGAGCGGAGCTGAATGTCCCGCTGCCCGCCCTGTCACCTCCCTCTGGCTGGATGGCCTACCTCTTGTGATGGGCTCCATGGTCGGCCTCCTTGCCTTGGCTCTTCTACATCTCTGCCCCCATTTGCTCAGACCAGCCTGCCCATCTGGGCTTGGGGTGGCCGCATGCCTGTGGCCGGCGCTGGCCCCGCGCTCGCCGCTCCTCCCTCTGCCCTGTGCCCCGCGCACACGGGTCTTTCCTTTCCCCTCCGAGTCACTGACCGCAGCGCCGCAGGGGCCTGGGCCAAATGCCGCGGCAGCCCAGGAGACCTCCCTAGGCGCCCCCGCCCCATCCTTCACATCAGTGAGTCGCCCTGCCCACCCCTACGCCTACACACTGCATCACCCGGGCCGACCTCCGGGGGACGGGACCCGGGGGCTGACCGCACAGCACCAGCTCCAGCCGCATCCCCGGGCCCGGCCCAGTCTCCTCCTGGCGCCGGACGGCCCTGCAGGAGAGCCGGACGCTGCCGAGCCCAGCTGGGACTGCCTGGCACAGCCCTCGGAGCGCTCACGAGGCCAGGCCCTGGCACGCTCCAGGACACGCGACCGGTGGCTGGCACCGGCTGGAGCCTCTGCCACCCCCGCCCCCTCCTCCTGTGCGGAGCCCCAGGTCCACCTCCCACTCCCCAAGGCCCCACACATGGCTCTCCCCGCGGTCGGCACCCAAGGGGGTCTCCTCCTCAGCCGAGTCCCGGGGTCTGCACATCGTCCAGACCTGTCTACCCACCTGGGCAGGAGGTGCAGCCTGGCACCTGACCACCTGTCCGTCTGCTCGTGGCTCCGCCCTCCCAGAGATCCCTGGGCCCCCAGGTGCACAGAGCAGCGGGACCCTCCCCCTGAGGCCTCCACACCGTTTCTGCCACCGGAGCCCCCAACACCCAGCCCCCAGCCCCCCCTTCGAGGTGCTCCTTCATCCCTGACCCCTTGGGATTGATCATTCTGGGGGTGCAGGGGCTTTGCCGTTGGACCGGCCCTAATTCACTCTTTGTCATGCCACCCCTGGCTGTGTGTCTTCTGATTCTGCAGACCCTGTTGCCTGTCCCCCAGGACGGGGGCAACACCCCACCCTCCCCGAGTCTCAGCCTCCCTGCCCACACAGATGGGGGCATGGAGTCAGCCTCAGCGGTTCTGTGGGGCGCTATGCTTCTGGATGTCCCACCAGACCCTGGCCCTCTGTCCCCAAAGTCTTGGCCAAGAGCTAGGGGCTCGGCCGGAACGACCCCATTAAAGGGACAAAGTGACCCCTCAACAGGCAAGGAAACTGAGGCTCAGAGACGCAGCGTCTCATTGGGGGCCCCCCACCCCAAGGAGGCACAGCCAGCGTCCCAACCCCGCAGCCCCTGGGTCACCATCCAGGAGGGCCCAGCCCAGGAATGGGATGCCGCCTCGGGGCCCCCCAGCCTCCTTCCGTCTCCTCACTGGGTTTTCCTCTCCTTCTCTTCCCTTTTCTCCCCTTCTTCCCTTCTCTTACCTGCCTGCCCTCCTGCACCTTCCCGGGAGGATCGCCGCAGGCAGTCGCCAGTGCTGCCCTCACCCCCCCGTACTCGGTGCCCACTCCACGCGGCCCCCGGGGGCCCCTTCCTTCATCTGCAGCCTGGGGTTCCCAGGACCCCTTGAGCATCCCCACCTCCTGCCTCGTCCAGCCCCTCCTTTGCTGCCTCTCCCCCCTTTGGACCACTGTCCTGTCCCCTGCCCTCATCCCGTCCTGTCCCCACACGTCCCCTTTCTGTCTTCACAGGGGCCCCGCTGCCCCTTGCCCTCTCCACCCTGTCTTCCCCCCACTTCCTCCACCCACCACCGGGAAGGACACAGCCCGGCGGGAGAGCCTCAGGGTCCACAGGGCACACCCCAGCCGCAGCCTCACCTCCACAAGCCTTAGGACCTCCCTGCCCGTCATGGGCAGCAACCGTCCCTCATGGCCCCGGCACCCTCGCCTTCCGGGGTGGGCCGGGGTCTGGTGCCACCCAGCGCCCATCTGCAGTGGGTCAGCCCCTGGCCACCAACCTGTGCTGAGCCGCTCTGAGCCCAATGAGGTGTTCCTGGGGCCCACACCCTGTCCAGCCATCCCTCAGGGCCCAGGAGCCATGGGGCACCCTCTCGAGGCTCTGGCGGGGACAGGGGCGCCAACCCCCAGGTGCCCGGTGCACGCTGGCCGCCGCTCACTTGCTGCTCTGTCCCACTCTGGTTTGCGGGCCGGGGCTGAAGCCTGGCCTGAACCTCAGCGCTCTGGGCTCCGGCCCTGACACCCTGCCCAAGGGGCTGGGCCACTTGGTCCCTGTACCCCCTGCTGCTGGCTCACCCGGGCTCCCAGGGCAGTACCCGCTCTGAACGACAGACCACCCGGACCCGTGGCAGCACCGCCCACCAGGCGCCCAGCCTTGCCAGGGCAGGGGCCACCCCACCCCCGGATGCGGGCCCTTGGGTGGGCCCAAAGCAGCCACGCCCCTCCGACACTGTAGTTTCAGGCCTGGCTTCCCCCAGTCCCCTTGGGCCAGCCCAGCACACAGCCGGCCCCATCCCTTGCCCTCTTGCCACTCCGGGCTCCCTAGAGGCCTCCTGGGACAGGCTGGCCAGGGTGGGAGAGCCAGGCATGGAGATCACCAATGTGTCCGAGGTGGATGTGTGCTGGGAGCAGGGGGCGGGGGGCTCCTCTGGCCCCTAGAGCTTCCCCTGGGGGACCGGGAGCCCCTTGCACTGTGCCAGCTCAGCCCCTACCTTACAAAGCCAGGCCCTTGAGGACTGTGTGACCCTGGCAGGTGGCCCCGAGTCCAGCGCCCTCTGGAAGTGAATGGACCCAGGGTCCCCTCGCTGCCCTCCGACGGCCCCTAACACTGGCCGGGCCCAAGGGGGGCCTGGGGAGAGGCTTGAATCCCCCAGGGTGGCTGGAGGGGTCCGGGAGTAACTCCCAGCCACCTGGGAAGGGTCAGAGGCTGGCATGGGGGCACGTTGGCTGGGGAGGGGGTCAGCCCTGGGGTCCGGCGGGTCCGGGATTAACTCCCAGCCACCTGGGAAGGGTCAGAGGCTGGCATGGGGGCACGTTGGCTGGGGAGGGGGTCAGCCCTGGGGTCCGGCGGGTCCGGGAGTAACTCCCAGCCACCTGGGAAGGGTCAGAGGCTGGCATGGGGGCACGTTGGCTGGGGAGGGGGTCAGCCCTGGGGTCCGGCGGGTCCGGGAGTAACTCCCAGCCACCTGGGAAGGGTCAGAGGCTGGCATGGGGGCATGTTGGCTGGGGAGGGGGGTCAGCCCTGGGGTCCGGCAGGTCCGGGAGTAACTCCCAGCCACCTGGGAAGGGTCAGAGGCTGGCATGGGGGCACGTTGGCTGGGGAGGGGGTCAGCCCTGGGGTCCGGCGGGTCCGGGAGTAACTCCCAGCCACCTGGGAAGGGTCAGAGGCTGGCATGGGGGCATGTTGGCGGGGGAGGGGGTCAGCCCTGGGGTCCGGCGGGTCCGGGAGTAACTCCCAGCCACCTGGGAAGGGTCAGAGGCTGGCATGGGGGCACGTTGGCTGGGGAGGGGGTTAGCCCTGGGGTCCGGCGGGTCCGGGAGTAACTCCCAGCCACCTGGGAAGGGTCAGAGGCTGGCATGGGGGCATGTTGGCGGGGGAGGGGGTCAGCCCTGGGGTCCGGCCCTGCCAGCCTAAAGCCTCCTGCGGGGCATTCAGGTGGCCGCACGGCCGCAGCCCAGAGTGAGCCAGACTTAGACGAGGGATACGGGCGGGGCGGGAGGACGAGTTCCCTACTGGCCCATAGGGTCGCTTTTAATCTGCTTAAACTGGATTCAGTCTACACCCCAGCCACTGCTGGCGCCCGCAAACCCTTGCGGCGCTTGTCACGGAGGGGACGGCGCCCCCTCTGCCGTCCCCCTTCCCCTGCACCCAGGCGTCCGAGGTGAGGGACTGGGGTGAGGCAGGGGGCGGGGGGGGGGGGCGGGTTCCCCAATCCCAAGGGGACCTGGGGCGACTCATAGCCTCTCTGAGTCTTGTTTTCTGTTGCCAACCAGGGACAAGGGGCCCGTCGGCCGGCAGACCCATTAGATTCAGGAGAGAGGGTGGCAGGAAGTCGCGTCTGTGTGTGGTACATGAGCGTGTAGCCCCGCCGGCCGCTGGGTCAGGGGCCTGGAGCGCGTGCGGGTCCATGCGTGTCGTTGGAAGCATCAGCATGTGCAGGGGGCTTTGCTCAGCGTGGCCAGACGGCCCGACGCGCTCCGCGACTCTTCACGAGGGACCCTCGCGTGTGCCCCTCCCCGCCCCCCCCCCCCGCCCTCCACAGCGGGAGTTCCCAGGGAGTTCAGAGGGAGGCTGCCTCCTGTCCCTGCCCCGGCCGGCCACCTGCAGGCCCACCTGCCCCCGTCCAGGTCTTCGGGGCTTGCGCCCGAGCCTGCCCCCACCCTCAGTCCAGCTGCACCCTCTGAGCCCCACTGGCGCCTCCAGCTCGCCCCAGGCTCACCCAAATCAGCAACCTGGCACCAGGTCTGGGAACTGAGCCAAAGCCATAACTGAACGGATGCTTGTGACAACGGATGCTTGTGCACACGGCCAGGCCCTGGGGCTCTCCCTGCACCACCCCCCAGTGGGCTGGGCAACGCGCCCCCACGGCTTCAGTTTCCCCATTTGTCACGTGGCGCTGGGGAGCCCCGGGGACTGACCCAGCAGGCATTCCTCTGTTCCTGGACCACAGGCTGGGGACAGGGGGACGGCGGTGACTCCTGGGAAGGCACATCCCAGCTGACAGGAACGAGAGGTCCCACCTGAGACACGTGGATTGGGCAGGTGTGAAGCCCAGGAGACCCAGGGGGGTCTGCCTTCTCCACGGGCAGAGCAGGGCCCCAAGGGAGCACGCCCAGCAGGGCCCCCTCAAACCCTCTCTCTGGTCCCCACCGTGGGGTCGCAGCCCTAAGGCCAGGCCAGGGTGGGGCAGGGAGAGAGCCGTCCCTCCGTGACTGCAGAGACCCTGCTGAAGGGGCCCGGGGCGGCTCTCAGCTCTCCTCAGAGGCTGCTAAGCCCACCTGCACACCTTGCCCCCCCTCCCCCCAGAGTCAGAGCTAGGGTGGAGTGGGGATGCTGAGGGACGCCCGTCCCCCTCCAGGAGCTGGCAGTCTGCCCAGCACGTGCTATGCCGTCCGTCCAGCACGTGCCATGCCGTCCAAGGGGGCAGGGAGCAGGCCCGCAGGCCTGGCAGAAGAGGGCAGTCCTCCAAGCTCAGGAGAAGCCGAGGCGGGCTGCATGCAGGAGGCAGCGTTTCCGCTGGGCCTTAGATGCCTGGAAGGGTGGAGGAGGAGGAAGGGCATTGCAGGTGGCTCAGAGGGAGGCGGGGAGACGCCCACAGTGCACAGTGGCTGTGAGCCCGCCTGTGGCACTTTGCTTCTGCTCTCTTTCCAGGACTCTGTGAGGCAGGTGCCACCACACCCCGACTTTACAGAGGAGGGAACAGGCCCAGAGAGCACCGGGCACTGGCCCGTGGCCCAAGGATGCAGGAGCCAGGATTCCAGCTCGGGAAGATCCGGCTCTGAGGCCCAAGCACTCACGTGGCCCGCGGCCCCTTCCACGCTGGGCTGGTGCCCTCGGGGCCGGGGTGGTGAATGTGGTACTAAGTCCAGTTTCATCATCTGTAAAGTAAGGGGTGACTGGACAGTCCCCGAGGGCCTGCTGGACCAGAGGAGGCCTCGGAAGCCGTGGTGGGGCCACGCTCTTCACCCGGGGAGCGCTGAGCCTGGGCAGAGACCCAGGGCCCGGGGAAGGGTCTTCGAGCAGAGAGTGGCCACTGCCTGAGGCCCGGCGGTGCAGGTGGGAGAGGAGGACGCGATCTTGGGGGCGCAGAGGAAGGGACGGGCCCTCGTGCACGCGCCCACACGCACGTGTACACGCCAGGCCCACAGCCTGGTGCGCTCCACACCCTGCCCGCGGCACGGGGGCCGCAGAGCTGCCGGGCTGGGGCCAGGCTCCTGGGGGAGGCTGGGGAGGCCCACGCCCAGGCAGCCCAGGCTCCGCGGTGCCAGTCCTCCGTGGGTGGCAGCAGCGCGGGCACCCTGCCCTGCCCTCCGCGCCCCAGCCTGGGCGGAGGGACCTACCTCAGGAGGCTCTCCAGGCCCTGTTTGCTAGAATTCCTTCTCAGGAGCGCAGAGCTGCTCATGACGCTGGCGGCCGCCCGCCTGGCCGGCGACCTGGCCTGACCCCAGCCCTGGGGACGGGACGCTGCGGCTGCTTCTTCAAAGGCTCCTGCCTGCGGCCCTCTGCGGCTGCCCTGTTCCCTCCGCTCCTCCTGCCACTGGGACCCTCTCCCCTCCGCTTTCTCTCCTTCCCCCTTTCCCTCCTTCTTGCTCTGTCTCTCCCTCTGGCTGGCTGGCCGGTCTCTGGCTCTGACACCCCCTCCCCTGTCTCCTCTCTCTGTCTGCTGGTCTGTGACCCTCCGTCTGTCTGTCCTGGCCCCTGGGGGTCTCCTGGGCCAGCTCCCCACTGGCTGCCCCCGGGCTGTCCGAGTGCCCCTCTGTCCCTGCCTCTGCGGCCTCGCGGACTCTGGGTCTCTCGGCCCCTCTCCTGCTCCAGGACGCCTAGCAGCTGCTTCCCGTTGGTTCCCCCCAGCCCCCTTCTCCGCCCCCCTCGGTCTCCTCCACCTCCACCTCCCCCTCCTTCTGAGACTAGTAAAAATGTCAGAGAGAAAACCCTCGCAGCCCAGCAGCCTGGGGGCTTAGCAGGACCTCAGAGGCCTGTGATGGGCAGGCGGCAGCCTCCCTCCCTCCTCCTCTGCCGCCTCCCCCCTCCCCTGCCCTGGCCACCTTGGCGGCCGCTCCCTGCCTTACACGCTCCTCCCTCCTGCATCCCATCTCCATCCGCTCACTGGTGCCTGGTCCCCCACATCTGCGTCCCCATCCCTGCCCGCCTCTCCCCTTGCCCAGCCCTGGCCCAGCTGCTCTCTGGCCCTCTCCCCTGCCCTGCCCAGCCCGGCCCGGGGCCCTTGCTCCTTCCTCCGTTGCCCCTCTGCCTCCCTGGTCCCACACTCGGCCCCTCTCTCCTCTCTTTTCCCCTCTGGTGTCTCTCTGTCTCTATCTCTGTCTCCCTCCTTCCCTCCCCCTCCCTTCCTCTCCCCTCCCTTCCTCTTCTCCCTCCTCCCCCTCCCTCCTCTCCCCTCCCTCCCGTTCTCCATTTTCCCTTTGTTTCTTTCCAGCCCTCTGCTCCTGTTATCACCTCACGGGGGAGGCCGGGGCACCCCAGGAATCCTGTCTGCTCCCCAGTGGGGAGGCTGCTGCCCTCCCCCGTCCCCTGCCAGAAGGCACTGGAAGGTCGGAGCAGCGACACCCCGCAAGGCAGAGGCCAACACAGCCTCTCCCGTCGGGATGGGAGAGCCATGCTCCCCAGAAGTGGCCAGTGGCACGAGGTCGGTGCGGTGGCCTGGCCAGCGGCCCCCCTTGCCCCCGGGCTCTGGCCAAGGCCCCAGGAGGAGCAGCCCAGCCCACTGTTTCTCCGGTTGGGCTGAGTCGCCGTGACTCACTGGAGAACACGCGAGGCGAGTGGCCGGACCAGGGAGGGACCAGACTCGGGCTCGCTCGCTGACACTCGCCGAGGGCCAGCTCCTTGCCGAGCTTTCTCACGTCCAGGAGCTCACGGGGCTCGCCAACGCCCACAACCACCCTGAGAGGCAGACGCCACCGTACCTGTGTCCCAGACGGGGAAACCGAGGCTCAGACTAGTACCCGAGGTCGGAGAGCAGGGGCCCAGCACAGCCGGGACCAAGCCCAGCTGCCGACAGCTGGCCACCACAGCACTGGCCCGGCCACCTCCCTCCATCCCACGGCCGCAGAGGAATGGCCCTCTTGCTTCCCCAGCTAGTCCGACCTCTGGCTGTGCCAGGCGGTCAGGGCCAGTGAGCACCTGCGGATGTGTGAGTGGACAAAGGGTCAGGTTAGGCTCAGACCAGCAAGCAGGTGGACATATGGGTGAATCCCTGTGTGTTGGAGGGGGCAGCAGCGTCAGAAAAATTCCACGTGGCCCAGAGGTCCCAGTGACTCAGGTGGTGGCTGGCTGGTGAAGACTTTGTGGGGGTCGGGACGTCCAGCTCAGACGCCCCCCCACGTAACAGGCTGTGTCCCGTGGCCCACAGCCTGCCCCTCCCCCCGCACAACCCAGAGGAGCCAGAGAATGTGGGGTGTGCCGCCGAGAACAGCTGTGCCCACTACCCGTCCCCAGCCTCCAGCCAGAGCTGCGGAGACCTCAGGATTCTGGTGGGAGGAGGAGGAGGGAGGAGGGAGGGCGACGGGGCCAGGCCTCAAGCTGAGCCAGATCGCCCAGGGAAAGTAAGCTTGTGTTTCATTTCCATCTCAACCTGCCCATCTCCTCCTTGCCTGCTGCTCTTGGTTCCGGAATCCCAGTCACAGACAGCCAGGCACAAAATGTGCCAAAGTATATTCTGGTTCAAAAGAAGGAAAAATATTTCCACAGGGTAGAGGGCTGCCTTGGGGTGGCAGGAGTTTCCTGTCACTAGAACTTAAATAGAGTTGCACGATTATTTATCAGACTGATGGGTGGGAGGTAGCAAGAATAGATCTTTAAATGCAGTGGTCAGGATTCAGTTTTGCAATTAGGGCATATCCCAACAGGAACAATAGGGCAGAGTATTTGATGTCAACTGTACCATTATTTATCCATCCATCCATCCATTTACCCACCATTCACCCATCATCCATCCATCCTCCATCCATCCATCCTCCACCCATCATCTATTGATCCATCCTCTATCCATCCATCCATCATCCATCCATCCATACTCCATAAGTCCATCCATCCATCCATCCATCCACCCATCCATCCATCCTCCATCCATCCTCCATCCATCATCAATCCATCCTCCATCGGTCCATCCATCCTCCATCCATCCATCCATCCTCCATCCATCCATGCACTCCATCTGTCCTCTCTATACAGCTATCTGATTTTCCATGTATCATCTATGAATCCATCAATTTCTCAATATATCTATCCACTCAATTGTCCATGTAAACAATATATTCTTCCGTCAATTCATTCGATCCATTCAATACATATATACCCATGTCCATCCCTATCTCTTTACATTTCTTCATTGAGCAAGTGTCCACCCACCCACCCACTCATCTATCCCTCCATTCATCCATCCATGTACATACCCATCCATCCATCCATTTATTTAAATGCCTTAATACATGTAAAACACTTAAAAGAAGCATTTAGCTAGTCATCCACCTATCCTGAGCATAATATCTACTCAATATGTTAATTACTACTATCTATGTATTCATCAATTTGTATATCTATTTGCCCATATATACAACTGGTGAACTATTTGTTCATTCTTTAATACATTCTTCTATCTCTCCAAATATTCTACTGTCCTCACATTCATCTAAATATTTTACTATTTATCCTTCCCATTCATAGATCCATTCATATATCTGCCTATTCATCCATCCATATGTCTAACCATCTTCCCACCTAGCAAGTCAGACATCCAATTGTGCATGAATACATATATGTTTGCCCTGCCATATACATAGTTGTCCATTATTTTGCCCATAAGGCCATCCAAATGAGTTAATACTTAAAACAGTTGTTGGAACAGTAAATTGTCAATAAATGTTAGTTACTGTTATTTTCATTCATCTATTCATTCATCCATATCTCATCCAAACAACCACCTAGTCATTCATCTCTAAATTTATCTTTATATATTTTTCCACTTATCCATATATTTTTAAACAAACTTATTGAATGTTGACTGTATTCACTTTTTAGGTGCTGGAGTTTAGAATTAGCAAAGTTCCTGTTCTCACAAAATGACATTTAGTGGGAATAAAAAAAATAAACAAGGAAATATATATTGCAATATATCAGATGATGGTAAATGCTATAGAAGATGGAATTCAGGGTAAGAGGATATGGAGTTATGGAAGGGGTTGATATTTTATATATGAGAGTCAAAGAAAACCTCATGGGGAGGAATAAGCCTTTCCTTTTTTGTAAAGAGACTTGGGTACAATAGCTCCATACATCGATGGAAGAAGGTGTTCTAGGAAAAGAGAACAGTGAGTGAAAAATCCCTGATTTAGGTCTGACTCTTCACCAATTTATCTCTTCAATAGTTCATCCAGCACCAAGTCATACATCTATTTACTCAGTATCTGTCTTCCTATTCTTCTGTCTCTTTCTATATTTGCCCATCTGTTCATCTAAAACTCTACCCATTACCCAATTACATCTATATTCATCTGTCCAGTCGTTTATCTATAACATTCCATTATCTACCCATCCACCAATTCATAATTCCACTCCGTGTGTCCATACACCAATTCATCCATCCATCCATCATCCATCTATCCATCTACCCATTCATTCATTCATGCATCCATCCACCTATTCATCCACCCATCATTCATCTATCCATCCATCTATCCATCCATTCACTCATCTACCCATATATCCACCCATTTATCCACCCATCATCCACCTGTTCATTCATTCAACCTCCATCTATCCAACTATTCATTCATCCATCCATCCACCCATCCATCCATCCACCCATTACATATCCACCCATCCAATCACCCATCCACCCATCTATCCACCCGTTAGCCATCCACCCATCCATCCATTCACTCATCCATCCATCCATCCAACCACTAATCCATCATCCATCCATCCACCTATCCACCAATCAATTCACACATTATCTATCCAAACATCTCTCCATTCATACATTTATCAATCCATTCATTCACTCATCCATACATACGTACACACATACATCACCCATCCATCTATCCATCCATCTGCCCATTATCCATCCATCCATCCATTCACCTATCCATCCACCCACCCATTTACCCAAAATTCATCTATCCAATCACCCGTCCATCCACCCAACCATCCATCCACCCATCCACACATCCATCCATCCACCCATCTATCCAATCACCCGTCCATCCACCCAACCATCCATCCACCCATCCACACATCCATCCATCCACCCATCCATCCATCCACCCATCCAGCCATCCACTCATCCACCCATCATCCATATATTCACCCATCCATCCACACATCCATTCATCCATCCATCCATCCATCCATTCATTCCTTCATTCACTCATTCATCCACCTACCCATACAGTCATCCATCCATTCATCGATCCACCCATTCATCCACCCATCATTCATCAGTCCATCTATTCACTCATCCTTCCATCTATCCATCCATCCACACATCCAACCATGCACTCGTCCATCCATCTATCCACTCATCCACCCATCCACCCACCCATAATTCTCCATCCACCCATTCTCCATCCCTTCATTCATCCACCCATCCATCCATCCATCCATCCATTACACATCCATCCATCCATCTACCCATCCATCCACCCATTAACCATCCATCCATCCATCCATCCATCCACTCATCCACCAATCAATTCACACATTATCCATCCAAACATCTCTTCATTCATACATTTATCAATCCATTCATTCACTCGTCCATACATACATACATACACACATACATCACCCATCCATCTATCCATCCATCTGCCCATTATCCATCCATCCATCCATTCACCTATCCATCCACCCATCCATTTCCCCAAAATTCATCTATCCAATCACCCTTCCATCCACCCAACCATCCATCCACCCATCCACACATCCATCCATCCACCCATCCATCCACACATCCATCCATCCACCCATCCATCCACCTACCCATCCACCCATCCATCCATCCAACCATTCACTCATCCATTCATCCACCCATCCAGCCATCCACTCATCCACCCATCATCCATCCATCCATCCATCATCCATATATTCACCCATCCATCCACACATCCATTCATCCATAATCCATCCATCCATCCATTCATTCCTTTATTCACTCATTCATTCATCCACCCACCCATACAGTCATCCATCCACTCATTCATCCACCCATCATTCATCAATCCATCTATTCACTCATCCCTCCATCTATCCATTCACCCACCCATCCATCCAACCATCCCACCATTCTGTACCCATTCATCTACCCACCATTCATCCATTCATCCACCCATCTATTCACCTAACCATCCACCCATCCATCCCACCATTCTGTACCCATTCATCTACCCACCATTCATCCATTCATCCACTCATCCATTCACCCAACCATCCACCCATCCATCCATCCATTCATCCACTCATCTATCCATCCACCCATTCATTCATCCATCCATCCACCTATCTACCCATCCATCCACCCATCATCTATCCATCCAACCATCCCTTCATTCTGTACCCATTATTCTACCCAACATTCATCTATCCATTCATCTATCCACTCAT
Organism: Balaenoptera borealis; assembly: GCF_965194805.1. Taxonomy (NCBI): domain Eukaryota; kingdom Metazoa; phylum Chordata; class Mammalia; order Artiodactyla; family Balaenopteridae; genus Balaenoptera; species Balaenoptera borealis. Next base: position 1,389,138 of record NC_138868.1, on the reverse strand, counting down.
CCACCCACCCATCCATTCACCCGTTCATTCACTCATCCATCCATCCATCCGTCCATCTGTCCATCCTTCCATCCATCCATTCATTCATCCAACCATCTACCCATCATCCATCTATTCATCCACCCCTCATCCTTCCATCCATTAACACTCATCCATCCACCCATCTACCTATCCATCCGTCCATCATCCATCCATCCCTCCACCAACCTATATCCATTCATCCACCCATCCCTCTACCCACCACTCATCTGTCCAATCACCCATCCACCCATCCATCCATCCATTCACTCATCCCTCTGTCCATCCATCCACTCATCCATCCACCTATCCATCCATCCACTCATCCATTCACCCATCCACCCACCCACCCATGCATCCATCTTCCCACCATTCATTCATCCATCCATCTACCCATCCATTCACTCACCCATTCACTCACCCATCCATCCCTCCATCCATTCACTCATTCATCCATTCACTCATCCATCAATCCCTCCATCCATCCATCTACCTATCCATCCACCCATTCATCCACCCTTCATCCTTCCATCCATCCACTCATCCATTCATCCACCCAGCCACCTCTCTGTCCATCCACCTATCCCTCTACCCTTCATCTTTCCATGCATCTATTCACTCTTCCATCTATCCATCCATTCACTCATCCATCCACCCACTCATCCATCCACCCATCCATCTACTAACAATTTATCTATCCAATCACACATCAATTCCGCCATTATTAGTCTATCCAACCATCCATTCATCCATCCACCCATCCATCCGTCCACCCATTCATCCACCCATCTGTCCCTCTACCCATCATCCATCCATCTACTCACTCATCCATCCACCCATCCATCCATCCCTCCCTCCATCCACCTATTGTCCATCCATTCATCCATCCATCATCCAGTTGTTCCTGCTTCCTACCTTTCTTCATCTACCTTTCCTTTCATTCACACTTTTCTCTCTTGTTGAGACTTTTGTTTTCCTTTTTTCTTTCTTCTGTGACTAAGACATGGTTCATAAGCTTGTGGCTGAAGAACATAAGAGAGCATACCCTCTCTACAGTAGGCTGAGTACCACAATAGAACTTAAATAGGGGCTGGAGAGGGAGGGATCTGCCCTCTTGTTCAGATGTTCTCAACACACACACACACACGAGTCCACGCTTATAGAGCTGTATCCCAACGAAAGGTGCATTAAGCAGTGAGAGCCCATGGGGAGTGGGGTGCAGAAGAGAGGTCAGGGCTGTTGGTTTCAGTGGCTCCTGGGTGACTCCAAGTAGAGCAGTGTTTCCGAGTACTCATCTGTCTTATATGTGCCTGGGTCCAGCAAAGGGAGAGGAGCCAGGGTGGTGCAGTGGTGGGTATAGAGATGAAGCTGGGATTTGGGGAAGGTCTGGGACCAGGAGAAAGGCTGAAGACTTCTTTCCAGATTCCTCTAGAATCAACTAGCTAGCTGTATCTGTCCCAAGTCCCATTTATCTTTCGAAGGGAGGCAACTGAGAGAGGAGGAGAGGGTGAGCTGGCAGCCTTGGGACCTCAGAAGGGAAACCATCAACAAAGCAGTTTCCTCTCCCCAGGAAGGAAGGGGTACAGACACCTTCAGAGTGAGGGGCTTGTGTTTTTCCCTGGGAGCAGGAAGGAGCAGCTTCTGAGATCCCACCTGCCAGGCATAGAGCAGGGCAGTGACCCTCTGCCGGTCCTCACCAACAGCTCATGGGATAGTGGGGAAGCCGAGGCTGTACCCACCACTACTACCCCCCAGTTACTGTCACCCCCACCCTCTGCCGGCTGTCCCTGCTGACCTCTGCAAATGCCCACCCCCAGAGCTGGCCCTGTTCCAGGCTCTGAGGCCAGAGCCCCGAGGCCCTCCCACTGCTACGGGGTGAGGTGGACTCAGTTCCTAGGTTCCCAGACAGCCCCTCCCTGCCAGCCAGTGAGACCAGACAATGCTCCCCCCGCGAACCCCCCAACTCCCACCTTCCCAGCTTGGAGGCAGTTAGCTGACGGAGTTTGGACAGGCTGGCCTGACCCCAGGAAAGGGCCGGGGCTTTCCTCTCCCGCCACCGCCACCACCCCCCCCCACCCCCCACACCTCTTATCTGTCTGTGTCTGGCACTGCAGGGCTGTGCTGGCTGGGCAGTGTTAGGAGGCCTGATTTCCTCAATCCTCTTATCTCCTATAAACTCCACACCCGCACAGGCCCCAGCCCCCTCCCTTCAGGCTCATGGGTATGGGGGAAGGGGCAGGGGCTGGGCTGGCTTCCCAACCATGGGCCTGGATTCCCATTTGGCCCAGCATCCCCTGGCCCTGCACCCCCAGCCTGTGCTTTCCCCTCTAAGTCTCAATTCATCATCGGCAGAGAGGGTCTGACTGTCTGCCTCGGCCGCACTCAGGGTTTGGGGAGTTTTGGGAACTCCCCTCACTGGTTGTCTTATGGCCCAGGGCCCTCCTAGAAAGAGGATCCCCAGATGCAAAGGGCTGGGGGCTGGGGCCTGAGAGAGAAGCTGAGGGCTCCTTTCCAGGTGGCTCTGGAGAGGACCAGCTCATTATGGCCATGCCAAGTCCCATTTCTGCTTTGGAGGAGGTCCCTAGGGGTGTCTTCTGAGCTGTGCCCTATTCGGGGTGGCCCTCGTCTTCATGGAAACCTCGGGAGCAGCAGTGGTGGGGTTATTGAGCGCCTGTGAGGGGCTTCCCCAAATCCCACCCCTTCCCTAAATCCCATCTCTTCCCCAAATCCCACCCCTGGGTCACCCTGAGTCCTAGCTGGGTCGCAGGGGGCCTGGGCTCCCCAGAGAGCCCCTGCAGGGAAGCAGCGTTAGGAAACACATTCTAGCAGCAGGTTCAGCCCTTAAGCCTCAGCTTCTGCCCCTGGAAAGGGAGGCCCTAGCACCTGCCTCACTGGCTGTTCAGTGAGAACCTTGGCTTGCAGAGCTTGGCGAGGCTGGCGTGGCTGAGTGAGTGCTGCGTACCTACAGCTCTGACTGTGTACATGGGGAAACTGAGGCCTCAGGGGCAAGGCTCGGTCGCTCCAGAAAGTACTAGGCCAGGTGCAGCAGCCGGTGCCGTGTGCCCTGGGGCTCTGTGCCCACCCGCCTCCTCCCCCCTGCACCTGGAACTCAGAGCCCAGGAGAGCAAAGGCAACACTCACGGCCCCACCCCTGCCAGCTCCAGGGGCCTCTTGCTGCTGCCAGGACCTTCCTCTTCCCCACTGAGGGCTGGCCCATCGCTCTGGCACCCTCTGAGGGATGCTGAGGCAGAGGCAGGCGGGGGAAGGGGGGTCGTGGGGGGAGGGCAGCACTGCACAAACCCACAGTGCCACGCTGGGGGGCCCGCCCGTTCTGGCCCGGAGACCCTCATGGCTCTGCCCCGGTGGCTCCAGGGTTGTTTATGAGGAGACAAATGGGGACCAGGAAGGGGGCGGCCATGCAGGGAAGGGTTTCCGGCTTCCCAAATCAGCAGGGTGGGCCGTGCAGCGACTTCCCCAAGTGTGTGTCAAGGTCCTCTCCCTCTTCCCCACCCAAGGAGGGAATGGGAAGTGTCCAGATGGAGGTGGGAGGAGGCACAGGAGGAAGGCATCCATCATCTGGGCTGAGCCAGACCTCCCCCCTCCCCTGGGAAATTTCCAGGCCCCCGAGACCCCTGACGTGGGGAGGAGGAGACGAGGTCCACCTGGGGGTCCCAAGGCCTGACCCAGCTCTGACTGTTACCTCTGGGTCTGGACCCCGGGCAGGTCTGGGGAAGGAGCCCTAGCGTGCGGCCCCCAATCCCTCCACCCCATCAGCCCGCTGCCGGGGCCGGGGTCTCATGCCGCCCGGCTCCACCCGTCCTCCTGAGTGGCCTTTGGCACTGCCCGCTGCTCCAGGGCCGTGTGCCCGGCTGTACCAGGCAGTGCCGGTCCTGCTGAGAGGGCAAGCGGGTGGGAGGGCCACCAGGTACCTGGCTGAGTGGGCGGTTCCCACCGGTGGGTTTCCGCCCCTCACATGCCACAGGCTCCCTCAGGGGGACGGAGGCGTCCAAGGCCTCCCAGCTGGCTCAGCCCCTCCCTCCAGCTGCCAGCCGCCCGCAGCCCCGTGGGGACCTGCGGCCTCTCTCCTGAAGACCCTGCAGCCCAGAGGGCAAGGCCGAGAGGGTCTGCAGGGACTGATGGCCGGGAAAGGGATCCTGCCCAGGGTGGCCCTGCAAGTTGTCCCCACCCTGCCTGCCCCCTTAGCTCAGCACACGGAGGAGTGATTGAGGCAGCGTCCCCTGCGCACGGGGGCCACGCCCTGCCTGGCGGGCGGCCTGCCTGGCGGGCGGTGGTGATCAGAGGCCTGGGGGGGCAGGGAGACACCTGCTCACCCCATTCCCCCACCCCAGTCAGGGTCATCCAGGGCCAGAGCAGCCCAGCCCACCCGGGGCGGGTGCTGGAGAGGACAGACCATGCTCCATGCCGGCCCCCACCAGGGGCAGTGGCAGATGCGAAGGGAGCCTGGGGTAGCGACCACCCCGGGGGAGGGGAGGGAAGCCTGCAGAGGGGGTGGGGCGGCCAGGTAGGTTGAGGAAGGGCCTGTGCAAAGTCCGCGATGATTCCGGCACCTTCCAGAACTGGGAAGAGCTGGGAAGGCCAGATGGCGGGGGGAAGTGAGGTCAGGGTGGCCAGGGCAGGCTCCAGTGGCCGCCCTGGGGCACAGATTTTCACCGCTCCATGGTGAACGCTTCCACGCATGGGAAGGCGTGGCCTGATGGCTTTTCAGAGAAAGAGCACGTGGCAGGGGCAGGGGTCTGGAGACCACCCTGTCATGCTGGCCAACCAGAGAGGGGCTGGCCTGCGGGCCGGCAAGCCTATCTCCAGATGGCAGCAGGAGTCCTGCATGGGTGCAGACAGGGGAAGGGCCCAGCGTGGTTCCGTCCGGCCTCGGGGAGGGTTGGGGTGCACATGGGGCCTCCGAGGGGTCTGGGGCAGTCCGAGGGGATGGCCCAACTTGGCCAGTTGGAGGGGCACGGCCTGCCCTGGATCCACAGACCTGAAAGCGCCCATGGGCAGCACATGGGGGGCAGCGGGGGCAGGGGGGCAGGTCTCACCTGCTCGGCTCCGACCCCAGCAGACCCTGGCTGTCCTGGGGGCCCCTGGGCGGGGCTTCCCAGCCTCAGTCCCCTGCCTAGGCATCGGGGACTTTCTCCCTCACCCTGGACAGGAAAATCCCCGCTTCCCTTAGTCACCTTGTGAAACGAGAACCCCACCCACCCTGGGTCTCAGTTTCACTCTGAAACGTCAGCGTCACATACCCCCCGTGGGGGTGACGTCGCCGGGGCGCCCAGGCTCCAGGGGCCGGGGGTGCATCCAGCCGGTTCTTCAACCGAGCCCCCGACGGACCCCGCACAGGTGCAGCCCGAGGCCCGGGGACAGGCACCAGCGAGCCGCCTGGACCTGGGCTGGCGGCCGCGCCCTCCACCGCCTCCTCCGTCTCCTCGGCATGCGCGACAGCTGGGAAGGGGGTCAAGGAGGGGGCCAAGGAGCGGGCAGGCCCTGCCAGGCCACTCAAGCCGTGCCCTTCTATGGGCGTGAGGTGGCCGGAGGAGCCCAGGGCCGGACAGCGCTGACGTGAGGAGCCCTTTCTGAGCGGGGACACAGCTGTTCCCCAGTCACCTGCTGTGTGTGGAGCGACCTGCCTCCCTGGAAGGACGGGGCTGTCTCTTCAGGGCACAGAGCCTGGGCCGTGCCCCCCTCCGCTCCTTGGCGGCGAGCGAGCAACGGGTCCCATCCAGCACGCCCTTCCCCCACAACAACAGCCCCCCGCCCGATCCCAGCTGCCCAGCCTCCCCACTCCCCCAGGGCTCGGCCCCCCGAAGCCCCCGCACCAGGTCCCCGTGGGATTCGGCATGGAGAAGACGACCTTCCTCCTCCCTCACACACACACACACGCACACGCACACACGCACACGCGCGTGCATGCACACACTCACACCACGCACTCGCACACGCACGCACACACCCACACACGCACGCACACACACACGCACACACGCCCTGCAGACATTTCTGTCCTCCTCTCATTATCAATAGAAGCATCATCACAGAATCAGGTACCGCTGCCACCAGCCTCCAGCAGAAGAGCTGGGGTTGGAACCCACTTTGCAAGTCAACCCTGAGGCTGTGGGGAGCCCTGTCTTCGGGGGCTCAGCGGGGGTCCTAGTGGGCCCCCTTCCCCTCCTCTCCTCTCCCTTCACCCCCTCCCCCAGCAGCAGCTCTGGGGCAAGTGGGAGTCAGCCCCGGGCGGCTCCATCCCAGTCCTGTGGCTGCAAGCATCTCGCCTCCCCCAGTCTGGAGCCCCTGCTCCTTCCCTTCCGCTCGCCTGGGCAGAAGCCGGCAGCCCCTGCTGTCTTCCTCCTGGGCTGGTGGTCTCTCTCCACACAGCTCCCACCCCTGACTGCCAGAACACGTGTCCCTCCACAAGCCCTGACCACTCCCATCTCTCTGGCACCTGCACCCTGGGGCAGTCGGACCCCCACGGTGTGGCTCAGCTTAGATGCCTGCCCTCGGCAGCCCCTCCCCCAGCCAGGGACCCCCCTCCTCTGCCCCTGCACAGGCCGGGGTGGGGAGGGGGCAGCGCGGGGAGCGCCCCATGGAGCACAGCTGCCTCCTGAGGAAGCCTGGGTCACACAGTTTCTCTGCCCAGCTCTGGCTGTGGCCACACGGCTGGTCCTTTTCACCGGCAAGCCTCACAGCCTCGGCTTGTGCCCCCTCACATCCCACCGCCAACCAACAGCGCCTGCCTGGCACTCAGAAGCTGCGGCAACCTCAGCCTCCATCAGCACCGGGAGGGGGCGGCCTGGGGGAGGGGGCCCGGCCAGGCCTCAAGCACAGGCTTTGAGGATCCCGAGGCAGAACATCCCCTCTTGGCCAGGCTTCCTGGCCTGGGGCCCTCCCCACCTCCTGCCCTCACGGCTTCGGCACTGCCTGCCCACGGCCTGGCTTCTTCCCCAGGTGTCCAGGCCGCATCCTGGACCCGTACCAGGCGTCCAGGCTTCCCGGTGCTGGGTCAGCATCCCACTAGCTGGTGGGGAACCCGGACTCTCCCAGTGAGGCCCAGCTGCAGAGGCAGACAGAAGAGGCGTCTACCTGCCCGGGGTGAGACGGGGTCCCAGGAAGGTGCCCTGCAGGCTGTGTGCCTCCCCTGAGCCCCAAGGGTGCCACCGACCTCCAAGTTAAGCGTCCCCCCCCACCGACAATGTATCAATGCAGAGGTTTCTTGGGACCACAGCGCTCGCGCGGCCCGGCCCCGGGCCTTACCCTGTGCCTTCTTCCACCAGCAGTTCCTGGTGCTCCTCAGAGCCGGGGTGGCTGGGAGCTGCCGCCATCGGGCTGGTCCCTGCTGTGCGTGTGTGCTGCAGCTCTCGGCGCTTCCTGGGGCGGCTGCCCCGAGCCTCCCCTCACCCCCAGCCGGGTTTCACTTCCCCCTTCCGGAGGCAGGTTGAGGTTTGGAACATATCGGGGCTTGGGTTGGGGTGTTGTTTTTTAATCTGTTGCTGCAAGAGGAGAGAGAGAAAAAAAAAAACAGCCATCAGGAAACGTTAAGCAAGTTGCAGGGGCCTGGAGGGCAGAGAGGCACCGTGTGGAGGCAGAGGTGGGCGCAGGGGCTGGGACACCCGTGAGCCCCCCATGCTCCCCGGGGCCCCTGCAGCCCTGGCCTCGAAGCCCACCTGTGCCTGGCTGGTGTCCCCGAGCACAGGGCGCCGTCCTGGTCCCTGAGCCTCCACGTTAAGCATGGTGACCTCTCTGGAGGGAGATGTTCTGGATGCGTGCCCACAGCTCGGACGCTCTAATCCCCGAGCCTCGGGCCATCGCCTGGCTCACCCCTCACTGGTCTGTGCTCTCCAGGCGATTTCTGGGGCCCGGCACGAGCTGCCCTGTCTGCAGGCCCCACGTCTTCCCTTACAGTTTTCTTTACTTTCCTGAACTCTTGGGGTCCCCAGTCTCTCTGCTGCCCCTGGACTCTGCCACCTCCTGTGCTCAGGGGGCTCGGAACTGGCCCTCACCCGCCAAGCGTTCACCAGACCCCGGGGCCCTCCAAAGCATGCCCTCTCTCCCCTCTGCCCATCCCCACCCTCAAAGGCCCAGAAACGACTGATCCCTCCTGTTAAGGGCTGAACTGTGTTCCCCGAATTCATAGGTTGGAGTCCTAATGGCCAGCACCTCAGAATGGGACTTTATTTGGAAATAGGGTCATTGCAGATATAATCAGTTAAGATGAGATCATTAGGGTGGGTCCTCATCCAGCATGACTGGCGTCCTTATAAAAAGGGGAAATTTGGAGGCAGACTTGCCCGCCAGGAGACGCCATGTGAAGACGAAAGCGAGATGGGGGTGGTGCGTCTACAAACCAAAGGTCCCCAGGAAACCACCAGAGGCTGGGGGAGGGGCCCAGAACAGGTTCTTCCTCAGAGCCCAGGAGGAGCCCCCGTGATACCTGGGCCTCGGACTTCTGGCCTCCAAGACTGGGAGACGTTGGAACCGCCCCATCTGACACTTCCTGGGGCCGAAGAGCGGGAGACGCCCCGTTCTCCACGCGTGGGAGGTGGGAGCGCATGGCGGCCGTGCCCGGGAATGCTCCGGGGATCTGGGGGCCCACAGGGTGCTGTGGGCCCAGATGCAGCGCCCTCCATGGTCATCCCAGGCCTCCCCTCCGGGTCCCCATCTCCTGTCTTGCCATCTGGCCCCCGTCCCCCTCCCCTCTCCAGCTCCAGCTCCTGCTCTGAGACCTTGCCCTCCCCAGCACTCAGCTTGTCCCCAGACGCCAGGGCCCCCTCCCATCCCTCCAGCCTCTGCTCCCCCACTGATCCCATCTGTGGGTGTGTGTGCTAGAAGCTCTCACATCTTCAAACAAAAGCGCCCTGGACCCGCCCTTCTCACACCTCCTTCCAAGGCCAGTGAAAGGCATCCCTGGGGACCCAGTGTCCAGGTTTGAGGGCCTTTGTGCCCTGCTGGCAGGTTAAGCAGAGCCAGACTTCCTCGGAAGAACTAAGAGTCCACCCAAGAAGCAGACACGCCATCATCTGTTCAACTGGCATCGTTCACTCAAACTAGAGGGGCTGTTGGGAGGGCAGAGACCACTTCTCGTCCCCCCTCTTACTCCCAAACCCGGTGCAGTGTCCAGCGACACAGTGAGTGACCGAGGCAAACAACGAGCCAGTCCGAAGCCCGGATGCAACAGGCTCTGCAGGAGGGCGGGGTGGGCGCCAGGCAGGCTTCTGGCCCCGGAGACGCTGAGCCAAGGGTGCAGGCCCCGAGGAGGTCTGGGCGAGGCAGACGGGGGCAGAGAGACATGCGACGCACTGACTCCGCCCTGCCTGTGGGGCATCGAGGAGGAACATCCAGGGGCGGCTGGGTCCATGGACCAGGTGGCCTCCAAGGCCCAGGTGGGACGAGTCCCCAGGGAGACCACTGTCAGGACCACAAGCTCAAGTGACAAAGCGACACCGGGTGACTAGATGCTGGGGAGGGGAGGGGAGAGAGTGGGCGGAGTGAGCAAGGAGGAGGGGTCAAGAACGGGGAAGTGGTCAGCACAGGGGCAGGTCAAGGCAGAAGAGAGTGATGCCTGTCTGGTCTATCTGGAGCGCTGAGGGCACGAGTCGACCAGCACGGGTCTGAGGCCGGCTGCCAGTGGGGGGAGGGCAGGTCGCCGAGGGTCGGAAAGCGGCCTTCCAGGGCCGAGGGGTGGCAGAGGCCACAGGAGCGCAATTTAGGAGCCTACTGGGGGCTCCGTAGGTTAGAGGGAGGACAGTGGGAGAAGCAGGATGGGTGAGGAGGAGGGCGTCTCGATCCAGGAGAGAAATGTTGAGGCTCTGAAGACAACGGGGTTGGGGGTGGGGGTGCGGCTGGAGAGAGAGGGGGGCCTGGGAGGTCTATGAGCTGAATTGTGGCCCCTAAAATTTCACACGTTCCGGTCCTGACCCCCAGGACCTGTGAGCTTATTACAAAATAAGGTCTTTGCAGATGATCAGGTTACATGAGGTCACTAGGGTGGGGCCCTAATCCCATAGGACTGGGGTCCTTATAAGAAGAGGAGGTCAGGACACAGACACACACAGAGGGACGACCCTGTGAGGACACAGGGAGAAGACGGCTGTCTACAAGCCGAGGAGAGAGGCCTCAGGAGGAAACAGCCCTGCCCACACCTGGATCTAGGATTCCAGCCTCCAGGACTGGAGACAGTAAATGCTGCTGTTTGAGCCGCCCCGGCTGTGGTGCTTTTTTATGGGTGCCCCGGGCACTGATACAGGGATGTACTAGTCAGGGAAGGAAGAAGCTGCTATAACAAACAACCCTACACCTCGGGGGCTTAGCACCAAGAAAGCTTCATTCTCAGCCCAGTCCAGGCCAAGGTGGGCGGGAAGGGGGTCCACATTCGTTCTGGGACCCCAGGCTCCTCCCTCCGAGGACCTCAGAGTCCCAGCTGGCAGGGGAGGGGCGGGGAGACCATGGGGGAGGCTGGGGGGGGTGGGTCTATGGCCTCACCTGTCCTCAAGGTGTGTGCCCAGTAGGAAAAGGTGGGCAGTGTGGTGGGCAGGCAGCCAGCTCCTGCCACCACGAGGTACAGAGGCCAGGGAGCGAGAAGATGGGGCGCCCAGATGTGTTAGGGGTCCAGGGGTGCCATCAGCAAGCACAGGTACAAAGCAGAAGAAGGTCAGGGGCACGAGAGGATCTGGATGTGGACGCCCGGGGCTGAGGTGCTGTGGAAACCCAAGCAGAGGCGGCCAGGGCTGTTTGTGTGGATGTGGGCAGAGAGCAGAGACGCGGGGAGGGAGATGGTCAGCGGGTCAGCAGGCTGGAGGGATGCCCAGGGTCTCCCGCTGGGGCTTGAGCCTCATTCCTGAGCTCAGGCCTCCCAGGCCGATCACTCCGCCAGTGCGGGTGTGCACACATGCCGTCCAACTTTGCCGTGGGGGGAACTGCAGGGTTTGTTGGTGTAGCTCCCTCCACGCTCCCCATCAGGCAAGCTGGGTCCTGGAGCCGGAGGTGCCTGGGGACAGACAGGGGCAGGGCAGGGAGTCTGCGGGGTGGGCGGGGGACAGACAGGTCGGAGGGAGGCCAGGGAGGGCGATGACAGGCAGACAGGGCGTGGCCATGCTGAGCAGATTCACTGAGAGACAAGGTAAGGTGAGAGTCCGGGGCAGCAGGTGGCTCACAGGAGCCACCGGGGGACAGGGGACAGCGGAAGGGACAGGGGAGCAGATAAGGGTGTCTGTGCACACACGTGTCCCCTGATGGGGTCTGGCGGTCAGGCAGAGGGGTGCGGCTGACACCCTCCACACGGGCCAGGTCTCCCTGGAAGGGGGCAGCTGTAGTGAGCCTGGAATTGCCAGAAATTCCCCAGGGAGTCAGGGAGTGGGCTCCGGAAGCAGCAGAAGCCATGAGGAGGGGGCCCAGGTGGAGGGTCCATGATGACCCCCGTGGGCACAGCAGGGAGAAGCTGTCCAGAGGGTCTTCCTACGGGCACCCTCCCCCCAAGGACGACAGAAGATGAAAGCTGGAAGTCCAGCAAGGACTTTGGTGATTGGGGTGGTCAGGAGGTGGGGTCAGATGTGAGAGGAGCCCTGGGGGCCCAACGTGGACAGTGGGCACGCAAACTCCTGCCCTCTACACAGGGTTACCATGGCCTGGACCATGTGCCAGGCTCTCGGGGCTGAGGGCTCACAGAAGGCTTCTTTGAGGAGGTGGGGAGGGGGCAGCTGAGGGAGAGCCCAGGGGACGCTTCCAGACATGGCGCTGAGGCGAGTGTGGCATGGAAGAGAGGTTGGGGGGAGCTGGAGGACTCCCAGAAGGGGCCAGAGCTCCCTCCTCACCTGTCCATCCTGTGAGCCGGGTATACTCACCTGCACACCCATTTTGTAGTCGGGTAAACCGAGGTCCAGCCACTGTGAGGAGGAGGGTGACAGGGAGGCCTGTGGCTTGTTGGTTAAGGGGCAGGGGGAGCAGGTCTGGGCCTGGATGGAGCTGGTGCTTGGGGACCAGAGGGGACAGGTGTGGGCAGGTGGTCATGGGCGAAGCTGGAGAGAGGGTGAGGCACCGTGAAGCCCTGCAGGTGGAGGCTCACGGAGAAGCTCTGTGTCCTCCGGGCCACGCTGGCTTCCCCCTGGCCAGGTGGGGGTACAGGTGGAGGGGGAAGGGAGGCCTGTCCCACAGGTGCAGGGAACCCAGGGGGACCGCAACCCATACTAGTCCTCACGGCTCCGCCCACTTCCAAGTGGACCTCCGGCTCTGCCCCATCCCCCGAGGCTGGCACCGCCCTCCCTGCCCCGTCTCTCTGGCCCACTGCACTCACCCAACCCGCTGAAGAAGGGCGCATCTGGAGCCCTCCCGAGACCCCTGTCTGAGTCCCCCACCTCCATCAAGCCCGCCGCCCTGTCAACAGCCCGCTGGCCCCGCCCCGCCTCCCGCCCTGTCTCCCGAGCTCTCTGGGCTCTTCTGCCCACATCTCCATCTTCAGAAGTCTGGGCGATTCATCTTTGTTGATTTTGCTTCATCTATTTTGTGGTTGCTTAAGAGTGTTCTTGTTTAGGGGCTTCCCTGGTGGTGCAGTGGTTAAGAATCTGCCTGCCAATGCAGGGGACATGGGTTCGAGCCCTGGTCTAGGAAGATCCCACGTGCCACAGAGCAACTAAGCCCGTGTGCCACAACTACTGAGCCTGCACTCTAGAGCCCGCAAGCCACAACTACTGAGCCCGTGTGCCACAACTACTGAAGCCCGTGCGCCTAGAGCCCATGCTCTGCAACACAAGAAGCCACCACAATGAGAAGCCCGCGCACCGCAACGAAGAGTAGCCCCCGCTCGCCACAACTGGAGAAAGCCCGTGCGCAGCAATGAAGACCCAATGCAGCCAAAATTTAATTAATTAATTAATTAATTTAAAAAAAAAAAAAGAGTGTTCTTGTTTTGACATTTAAAGGAAAGTTTAATTGGGGTAAATGATTTCAAACTGACAGAAAAGTTTCAAGATTAACACAAAGAGCATCTTTAACTCCGTCACCTGCTGTCGCTGCCTCTTTGTCTCTCCCTTCCTCTACTCCTAAGGCCCTCATGGCCTGTTTCCTAAAACTGGAGCCGCCCTCTCCCCTGACCACAGTGCAGACACCAACCTCAGTCTAGCGGACGTGAAACACCACGGTCATCTCACCGGCCAGTCTGTGTCCTTGTGACCGGCTCCCCTCGGTGACTTTGTTTTTTGTTTGTTCTACCCACTTCCTTTCTGGCTCACCGAGAGGGTCCAGGCTCTCTGTGTGCTGGGTCCCTGTGGTCAGCCATTCCTCCTGGAGCCCTGGTCCCTTCCTGGAGGACAGTGTAGGGACCAAGGCCCGGGGGCCCGGGCGCACTCGCAGGGGCAGGCTGGGGAGAGAGCTGCGGGCACAATCCCGCATACGCCCTGCACCGCGCAGGAGCGTGCCCGCCAGCCTCGCCTGCCACCGCAGTCCAGCCGAGCCGCGTCCCCCGGGGCTTCCTGTGGCTGCGTTCCCTCCCTGACCTCCAGCATCACCCACGGAGTGGGCCATGTCCGCTGCACCTTTGCTGCCCTCCTCCTGCTGCCCTGCGTCCAGCTCGGGCCCTGCAGGGGTTGCTGTCTCGCTCCGTCCATTGTCAGGGACATCGCCCAGTACTCACGTCTGAGGACGCCCAGACCCCGTCTCCAGCCCGGACCCCTGCACCCAGCTGTCTGTGCCTGGGAACTGCCACGTTCCCCAGCCCCCCAAATCTCAGCCCAAAGCCAGCCCCTCACCTGCCCCAGGCTCCTGCCCTGGAGAACACCCCTCCGCCCTCTCCCCCTCAGCACAGGCCTGGGTGCCCCTTCTCCCTCGTCCACCAAGTCCTGGGGGCCCCGCCTCTTGAATCTCTCTCCATCCACCACCGCCCTCCACCCCAGGAGATGACAGTGGCCCCTCTCCCCTCTCCCACCTCCAGCCTCCCCCGTTCTCCACCCTGCAGAGATCTTTCTAGAAGGTGCTGGCCTATGCACTTCCCCAGAATTGCCCCATTCAGCCCCACGTCCACACGGCTGCAGGGACACTGGGTCACCCAGCACGGGCGGTGGCAGAGGGTCGCAGAGGGGCGTGGAGCCGGGCCGAGCGGCGCTGGCCAGATGTTTGCTGGCTTGGTTTGGTTTGCATGCTTCTCTTTCAATTCACTCATTCGTTGGAAAATGTAACAAGCACCCATAAATCCACTGCTCTGCCCAAGAATTACGTCATCATCCCCCAAACCTGCTTCTGCCTCCGTGTTTCCACCCCACCTGTCCCCGGCTTGGCTCCCCGCCCCGGGGAATCACTGTCTGGAATTCTGTGTTTGACATTTCCTTGCCTTTTGAAAAGAAGACCATTTTCCACATCTGACGGAGTTGGGTCCTGCCTATGGGAACCACATCCTTGGGGTCCCTGCACCCGCCGTGGCCCTGGGCATAGATTCGCGCTCCCTTTGCCGGCGGGCACGGCCCCTGCACAGCTGCCCGGTTCACTTTGCAGGGTCCGAGGCGGGCACTGCCTCTATCACTGGCAGCTCTCACTGCCCAAACCCACTCACTCCTTGAAGTCACTGCCTGCCCTGCCTGCTCTGGACTCCGCACGGGCTGAGCCTCAGCCAGGGACGTCGAGGGGTCCCCTCTACCCTGCATCCGTGAGCAGGAAAGGCAGCCCAGGCACCAGGCCCGGGCCCGGGCCCGGGGGCCTGACGAGACCGGCCAGGGCCTGTGGGGAGCTGCTCGCAGGAGGGAGCTGATCCCTGGGCTGCCGCGGGGGCGGGGAGCAGTCCTGGCCAAGGCCGGCGGGGCAGGCTGACGTCTGTCCCTTGAGGCTCAAGGCTCCGGCCCCGGCACATCAATCGCAGGGGCCTCCGGAGGGCAAGGGCAGGGCGGACAGCCGCTCCATCAGGGCACCAGGGGCCGCAGCCTGGCCTCCCCGGGCTCCGCACCAAAGATCTGAGCGCAGGACCTTGGCGGACCGCGGCGTCACCCCTCACAGAGGAGGCTGGCAGCGGCCTTGCCGTGACATTTGTGTCGGGGCCCGTCGGGGACATCGTCCCTTGATGTGTGGCGTGGGCCAGGGCCGGGGGCTGTGCAGAAGGGAGAAGCTAGCCCTCTCACCGGGCCCAGTGTCAGGCCAGCTGGGCCTGTCATCAGCCTCCAGTGGGAGCACGGACCCCAGCCCGGCGTGCCCCTGCCCCACGCGCTCAAGACTCCCCGGAGGGCCAGCTGATCCAGGACTGCCCCGCGGGCCCCCTGGTGGCGGGGGGTGGGGGGTGGTGTGGGGAGGAGCAGCCTGGGAGGAAGGGGCTGCCCACAGGGCACGGGACACAGGCCCACGAGGCCCCTGCCTGGACTTGTGCCACAGGGACAGGGTCTCTGGGCCCTGTGGGGACCTTCATGGTGACAGTGACAATGGACCAATGGTCATCTAGGGAAGTGGCTCTGACATGGCCCGGGCACCTGTGTCCAAGCCTACAGGGTCTGACACCAACATCACCAAGCAGCCCCAGGCGGCAGGCGGGTGGGTGGGGTCCCAGCCCAGCCGAAGTCCCCCGAAGCCCCTGTGTGGCTCCTCCACCCCCAGCCCGGGGTCCCCGGTCTCAGAGGCCTTCTCACGGCGGCCTGTGGGCAGAGAGGCTGGGGCAGGGCCGGACCAGAGCAGAGCAGAGCAGTCATGGGGATTGGAATCCTTTATTGACGGGAGCTGAGCAGGACTCGGAGGGCCTCGGGCGGGAACGGGCGGCGGGCGGCCTAGGACTCGGACTCGAACATCTTCTTGCGGCCCTCCATGCCCGACTTCTCCTCGATGTTCTTCCTCCAGTCACCCACGTCGCGCAGGTCCCGCTCCTGCGGGCGGGCCGGGAGAGGGCTCAGGCCCACCACCTCCAGCCTCGCTTCCCCTCCAAATCCCATCCCGGCTGACCCGTCCGGCGTCTGAGCCGGCCCGGCAGGAGGGTTGCGAGAGGTGGGGACCCTACCTTCTCGGTGTCCTCCTTCTTGACCTGCTTGAGGTTGCTCCTCAGGTCCATGCACACCTTGTGCTTGGAGCCCAGCAGCGCCTTCAGCATGGCATCGGCCGACATGCGCACCCTTCTCAGTGGGGGCCTCTTGAACTTGCCTCTCAGGTCGAACAGCTTCTGGCTCAGGTCCTCCAGCTGCGGGGTGGGCAGCAAGGCTGGGCAGGAGGTGGCGGGGGCCAGGGCCTCACAGTCGGGGCGCCCCCCCCCACCGTGTCCCCCTCCCCCTCCCCCTCCCCTCACCTCCTTGGAGCTCTTCTGGACCTTCACCTCCATGTCGTACTTCTCCTCCTCGGCCGCGTTGATCTTGGTGTGCAGCTGATGGCAGAGCTCCTGGGGGCGGGGGCCGTGGGTGGGTGGCCATCCCCACACTCGGCCTCCACCCGCCCTGACCACCCTGCTTGCCCTCTGGACCGAGGGGGAGACGGGGCGGTGGGTAGGGGCTGCGTGGGCGGGCGGGCGGGCCTGGGTACCTGCACCTCGGCCATGGAGCTGGGAATGTGCAGCGGCGGGCAGTGCTCGGCCAGGTAGCTCTCCTTCTCCGTCTCCCGGCGGCTCTCCTCCTTCTGCAGCTCCGTGGCTGCGATCTGAAGCATGATGCTCTGGGGGGTTGGGGGGGCGAGGGGTAGGCGGTGGTGAGGGGCTGCAGCACGCCAGCCTGCAGACGCCCGGGCGGCCCTCCCCAGGCCCGCACCTACCTTCAGGTGCTGTCTGCGGGCCGTGATGGCCCTGTCGTGCTTCTGCAGGGCAGGGAGAAGATGCAGGAGGGAGAGTCAGGGTCGGCAGGGCTCGCCCGCCCAGCCAGGGGGTCCTGCCCGAGGGCCGGCTGGGCCTGGGCCTGGGCCTGGTGGGGGAGGCTGGGCCCAGGACACGGCACTGCACGGAGACCCTCTGCCCGGGTGGCCCTTCAGGTTGGGAGGACTGGGGTCGGGGGAAGAGGCTGTGCTTCTGAGGCAGGGGGATGCTGGCGGGGCCCAGGAGGCGGGGGAGGGGAGGCAGCCATCAGAAAGAAGAAGCGAGTCCCCAGTGAGCAGGCCGCAGCCGCACTTCCCCTGCTCCGGGAGCACTGGGGCACCGGCAGCTGCTTCCTCTGTTTGTCAGTGTCTCCGGGGGGCGGGGGGGGGGGGTGCGGGTGAGGCATTTTCACAGAGGGGGGAGGGCTGGGCGGCCTCCCTGGGCCTTGGAACTCCGACCTCTGACCTCTCCTGAGTTGGGGGTCCCACCCCCTCCGTGTTTCACCCCCAAGCAGGTACTCACCTCCTTACTGTTCCAGGGGGGCAGGTGGTGGGTGGGGGGGGGGAGAGAGAAGAGAGGTTAGGGCCCTGCCACGGGGCTGTGTGATGGGGCGGGCGGGAGGCGGCCTGGCGGGGAGATGGGGAGACCCTCGCCCAGTGGGGAGTGGGGTGGGCAGTAGGGGCACCGGGCTTGAGGGGCTACACTTACTCGCCCATCTTGAAGTCCTGGGCTTAGAGCCTGTGGGAGGGAAAGGGGAGGGGTGTTAGGGCCACGGCCCAGGACCCCAGCTCTGGGGGTGCAGCACCTCACCTCACACACTAACCTCCCGCAGCCCCGCCCAACCCCCCACCTCCTTGGGGGACACTTCTTGGAATTCCCCGGGGGAGGGGAGGAGTAAGAGGAGAAAGTGTTCCCAAAATGTCCCAGGCGGGCCTGGAGTCGCTGCAGCTGTCCCCGAGGGAGGGGGGGGGGGTCCGGCCATCGCAGGTGCCGCCGGAGCGACCAGTTATTTTTAGCTCTGCTCTTTGAGCTTCTGCCCCAAGTGCATATAAGAAACGGCCCGCCAGTTGGGCCTGGGGTCCCTCAATCCGTAAAACCCCCTTCCTGTGTCCCAGTGGTGAGGCCTGGCCGTCTGGGTGCTGCCCGGGGCCCCTTCGCCACCCCAGCCTGCCTCCGGATGCATCTGCCTCTCGCCCCCTGCTCCGTGGAAGACCCCCAGAGAGGCTGCTGGCGGCGGCCCTGGCCCCCAGACCCCCGCCCCGGGAAGTCTTCCTGCAAGCGAGCTCGAGCAGGGCCTGTCCCGGGCTCCGGGCCGGCCTCACCTCACGTCTGGGCAGCAGCGCTGGGAAGCGGGGTCAGGCCGGCAGCGGCGAGTTGGGCTGGTGGGCCCAGGGGGAGGGGTATAAATGGCCTCCCCCAGGCTGGGCCCCTGCTCAGAAAGGGCATGGAGTCCTCCTCAGACCAATGGGGGCACAGGGACCTCCCCACCTGCCCAGGCTGCCTGGCCCGGCCCAGCCTCGTGCTGCCATCCAGGCCAAGAAGTCTTGGTTGTGGTGGGGGGGGGGAGTGGTGCTGAGGTTGGGTTGGTCTATTTAGGGCTCAGTGACGACTTAAGATGCCTCCCTTGTATCTTACAAGGAGCCTGAGGACAGGGCGACGGCCTCAGCAGCCGTGGCGCACAGCTTAGGGGTCAGCCAAGGGGTCACTCCGACCCGACCCCACTTGTTCGGAGTCAGGGTCCACACTGCTTTCCTCGGCTTCCCCAGGGCTCCGGGCCCCCTGGGGAACAGCAGCTGCCTCGCACTCTGCTTCTTATTGCCCCCTCCAACCCAGCGGGCGTCTCGGGCATGAGCTGGCCATGTCCTCCCATCCCCAAGCTGGCCTGGGGCAAGGCCGGACCCCCAAACACGGCCTCTGGGGCCTGCGGCAGTAGCCAGGGTCTCTGGGGCAGGGCTGCCCTCCACGGGCGTGATCCCAGCTTCCCACCCAGGAGCAGGATGGGGGCGCGCCTGGACGGACGTGCAGCCTTGCCTGGACCGCCCTGCCCACGGGCCGGCTCCCTGCACAGCTCGGAACACATCCTTCAAACCCAGGATTTCGGCGCCACCCACCTGGGAACCTCTCCCTGACCCGAGGGGGCCTGGGGCCCGCCTGGCTGCCCCAGGCAGGCCCGGCACTGCCCTTCTCACCCCGGTCCAGGCCTGCGCCCCCCGCCCGGGCCCCCACCCAGCAGAGGCATCCGGATAACCATGACTTGGCACCCTCTGAGCTGGGGGTGCATGGCCCCAGCCCTGCCGGCTTCTCGGGCCATGGGGAGGGTCAGAGAGAGCTAAAGCCGTCCAGATGTGCGGGGATTAGAGCTGCTTTCCGGGCCAGGCTGAACCCCCAAAGGCCCGGGGCGGCTTCCGAAGGCATCTACTGCCCCCTGCTGCTCGTGAAGGGGACGCCCCGCAGTCACCATCCGGAGGGTTTGGGGGCCCCTCGGGGGCTGGGGCGGTCCCTGGGATTGGGTTCCCCTCTGTCCACTGTCACCATCCCCCAAATATCTCCCGCTTGCCCACTGTGTCCCCAGGGGCCCTGACTCTCCAGCTGCTACCGAAGGGGAGGGCTTCCCATCTCCCAGTATCATCCCCCTTGGGCCTGGAAGGGCCCCTGCATCCTCACTCAGGGGTCAGGCATGGGTCAGAGCCCTCAGGGCTGGCTGAGCCCGGAGAGGAGACCCTCTCCTTGTCCTTGGGAGGGGGCCGTGGCGATGTCGGTGGAGCCCCTGGCCCTGCTGTGTCCATGGGGCTCAGGAAGGACGCACAGCCATGGGGGAGAAGGCGTTTATTATGGTGGGTCCCCAGGCCAGCCTGCACGGGGCCCGTGGCCCAGCCCAGGGAGATCGAGGGCCGGGCTGCTTTCAGGAGCCAGGCAAGGGCAGGTGCAGGTGGGGCTGCAAGGCCAGGGCCCTGTCCACCTCCCTGGCCGGCTGCAGGCGGTGCCACTGGGCGATGGGTCGCCGGGCATGGGCCAGCATGTCTGCCCAGTGCTGTAGGGGTTGACCAGAGGCCCGGGCGCCCAGCAGAACCTTGCTCACGGGCTTGGCCCGGAACTGTGGACCCCGGGCCCAGACGGCCAGCACCAGAGCCACACTCTGGGTAGAGGCAGGCTGAGGTGCGGTGGAAGGGGGAGAAAGACAGCTGTCAGTTTGGCCCTGAGCGAGGGTCCATCAGCCCCCTCCTCCAGGCAGCCCACCTGGATCTGGCTGAAAGGCACAAGGAAGGTGAAGGCCTCGTTGAAGTAAGGGGTGGCCGTGCCCTTCCTGGCAGATGTCTTTCTCTTCTTCCACTTCCTCTGGTTCAGCACAAGCTGGACCTTCACGTAGGGCTCTGGGCAAGTGAAAGGGATCATAGGGCGTCCCAGGTC
Organism: Balaenoptera borealis; assembly: GCF_965194805.1. Classification (NCBI taxonomy): domain Eukaryota; kingdom Metazoa; phylum Chordata; class Mammalia; order Artiodactyla; family Balaenopteridae; genus Balaenoptera; species Balaenoptera borealis. The sequence continues at coordinate 1,368,977 of NC_138868.1, read as the reverse complement.
TGAGGGCTGAGCACAGGGCTCCCTCCGTCCACGTGGAGGGGCAGGTCCGGCTCTCACCTGCCAGAACCGGGCTCAGGCCTCGGGCCTCCAGCGCGACCACGGTCAGCCGGCCCGAGCCGGGCACGTACTAGAGCGAGAAGCACACCTCCCCCAACTGCTCGGGCTGCGGGCAGCAAGAAGGGCCTCAGCTTCCCCGCCGGGCACACCGGGCAGGGCGGGACTGGAGCCCAGTGGTCAGCAGGCACACCTCGGCAGCGCTGGGCGGGCCCAGAGGGTGCCAGAGCTCCAGGGCTCGTGGGCTGCAGATCCACGGTGCCCAGCGGCAGGCTGAGCACGCCCAAAGGCTCGTGCTGGGAGGGGCACCTGCACCCGCGGGGTGGTCCGGGGCAGCTCCACGGGGGGACCTGTGGGGAGGGGTGTGAGCGTCCCCCGCCGCCCGGCCCAGGCCCCTGGCCATCCAGCCCCGACTCACGTGGAAGGAGCGGGTCTCCTCGAACGTGGGGCAGAGGGTACCACGGTGCACCTTCGTCTCGTGCCTGCACCCAGCCTCAGGGGAGAGGCTGACGCGGGCGCAGGGGTCCGCCGTGCAGCTTGCTTGAGGCCCACCTTGATCTAGGAGCCAGGGGGTGTTTCAGCCAGGGCCCCCTTCCTGGTCAGCCCCGCACCACCCAGCACCCAGTGCCCACCCTTCCCCCATCGCCCCTCCAAAATCCCGCACGTCCCCGGGGCCCCGCACCGCCTGGCTTCCAACGTCGTGCTCCACGGACGGCTGCAGGCGCTCCCACTGCTGGGGCCCCCCGGGGCCAGGCTCCAGGTTATCCACATCTGGCTGCACCTGGGTGGTATCACAGGGGCTGGCGACAGGTGCTGCTGGGACAGGTGCTGCTGGGACAGGTGCTGCTGGGACAGGGGCTGCTGGGACAGGGGCTGCTGGGACAGGTGCTGCTGGGACAGGGGCTGCTGGGACAGGTGCTGCTGGGACAGGGGCTGCTGGGACAGGGGCTGCTGCGACAGGTGCTGCTGGGACAGGGGCTGCTGGGACAGGGGCTGCTGGGACAGGTGCTGCTGGGACAGGGGCTGCTGGGACAGGTGCTGCTGGGACAAGGGCTGCTGGGACAGGGGCTGCTGGGACAGGGGCTGCTGCGACAGGTGCTGCTGGGACAGGGGCTGCTGGGACAGGTGCTGCTGGGACAGGGGCTGCTGGGACAGGGGCTGCTGGGACAGGTGCTGCTGGGACAGGGGCTGCTGGGACAGGTGCTGCTGGGACAGGGGCTGCTGGGACAGGGGCTGCTGGGACAGGGGCTGCTGCGACAGGTGCTGCTGGGACAGGGGCTGCTGGGACAGGTGCTGCTGGGACAGGGGCTGCTGGGACAGGGGCTGCTGGGACAGGGGCTGCTGCGACAGGTGCTGCTGGGACAGGGGCTGCTGGGACAGGTGCTGCTGGGACAGGGGCTGCTGGGACAGGTGCTGCTGGGACAGGGGCTGCTGGGACAGGGGCTGCTGCGACAGGGGCTGCTGCGACAGGGGCTGCTGGGACAGGGGCTGCTGGGACAGGTGCTGCTGGGACAGGGGCTGCTGGGACAGGGGCTGCTGCGACAGGTGCTGCTGCGACAGGTGCTGCTGGGACAGGTGCTGCTGGGACAGGTGCTGCTGGGACAGGGGCTGCTGGGACAGGTGCTGCTGGGACAGGGGCTGCTGGGACAGGTGCTGCTGGGACAGGTGCTGCTGGGACAGGGGCTGCTGGGACAGGTGCTGCTGGGACAGGGGCTGCTGCGACAGGTGCTGCTGGGACAGGGGCTGCTGGGACAGGGGCTGCTGGGACAGGGGCTGCTGGGACAGGTGCTGCTGCGACAGGTGCCCCTCAGAGCCCCGGCGTTCCAGGCAGCGGGTCCACGATGGGTCAAACCTCCAGGCCAGGCCACCAAAAGGGCTCACACCCCAGCTCAGCTCCGCGGGACTGGCCGTAACTGCCCCAAGTCCACCTCTCAGCCACTGCCCTCCTCCAGAACTGCTGTGGCTCCTGCAGCCCACGCCCTCGCTCACCTTGTTCATCGCCTCGCCGGCCAGGCGGCCTCGCCTGCCTCTGCTCTGGGCAGACCAGACCATGCTGGGGGCTGAGCTCGTCCCCGAGCCTGGACCTTGAGCTGCCTCCCGGCACTGACCCAGCTGGGTGCCCGCTTCTCACCAGGTGGGTGTTGATGGTGCTGCAGGCGCTGCCCAGGCCCACGGCCTCCTCGTCTCTGGGCTTTTTCCTGTGGCGGCCGCGGCAGCAGCAGATGGCACAGAGCAGGCAGGAAACAACGAGGACGCCAGCCATGACCGCAGTGGCTGTGAGCGCCCAGCGGGGCCCTGGGGGCGGGGCGGGGGGAGCACAGAGATGGGCCTGAGAGGCATCCACGGACAGCGGCTGCCACCCGCCCGGCCGGGCCATCCCCACGCCCCTCCCAGAGGTCCCGAAACTCACAGGGGATCCGGGCGACCAGGTCCGGAACGAGCCCGGGTACAGCCGTGGAGCCCGCCGGGGCCCGGGCGCTGTGGGGGCCTGGGGGCGCCCCATCTCCTCACCCTGCTGGCCTGGAGCAAACGGCCGGGGCAGCGAGGTCACTTGTGAGGGTGGCCCCTTGGGGCCCTGCCTACCGTCCCATCTGCCCAGCAGCAGCCAGCTCAGCCTGCCTGGGCAAGGAGGCAGCCCGGGGCGGCGGGGGCGAGGGTTCCGAATGGCACCGACGGGAGGTGGGCGCTGGGCCTTGGCCGAGGTGTGGGCTTAGCTGCCACAGGCCTGGCCTCCTACCACCTCCCCCAGCCCCCAGCCCAGCCAAGCGGGCCAGGCCTGCGCAGCCCGGGCCCTGGCCTCACTGGTCCTCGCCGAGGAGCCCTCCCTCTCCTCACCACAGGGCCTCTCCCTCCAGGAAGCCCCCTCCCACCTGACCTCTCTCCCTGGGCCCTGGGCCCTCCTGGTGGTCGCTGCTGGGGTCCCATCCTGGTCCCCCCCCCAACCTCGGACCCACCATGGTTTGCCACTGACATAGGTGGAGCGTGTTTACGTGTGGGTCCCCGGCCCTGGAGCAACTGGGAGCCTGGGGATGGAGGCCCTGAGGGGTAGGGGCTCTGCTAGGGTCATGGGGGGACGGGAGGGGCGAGGAGTGGGGGTCGGCTGCCTGCGGGAGCTCCGTGTGAGCAAGTCTGGGCTGAAGGTGCATTCCTGGCGCCAGGGGAGGAGGGTGAGGTGGGGGCAGGCAGGGGCGAGTGTAGCTGGGAGCAGCCAGAACATTCCTGCCTACTACCTGCCCTGCCGCCCTTCAGAGCTCCGCCTGCTTGCTCGGGGGTGGGAAGGAGGGTGGGCCCGGCTCGGCTGCAGCGCCTGGGGCCCGAGGAGGAGCGCGCCTGGCAAGGACCGGCTCAGCCCGCACGCTGGGACCCCAGGCCCACGGCTAGTCTCTCTGGCTCAGCCTCTCCCGGCTGCCCTTCCTCCCAGGGCCAGTGGCAGCCAAGTCCCAAGGACCAAGCCCAGGCCCCACTCCAGGAATAACCAGGCATCAGAGCCGGGTCCCTGCCCCTCCGCGCTCCCTGCCCAGCCGCGTGCCAGCCTGGGGAGGGACCGAAGCAGCCCCACCGTGATCTCAGAGACCCCCCCACCCCCCATGCACATGGCATAAATGCCCCACTGCCAGCACCAAGCCAACCTGTTTGCAGGAGGGGCCACAGCTCAAAGCGGGGTGCCCAGGCCCCAGCTCGGCCTCCCCTTCCCCCGCAAACGCGCGTGTCTTGTCCCCGTGAGGTCTTTGGAGGATAAGCCATCTGAGGCTCACAGCAGGGCAGAGGCCAGGCCGGGGGTGGTCCACACACGCAAGGAAGGGACGTCGAGGCGGCCTGTGTACCCGCCCCGGCTCAGAAGGAGGGCCCGGCTTGCTTTACTGCCTGCTGCAGCCGACTTAAAGTTTTAACCCTTTGGAACTAGAGGCTGTACGTTTCCTGCCTGGGCCCCACAAATTATGGAGCGGGTTGTGGCTGGGGGGCCACCGGGCGAGGCCCCTGTGGTGCAGTGGGGTGCACTCAGGGGACTCACAGGTCTTGGCCGCCCCTCTGGCCACCGCCCGCCCTCCTCCCAAGGACACTCCCAGGTCAGCTGGTAGAGCGCCCCTGGTGGCGGCTGGTGGCGTGGGCTGGCCTGAGAGCCGACGGTCCGCAGGGGTCCCTGGAGCAGCCCAGTGGTCAAGGCAGAGAGGCCCTGCTGCCCTTGTGGGATTTAAAGCCCATCTTCATTTGTTGAAATGTCAGAGTCAAGGTGTGCTCTGGAATTAAAATAGCTTCAATCGAGATCCTTACGGTTGAGAATGTGGGGGTCAGTTGTCATTTGTCATCACAGAATTTCCATCTGTGCGTGCATGCACGTGTGCACACCTGTACCTGCGTGTGGCTGCGTGTGCATGCCTCTGCATGTGTGTGTGTGTGTATACGTGTGTGGGCATGTGTGTGCCTCTCCCCGCACCCCCGCTCGGTTAGTGTCCTGTTCTTGGCTTGGCTGGGGTGCGGTGGGCATCGAGTCACAGGAATTTGGTGCTGCTGGCTTGGCAGGATTCCCAGGCCAGCCTGGTGAAGGTTGAGCCCCAGAAACACAGGGGGTGCCTGGGAGCTGACCCGAGAGGACCCTGGATCCCCGGGCACACCAGCCACAAGCAATGGGGGGCCCTGTAGCCTGGGGAGGTGCAGGGTCCCTCAGGACTGCCCAGTCCCCGTGGTGGTGAGGGTTCCGGCTGGCGCACAGCCACCAGGTGGCGCCGTCTGCTCCACTGGCCCCAGCTATGCCACCGTCCAGCCTCCAGGCCCCGGCTCCTGGGGGAAACTTGCAGGAGCCCCCCCTCCGGCAGGCAGGAGCCCCAGGGGAAGCCCTCCAGGTCCTGTGAGCGCGGCCCGGTTCTCCCTGTCCCCGTGCCATGCCTCTGGAAGCCCTCCTGGCCTGGGCCACCCCTGGGCGGGACCTCCCGTGCCCACCCCTCAGAAGGCAGGAAGTCCCTCCTGGGGTCTGCTTTCTGTGGCCCAGCTGGGGGAAAACCTCCAGGTGCTAAGGCTGTTTTTCCCAGGAAAGGGGGGACAGGCATCCTTCCTAAATGGAGTCCCAGCCCCCAGCCACCTCCGCCGGGGCTCCCTCCCAGCTGCTCTGCTCTCTGCTTCCGGGCAGGGTGGCCTCCTCCTCACCCAACTCCCACCCCAGCTGCCAGGCTTTGCTCCGGCTGCTCCAGGACCTGCCCACCCCCTCCCCCTGCCCATCCTACTTGGCCTTGGAGACCTGAGTGAGCTCCACCTCTCCAGGAAGCCCTCCCTGGTCACTCCCGGCCCTGGCCCTCGGACCTGCCGGAGTTATGCTGGATTCCACCCTGCACCCTCCCCGAGTCAGGAATGCCAGCTCTCCCAGGGGGAGGGCCTTCCCTGTCAGCTGGGCACCTATCAAAGCTGTGCTGACTGACCCCTTCCCCCTTTGGTCTAACTGGAATTTTTTATGCTTTGATGGGACCAAGTTTCTGCAGGCCTCCCTCTGAAAGAGCAAGATTCCCTCAAGTGTTGGGGGTGGCAGCCCCCGCCGCAGGTGTCACACACTCTCACCTGATGCCTGCAATTCCTGTGCCCCCGCCCTGGCGTCCAGGACTTCCTCTCGGACCCTGGGCACTGGATCCCATGCTCGGAGCCTGTGGCTTTGCTTGGCCTCTAGTGACCAGGGAAACTCTCCTTGGTGGGGGGTGGGGGGGGCAGGGCTTCGGGGAGCCCCACCCCAGGGCCGGAACTGCTGGCCCTCAGGAGTCGGGGAACTCCCTTGGGAGGAGGGCCCCTCCCGAGACCGAGGCACCCGGCATCTCGGCCCGGGGCCCCCCTGCAGGGGTCCCCTGGGACTGGGGCACCTCGAGCCCTCCTCGAGGCCTTAGCAGAGGAGGTGCTGGCCCATCTGAGCTGACCTTTGGGTGAAGCAGCGGGAGGGAGGTCGGGCTGGACTCGGTTAGTGAAGGTCCTACACCCCAAGGGGGGTGTTCCGAGCCACAGGGACGTCTGGGTTTGGAGGGGAGCAGCTTTCTGGGGCCACTGGAGCCAAGCCCAAGGAGGACTGGCCCTCGGGAGGGAGAGCTGTGGCGTGCGGGGCTGGGCGCTCGCTCTGGCTGGGCAGCTCCCCAGGCCTGCGTGGCCCTGCTGCCGCAGACTTCTGGAGCCCACAGAGCCTTCTGGACGTCCTTCTGTCCACGTCTTTGCCCCCAGCTGGTGGAGCCAGTGGGTGGAAGTCCTGCTCTGGCCCACCCTCGGCACGTCTTGCTTCAGCAGGCCCAGCAGGGCCTGTAATCTGAGCTCTGTTCTGCTCTGGCCAGTTTATCTGGTCCAGTCACTCCAGGTCTGGTCTCTCCCCTGGGCCCCGCTCTGAGTGGCCCACCCGGGTCAGGGTGTCTCTCCAAACCCGTGATCAACGGGCGGCCAGACGTGGAGCGGGTTAATGCTTAGCCAGCCCTCAGGACTCTCCGGGCAGGACTTCCGGGAGACTCAGCCCAGGTTGAGGCTGCTCCGGGGACATGACAGGTGGGACGTGTGCGCATGCATGCACACGTGGGTGCCCCTGCTGGTCACGCGTGGCTCTAGGGGCACGTGGCATGTGGGGGCGTGCGTGTCTCTTGGGGCACGTGTTCCCCTAAAAAAGGCCTGGGCCCCTCTGCTCATCCCACCCAGAGATGGGGGTTTAGAAGAGGCAGCTAAACAGTTCTGGGGCGCAGAGGAGGCCTGTGGCAGGGCAGCGGGCATGCAGGCTCCCGTGCTGCGGGAGCGAGGTGCGTGGGTGGGCGTGATGGGGGCGCATGGGCGGCGGGGTCCAGCCCGCAGCGCATTTGCCCTGCATGCGACTCTCCCCAGCCTGACTGTGTAGGGCCTTTGTGCCTTTCCCCGGATCTGGGCGCCTCCGTGGCGAGACGGGCGTCTGAGGTTCCAGGGCAGGAAGGGGAAAACCAAACAGAGCTGGCAGCCCCAGGCCAGCCCTGCGGCCCCCGAGACGGCGGCTTGGCAGCCAAGAGCCACATGGAGACCCTGGCGGGGCTCCTGGACGGGGATGCTTCCTTTGAGGTTGCTTGGGGAATGTTTGAGGTTGGAACTCATGGCAGTCGCCGGCTTGGGGGAGCCGGGAGCTGCTGGCAAGGAACCGTGAGACGTGCTGGGACGGCACGCATGCACCCTGCCCGCGCTGACCCGGCTGCCACATCCCGCTCAGCTGGGGCGCCCTACGTAGCGGGGCCCGGGCTGAGGATGGGAGTGGGCGCTCGGCTCGCCACAGTCTCCGAGGATTGGGGTACCCCACGCCCATTCACTGGGTCCCAGCCTGTGTGTGCCCCAGTCATCCTTGATTCAGGCTAACCGCGCCCTCTTCGTCCAAGTGCCTGCGCCCCGCCACTGGAGTGTTAGGGGACCTGTACACGTCATGTGAGCTTCTGAGGGGCCTGCGCCCTGTCACCCGAGCGAGCACCCCCCCCCCCCCCACCGAGTGTCAGCATCGTGCTGCTGGCTCCTTGAGCTTCTCTCCATCTTCCGAAGGTCTGCCTGGGGGCTGTGAGTCTGGATCTCCATGGGATGCAAATCCCGCTTCTTGGAGTATCTGCGTGAATTATACCCCATTCGCCTGGAGATTGAGGGAACAATACCCCATCGTCTGACTGTACGTGTAGTGTGTAATCCACTCACCAGCACTCACGTCAGAGACCTGGGGTTCTCCGTGACCCAGGCATCAGGGCCCCTCCCTCCTGGGGCCGCTTGCACCCTCCCCGCACTGACTGCGTCTCCCAAGGGCCTCTGGGACCCCACTGGCCGGGACCTGGTTCCTCTGCATCTTTGGGGCCCCATTCACCTTCTCTTGGGGTATCTGTTCATCGGGGCACCCCTGCTGTGAGAGCATCTTTTCCCCACTCCTGCAGATGCCTGGAGGCACACCTGACCATCTGAACTTCCGGCAGCCTCTCGCCTCGTACCCAAGGTGCCGGGGGCATGCTCCCCACTAGTCTGGACACCAGGACTCTGTTCTGTGGTCACCTGGTTCCTGGAAAGTCTGTACCCATTTGTGGGGCCCCTGGGTGCTAAATGCCCCCTGACACGTCTCACATAGGCCTGAGTGCCAGGTCAGGGCCCATGGCCTCGCTCCTGTGGTTTTGGATGTCCTGTGCCCCATCCACCCCTCCCTGCCCCCCACCCCCCCCCCGTTGTGTGTCCCATTCATCCTTGTCTCTGGCTCTATGTGCTATTCATTCCCAAGCTGGGTGCCTGCCTGCCCTACGGCCAGGTGTCTGGGGCTGTACCTATGCGTCCCAAGAGCTGGACCCCCACCCAAGACATGTCCGGGTCCTACCCCATGAGTCTGGGTGTGTGGGTCCTGTACCCCACTAGTGGAGTGTCTGGGTCCTATACCCCAATAGTTGGAGTGTCTGGATCCTGTACCCCAGTAGTTGGAGTGTCTGGGTCCTGTACCCCAATAATTGGAGTGTCTGGTTCCTGTACCCATTAGTGGGTCTAGGTCCTATACCCCCCATTAGTCTAAGTGTCTGGATCCTGTACCCCAATAGTCGGAGTGTCTGGGTTCTGTACCCATTAGTGTGAATGTCTGGATCCTGGACCCCAATATTTGGAGCGTCTGGGTCCTCTAACCCACTAGTGGAGTGTCTGAGGCCCCGTACCCCACTCTGCTCGGGAGTTGAACTGCCCAGTCCACATCCCATTAAGATGCCTAGGGGCACCTCAGTGACTGAGTCCTTGCAGGCTCTGTTCGTGGGGCCCTGGGGCGTGTACCCCATTCCCTGGAGAATGAGGGTGGCTTCCTCGTCATCCAGTCTTCTCTGCCTTCTGTCACCCTGATGATCTATGCCCATCTGACTGAGAAACTGGGGACCTGGCCCCCCACTTGTCTGGGCATCAGGGCAACGTGGACACAGCATCTGAGTTTCTGGGTGCCAGGGGTCCCAGGCACCGGAACTCTGGCCGAGACAGCCCAGCCCCGTGAGACGAGCTGACTCCCACTCCTCCATCTGAGGGGCTGGGTGCCCAGTCTCGGAATCTCAGCTGGTGCCGCTCACACCCCACCCCCCCAATTCTGTGTATGCAAATCCTCAGGGGGTCTGGTAACTCCCTGTCTCTGCACCCAGCTCACCTGAGGCCGACGAATCTAACCTCATTCATCTGAATAGATGGGGCCAGGCACCCATCACCCTCAGTTCTGGATTCCCCGCTTTCCTCTGTTCCGAGTCCAGGCCGCTCGCCCCCCACCCTCTGGGTCTAGCTGCAGTCTGTACCCTTTCCCCGGGAAGCCTCGGGCCCCAGGAACCCATGGCTCCATTGTAAGGTCCCGGCCCACGGTTTTCTGAGTATCTGGGCAGCCTGGACCCCACTCCTCTGATCACCACGGTAACAAGGACTCCAGCTGTGAACCTGACGGGTACCCTGCCCCCCAGTTTCCAGGGCCTCTGTGCGGTCCACCCCCCATCCTCCAGGCGTCGGCGTACCCCACCCTTCAGAGCGTTGGGCAATGGGCACCCTCCAGTTCCCACGTTCTCTTCTCTAGTTGCCTGAATCCCATTCATCAGGGTCTTGAGCAGCCTAAACCCCACCGCCTGCCTCTCACGCAGGCCCACATCCCAGGTCTCGGGCCCCTGGTGGCTGATTCCAAGTTCCACTGCATCTTTGGACGCCCGGTGCCCATTCATGGGTGTCTGGGCCTCTGTGAGTCTCTCCATCCTCGCCCCGACGTCTCCACTGGGCTCACGTGTGACTCCAGGCGGGCTGCTCCTTGCCATCCAAGCGTCCAAGGGTCCTGTACCCCTTCCTTGGGGGTCTGAAGTCTCCACGATCCATGGAGCATCTGAGGGGTGTGAACCCCGTTCATGGAAGGCTCTGGGTCCTTGCACACCCCGTGACGATGAATAGCCGATGCCGCGTACCCCCCGCTTCCAAGTCCCCGGGATGCCCTTTGACTGTGAGTGTCCAGTGCTCACCTGGTTTTCTGGGCCCTGCAGCCTGCACCCCACTCCTGAGTGCCCGAGTCACGTGTGCCCTTGAGTCTGAGTTTTGGGGTACTCTGTTCTCCATTCATTAGGGATTTTAGCGGTAGGGACCCTTAGTGGTTTACATCCCACACCTCACGTAGGCCCACGTCCCAGGTCTCGTGCCCCCCGTGGCCAGTTCCAAGTTCCACTGCGTCTTTGGACGCCGGGTGCCCATTCACGGGTGTCTGGGCCTCTGTGAGCCCGTTCATCCTTGGCCCGGCGTCTCTGTGCCCTCTTCATGCGTGGCTCTGGGCAGCCTGAACCCTGTCCGCCCGCGTCTCCACGACAGTCTGTGCTTTGTCACCCCAGTTCCAGGAACATTTGTCACCCCAGTTCCAGGAACAGCCGCCGTGCAGCCAGCAGGCACATTCCGGGGTCTGGCTGAAAGCCAACGCAAACCCCGGGGCTGCTGGCACCAGCGGCGAGTGGGGGCAGGGCCGGGGGGTGACCCGGGGCGGGGTCGCAGATGCAGAGGGGAGCCTGGGGACCCTCGGTTTGGGAGCAGGCGATCAAAGCCTTCCCTCCATGGTGCGTGTCCTGGACGGGCTGCCAGCGGCCGAGCACGCCTTCCGGACCCCCCTCCGCTGCGCCCGACGGATCCTGCCCTGGCCGCCCTGCGGCCCACCCGCCGGCCGCCTGGCCAGGAAGGGTGCGGGCATCTTGGCTGCGAGACAGTCCACACCGGCTCGGGGCAGGGTCCCAGGGTCCCAGGGTCCCAGGCCAGAGTGGGGAGCAGAGGCGGGCGGAGGGGAATGCCACCTCTGGTGGCTGCAGACCCCTGTCCCCCTGCCATGACCCTGGCCGGGGGCTGGCTGGCTACCTCCCCACCTCGGTTCCATGAAAGCCCTCGGGAGAAGGGCCCCTGGCTCCGGCACCCCTTCCCCATCAGACTCCGCTTGGGGCTGGCTCCATCGTCCCCCACCTCGTATCAGGATGTGAGGGTGTGCGAACGTGACCGCTTCTTGCCCAGGGGGCTCCTGGGGGTCAGGGAGCGTCCCAGCTTCCCAGAAGTCCCTGTGGGTGCCAGGACCCGAGCCTCACCCTCTAGGGCCCCGTGCGAGGGGCCCAGTGCCGGCTCTCGAGGGTGGGATGGAGGGCTGTGCGGGCTCTCCGCCTGTGAGGGGGGCTGTCCGGGCTCTCCGGGTGGGGGGCTGCTGTAGTCTCTGGGCGGGCCTGCCGGGCAGGGTCCCCTCTCTCAGGATCCAGAGGTCCGGCTGCCCCCCCGGGTCGAAGGGCCCCTGGCTGCCCCGACCACTGCCGTCCAGGCCAGTCCTGCTCTCCGTGGGGCTCCTCAGTCGCAGCTCAGGGACTGGCTGCCGGCCCTCCAGCCCCGCCCCTTCCCAGGCTCCCCAGGGCTGCCGGGGGCCCGCTGGGCTTTCTGGCAAGATGCACGGGAGCCCCTTTCAAGCAGGCCTGGGGGGTTGGTGGGGGCATCCGAGGCTTCCCTGCATGTTGGCTGCCGGGTGGGCCACACTGAACCCGGCCTGGTGGGCACCACAGGCCCGGACACCAGGGCCCGGGCCGTGGTCTGTGAGTGCAGATGGGGCCCAGGAGGGTGTGCGGGTGCGTCACTTCCAGGGACAGCTCTGTAGCCGGTGGCCCTCTTCTTGGTCACCTCTCGGGTCCCTGGGCTGCTGGGAGACACCTGCCACATGGGCACAGCGGCTAGGGGCCCCCGAGCCTGCGGTGACTGGACATCTCTCTGTTTGTGGGGACCCCACTATGTCATGATGACTCACAACAGAGAATTAGGGCACAGCTGGGCCGCCCACTGGTCCCCTGCTCCCATCCCAGTCCCCCCGCAGCTCCAGAGAGGGCATCCGATCCGGGTCTGGGGGCTCGCGGCCGCCCGGAAGCCTGCCGCACGCCCCTCCCGTCCCCACTTGGGTTTGCAGGGCCCGTGAGGCTGCTGTGAAGTCCCTGGCCTCTCTTCCCGAGGGCAGCTGGTCTCTGCAGGGCCCTGACCAGGCCCCCTGCTCTGTCTACAGGTGACTGAGTTAAGCACTGGACCGCCTATGATCCGTTCCTGCAGGTGCCCTCTCGTGGGCCTTTCTCGGCCATCTAGGTGGTCACCCCCAGGGCCACGAATGGCCCGAGAGGACCGAACAGCCCATCAGCGACTTTGCCTGGGAGGCCAGAGTGGCAGGCCCGGCCGAGGTGGCTGGGTGGTCCGGGCAGAGCCAAGATCAGCCGGGTTCCAAGCTCCCCCTGCTGTCCGCTGGCCGCTCCTGGAGGAGGCCTGACCTCCTGCTCCCACCGACCCCTCCACGCGCGGCCCAAGGTCTGACCCCCCTTCTCCCAGAGGCCAGCCCTGGGACCCCAACTGTTCAAGGCTCTCCATCCTGGGCCCCTCCCCACAGAATCGCCAGGATGCGACCCTCTTCCTGGATAAAAGGCCCCCCACCCTGGGGTCCTGGTCTGCGCAGAAGCCCCTGAACTGAGGCCCGTTGTGAGCAGCCCTCCACCCTGGGACACCCGCCTCCCCAGAAAAGCTCTGGCCAGGGCTTGCTGGGACCCCGGGAGACCCACAATCACCTGGGAAAGAGCTTTAGCTCCCTGATCTCAGATCGTCCCCCAGACACTCACTCAGAGGGTCACATCAAGGCATCAAAGGCCACCAGTGGAGTCACTGTGTGGCTGGGACAGAGGAGAAGGGACCCGGGATGCACAGGGACATGCCCCGGCACCTGGACCCCAGGACAGGCTGGGGACCAGCCAGGACCATCCAACAGGGTACAAAGGCCATCAGCCCACAGCCCTGGGGATGCGGAGCTGGGGCCGAGCTGGAGCAATGGGTGGGGCTGGAGGAGCTGCGAGGACAAAGGTGCAAGGTGGGGGCGAAGGCAGAGAGGTGGGCGCGTGGGCAACTGGGGGGCCAGCTGGGAGGGGAGCGTGGGCCTTGGGCTGCCTGTGGACCGGGCCTGGAGGGGGCGGACGGCCCCCCTTCCCCCGGTCACGAAGCTGCTGCCGCGCACCCGACCGGGGGCCTCGGAGCCTGCGGCTTCCTCCCAGGCTGTGCGGGTGACTCCCGCACCTGCGGGCGTGGGCGAGCGCACGCGCCGGCGCACACACACATGCATGTACACACGTACACGCGCACGCACGTGACACACGCATGCACACACATGCGTGCTCCCTCTCGGCGGGAGCTGACTCTCAGGAGGCCACGTCAGCACCCCCGGGGGCCCCGCACTCCTGGGGCAGCGTGTCCCTCTGCCCCCGCACTGCCTCAGCCACGCCTGCCAGGGGAGGAGGGAGCCTTGGTTCCACGGTGGCCGCCAGCTCCCAAGCACGCCCGCTGCCCTGCTGCACAGTTACACACAGGGCGCTCTGCAGCCGCTGCCCCGGCCCTGGGCACGAGTGGAGTGGGCGCTGGCCGGGCTGACCAGCATTTTCCTGCAGGGCTCAGGCTGGGGGCTGGGGGCTGGCGGCCTCCCTCTCTGCGCTTAACCAACCACTGGGCCACGGCCCTGGCCCCAAGCAGAGCACACGGGGTCCGACGCGGCCAGCACGGGGTCCGGAGCCAGCCTTGTCCAGCCGCCCGGGGGAGAGGCTGGGCACGTTCCTCCAGGCACCCTCTGCCCAGCCCCACCCGGCCCAGCGGCCCAGCTCTCTGCCTCTGACCACAGGGCCTGTGCCCACTGCACTGAAGGCTGAGGGCCTGGAGCGCCCCCCGCCTGGGGAGGGGTGCTGCCCCCTCCAGGGCAGCCTTCCATGCCCACCCCTTGGGCCTCTCCCTCCTCGCTGCCCTCTCCTGGGCTGGACCCAGACAGGGAAAAGGGCCTCCACACTGACCGTGACCTTGGGGAAAGGGCCTCCACACTGACCGTGACCTTGGGGAAAGGGCCTCCACACTCACCGTGACCTTGGGGAAAGGGCCTCCCAGGAGCTAAGCAGGCCCACCCCACAGGGCAGCCTGTCCTCTCCTGGGGGTGCAGATAGAGGTGGGGTCAGGGGCGCTGGGCTGGGGGTGCCGACTGCCCACGGGAGGGAGGAAAGGCCTACCCTGTGCCAGGGGGAAAGGAGTTGGGGGTGGAGTCGGTGGGCATCCTAGGGATGGGGGTGTGCATTCCTGGCAGAAGGACCCTCACAGGCTCAGCACAGAGGCAGGAAGTGCAAATCCAGCAGGGCTGTGGCCCCGGGACGGAGTGGTGTAGCATTAGCTAAAGTAGGGATGCTTCCTGGTGAGGCTGCAGGTTTGGGAAACAGGGTCTCTAAATACAGGAACACAGGCGCACCCCACCCCCCCGACCCCCGACCCGCCCCACCCCGCCCCGAGGGCTCAGGCCCGGCCCTTGGAGAGGGGTTGGAGCCGACCTCAGACCCCGCCTGCCCTGCAGGGGCCCAGGGCTGTGGCTCCCAGACCTGGGAGGGTGGGAGTGGGGGCTGGGGGCTGCTAGCTTCAGAGGTTTCTTCAGGTGAGACTTGTTACCTGCTGCTGGTCAGCTCAGTCGGCTCTTGGGGGCCGGAAGCCCTGGTCATTCTCGGCCACCTCCCACTGGCCTAGGTGTGGGCAGAGCTAGACGGCAAGGGGCGTGGGGCCGGAAAGGTTCCCCACTGAGCACCTCTGCAGACCCGCTCAGTCACTGCCCTGGGATCCTGGGAACAGACCTACCTGGGGTCTATGGTCTGCATGTGTGGGCCCCCCACCGGGGGCCCTGACTTTGAGGGCCCCTCTGTGGGTCTGCCAGGCTCCTGGGCTCCCCCACTGCTCCCATGTGTGTTGGGCTACTTCTGTGTACTGTGGGTCTCTCCCAGGCTGACCTCATCCCCGTGTCTGTGGCTCCATCTGACCTCTGGGGGCCTGCGTAACGCCTGTGTTTCTGTGGGTCTCAGCTCGGTGCCTGGAAACACTTGGTACGGGTTCCTCACCCCGTAGCCTGTGACCCTGAGCTAGCTGGGTAGCCAATCCACATCCCGCTTTCCTCCTCTGTAACTGGGAAGAATAGCAGTGCCCCCCCCCCCACGAGGGCTGCTGGGAATTAAACAAGTCACCACGTGGGAAGAACTGAGAATGGTGGTGGGAGCTTTAGTGGCTCTTCCTATCGGTGCGTATTCACCACACCCCTGGGCTGTGTCTGCCTGTGCATTCATGTCTGTCATCTCCTCCATCCTCTGTGGGCCCTTAACCATCAGTCACCCACCCCACACTCTCTGTATGCATGTGTGTATCTATCCCTCCATCCATCATCCAACCACCTGCCCACCCACACACCTACCCACCTTCCCATCTATCTATTCATCCATCCACCGACCCATCCCGCCATTCACCCATCCATCCATGCATTCACCCATTCCTCCATCCATCCATCATCCACACATCCATCCATCCTCCATCCATCCATCCTCCATCCATCCTCCATCCATCCATCCTCCATCCATCCTCCATCCATCCATCCATCCATCCATCCATCCTCCATCCATCCATCCATTTTGCCATTCTTCCCTTTCCTCCTTTCCTCCTTCCCTCCCTCCTTCCTTCTTGCTGAGTCCATCTTGGGGGTGGGGCATGGGAGCTTGTGCACAAGGATTCTGATGGTCTGGGGCGGGGGTGTCCACATGTAAGTAACCATTGACAAGCAATTCTCCCAGAAGCCTTCCAACACCTGGAATGGGGCCCCTCAAGCCCCAGATCCCTCACAACTTTGTTGGGTAAAGATATCTGGGCCTCATCAGCTGAAGGTGTCCAACACTGGGGACACACGGAGGTCAGCCTAGCCAGCTGCAGGACTCACCAAGACCCTCTAGAGGACTGAGGCTGGAGCAGGCAGAGCCTCCAGAGAGTGTGGAGGGCTGGGAATGCAGGATGTGGGTCCAGCCAGGAGGTTTGGGAGCACAACTGACCAGCCTGAGACCCTGGCCTGCTCAGCAAGGGACAAGGTAGAGGAAACACCAAGCCCCCATCCCTGGAGGGGACAGCATGAGACAGGGGACGTGGGGCTTGGCATCTACGGGCCACGGCAGCTCTGCCCACAGTCCAGGCTCTCAACCTGAGCTGGGCGAGGGCTCTGCACCAAAGGGGACCCAGCTGGGAGGTGACAAGATCTCTTGAGTGTCCGGGCAAGCCCCTGGGAGAGCAGAGGATGCCGGAGCGACCTGCAACCCGGGATGTGGTCGGTGGGCGACCCCGCCTCTGACCCCACCAGGAAGCAGAGGCAGCTCCTGCTACATGGTACTCGGGTGGAGGCCAGTGAGGGAGGTAGACACTGACCACAGGCCCGCATGGTAAGCACTGATCACCAATTCTTGTCCTGGCTTGCCCGGTCTGCTCTTATTCCCTCGAGCTGCCCCTGGTGTAGGCATGGGTCTCGCTCTCACCCCTGCTCTGAGCCCCCGTGTCCCGGGGTAACTGGCAAGCTTCAGGGCCCACTGGGCCTCTGGGAACATGGACAGTGCCCCTTGGGGTCACACGGAGGGGAAGGATCTCATGGCTACCGATGGTCCCGAGACACATGCTCATAAACACTCATAAACACTCAGCCGCACCGCAAGTGTCTGGGGAGCTCTGGCCGCCGCCTGGCTCCTGGCCCCCGCAGCAAGTCCTTGGGGTCCCTTGACCCCCGCAGCAAGGACCCTTCCCCTGGGGTCCCTTGACAAGAGGGGTCCCGGCTCCCCCACAGCTCCGAGGAGCTCCCCACCACCCACCAGCCTGTCCTTCAGGAAACCTTGTGCTGCAATCAGAAGTCTTTGTTGGGAGAATTCCACACACGTACGAAAGCACAGAGAACATTATAACTCTTACCCGGGTCTGACAATGACCACCAACGGCCAGTCCTGTGTCTTTGACGCCCACCTACCTCACTCTCCAGACACTTTTAAGCAAACCTCAGACACCATATTATTTCATCCATAAACACTTCATTCTTCAATGTCTGTGGGCCCCTATCCCTTCTCATGTCTCTGAAAGGTAAGAATTCTTTTTTAAAAAAGGCCCCATACCGTCATCACACTTAAAAATACATCAATAACCCTTTCATATCATCAAATCTGTGGACAAGTCCAAATTTTCCCAATAGTCTCATAAATGGATTTTACAGGTGATTTCTTCAAGTCAAGATCCACACAGGCATTATTGCCATGTCTCCAAAGCCCCCCTTTTATCCAAAAGTATCCCCTCCTTAATTCTGGCAGTTATTTGTGAAGGAGCAAGGCCATTTGTTTAGGGAATTTCCAATATCCTGGATTTCATGGATCACACCATAGTGTTTTTCCACACTCTGTATTTCTTGTTAGCCCTGATCCGTTTGAGATCAAATCTTTGGGCAAGGCCACTTCGAAGGTAGAAATGGCACATCCTGTTGCACCAGGGCTGGAGGCGTGCGGTGGCCGGCGTGTTTCCTCTGTGAAACTGATCGGTGGGCGACGTGTGGTCAGCCAGAGCTCCGTCAAGCTCCCCGTCAGCTGTTCCCATGGTCTTAGCAGCCACTGGTGACCTTTGCTAGACTAGGGTTGGCAAACAACAGTAGCCACAGGTGAAATCCAATCTGCCATCTGTTTTTGTAAATAAAGTTTTACTGAAACACAGCCGCGACCCTTTGTTCACAGACTATCCATGGCTTCTTTCACGTTACGTTGGCTATGGTGGGCTAGATTCTAAGAAATCCCACTCCTGGCCAGATTTTCTGCCCTAATTCCCGGAACTGTGAATAACATAAGAGATCCCTCTTGTGCTTGTGTCATGTTACTAGCAAAAAGGATTTTTGAGGATGTAATTAAGGGTGCTTATCATTTGACTTTAAAATAGAGAGATGACCCCGGTGGGCCTAATTTAATCCCGTGTGTGTCAGCTGGTATCAGAGGGAGAAAGTCAAAGCAAGAGGTTGACAGGAAGGAGGTTTCTCCACGGCTGAGACAGAGGGGGCCCCGCGGAAGGAGACGAAAGGGCCCCTGGCTGACACTCGGTCAGAAAACGGGACCTCAGTCCTGCAGCCACAAGGAACAACTCTGCCAATCACCAGGATGGGCCCTGAGGTGGATTCGCCCCCACAGCCCACAGGAAGGAGCCCTCCTTGATCTCAGCCTATGAGGCCCTAAGCAGAGAACCTGGCAGAACCCAACCGGACCTCAGTCCTTCAGAACCGCGAGCTGGTCGATGGGTATTGTTTCGGCTGCTAAGTCTGTAGTCATTTGTTGTGTGATGATAGAAAAGCCAAAAATATTGACTACCTGGCCCTTTACAGAAAAAAATAATTGCCTGAGATCAGTCACTCAGCCTTGGCAGTATTGGCATTTGGGGCCAGTGTGTGCATCTTCTGTGCTGAAACAAATCACCACAGACTTAAAAGAACACACAGTTGTTATTCTCTCACGGGTGCTGTGGTTCAGCTCGACCTGACTGTGGGTTCCGCACTCTCATCTGAAGATTCGACTGGGGAGGGTCCACTTCCAAGCTCGCTCAGGCGAGCAGAGTTCACGTCTCCGTGGTTCCAGAAGGAGGTCCTCACCTCCTCTGGGCACCCAGGGTCCCCGTCACATGGGCCCCCCCACAGGCTGTTCCCACATGGTGCTTCTGCAAGGCCAGCAGGAGGGAGTGACCCCAGCATCTTCAGTGGTGAGGCCCGGTCCCAGGAGTAACACCCCGCCCCTTAGCCACTCTCTGTAAGAAGAAGGCGCGGGTCCCCTTCAGGTGAGGCGGTGGGGTTGCATGAAGGCATGAACAACAGGGGGCAGGGGCAGGAAGGGTCAGCCCACCACCGACACATCATTGCTGTTCCCTTGACGTCCATCAGTACCCCGGCCCCCCAAATGCCAGTGGTACCCCCTCCATCTCGATCAAAAATGTCTCCAGGCACTGCCAACTGTGCTCTGAGGGATAAAATCACCCCAGCCTGAGTATCGAAGGCCTGGATCCATTATTTCATCAGGGGCTGCGAAATGGCAGTTTTCTAAACCTAGCGTTTCTTCAGCATTTATTTGTAAGAATTCTTCTATAAAGATACATTTCCCCACATCACATATTTGAAACAAGGAAGGCAGAAAAGGTCCAGAGATACTGATTATTATCTATATACATACACATATATATATATACACATACATGCATATATATCTTACGAACTCATGAATTTGAACATATTTAAATATATTTCATGCATGTAGCAGTTTTTATTGCTGAGTGACGATCACCACAAGCTTAAAGGTTTAAAATCACATGCCGTCATGATCTCGCATCTCGGTGGGTCAGCAGTCCTGGCGTAACTCGTGACTGGGCCAGGTCCTCTGCCCGGGGCCTCACCGGGCCAAGGTGCCTGCTGGGTGGTGCTCTCATCCAGAGGCTAGGCTGGAGAAGGCCCCTCTCAGGTCGTGGCAGGGTTCACTCCCACGTCTGCGTCCTTGAGCCTCTAACTCCAGGGAAGGCCCCAACCTTCTTAGAAAGGGCCTCCCTGATCAGGTCAGGCCCACCAGGAGGAGCATCCCTTGACTAACTCAAAGGACCTTCACCTCTGAAAACCCTGCACCTTTGCCCTCGCCTGCAGGTCAGAAGCTAGTCACAGACCCCCACCCACATGGAGGGGAGGGAGTTGGTTGTGTCACGGCGGGACTCATGGGGGTCACACCAGGTGGGGGGGCTGAAATGCATTTCACCTCATCGTATTTAATCATCCCGACCAGTGACCAAGGGGTCAAGTCTTGGACCAAGTTCGCCAGTGTGTCAATGATGCGGCAGGATTTGATAATTTCCATGCATTCAGGTAGGACCCGAGGTTCTCCATTCACCTTATATAAGCCCCCGTGCCAGCCTTTTCTCCAGGAACCCTGGGCTCCTTCCTGGAGGGACTTTAGTGGGTATTCAGGGATCCCACTTCGGGTTCTGGGGTGCTCATTGCGGCTGGTGTGGTCATTGCCTCCAGGCCTTTTCAGTGGACAGAATTAGGACATTCATATTTTTTTCAATTATTTGTATTGTAATAAAATACATAGAAAATTCAGAGTCTTAGCCACCCTTAAGTATGCAGTTCAAGTGGCATTAAGTGCATTCCCACTGTTGTGCAACCATCACACCATCCACTTCCAGAACTTTCCATTTCCCAAACTGACACTCTGTCCCCCATTAAACACTCACCCCCATCCCCGTCCCCAGCTCCAGGCCCCACCATCCTACTGTCTGTTACTGTCTGTCTCTATGGATTGAACTACACTAGGAAACTTATTCAAGTGAAACTGTGCAGGATTTGTCCTTCTGTGTCTGACTTAGGAAATGGGAATTTTAAAAAATAAAGAATATCCTGACCGATATTTCCAATTCCAGTGCAGAATTTCAAGTCTTTTTCTTGACTCCTTCAATTGTATATTTATATCTGCCAACTTGAAAATTTGTTTCCTAATGGCATTTTACACAATTACACACATACACACACACACACACAGCATATAAATGTAAACACACACACACACAATCCACCACATTTGACAGTTGTCTTCAAATTACTGTGCTTTAAAGTGGATTGAAATAAAGTCCTTCCGAGTGGTTAAGTCACCGACTCCGTGTGCAGCCAGTTCTCTGTTTCATCTTCTCCCCTTTGGGGCTGGTTTCTTCATTTTGACCCCATTGGGTTTCACACTCCATTGCTCATTTCTGGGATTTTGAAGTCCCAGCTGTAGCACACGGGAGGTTCCGCAGGACGGTCTCCTCTGTGCCCTTGGGTTACCTTTTTTGTTAGCTTTGATTTACTCTCCCACCTGTTTAAAATGTCTTTACTCACGTCCAGACCCTTTCTGAAAAAATCGACCCCCGGTCCTCACCCCGTCTGCCCCCGCATTTCCCCCGACTCCGGCCCTGGGGACCAGCCTCGCCCTGTGGGCCCCCTCCTCCCCTGCGCAGGGCCCCGTACCATCCAGCGGCCACCCCAGGGTTTGTCCCACCAGACCCCACTTGGGGACCCGTGGGGCACCTCCAGTTTCCTGCTCCCACGGGGAGTGCGTCGAGCGTGGGCTAACACACGCCACCTTGTACGTGTCCGGGCAGTTTGGGGGTGTCCTCCGCTGCCGCCTGAAGCTCCCGTCTGGGCGGCTCTGTCCTGGAAGCACCCATGCGGCTCTGCGGCTGCTCCCTTTCGGTGCCCGGACCCGGAGATCAGCGGCCGGTCCCCACCCAGGGGGACGAAGCCCACGTGACACAAAGGTCAGGATAACGGAGTAACGCGCTCACGGCTCCGGCAGCTCAGCCGTTTCAGATGATGGCTTATCCTCTGGAAGGCCCCGGGTCCTCAGTGCGCCCGGATGGCACACACTCCGGATCTGCTCGCGGATGGAGACCCTGCTGCGGACTGCAGGGCCCTTCCTGGCGAAGGCAGCGCACGCGGTGGGGTTTGGACCTCTCTCCTGGGACCCGGCACCGCACCGCCCACGACAAGGAAGGCTGTCCTGGGCTGCCCCAAGCGCTGGCCGGCCAGGAGGTGACAGGGCTCGCTGAGGCCCAGGCCACCTGCACCCACGCCTCCCAGCCTGGCCACTGGCCCGCAGCCCCAGGCGTCAGCGCCTGCCTGCCCCACTGCCCTCAGGAAATTCCAGCGTAATCATCGCAGGACCCGGGCATCGGGTGAGGCTCTCCAGTAACAAATAACAGACGGTCCCCGGCCACCGCGAGCCGAAAAAAAGGAAAGGAGTCTTCAGGGGAGGAGGAGGGGCAGCGGGCAGAACCCAAGAAGGAGCCAAAGGACCAGGCCCAGGCTGGACGGGGGACCCAGATTCCTGGCTGGGGGACAAGTGGACACTCCCTCCGGGGCCTTCCTGCGATCCTTCCTTCAAGACCCGTGTAGGGGGAGCTTCGCAGGCCCACCGAGATGGCTCCAGCGGAGGAGGAGGGGTTGTTTCTTGCAGGGAAAGGAGGTCTCTGTCCCCAGAAGCTGGGGCGGGGGGCTAGTGCAGGCGCCCAGAGACTCCCCTGGCCACGTCGCATGGTTGCCACCCGGGGGCCACCTCCACGCCTCCCTGGTTCCACTCAGCACTCAACACCAGCACCTTTTTTGCTTTGTGGTCTCCTCTTCCTGCAGCCGGGCCAGTGCCGGGGGGTGGACAGGGGCGGGGGGGTGCTGCCCCGAGGCTTAGACCCGGACCACTCCCTGACGTCCTCCTGCCGTCTGCAGCCCTCCGGTAGGCCGGCCTGGCCGAGCTCTCCCACTGCGTCCTTCTGCATGCGCCCTGGGCCGTAGAGGACGCCAGGATCCCTCACCTCTGCAGCCCTCCGGTAGGCCGGCCTGGCCGAGCTCTCCCACTGCGTCCTTCTGCATGCGCCCTGGGCCGTAGAGGACGCCGGGATCCCTCACCTCTGCAGCCCTCCGGTAGGCCGGCCTGGCCGAGCTCTCCCACTGCGTCCTTCTGCATGCGCCCTGGGCCGTAGAGGACGCCGGGATCCCTCACCTCTGCAGCCCTCCGGTAGGCCGGCCTGGCCGAGCTCTCCCACTGCGTCCTTCTGCATGCGCCCTGGGCCGTAGAGGACGCCGGGATCCCTCACCTCTGCAGCCCTCCGGTAGGCCGGCCTGGCCGAGCTCTCCCACTGCATCCTTCTGCATGCGCCCTGGGCCGTAGAGGACGCTGGGATCCCTCACCTCTGCAGCCCTCCGGTAGGCCGGCCTGGCCGAGCTCTCCCACTGCGTCCTTCTGCATGCGCCCTGGGCCGTAGAGGACGCCGGGATCCCTCACCTCTGCAGCCCTCTGGTAGGCCGGCCTGGCCGAGCTCTCCCACTGCGTCCTTCTGCATGCGCCCTGGGTCGTAGAGGACGCCGGGATCCCTCACCTCTGCAGCCCCTGCCTGCGTGCTGTGCAGCCATGTGATGGGCTGGTCTGTGTCCCCCATAGTCATACGCTGCAGTCCTGACCCCCAGCATCGCAGAATGTGACTATTTGGAGCCGGGCCTTTAAAGAGGTTATTAAGGTAAAATGAGGTCACTAGGGTGGGGTCCTAACCTAGTGTGACTGGGGTCCTTGTAAGAAGAGGAAGTTTTGCTCCAGGACTGGGTGACAATGAATGTGGTTAAAGCTTCAGGCTGTGGGACTTTGTTCTGGCCACCTGAGTTCACTGACGCACGCGTGAAAGCATTTAGGCAGGATACGGGCTCCATTGGCTGCTGTCGCTGGGCCTCTGGCAGGCTCTGGCACCCATCTTGAGTCCAGGGCACAGGTACAGGTTAGGGTCACGTGCGGGTGGGCGGCTCTCCGCTGGCACTAGGAGTGAGTTTCTCCTTAAGACACGGCAGCATCCGCCCAGCTCACCACTCCATCGCGCCCAGCCCGTGGCCCTCACATCGTGGGCAAGGATGCCCGTTGCCATGCTCCAGATGAAGGGAGCATCAGGTGAATGGAGGAATGAAGAAGAGGGCAAAAGCCAAACAACTGCTGTCTCTCAGGGAAGGTTCCGGAAGCTGCTGGACACGGGCTTGCAACCACTGGCCAGAACTCAGTCACCTTACCACATCAGCTGCAGAGGGTGGGAGGCGGGGCTGGGCGTGGCAGGCATCACGGGAAGGGCATACACCAAGGTCAAATGATGTGCCCGGGAAAGAGTGTGCCTCCTTTGGGGACCAGAACCTCCATCTGTGCTGACCCAGGGCAGTGGGGCCAGGGAGCACACGGTCCCCCAGGGTGTCCTGGGGAGCGATGGCCAGTGGCTACCCCTGCTCGGTGACAGTCAACTTCACATGTCAGCTCGACTGGCCAAGGGAGGCCCAGGTTGCTGGTGACACACGGTTTTCGGGTGTTTGTGAGGGTGTTCCCGGAAGGGATTAGCGTTTGACGGGGGGCCTCAGGAAAGTACACGCCCTTCTCGATGCAGGAGGGCATTATCCAACCCACGGAGAGCCTGAATAGGACAAGGGAACGTGCTCCTTGCTTAAGTGGGAGCATCCGTCTTATTCTGCCCTGGGACACTGGCCCCCCTCCTTCTCAGGCCTTCGGACGTGGACCGAACGACAGCACCAGCTCCCCCAGCTCCCCAGCCTGCACATGGGCCTCCACAGTGGCCTGAGTCAATGCCTATAATAAATCTCCTCGGGTCTCTCTATAGCCAATTGACTCTGTTTCTCTAGAGGCCCCTGACTAAGCCGCACTCCCACCCTTTCTCCTGGACCCAAGCGTCCTTCTTCGGGGGGAGCAGTGTAGAGATGGACTGGGGGCACGTAATTAATGCCGAAGGATGTCACCCCTTTCCTTCGTCACGTTGTCTCCAAGTGGTGCTCCCGTGATGCCGCTAGAGGACCATCCCCGTGCTGCACGCGGCGTGGTGTGTGACACGGCCAGTGGACCCCGTGCTCACGGGCCCTGCCCCACATCCTCCCCGGGGGGCCGCCGGCTGGATGCTCTGCCACATGACACTCCCCGCCTCCCACCTTCAGTGCTTTTCCCTCAGGCCCCTGACCAGAGAGCCCCGCCACCGGCCCCTGCCCGGAAGTCGGTATTTTCTCGGCTTGGGCCACTTCCCCTTCCACACAGGTGGGCAGTCAGGTGCGTGGCTCTCAGCCCCACCCATCGGGGTGACTTTCCTTCTCCAGCGTCTTTCAAGGCCACCTGAGACTGGGCGCAATACAGCCACCGTCCTTCTTGCCTCGCACCTGCGTGTGGGGCAGCCTGTCGGGACGCTAAGTGCAGGCTTCTTCCTTCCCCTCACCTGGTCCCAAGGGACCCTCCTGTGGCCATAGGCGTGGCTGGGGGAGTCCCCAGCCACAGTCCCCCGCTGTGGCCAGGGACTCAGGGTTCCGGACTAGCTGGTCACGTACCGTATGTGTGTACCTTGGTCCTGCTTGGGCTTGGTCTCGGAGCACCATCTCCAAGTTACTATGCACAGAACTGAGCTCGTCGTGGGCAGGAATGGTGGGCGGGGCCCAGGGACGGTGCAGGAGCTGTTGCTCCGAAGGCACGTGGCTCTGGGCTGCAGGCAGCACAGCACGGCCTCGCTCCACGGTCCCGGCAACCTGCCTTGTGAGTCCCCACTGATGCTTCCCACGAGCTCCACGTCGTGTGTTTGCACTTAGCTGACCCTTCAGCATCACAGGGTCTGCAGGACCCTGGGCTCCGCTGTGAGGACACCTCGCTCCGCAAGCGGGACCCCTGCCCCTCCTACTCCGGTGCCACTCACAGCCGGCGGGCTCGTGTCCCCCAGTTTCCAGGCTGGAGAAGGTCCCCAGGTGGGGGACACGAGTCCTCGGAGACCCAATGCAGAGGGCGGGGCTGTGTTCAGACTCAGTCTGGTCAACGTGAAAAGGGAGAATTTTAGTGGCCCCAGGGGCACCTGGCACACATGCCGTCCTTCCCCGAGACAGACCCACACCCCTCAAGACAGCACGTCTCCGTGATTGCTCTTTTCCTGAAAGGATCTGGCACTGTGTAAACATCTTTTCTACATTCTTCCAGGAAGCAATTAAGAAAGTAAGCAGCGACCTAATTTACAGCAACATGGAGAATAGAAAGCTTCACTATCTCCCCCATAAAAGCAGCCAGACGTGCTCAACAATGAGCCTTTAAAACAGTGTGCTGAGCTTTCTAGAAAATAATGGTAGTTCCCAGATAATAAAAAAGGGAGGAGGAATCCGGCTTCTGGGAATGACGGATTAAACTGTTTGACCTCTCCTGATCAGAACAACCAGAGAAAACATCAAAAGAACAAAAAAGAGTTTTTGAAGACAATGGGGGTTTAACAGGGCTGCCGGGATTTATTTGTCTAAGATTCAGAGAGAAGATAAGAGTGCTGGGAGCAGAATCTTCGGGAGATTGCACGTTCCTAAAGCAATTTCAGCAGCTGAAAGTTGGAGGAACTGAGGGGAGTTTTGTGTCTCCCAGGGCTGGAGGGATTGAGTGCACCACGAGGGTCCGAGCTGGGACCCCGGAGCGCCACACCCATGGGGAAAGGGGAGCCGAAAGCCACCTGCCTCGTAAAGACTGAAACCCACTTTAGGTCAACTCTATTCTAGAGTGAATTACAACCATCCTCTTACCCCCATCACCTGATAGATTATGAAGGAAACCCTCTCTGGAGGGTGGTAACATCGTCCAGAGCTTCTGATCATCTCCTGGGATTTTTATATAACAGGTCTGGTCCTAAATCAGAAACAAGCAAGCATAGAAAAACATGAGAACCAAAACAGGGGGGAAAATAAACAAGAGGGACAGACCAACAGAAGATTCAGATGCTGGAATTGTCAGGCATCTCTTTAATAGAAACTTGATAATGATTTTTAAGAAATTAAACAACCAGATAGAGGAATTTGGCAGAAAAATTGCAAAAAAGCATGGAATGGAAATTCTAGAATTAGAAATACAAAGACCTCAGTGGTAGTTAGATGGACGCGATATACATTAGGCACAGCTTAAAAGAGAATTAGTAAAATGGAAGATAAAATATTTAAAAGAAAGGAACATAAGAGCTTTATACATTCCCAATTTATATGGGAATGTAAATTGATGCAGCCACTAGGAAAAACAGTATGGATGTTCCTCCAAAAACTAAAAATAAAACTGCCATATGACCCAGCAAGTCCGCTTCTGAGTATATATCCAAAGGAAATGAAAATGGGATATCAAAAAGCCGTCTGCACCCCATGTTGACAGCAGCATTAAGCACAATAGCCAAGACGTAGAAGCAACCTTGGTGTTCATCAACAGATGAACAGATAAAGAATTTTACAGAGAAATGGGCATGTTTTATGTCCTGATGCAGTCAGAGTTCAACAAGTGTATACATTTCTAAAACTAATTGTACTGTACACTTAAAATGTGTTCATTTTATTGTCTTTAATTCTATCTCAATAAAGTTGATACAATAATTTCCCATAAACAGTGAAAAAAGAATGCATGGAGCTGGAGAAGATATTTTCCACACGTGTAACTGAAAAAGACTGTTGAAAATCAATGAGGAAGTGACAGATAATTCTACTGGAAATTGGCATAAATCCGGGACAGGTACTTCACAAAATAGCACATCCAGATTCCCAAAAAACACATGAAAAGGTGCTCATTGACAGTGGGGGAAACGCAAATGTCAACTACAATAATAAATTATTACACACTCATCAGATTGGCAATCACTTAAGTCTGAAAATGCCACGTGTTGGGAAGGATGTGGAACCTCAGAAATGCTCACACGTGGCTGGAAGTGTGTTAATTTGTGCATCCACTTGGGAAAGCTGGGTGGCATTGTTAAATTACCATCTGTGGGGGGACTTCCCTGGCGGTCCATTGGGTAAGACTCCACGCTCCCAATGCAGGGGGCCCGACTTCGATCCCTGGTCGGGGAACTAGATCCCACATGCCAAAACTAAGAGCCGGCGCAGCCAAAGTAAATAAATAAATATTTTTTTAAAAAATATGTGTAATTGGAATCGCAGAAGGTGGAGGCTGAGGGCAAATAATTTTTTTTAAAAAATTACCATCTGTGTACATCAGATTTTGTCAAATATTGATTATTTCATATATACGTGCATTTATGTGTGTGTACATACATGTATACTACACATACACACATGCATACACTACCTATACACTATGCATGCATAGACATACATTAGGCACACAAATGCATACATACATGTATACATGCATGTACATTCACACAAACATACATGTCTATCGATCGAGATACACACACAATGCAGTGCACATGCACACATACACACATATCCATACACACATGTACACACATGGATGCACATGTGTACGTGCACACATTCATACCTGTGCGTGCAGGCACACAAGACACATGTACCTCTGCGTGCACAGGTATACACACATATACCCGTGTGTACATGCACATGCATGCGTACAAAATACATGAATGCCTATATGTGCACATGAACATCTGGATCCATGTTACAATGAATAGATAACCATGTGCATGCACGTGCACACGTCATGTGCGCACATAGGCATACGTGTGTGCATGTACATATATCATCTACACAAATCACACACCCTGCACCCACGTATGCCTGTTTACATCCTCCATAATGCTGTCTGCGTCTGTAATCCATTCATTTTCATTGCCATGTTGTATTCATCGTACGAATATCCACATTTATTTATCCATTTTACTATTGAGGGATACTTGGATGTTTACCAAGATTTTGGCAAATACAGTGTTGGAATGACATCAAAACTGATACACATCAATAGCTAGTGGTTCCTAGGTGAGCAGGAGAGATTATGATTGAGTAGGGACACGTGAGAGCTCTCTGGAGAGGGAATAATATTCTGTTTCTTGACCTGCATAGGGGTTACGTGGATGTTTGCTTTACAGTAATTTATTAAACTGTACATGTGTGCTTTATGCATTCTTCTGCATATTTCACAATAATAAATGAATGATTGAATGAAGGTACATCTATTTGTTTTACATCCTTAATATTCTAAAGATGTCCATCATCCCCCAAATGGTCTATAGATTAAATGCAATCTTGATCAAAATTCTCACTGGTGTTTTGTGGAAATTGATAAACTGACACTAACATTTGTGACAAAAATGCAAAGGGCCAAGAAGAGTAAGACACTCTGGAAGAATAAGAAGTCAGGAGAGCTCCCCAACCAGCGATCAGGGCAGCACAGAACTGTAACAATTGAGAGAGGATGGTATTCACACGTGTGCTAAGTGATAACTAATAAGAATAGAATGGAATGCAAACCCCAGGGAGCAATCTGGATGGGTCTGGACCACTGGCACGTGGCAATGCTGGCACCAAAGGACAGTCCCTTAGAATTCGATGCTGGAGCAACAGGGCACCCGTGTGGATGAAAAGAAACACACAACGTTAGTTATGTGGACCAATCTTAAGACATTTAGAAGAAACACTAGGAGAATATTCTCATGACCTAAGGTAGGAAAAGACGTCTTAAACCATATCTGAAAGGAAAATAGAATCAACATATTTGACTACATTTAAATGTGTTCAGTAGTTAACTCTCTAAGTTCTGTTCATCAAAAGACACCATAAAAAGTTCAAGAAAAGTCACAAACTGGGAGAATACGTTTGGAAGACATATAAAATACAAAGGTGTTGTATACAGAATAAATGATCCATGCCTGCAAATCACTGAGAAAATAAAACAGACAATGCAATAGAAAAATTGGCAAAATATTTAAACAGCCGTTTCACCAGCGTGGACATTCAAATGGCCAGTAAACGCATGAAAAAGATATTCTACCTCGTATATAACCAAGGAATGCAAATTAAAACTGCAGGGATGGGTAGACAGTTCTCCAGAAAAGACGTACACATGGCCAACAAGCACATGAAAAGATGCTCAACCCCATCGCCATCAGGCAAACACAAACCAAAACCACAGGGAGATATGACATCACACCTACGGGATGCCTAGAATCAAAAAGTCAGACAATAACAAGTGTTAGCGAGGCTGTGAAGAAATTGGGATCTTCGTGGGCTGCTGGTGGGAATATTCCTCAAAAGGTTAAGCATAGAATGACCTTAAGACCCAGTAATTCTACTCCTAGGTCTATTCCCAAGACATGAAAATGTGCGTCCACACACAAAAAGTGCACACGAGTGTTCATAGCAGGTGTAACTCATAATAACCACAGGGTGAAAACAACCTAAGTGTCCACCAACTGATGAATGTATAAACAAGACGTGTCGTATCCCGACAATGGTAACCAAAATAACTAAGTACTGCCACACACAACAACGTGGATGTACCTTGGAAACATCACGCTCAGTGAAAGGAACCACTCACCAAGGACTTTGTCTTGTGTGATTCCATTTATGTGAAATGTCCAGAATAGGTCAATGTATAGCGTCCAAAATTAGTGGTTGGCAGGGGCTGCAGGATGGGGTACGGGGGTCACAGCTAAGGGATTTGGGGGATGACAACATTCCGGACGTACCTAGCCGTGACAGTCACCCAACTCTGTCAATATATTAAGCACCACTGAAGTGCACATTGTATGGTATGTGGATTATACCTCGATAAAGTTGTGTTAGAAAATCACACTGACTTGCCCTTACAGCATCCCAGAGAGGCAAGCATTTAGATGCCTGACTGAACCGAGCTTTGTCGGGGATGCAGATCACAGCCCTCCTGCTGTGCTGTTCCCATGGAAACTAGTATGACACCTGAGAACCAGTTCGACGTTATCTGGGAAAAGTGAACTTACATGTTTCTTGTGGCCATCTAGCAATTCCACTCCTGAGTACAAGGGCCTGGGTGATTCACGTAAACATGCATCACGCCACCTGAGTTCGTGAATGGCCGTCGAGGCAGTGTTCATAACAGTCCCAGATCAGGAATGAGACAGATGTCCACGTGAGATGGACGCAGTGATGAGGACATCACAGTGGAGACACACGGGCTAAGGAAATGCAGGGAAAATACACAGGAAATGTGTTCCACGGGAATGAGGAAATGCAAGAAGAAACGGTGAGTGAATTAACTGGTAAACATTGGGGTAAAACTAAGCAAATCTCAAAATAATAAATAACTAATCTGTAGGGATAAATGAACAAAGTAGAAATAGAATATTTGCTGATGATAATATATCATGTAGGAGAGAGAGATTGGGGTCTAAGGCTGTTGAGAGATTGACTAAGGAAACATTGTAAATAACACATACTATATTTTAAGGCATTTTAAATTTTACAGACAGCCAATTGCACTTTTTTGTGTACAGTTCTGTGAGTTTTGCCAAGAGTTATATAACCACCACCAAAATCAAGAGACAGAACAATTCTCTTGCCAGCGCCCTGTGTGTCATCAACCCTCCGCCCCTAACCCCTGGCAACCACTGATCTGGTTTCGGGCCCAGAGTTTGTCACTTCCAGAATGTTCTATTAATGGAATCGCGCGGCACATGTAGGCTTTTGCATCTGGCTTTGCTCACCCAGCCCGATGCATCCGAGGTTCATCCACGGATCGCTAGCTGCTTCCTTGTATAGCCGTGGATGGTCCCATTGCGGGCTTATCTCAGTATCCGTTCACACGTTGAAGGACATCTGGGTGGTTTACAGTATTTCGTGGCAATGACATGACAAATGCTGCTGTAAACATTCCCGTCCAGGTTGTTGTGCGAACCTGAGCTTTCGTCTCACTCCAGATGCCTTGGAGTGTCCAGGCTTGTTGGCAACGTGTGAGAGCCCCCAGTGCACTTGGCATTGTCTGTGTTTTAATTGCTTTATTCCACCTGCTCTCACAGGTGTGCAGGGGTAACTCACTGGGGTTTAACTTGGGTCTTCAGGACAGGAATGGTGTTGAGAATCCTCGGCCCCGTGTATCTTTGGTGAAGCAGGGTTTTTTTCTTATTAAGTCGTGAACGCTTTTGGGCACTCTGGATACAAATCCACTGTCGGACACGTGATCTGCAAAGTTTCTCCAAGTCCACAGCTGGTTGGTTCTTTTTCTTAACCCTGTCTTTTGAAGAGCAAAGTTTTCATCGTACTGACGTCCAACACAACCGTTCTTTCATTTACAAAGTGCGCTTTGACTCTCAGAACTAAGAGCTCTGCCTAACTCCAGTTCATGCGGGTCTCCATCCTGTGCTGTCTTTGAAAAGTTTCATTTGCCACGTTTTACATTTTGGTCCATGATCACTTTGAGTTAATTGTTGTGTAAGTTGAGATACAGCTCCAGGCTGTTGATTTTCTTTGATTGAAGGTGATGTCTGGGGACGTCCCTGGTGGTCCAGTGGTTAGGACTCCACGCTTCCACTTCAGGGGGCCCGGGTTCGATCCCTGGTCAGGGAACTAAGATCCCGAAAGCCATGTGGCCAAAAAAAAAGAAGGTGATGTCTGGTGTTTCCAGCACCATTGGTTGAAAAGACGATCCTTTCTCCACTGACTTTACTGTGTCTTTGTCAGAACTCAATCGACCATCTCCGAGCAGGTCTGTTCTGGACGTGCCCTCCCCACCCACTGACCTTGGAGCCGGTGTGTCCACCAACTAACTCCATGTGGCCTCAATCACTGGGACCCCAGAGCGAGTCTGGGTGCCGGGTGGTAAGACGACTCCGACTCTGATCTTTTCCAAAATGATTTTGGCTCTTCTAGCTCCTGTTTTTCTCCACATGTTTTGGAATCCTGTTGATATTTTTATTGGAATTGTCTTAAATCTGTAGATGAACCTGAAGAGAACCGACATCTGAACAACACCAAAACTTTTAGTTACTGAACATGATGGATGGTCTCTCTGTCTCCACTTATTTAGGTTTTTAATTTCCTTCAGCAGATTTCACCTTCCTGCTTGCCACTGTTTCATACACCCAGGGGGTCTGTGTCCCAGCTGAGGCCCCTAAGCTTAGGAAACCCCAGTGTTTTATACGGGGCTGCTAGCAAGCCCACCCCGCTGTGGCCAGGGAGACACTATCTGTGTCATTCTGGACAATCTGCCTTCTGCCCCACAGGGAGGCACTGTCTTCCAAGGCTGTTCGCTTTACAAATGCTCTTAGAAAGATGGTCTGGAACCAAGTGTGCCAAGGAGGGAGGGCCTGTGGGAATTCCCTGGTGGTCCAGTGGTCAGGACTCCATGCTCTCACGGTACAGCCAAAAAATAAGAAGAAGAAAAAGGAAAAAAAAAAAAAAAAGGAGGGAAGACCCATGTAGGGTGGTCTCTCAACACCCCATCCCAGATCCCAGCTCTTGGTAACGTGTACTCTCTCTTTCTTTTCTTGATTAATTTAGCTAGGAGTTTTATCCATTTCTTAATTACTCCCTCTTATTTTTCTGCCTTTTATTTTATCAATTTCCACTCTTAGTTTTAGTTCTTCCACTAAAGTTAGCTTCATTGGTTCTTTTTTTCAATTTCGTTAGGTGGAAACCTAAATACCTAATATTAAACCTTTCTCTTTTTTTTTTTTTCTTTTTTTTCATTTTGGCCGTGCAGCTTGAGGGATCTTAGTTCCCCGACTAGGGATCGAACCTGGGCCTTCGGCAGCGAAAGCACAGAGTCCTAACCACTGGACCACCAGGGAAGTCACTCTTCTTTATTAATATAATCATTTGAAGCTGCACATCTCCTTCTGAGCACAGCATTTACTGCCTTCCACAGATTTTTGGTGTGCTGAGTTTTCATCTTTATTCAGATCAAATGTTTTCAAATTTCCCTTGTGGTTTCTTTTCTTTTCTTTCTTTTTTTTTTTTTTTTGCCAAATATTTTGGGGGCTTCTCTGGATATCTTTTAAAGTTGATTTCTAATTTCCCTTGGGTTCAGATGATATACTCTGTGAGACAAATCTTTGGAGCGTTTGGGGACTTACTTGCACTGTCCTTGGTTTTTATATCGGGACGGGCTGGCTTCACAAAATGAGTGGGAACTGTCCCGCCCTCTTCAATATTGTGGAAAAGATTATGTAAAATTGAGGCTAATCCTTTTGGCATGGAGGTTTCTTTGTTGGGAGCTTTTAAATTGCAAATTCATTTTCTTTAATAGTTACGGGGGTTTTCAGATGATCTGTGTGATCTCAGTTGAGTTTGAGTTAGCTTTTAGGCGCTGGTCCACTTCTTTCCGTTTTGTTTTTATTTTTTAATAAATGTATTTATTTATTTATTTTTATTTTTGGCTGTGTTGGGTCTTCGTTGCTGCACGCGGGCTTTCTCTAGTTGCGGCGAGCAGGGGCTACTCTTCGTTGCGGTGCGCGGGCTTCTCGTTGCGGTGGCTTCTCTTGTTGCGGAGCACGGGCTCTAGGCGCGAGGGCTTCAGTAGCTGTGGCACGTGGGCTTAGTAGTTGTGGCACATGAGCTCTAGAGCGCAGGCTCAGTAGTTGTGGCTCACGGGCTTAGTTGCTCCGTGGCACGTGGGATCTTCCCAGACCAGGGCTCGAACCCGTGTCCCCTGCATTGGCAGGAGGATTCTTTTTTTTTTTTTTTTTTTAAAGCTGACTTTTTTTTTTTTTATAATTTTCTGACGCCCACTCTGGAGTTAAGACTTTTTAATTTTATTTTATTTATTTATTTTATTTTATTTATTTATTTATGGCTGTGTTGGGTCTTCGTTTCTGTGCGAGGGCTTTCTCTAATTGCGGCAAGTGGGGGCCATTCTTCATCGCGGTGCGCGGGCCTCTCACTATCGCGGCCTCTCTTGTTGCGGAGCACAGGCTCCAGACGCGCAGGCTCAGTAATTGTGGCTCACGGGCCCAGTTGCTCCGCGGCATGTGGGATCTTCCCAGACCAGGGCTCGAACCCGTGTCCCCTGCATTGGCAGGCAGATTCTCAACCACTGCGCCACCAGGGAAGCCCCTGGCAGGAGGATTCTTAACCACTGCACCACCAGGGAAGCCCTGGTCCACTTCTTTCAATTTGTCAGATTTATGGTGTAAAGGTGTTCTTCGTACCCAGCATTGACTTTCCTACTAGCAAGGCCTTTCATTGCTAGGTGGTCACCTTGAACTTGCAGAGGCTCACCTCACACTTTGTTAGAACTGTTCATTTCATCCCGAGCCTCAATCTTAGGGCAAATCCCTATTCTGGGGACACAGTCTGCTCTGAAGCCATGGTCCTTCTGGGGTTTTGATGGAAGCCCCACGGGGTATCCAAGCTTCTCTCCTGCAGTGAGATTCAAAGTCTAAGCTCCGCCGTCTCTTTGGGATCAACCTTTGAAAGCTCTGCTCAACTCTCACCTTCCAGCTTCAACCAGTCACCTGGATTTTCTCCTGCACATGATTGGTTTAGGGGTCGGGGTGAGTTTGGGGTGAGTTTTGTGTGAATTTTGGGGTCCCCCCTCTGGGGCTCCCTCCTGTCTGGGGTCTCCCCCTTCACCCCCAAACCAGCCTCTGACACCTGAATCCACCAGGATTTGCACTTTCTCCTTGCACCCCAGCTTCCCTGCTCGGCACTGACTGGAGGATCCGCAGGACCAAGCCCCCCGCTGCTGTGTCTGCCCATACCTTGAACCCCACCACGCTTCTGCCTGCTTGCGACTGTTCCCAAGTCCCTCCACAGAGTTTTTTAAAATATTTTGCCCAGAATTATCATTGCTTTCTGCAGAGAGCTACGTGCAATTTCTGAAACCCAAACTATAGATGATTTAATGACAGGTTAGGAAGTCTGATGTAACAGAATGATGTAGTTCCCTGTATCTGATATTTAGAGACTCACCCTTTTCCTCAGGCTCATGTCTGTGACAACTGACTGCGTTTAAGTCCATAAAGGATGAATGTGTGTCATACTGACCCCGCTCTCTGACCATACTGCAAGTAAGTTAAAAACCACAACAACAGCAAGATAACCTAACATGCATTTTTAAGCCTAAAAGATAAAAGACGTTCTAAAATAGCTGGAGGCCTGAGAATAAGTCATAATGGAAATTAGATAGAATTTGGAACTAAACAATGATGAAAACAGAAAACACTATAGGCCAGGGTTTGAGGATGTCATTGCTGCTAAAGCAGTGCTTGTAAGAAAACCAAAAGCTCTAAATTGGAAAGGAACCGAGACTGAAATCAGGGAGGTCATCATCTAATTTATGAAGTTAGGAAGAAGAGCATGGTGACCCTCCCCTAAATTTGAAGGAAAAGAAATTTTAAAAATACCGTAGAAATTAATGAAACTGAAAACAAAGATGTGTTAGAAGTGCTCACAAGATCAGAGAGAGGAAGACAGAAAGAGAGGGAGAATAAATCTACAATACCAGTAGTGAAATCTACAATACCAAATACAAATGCATCCAAAGTTTTTAGAAATAATATGAGAATGCTATGAACAACTGCATGCCAAGTCATTTGAAACTGTATTTGAAATGATCAAATTCATAGGAAAAGATCATGTCAAACTGATCTCTGGCAGCCTCAGCCTGCAGCGGCTTGAAGCAGGGTTTCAGTTTCCCGGCCAGAGACTGAAGTCAGGCCACAGCAGTGAGACTGCTGAATCCTGGCCACTAGACCACCAGGGACCAGTGGCCAGTGACAAGCCCTGGCCCATCAGCTGTGTAGAAATGAATTTCCACAGAGAGACGGAAAGTTGCGAAACAAGTAAAGTGTTTATTAGGATTAAAAAAGAGTGCATGTGGGCTTTCCTGGTGGCACAGTGGTTGAGAGTCTGCCTGCCAATGCAGGGGACACGGGTTCGAGCCCTGGTCTGGGAGTATCCCACATGCCACGGAGCAACTGGGCCCGTGCGCCACAACTACTGAGCCTGCACATCTGGAGCCTGTGGTCCGCAACAAGTGAAGCCGCGGTGGTGAGAGGCCCTCGCACCGCGATGCAGAGTGGCCCCCACTTGCCACAACTAGAGAAAGCCCTCACACAGAAACGAGCACCCAACACAGCCATAAATAAATAAATAAATAAATAAATAAATAAATAAATAAATAAATAAATAAATAAAGATTGCATGTGGGTAGACACAAGGGTGGGCTCAGAGAGAGACAGTCGCACCCTTGTGGTGGTTTGAATCACGCTTATGGGCCATTTCTTCCGGGTTTCCTCTGGCCAATCATCTTGCTTTGTCTGGTTCTGAGTCCGTATTTGGTTTATCTCAGGGTCCTCCCAGGGGTCCGGGCACATCTCTTAGCCAAGACGGATTCTAGCGCAGAGGCCTGTGGGTAGGTTGACATCACTCTCTTTTTGACCTCCGAGGAGCCTCTCTGCACATGTGTAGTCGGGAAGGTCTCCTTGACCTTGAGAATGAGGAATATGTGGTCTTTTATCTCTTATCTGGGCAGGACTCAGCTCCTCCTCCTTTTCATCTTGCATTATCTGTCCACAGGGGACAGATTCCAGCTGCCCAGCCTGGGGCCCATCTATCTCCTGCCTCAAATCTGACTCAAGAAGAAAAAGAAAACCTGTCTTGACAGCACTGAAGCAGTTAAATCAGAAGTTACAACGTAACCCTAAGGAGGTGAGAGGTGGGGAATAAAAGACCAAACTGTTCCAACCTTGCACACATGTGACTATGAAAGTAAGTTGGTTTTAAAGTTTATTTTATGAGACTAGTGTAACTTCAATACCAAAATCAGATGACAGTCAAGAAGAAGAAATTACAGGCCAATCGTATTTGAATGCAAAAATCCTAACTAAACATGTTAGCAAATCACATCCTAAAACATGTGACAAAATTTCCTGACCAACTCAGGTTTAAACCAAGAGTGTAAGGATGACGTATTAGAAGCGCTATTAAAAAGTAAGGTCATATATGAGATGGAGTTTGGGACGATGTCTCATTCAAGGTGATGCGTGGTAGCATCTTCTAGGTGACCTCCTGAGGCTCTGGGATTCAGCTGTGAATAAACACAAACAACATGCTGTCTCCATTCTAGTCGGGGAGACAGCAAATAGAACCAGCAGGTATTAAGATAACCAGCTGTGCATGGTGTGTGCTTTGAATAAAAATAAAAGATACCTGTTACATGGTATCTACCTTTGCAGTTTCAGGGTAAACTTGCTGTCTGGTGGGACAAAGCCCTCCCCATGACTCACTTATTTTGTAACTGAAAGTTCGTGCCTTTCAATCTCCCACCTATTTCTCTCCTGCCCCTGCCCCACCCCCTCTGGCAACCACCTGTTTGTTCTCTGTATCTATGACTCTGTTTCTGTTTTATGTTTGTTCGTTTGTCTTGTTTTTTAGATCCCACATGTAACAGGGAAGAGCAAACTCTGACTTCTTGTTGGATCTCTTTCTTTTACTTTAACCTTTGCTTTTCGTTGCTTTTATTATTACAATCATCCATAATGGCCTGCCTCAAGGAACCCTGCCCCTCTGCCTGAATGTTAAACTAAATTGCCTCTGTTCGGCTCACAGGGAGACAATCTGACCCTGCCCACCTGCGGATGGCTGCAAGAAAGACGAAATTAACGCATCCCCTCCCCAGTGGGGGCCAAACCAGGAGATATTCTGCAAAACTAATGGCCTTTTTTTTTTTTTTTTTTTAAAGCTGTATGTATTTATTCATCTGCATCCTTGGTGAACGGAAGAAAGGTCAGAAATGTGTCAATGTTTAGACATAGGCCAGTGCTACTGCTTTTTAACCTATGGTCCACAGCCTTGTCAACTGAGTTATTGAATTAATATTCCTCCCTACGTGCTTTTCTTTTTTATTTCCCTTATTTATTTATTTATTTATTTATTTATTTTTAAATTTTTGGCTGTGTTGGGTCTTCGTTTCTGTGCGAGGGCTTTCTCCAGTTGCGGCAAGAGGGGGCCACTCTTCATCGCGGTGCGCGGGCCTCTCACCGTCGCGGCCTCTCTTGTTGCGGAGCACAGGCTCCAGACGCACAGGCTCAGTAGTTGTGGCTCACGGGCCCAGTTGCTCCACGGCATGTGGGATCTTCCCAGACCAGGGCTCGAACCCGTGTCCCCTGCATTGGCGGGCAGATTCTCAACCACTGCGCCACCAGGGAAGCCCCCTAATGGCCTTTTTACTTTACTTCCTCACCTCCTCCCCCTTTCTGTTCTGTAAAAGAAACTGGCATCCAGACCTGGATAAGATGGTTATTTGGAGACTTTAGTCCACTATCTTCTCGGTCTGCCGGATTTCCGAATAAAGTCGTATTCCTTGTCTCAACACCTCGTCTCCCGATTCATTGCCCTGTCGTGGGGCAAGCAGAGGGAGCTTGGACTTGGTAACACACATATAAGTGCAATCATACGGTATTTGTCTTTTTCTGTCTGACTTATTTAACTTAGCATAATGCCCTCCAGGTCCATCCATGTTGTTGAAAATGGCAAGATTTCATTCTTTGTATGGCTGAATAGTATTCTATTGTGTATGCGTATGTGTGTGTATATATATACGCATGCCACATCTTCATCCATTCATCTATCAATGGACACTTAGGTTGCTTCCATATTTTAGTTATTCTAAATAATGCTGCAGTGAACTTAGGGGTGCATATGCCTTTTCAAATGAGTGTTTTCATTTTCTTCAGATAAATACCCAGGAGTGGAATTGCTGGATTATACAGTAGCTCTATTTTTAATTTTTTGAGAAATCTCCATACTGTTTTCCGTAGTAGCTGTTCATGGAGTTTCTTGAAACTTACTTAGATTTTAATTTATTGTTTTTGACTAAGTAATATGTTCACATGGGTGTAAATTAAAAAGGGCACACAGTGAAAACTCTTTATCCCATCCCTGCCGTATGGGACTGACCATGTTATCGGTAAGGCTTCCAGTCAACAGTAGGCTATTAGTAGTTAATTCTACTAATTAGGGGAATAAAATATGATGCATGGATTTTCCACTGCACGGGGGTCAGCACCCCAACCCCCTCATTGTTCAAGGGTCAACTGTACTTCCTTTCCTCTGAATTTCTCCTTCTCTCAGTTGCCTGTGCTTCTATTGTGTTCTTTTTTTTAATTATTATTTACAGGAGCTCCTCATACATTAGAGAAATGAGTCTTTCTCTGTGATTGTTACTTATTCAGAGTTTGTCAGAGGACTTTTGACTTTGCCTATTAGCGTTTTACCTAATTAAACATTCAAAAAAATTTTTAACTAATTAAAAAAATTTTTTAACTAATTAAAAAAAAAATTTTTTTTTTAATGTAGGTAACCAAATTCATCCGTCTTTCAGGGTTTTGGCCTCTGGGTTTAGTGTCATGCTTAGAAAGGCCTTCCCCACTCTAAGATGCTAAAACAACAATAACAAAAGACAATAATGATAATAATGACAGCTCACTCCCATCTAGTGAGTCATAAGTGCTGGGCCATTGTAAGGGCTTAACACCTATTAGCTCATTTATTCTACAAGGTGGCTCTGCCATTATTCCACCTTATAGATGAGGAACGGGAGGGCCGGAGGCTAAGTGACCTTCACAAGGTCACAGAGGTCACACCTGTGTGAGCCAGGATGGGCACCTGGACCGTTTGGCTTCAGAGCCTCTCATCCACTCTGTCCCGCTGTCACCCATCATCTGCTGTATGCTTCTATAGTTCTGTAACAGGGAAGAACACAAGCTGACCCCATGTTGGAACTGTTTCTTTGACTTTAGCCTTCTTTCTCCTTTGCCTTTGTTAGTATCTGTCTATAGCTATAATCATACATAATGGCCTGCCTCAGGGAACCCTGCCCCTCTGCCTGAATGTTAAACTAAAGTGCCTCTGTTCATCTCACAGGGAAACACCCTGACCCTGCCCACTTGTGGATGGCTGCAAGAAGGAAGAAAGCAATGCATCCCCTCCCCGATGCTGGCCAAACCAGATGTTTTGCAAGACTGATGGCCTTTTTACTTTACTTCCTCACCTCCACCTCCTCTCTGTTCTATAAAGGAAACTAGCAACCAGACCCCAGTAAGATGGTCTCTAGGACATTAGTCTGCCATCATCTCGGTCTGCCAGCTTTCTAAATAATGTCGTACTCCTCGCCTCAGCACCTCGTTTCCTGATTGATTGGCCTGTCATGTGGCGAGCAAAGCGAGCTTGGACTTGGTAACAGTTCCACTTTTTATTGTTAAATCATGGATCCGTCTGGAATTTAATTTGGGGGGGTGGTGAGATACACCCTCATTCCTGCCCCCGGCCCCCGCAAACTGTGAAATAATGGTACCGTCCAACACTCCATCTCCCCTGCTTTGAAGGTCCACCTTAACTCAGCCTCCACCTTTGCTCTGGGCACCCTGAGACATGGAATATTTCCTGCCATATCAGTAAACAAAGGATGTCTGAGCCAGTGAGCCCTGAGGGAACTCAGGACAGAAAGAATACCTGCCATCTAGAAGCCATCAGACTGCAGCCACTCCCCACGGGGCACCCTGAGGGGACTCAGGATGAGAAAGCCCAGGACACTGGCCCCAGGGAGCTGAGGTTCACATCAAAGGAATTATTTCAGTGAGCCCAGACTCTTGTATCTTCCCATACATAGAGAAGGGCTACATTCCTTAACTTCGGATATCTGGTTTTCTTTAATTAACAGTAATCTTTTGACATTCCAACTACCTGCCCTTAGTTGCAAAACTTCTGTATAACCTAGCTCCGCCCTCCCCCTCACTTCCTGGGAGCAGTTCTCTCAGGGTTACTTGAGATGCTGCCTCCCGGAC
This sequence comes from Balaenoptera borealis, assembly GCF_965194805.1. Lineage (NCBI taxonomy): Eukaryota > Metazoa > Chordata > Mammalia > Artiodactyla > Balaenopteridae > Balaenoptera > Balaenoptera borealis. The sequence continues at coordinate 1,328,036 of NC_138868.1, read as the reverse complement.
TTGAAGTCCTAAAAATTCCTGCCTAATAAAATATAACTCTCAACTTTTAGGTTGTGCATATTTTTTAAGTCAACAACCCTCAGTCCGCAGGGAGCTAATTCAAATTCCACGAATACACCAGCTCCCAAATTTTGAAGTCCAGCTCAGACCTCTTTCCTGAACTGGACCCACGGATCCAGTTCTCTGCTCAACATCTCCCCTCGGATGCCCCCCTCCAAACCCAATGTGCCCCCAACCACCAAACCTTTCCTCCCTCTACCCCCAGATCTCCCAGCTCAGCAAATGGAAGCCCCACTATTTCAGGTGTGCAGGCCACCATACCTTGACCCTTCCTCCCCTCAGACCCACTCCTAGCCCATCAGCAGATCTCACTCAAAACACACAAAATAGATCCAGAGTCTGACCGCTCCCGCCCGGGGCTGTTTGTTCCATCACTTCCCCCAGATCCCTATGAGATCTGGGAGGAATGCGAGTCCTCAGCACCTGCAGGCCAGGTGAGTTTGATGCCCTTGCTCTATTTTTCCATTCAGCCTATGTCCATACTTAACGATGTTCCAGACACAGCCAGGGGGTGGGGGGGTTGGGCCTTTGACCCAGGTGAGGTTGCCTACATCTCCGGGCCACCTGGCTTGGAAGCAGATGCCCCAGCCCAGCCAAGCTGCTGCAGGTACCAGGGGCCCTGGAAATCCTGCTCTGGTTCTGGGGCTTTCAAACTAGTTCAGATCTAGTGCTCAAAGGCAGGGTGTGACTCCCCCACTGTCATCTTCCCCTAGGCTCAGGGGTGTCCTGGCGTGTGTGTGTGGGGGGGGGTGACCCATGCAGGACAAGTCAGGTGAGCTGAGGTCCTGAGGAGGCAGCATTTACATCTGGGGCTGCGCACTGCCAGGTTGAAATCCTCTCCAAACACAAGGAAAGCCACGGGCAAACTTCCTCTTGTTTCTCAGAAACACGATGTCCATCTGTTGGAACCATCTTCCTTCTATTTAATCTATAAAAACTCATCTCTCTGTGTTGTTTTGCTATAAATCTCTGTCAACTAAAAAATAATTCACAACCTAAAAGTTGAGAGTTATGTTTTATTCAGCGAGAATTTTTAGGACTTCAAGCCCAGGAGGCAGCATCTCAAGGAACCCTGAAAAGGGACTAACTTAGCCGTCCAGTGGTTAAGACTCTGCACTTCCACTGCAGGGGGCACAGGTTTGATCCCTGGTGGGGGAACTAAGATCCTGCAAGCCGTGCAGTGCGGCCAAAAAAAAAAAAAAAAAACAAGGTAACCCTGAAAGAACTGGTCCAAGGAGGTGATGGGGTGGAGGTGAGGGTAGGTTATATAGAAGTTTTGCAACGAGGGGCAGGTAGTCTGAACATCAAAAGGTTATTGTTAATTAAAGAAAACCAGATATCCCAAGTTAAGGAATTTAGAGCTTTTCTATGTACGGGAAGGTGCAAGAGTCTGGGTCCACTGAAATCATTCCTTTGATATGTACCTCAGCTACCTGGGGCCAGTATCCTGTGTTTTCACATCCTGAGTTTCCTCAGAGCTCACCAGCTCACGTTGGAGGGCTGCAGTCGCTGATGGCTGTGACATCCTTTGTTTACTGATATGGCAGGCAATATTCCATTTCTCATCTCAATTAGATCTCAAGACAAAACGAAGCAAAAACTGGCTTCCCTGCTCTGGAAAGAGTTCTGGCCTAAACTTCAAAACTTTCTAAGGAAATAAAAAGAATGGGAAGAGAAACAGAACAATCCCCCATCTGGGAGACTACTGCTTCCTGCCACGATGGAGTAGCAGGCACCAGATTACCCTCCAATCTGAAACAAACAAAAATAGAAAAAAAATATGAAACAAAAGTTTTTCAGATGTTGGACATCCGTCAGTGCAGGGCTGGGGTCCTTGATGGGGGCGGACAGATGATCTAAGAGTTGCAACAGGCAAACGTCTGCAGAGAGTTTCCAGGCTGCAGTGGTGGTGGGACCTGGGTGGAGCCTGGCAACCTCACTGAGGAGATGCGTGTGGAGTCAGGGGAGTCAGAACAGCTGAAGTTCATACAGCAAAGTACCAGAGAGGAGAGAGCAGCGTGCGGAGAGCCCCAGAGGCCTGCAAGGATCTCTCTCAAGTTTTTAGCTATGATCGGTGCATGCATTTGGGGAAACCACCCTAAAATGGGGAAAGAACCAACCCAAAGGAAATGGAACAAACCTCAGAGCTCACACAATACCAGGCAGAGTTGGTGTTCACCCCGGCCAGAGTGGAAACGCCTCATAATTCACAGTAGTACCCAGAATTAAGAATTAAGAATTAAGGGAATTAAGTAGTGCCCAGAGAGGTCTTACTTCAATAGTGGGCAAAATTAGCTCTAGACTAAATGCTGCTTTGGCTCTGCCTAACAAGGCTTTCCACTAAGACCCAAGAGAATCAAACACACCCGGTTCCCAGAACAAAGCTCAAAAATACTTGTAGGAATACAAAGTATCTGTCGCTCAACAAGGTAAGAGTCACAATGCCTGGCATCCAATCAGAAATGACCAGAATGCAAATAAGCAGGAAACTATTGTCCATAGTGAGGAGAAAAATCAATCCATAGAAACAGACTCGTAAATGACAAAATGGAAGAATTTGTAGGTAGGAGAGTAAAACAGCTATTATAATCGTATTCCATACGTTCAAGAAGGTAAAGGAAAGCACAAACAAATTAAAGAGAGATGGGGAAGATGTGGAAAAGGTCCAAAGATGTCTAGAGATGAAGCTACAGTGTCCAAGACAAAAATCACACTGAATAGGATCAATGGCAGATCAGTGAACTAAATATACAAATGAAAGTCAGAGAAAAGACTGAAAAATAAAAAAAGAACACAGCATCACTGAGCTGTGAGAAAACTCTGAGCAGGACAACATGCACAGAATCAGAATCCACAAAGGAGAGAGGACAAAAAGATTATTTGAAGAAATACTGACTGGAATTTTTCCAAATTTCATAAGTCCACAGATTCAAACATTTTAATGAACCCCAAGCAAAATAAACACAAACAAACTGCACCAAGATACATCATACTTAAATTGCTTAAAGCCAGCAATCAGTAATAGAGGGAAATTTTTTAAAGCATCTGTTAAAAAATGACATGTTGCATATAGAGGAATAAAATAAGAAGGACAGTAGACATTATCAGAGACAATTCAATTTAGAACACAAGACAGCAAGTTCTGAAAGAAGCTGTAAACCTGAATTTCTATATTCAGCAAGAATTTATTTTAAAATGAAGGCAAAGGAAAGACATTATTTTCAGACATCAAAGAGCTGAAAGGATTACTAAGCAGAGACCTGCACATTAAGAAATTCTTAAAGAACATCCTTCAGGCAGGAAGAATATAACACCAGATGGAAATCTGGATCTACACAAAGCAATGACGTGTACCAGAAATGATATACATGGAGATAAAGAAAAAAGAAAAAATTCTATTGAAAACTATCTTTAAAAGAGAATTGGTTGTTCAAAGCAAAAGCTGGAACAATATATTGTAAGGTCTATAATGTGATCTAAGTAAAATGTGTAACAGTAGCACTAAAGCTGGGAGGGGCAAGGAGAAGTATACTATTGTGAAGCTCTTACACTCTACATGAAGTAGCATAATATTACTTGGAGGTATACAGAGAAAAGTTAAAGATATGCACTATAAGTCCTGAATTCACCAGCAAAATAACAAAACAAAGAGTTATAACTAAGAAATCATGGAAGGAAATAAAATGGATTAAAAAAAAAAAAGACAGAAAAAAAGAACAAAGAACATATGGGACAAATAGGAAACCAATAGCAAGATGATAGACTTAAATTCAACCATATCAATAATCACATTAAATGTAAATGACCTAAAAATCTTAATTAAAAGGTAGACATTGTCAGATTGGATTAAAAAAAGAAAAGCAAGACTCAATTATATACTACATATAAGAAACTTGTTTAAAACATAAAGACACTAGTAGGTTAAAAGTAAATGACTGGGAAAGTATACACCATGTTAACAGTTATCAGAAGAAAACAGAAATGGTGCGGGGGGGGGGTGGCATGATGAATTGGGAGATTGGGATTGACATATATACACTAATATGTATAAAGTAGATAACTAATAAGACCCTGCTGTTTAAAAAAATAAATTAAATTAAATTTAAAATAAAATAAAAGAAAAGAAAACAGAGCTGGGATTTCCCTGGTGGTCCAGTGGTTAAGAATCCACCTTCCAGTGCAGGGGACGCAGGTTTGATCCCTGGTCGGGGAACTAAGATCCCACATGCCACAGGGCAACTAAGCCCATGCGCTCTGGAACCCACCTGCCACAACTAGAGAGAAGCCCCATGCGCCGCAATGAAGAAAGAGCCCACATGCCACAACGAAAGATCCCACATGCCGCAACAAAGATCCCGCATGCCGCAACTAAGACCAGATGCAGCCAAATAAATAAATAAATAAATATTTTTTAAAAAAAAAAACAGAACTGCTTATATTATCTTGGTACAAAGTACATTTTGAGCAATATTACCAGGCATAAAAAGGGTCATTTCATAATGACAAGGGGGTCAATTTATCAAGAGAACATAACAATGTTAAATATTAATGCACTTAATACCAGTGCTTTAAAATGTGTAAAGCAAAAATTAATAGCTCTGAAAGGAGAAATAGACAAATCCACAAATATATTAGGAGATTTCAACAACCCTATCAATGATTGGGAGAATGAGTAAGCAGAAATCAGGAAGGCTATAAGAGACTTGATCACCACTATCAATCAAATCAACGTAATGACATGTATAGAACACTCCACCCACAAACAGCAGAATTCACATTCCTTTCAAATACACATGAAGTATTTACCAAGATAGACCATTTTGGGGGCCTTAAATTTCTCCTGAAATTTAAAAGGATTCAGATCATACAAAGTCAGGCCACAGTGGAATTAAATTGTCAGTTATATAGAGAACAGTATGTGGAAAACCTCCAAATAGAGGCATGTGGCCGGCAGGGTTCCAGAACCTTCGCCCTCTGGTGCCTGTTATGTTACATGGACTGAGGGATTTTGCTACTAAGATAAGGAGATTACCTGGATGGGTCCAAGCTAATCACCTGAGTGATTTCAAAGCAGAGGGTTTTCTCCTGCTGGCACAGAGGGGCAGGAGAGAGGTGGCGGAGTTGAGGGTGACCCCAGGCCAGCAGCCAGCTGGAGATGTGGACTTGAGGCCTACAGCTGAAGGAACCCAGCTCTGCCACAACAGCAATGAGCTTGGAGGAGGAGGCCCAGCCCCAGGTGAGATGGCAGGGGACTGGCTCCTTGCCGTGTGGGATCCTGACCTGCAGAACTCTGTGATGACGTGTGAGTGGAGCTTTGAGCCCTACGTTGTAGTACAGCTGTAACAAAACCAGAACAGCGAGGAAATTAAATAGCACATATTAAATAACATGTGAGTCAAAAAGCTCAAAAGGGGGATTAGAAAGCATTTTCAACTGAATGACAATGAAAATACAACATATAAAAATGTGTTGGATTTAGCTTAAATTGTGTTAGAAAAGAAGACATTTCTCAAGTCATTTACCACCTTAAGAAAGAGGAAAAGAGGATTAACATATACACACTACTGTGTATAAAATAGATAAACAACAAGGACCTACTGTATAGCACAGAGAACTATACTCAATATCTTGTAATAACCTATAATGGAAAAGAACCTGAAAAAGAATAGAGATGTACACACACATATAAAACTGAATCACTTTGCTGTACACTTGAAACTAACACAACATTGTAAATTAACTACACTTCAATTTTTAAAAATCATAGAAAAAGAAAAACATGTTAAATTTAAAGTAAGCAGAAGAAAAGAAGAACAAAAAAAAAGAGCAGAAATCTATGAAATACGAAACAGAAAATCAATGAAACCCAAGCTGGTATTTTTAGATTTAAAAAAAATGGATAAAATCCTATCTAGGAAGATTGATCCAGAAAAGGAGAGAAGATACAAATTATCAGGAATATCAGGAATGAGCAGTGATTACAAGAGATCCTCCAAAAATGAAAATAATAATAAGGATATTACCTGAAAAACTGGGTTTTCCTGTTGGTGAGTGTTGAGCCAAAAGACACAGCCAAGCCAAAAATCCGGAGAAGGAAGGATTTATTACTTGCTGCAAGTAAGGGGAACACCGGGGATCTTCTCCAAAGCAGTGTCTCCCCGCAGAGTCCAGGGTTTATTTGATTGAAGTCAGGAGGGTCAGAAAAGGTCATTCATCTTCACCCCTTAGATTCCGGTAGGTCTGGTGGTTGCGGCTTCAGGCTAATCGTCACCACTGAAACAGAACGGGGAGTCTTTACAACTGGTACACTATCTTTGCTACTGCTACTTCTATTCTCTGATTACAGTTTGCTCTTTTGTTCCCTTAAGACCATTATGTATTACTGAGACCTGTTCAGGGGCAAGCATTGTGGCCAGGCTTAGGCCAAAACTGGCTTCTCTTATGTCAAAAAGCTCTATCTAGTTCTTTTCCTTTGGGGACCCCCTACCCTATCTGCTTACAAGGGAACAATAAACAACTTTATGCCAATATGTTCAGCCACTAAGATGAAATGAACCAACCACCAAAGCTCGCTGAAGGAGACAGATATGCCTCATGGCCCCATATCTGTCAAAGAAATTGAAATTGTAGTTTAAAACCTTCCCTCAAAGAAAGTTCTGGAACCAGATGTCTTCACTGGTGGATTCTACCAAACCTTAAAAGAAGAAATAATACTAATTCTACACCAACTATACCAGAGAACTGAAGAGAAGGAACAACTTCCTGGCTCATCCTCTGAAGCCAGCGTTGCCCTGACACCATAACCCGGCAAAGATTTTAGAAGAAAAGAAAACAACAGATGGTGAACATGACAGCAAAAATTCTTAACAGAAGTTTAACAAATCAAATCCCAAAATATATAAAAAGGATAATATATTATGACCAAGTCGGGTATATCCCAGGAATGCCAGGTTCTTTAAACGTTTGAAAATCAGTGGGTTTAACTCACCATATTAACAGACTAACAGGAAAAATCATACAACCATCTCCAAAAGTGCAGAAAAAGCATTTCACAAAATCCAACTTCCATTCCTGATAAAAAGCTTCCAGAAAACAGAATAGAAGGGAATTTCCACCACAGAATTATGGAATTTCCATAAAAGACATCTATGAAAAACTTACAGGGAATTCCCCAGTGGTCCAGTGATTAGGACTCGGCTCTTTCCCTGCGGTGGCTGGGTTCAATCCCTGGTCAGGGAACTAAGATCCCGCAAGCCGCGTGGCCCAAAAATGTAAACAAAACAACAACAACAACAAAAACTTACAGTTAACATCATCCTTAGCATGTAAGACTGAATGCTTTTCTCCTGAGGTCAGGAGGAAGGTGAGGATGCCTGCTCTCACCACTGGTTTCAGCCAGTGCAATTAGGGAGAGGAGAAAAATGCATCCAGATTGGAAAGGAAATAAAACTGGCTTTATTTGGGGAAGACATGACCATCTTTGTGGAAATCCTACAAAACTTATAGAAGAGTTACTGGAACTAATGTGAGAATTTAGCAGGGTCATAGGATAGAAAGTCACTAGACAAAAATCAACTGTATTTCCATTCTCTAGTAATGAACACTTGGAAACCAGTTTTTAAAACACCATTTCCAAGAGAATAAAAATAGGAAATATTTAGATATAATTTGACAAAAGATGCCCAAGACTTGAACTCTGAAACTGTAAAATATTACTAAGAGAAAGTACAAAATGAACAAATGGAGAGATATACAGTATTCATGGATAGAAAAAAAAAAATCTATGTTGTTCCCCAAGTGGCCTATAGATTCAACACAATCTGAGTCAAAACTCCAGGAGAATTTTTTTTGTAGAAAATGACAAGCTGATTCCAAAATTTAGATGAAAATGCAAAGGACCAAAGATAACTAAAATAACTCTGAAAAAGAAGAATATTGATGAACAGCTTACCCCACCTGACTTATTATAAAGCTGCAGTAAAGACCAAGCTTGTGGGCTTCCCTGGTGGTGCAGTGGTTGAGAATCTGCCTGCCAATGCAGGGGACACAGGTTCGAGCCCTGGTCTGGGAAGATCCCACGTGCCGCGGAGCAGCTGAGCCCGTGAGCCACAATTACTGAGCCTGTGCGTCTGGAGCCTGCGCTCGGCAACAAGAGAGGCCACGATAGTGAGAGGCCCGTGCACCGCGATGAAGAGTGGCCCCCGCTTGCCACAGCTAGAGAAAGCCCTCGCACAGAAGCAAAGACCCAACACAGCCATAAATAAATAAATAAAACAAATACTTAAAAAAAAAAAAAAAAGACCAAGATTGTATGGTATTGGTGTAAAAATAGACAGATAGATAGATGGGTCAGAATAATGTCCAGAACCGAACCCAAACACACACGGCCAACAAGGCAATTCAATGGAGAATGGATTCTCTTGTAAACAAAAGTATTGGAACAACTGGGTAGCCATAAAGATGGACATCAACCCTTACCTCACATCGTAAACAAAAATTAATCCAAAATGGGTCACAGACCTAAAATAAGAGAGAAAATGGTAAAACTTGTAGGAAAAATGCATAGGTGAAAATCTTACTGACCTTGAGGTTAGCAAAGATTTATTAAATAGAGCATTTAAAAAACAGAAAATCAATAAACTTGACTTCATCAATGTTTTTTAAACTTCTCTTCGAAAGACATTGTCCAAAAATGAAAAGACAAGCCACAGGCAGGGAAAAAATATTTGCAAAGCATACGTTTTTGCAAAAACACAAAGGACTTGTATCTAGAATATATAAAGAAGTCTTTCCACTCAGTAATAAGACAACCTAATAGAGAAACGGGGAAAAGATTTGAATGAATACTTCACAAAGAAGAAATGGTCAGTGAGCACATGAAAAGATGCCCTAGTTCCTAAGTCATCAGGGAAATGCAAATTCGAACCACGTGAGAAAACACAGACACCTATTTGAATGGCTAAAATGAAGACTGCCAACCATAGTAAGTGCTGGTGAGGGCATGGAGTCATGGGACTCCTCGTGCCCTGCCGGTGGGAGTGGAAAATGAAACAAGCACTTTGCAAACACCGTTTGGATACATCTTTCAAACTTACCCACCCCTCTACCATATGACCCAGCAATCCCACTCCTAGATATTTACACAGGAGGATCAAAAGTGTGCATCCCCACAAAGACTTGCACACGAATGTTCCAGCCAGCTTTAGGCAGAATGGCTCAAAGCTGGAACCCACCCAAATGTCCATCAACACGTAAATGGATAGACAAGTAGTGGCACACGTGCATTATGGGACAGTACACGTCAATAAAAACTAGGAACCCTCCTACGCGGTTGGTGGGAATGTAACTTTGTGCAGCCACTATGGAGAACAGTATGAAGGTTCCTTTAAAAACTAAAAATAGAGTTACCATATGATCCAGCAATCCCACTCCTGGGCATATATCTGGACAAAACTCTAATTTGAAAAGATATATGCACCCCAATGTTAACAGCAGCACTATTTACAATAGTCAAGACATGGAAGCAACCTAAGTGTCCATCGAGAGATGAGTGGATAAAGAAGATGTGGTACATATACACGATGGAATACTACTCAGCCATAAAAAAGAATGAAATAATGCCATTTGCAGCAATATGGATGGACCTAGAGATTATTATACTAAGTGAAGTAAGTCAGACAAAGACAAATATATGATATCGCTTATATGTGGAATCTAAAAAAATGAAACAAGTGAACTTATTTACCAAACAGAAACAGACTCACAGTCATAGAAAACAAACTTATGGTTACCAAAGGGGAAAGGGTGGGGGAGAGATTAATTAGGGTTTGGTATTAAAATATAGACACTGGGCTTCCCTGGTGGAGCAGTGGTTAAGAATCCGCCTGCCAATGCAGGGGACACGGGTTCCAGCCCTGGTCCGGGAAGATCCCACATGCCGCGGAGCAACTAAGCCCGTGCGCCACAACTACTGAAGCCTGCACTCTAGAGCCCCTGAGCCACAACTACTGAGCCCATGCACCACAACTACTGAAGCCCTCGCGCCTAGAGCCTGTGCTCCGCAACAAGAGAAGCCACCGCAATAAGAATCCCGCACACCACAAGGAAGAGTAGCCCCCACTCGCCACAACTAGAGAAAGCCTGCGCACAGCAACGAAGACCCAACGCAGCCAAAAATAAATAAATAAATAAATTTATTTATTTTAAAAAATAAAAATAAAATAAAATATACACACTACTGGGGCTTCCCTGGTGGTGCAGTGGTTAAGAATCCACCTGCCAATGCAGGGGACACGGGTTCGAGCCCTGGTCCGGGAAGATCCCACATGCCGCAGAGCAACTAAGCCCGTGCGCCACAACTACTGAAGCCTGCGCTCTAGAGACCGTGAGCCACAACTACTGAGCCCGTGTGCCACAACCACTGAAGCCCGTGCGACTAGAGCGTGTGCTCCGCAACAAGAGAAGCCACGACAATGAGAAGCCCGCGCACCGCAATGAAGAGTAGCCTCTGCTCGCCACAACTAGAGAAAGCCCGCGTGCAGCAATGAAGACCCAACACAGCCAAAAATAAATAAATTAATTAATTAATTTCAAAAAGTATTCACACCACTATATATAAAATAGATAACCAACAAAGACCTACTGTACAGCACAAGGAACTATTCTCAGTATCTTGTAATAACCTATAATGGAAAAGAATTTGTATAACGGAATCACTTTGCTGTATACTTGAAACTAACACAACATTGTAAGTCAACTATGTTTCAATAAAAATTAAAAAAAAAAAACTAATGAGATCAATTGTGGGGGGCAGAACAATGCTCCCTAAAGAAGTACACGTGCTAACCCCCAGAACCTGTGATTAGGTTCTGTTACAAAGGGGAATTAAGTTTACTAGGCAGCTGACCTTAAAATGGGGGGGATTATCTGGATTACCCAAGCGAGCAATGTAATCACGAGGTGCTTAAAAGTGGGAGAGGGAGGGGAGAGGAGAATCTGGGGGACGTGTGACTGCCCCTGAAGGGCGGGGGACTGACCACCGCTGTCGGTGGCTTTGGCTCTGGAGGTGGGCCATGAGCCAAGGAATGGGGGTCTCTGGCAGCTGTGTCAGGACCCGGGTTTTCCCCGGGAGTCCGCGGAGGGAGCGAGGTCCTTCGACACCTGGATTCGGTCCCAGTGAAAACCGTTTCAGGCCTCTGACCTCCAGAATTATAAAATACTAGATTTGGGTTGTTTCAAGCCACTAAGCGTGTGGGACTCTGGTACAGCAGCAGCAGGAAACTCATGCCTTGATGAAGGCAGGAGCGTGGCTAAATCTCCAGGTGATGGTGCCGTGTGACAGAGACCAGATGAAGACAGGCACGTGCTGATTCCAGCCCTGCCGGCCTCCAGGGACGTGAGCTCGGCTGCAGGGCCAGGAAGCCGGTCCGGGGATGCGTGGGACTGGCGGGGGTGGAGGAGGAGGGGGACGCGGGGCGATGGAACCTTTGCGGTGGGTAAGCTTGCCTGTGACCCCGAGATGTGTCCACGGGGCAGCCATGGATGGAAACATTCAGGTGTGCACTTTAAAGACGTGTGGTTTACTGCAGGTCACGTGTGCACCAAATAAAATGGTGAAAAAATGGTGCAGGCTGTTGAAAGGTCACGGAGCAGCGCAGTGGAGGTGGTGCCAGACGGTTCAAAAGAAATGCGGGCGGTGGATTTGGGCTGAGGGTAGACCAACCTCGTCAAGGGTTAGGAGGCTTCTCGGAGAGCAGCATTGGAGGTAGGGCCTGAGGACAGGAGAGCGGGGCGGGGGCAGGGTGTCAGCACCCACAGGGCCCAAGCGGAAGGCACAGGGGCTGCTTGGGGAAGGGTCCCTGGGGTGGGCGGGGTCAGCAGGGATGGGCCACGTGGGGCCTTAAGGCCTGGGGAGAACCAAGTAGAACTTGGTCCTGTTTCCAAGTGCACCGGGAGTCATTGGGGATTGTCTGGAGGAGAGGAAAGGGGTTAGATGCACCCTTGACAAGCCCCTGAGTCTGGGGTCTCCAGGGAGCAAAGGAGAGACCACTGGCGGCCCAGGGTGGGCCTTGGAGAAGGGGTTTGGGAGAATGGGGGTTGGGAAGGGATGCACGTTTGGGGTGAGGAAGAATGTGCCATCTCTGTCTTCCATACTGGGAAGTCAGCAGATGTCAGAGACAGAAATAGCACGGAACAGCGTGCTATTTAGAAAGAGCTGCTATTTAGAAATAAGGCAGTTATTTAGAAATATGGAGGTGAGTGTGGAAAGAACCTGCTGAAAGACAGAATGGGGTGTCGAGGGATGGGAAAACGGAGGGAGGGCAGAGGGATGCTGCCTATGACGGGCTGAACCGTGTCCCCAAAATTCACACTTTGAAGTCCTGACCCCCAGCACCTCAGAATGTGGCTGTATTTGGAGCTGGGCCTTTAACGAGGTGATTATGGTGAAATGAGGTCACTGGGGTGGCCCTAATCCCACAGGACTGGGGTCCTTATAAGAAGAGGAGGTCAGGACACAGACACACACAGAGGGACGACCCCGTGAGGACACAGGGAGGAGACGGCCGTCTACACGCCGAGGCGAGAGGCCTCAGGAGGACCCAGCCCTGCCCACACCGGGATCTCGGATTCCAGCCTCCAGGACTGGGGACATAAACGTCTGCTGTTTAAGCCGCCCGGCTGTGGTTTTGTTACAGTGGCCTCGGCCGAGCCACGCGCTGCTTTTCTGGACAAACCTCTGAGCGCTCTTGGTCTCCATCACCAGGGGGTATAAAGCTGATAAAACAAAAACGTGGGTCTGTCCAAGTAAGGCGTGGGAAGGGCCCGCTGACCCTGGGAGGCTGCTTCTGATGCGGGGACGGTGGCAGGAGGGGGACGGTGCCCCACCCTTTGTCCCTGGCCTGCAGCGGGAGGGGGGAGGGCAGGGAGGCCAGGCAGACGGCTGGGGCCATCCAGCCTGTACCCCTCGGGCGGTGGGTGGGAGCTCGGTCTTGGGAGCCAGACCCTGGGGTTAAAAGCCTGACTCCACTACTTAATAGCTGCTCCCTCGACCTGTCCAAGCCGCTGTCTTGTCTCCTGGAGTGCCGTCAGGCCACCCAAGATGGCTGCACTCTTGCTCTCTGTACATCCCTGCTGGACCAGGCCCTGCCTCACCTACACCCCACTCACATGACGGACCTTCCCTCTTAGTCATAGAGCCTAATCTGTGCCTACATACTTGCCCCCCGGGCCCCAGCTAGTGATGACTGTTACAATCTTCAGACCAGAGCTATCTCCACTATGACAGTTTATCAGAGGGGCAGTGAGGGGCACGCCCTCTGTTGGTTTCCCCGTAACCCATGAGCCAAAGTGATGTCAGTTTCCCCCATAGCCAGTAACCTCCCCACCACGTCCTGCCCGCCGTCTGCCACGCACGGTGGGGTGTCGCTCCAGGACCCCACTTCGGACACGGAAGATCCCCCATCCATTACACCATCGCTGTCTCTGTCGCTGACTCCGGGCTCTTTCTTGGGTCTCGAGGCCGGGCAAGTACAGGGCTTGCAGGCCTGCAGGGTGAAATTTCCAACACCTGTGAAATGGAATCGCAGCTCCGTCTCGGAGCGAGGTGAGATGACGCCCCTTCCTAAGCTTTCTGGGCCACATTCTGTCCCGACGCGGTAAACACACAGGAATGTAGTGGTCACTCGGCTTGTGACAGCACGTCGGGGATTCGTGGGTGAGAGGGCAAGGAGGGTGACAACCTCCCCGGCTGGCCCAGGGCCGAGGGGTTTCCAGGAAGAACTTTCCCTTTTAAAGCAGGAAAAGCCCTGGGCTGACCAGGATGCTTGGTCACCCTCCCCGAGTTCTGGGTCACCCTCCTACAGCGACCGAGCCAATCACCACCGATGTCGGGCTAAACACAAATTCATCATCTTACAGCTCGGGTCAGGGGAGTCCAACACAGGTCTCATGGGGCTAACATCAAGGTGCTGCAAGCTGGATCCTCTTGGAGGTCCCAGGGGAGGGTCTATTCCTGCCTTTTCCGGCTTCTAGAGGCGCCGCCTCCTTGGCCCCCTTCTCCTCCATCTTCAGAGCTGGCAGCGTCGAGTCTTCCGGGCTCTCTCGGACTCTGACCCTCCTGCCTCCCTCTTGTCAGGACCCTCGTGACCACATTTGGGGGCCACTCCAATAATCCAGGGGAATCGCCCCAGCTTGAGATCCTTCCCTTAATTATATCTGCAAAGTCCCTTTGCCACGTGAGGTCACGTATCCACAGGTTCTGGGGGCTCGGATGCCGCATTCATCAGAGCTCTCCAGAGAAACAGGACCAACAGGACGTCCATCTATCTTACCCCACCTTCCTGTCTTATGAGGTGTTGATCACGTGATTACGGAGGCTAAGTCCCAACATCTGTGGTCTCCAGGCTGGAGACCCTGAGGAGCGGGTGCTGCAGTTCCAGTCCGAAGGCAGGAGAAGACTGATGTCCCCGCTCAAGCAGTTGGGCAGGAGGAGTTCTCTCTTACTTGCAGGAGGCTCAGCCTTCTGGGCTATTCAGGCCTTCAACTGATTGGATGAGGCCCACCCACACTGCGGAGGACCATCTGCTTTACCAAGTCCACCGATTCAGATGTTCATCTCATCCAGAAACACCCTCCCAGACACACCCAGACTCGTGTTTGACCGAACGTCTGGGACCCCCACGGCCCAGTCAAGTTGACACATGAAATTAACCCTCACAGACGTGGATATCCCTGGGGGATACTATTCAACCTAGCACGAGGATAAAGAGATTCAGTGGCAGGAGGGGGTGGAGGAAGGTGGGAGAGAGGTGGGGCAGAGCCCCCAGAGCTGGGACGGGGCACAGCGGCAGCCTCGCTGGAGCTCGAAGCCTGGGCTCTGCTCAGCACCTGGCAGGTCTGTCCGGGGCTTGGGGTAAGTGCTTCTTCTCCTGGGGGGCAGGGGCAGGGGGGAGGGTCAGTAGTGTGTAGCTGAGGGCCCCATGGTGTGCTTGGGTTTCTGCAGCCTCGGACCTGGAAGCTGAGGGAGGGGTCTTCCCCGGCCCAGATGTGAGCCATTGGCCGGTTGAGGGGGGGGAGGGGTGGCTGGAAGAGTATCCTGCCATGGGGGAGCTCAGAGTGGGCACCCAAGCCCTCTGCCTGTCAGGGACCCTGTCCAGGCCACAGAGGAGGGGGCTCTTTTCCGGTGGACACGGCAAGGAGGGTCTACAGTTTCTGGGGGGCGACCCAGACTGTCACCCCGACGGGGACAGTGGCTTCTGCAGAAGCGGGGTTGGGGGGCGTCCTTGAGCAATTTCCTCTGCGGGTGTCTTCACCATGACGTGGGTGAGGGTGAGGCAGGACAGGGGGTGAGGAAAGGCTTGTGGCTGAAGCCAGGTGCAGGGACGTGCGGGCTGGTGGTGCTGGAGACCAGTCTGCAGGCAGACGCTTCTGGGACCCCCGCACCTCCACACCGTGTGCTGGGACCCCATTCTCAGGTTGGTCTCCTGACCACCCTCCCTCCCGCCCCCAGGCCTCCCGTGTTGTCAGCCTGAGTCCCCGGCAGGAGTCCCACCCCCTGGAAACCACCGGCCTGCTGACCCCCCCCCCCAGGGTAATAACAGCTCCCGTGTCTGGGCGCCCACGTGTTGCCTGCACCCCAGGAGGGGGACGCCCCAGGCCGAGGTGCGGCCCCTGACGTGGCCTAAGCAGGGGGGAGGAGGGGCACCGCGTGCAGGGCAGGGGACCTGGCAAGAGCTGCAGGACCCACGGGCAGTGGCCGCCGTGGAAGCACCTCTGAGCCCCTCTGTCCGCCGGAGAGACCAGGCCTGTGCGCCGGGTGGGCAGCTGCGCTGAGAAGAGGGGCTGCCTCCCCTGGGGACGGAGTGGACGGAACCTGAGGCCGAGGCAGCTTCCCGCGGCTCCCGACACAGACAGCAGGAACCCCAGCCAGAAAGGGAAGGAAGCTGCCGGCAGGGCCGACCCTCGTGCGGAAAGCCTCCCCCGCCACCGTCATGCGCCCAGGGTCAGCAGGCCTGGGGCCCCGAGGGGTGCAGGCTCTGGGGGAGGGGCGGCCTCCAGCTGCCTGTGGCCGAGCCGGCAGCGCCGCGCGGTCCCTCCAGGCGGCACCCGGGTCTCCTCTGCCTCTGCTCTGCATCTCCCCCCCTCCTGAGGCCGTCGTCCCTGAAGGGCTCTCCCAGAGGACACTTCTCTGCCATTGCCCCCTCCCCCGCCTTGTAGCCACTCTCCCCGGGATGGACCACACCCTCAGCATCTCCTCTCCCCACCGGACCCCTCGAGCTGCCCGCGGCAAGTCCCCAGGGCCACAGGGGCCGCCTCTGGTGGAGGCTCCCAGCCTCACCCTCCGGAGGCATCAGAGCTTTGCTCAGGCCAACGGCCGGCTGCATGGTGGCCGCCCGCTCTCTTGGCTTCCAGACCCTGTATCCTGCCGCCCTTCAGCCCCCGCGGGGCCCTAGCAGCGTCTCCGCCTGCCCCCCGGACGCGCTCCTCTTGCGGCCGCGTCTTCTTGAAGGTGTCCTTGGCCCCTTCTCTCTCCCCCCTCGGCCAGCCCATCCGCTGCCTCCCAGCCCCATGCCAGCCTCCTCCCTGCTCTCCCCCCTGACCCCCCTGGGCTGCACCCAGGCCCCTCTGCTTCCCGGCCCTGCAAAGTCCCCACAACACTGGAGCCCTGCCTCGGCGGCCCTGAGCACTCCAGCCCAGGCCCCACGCCTCTCCCACCTCTGCGGTCCTTCCTTCAGCCTGTGAGTCTGTGACCAGAGGAGGCAAAGCCCCTGGGCTTCTGCAGTGGCAGCTGAGCAGCCCAGAGGGGACGGAGAGGGGGCGGTTTGCACCTGAGCACTGGCTGCCCCGCCCCACACACCTGCCCCTGTGCTCTCCCTGCAGGACAGATTCCACAGCACGACCCCATTTTACAGACAAGAGACTGAGGCATGGGGCAGCTGAAGAACCCATCCCAGCAGGCTGAGGGCTTGCCACTGGGGAAAAGTCTGCTCCAGGGCCGTGCTCCCTGCTGGCAGTGAATGGGGGAAGTGCAGGGGACAGCCCTGGGTCACTCACAGAGTCAGGGTGGGGGTGGGAGCGGGGGGGGGGTGTCTGAGTCTGTGGCTCCCGGTCCCTCCAGGATTGAAAGTCGAGGCCTCAGTACTCGCCTCCAGGTGGGCGGAGGCCCATCCTTCCCGCCCCTCAGCTCGTGCACTGGCTGAGACAGAATCCAAGCCGGGTCTCCAAAGAATCAGGGCATTGTTCACGGGACACAGGCCTCCCCCCACCCCACTCTCCCTGCTCTGCTGAGTCACTGCTCCAAAGACAGTGGGTGTTGCAGCCCCAGACCCGTCTGTCAAGCTGCCTGGGAGGGGCCGGGCACTGCAGAGAAGCTGGTGTCCCGAGAGCAGGCGGGCATTGACCGCCAGCCACCTGCCCACCCCCGGGAACCGGCCCTGCACCGCCGGCTGCGGGCGGAGGGTGGGTGGGAGCTGCGGGAAGAGCCATTAGGTCTGTTCCAGAAGAAGGACCAGCCCTGGGACTGCAGGGTGAGCCGATGCCTGGGCTCCCACCCACCTGCGCACCCACGCCTGGGAGGTCACGATGGGGTCACCGTGGCCCTGCCCTCAGGGGGACAGCCATGTGGGCACCCCCTTGCTCTGCTCTAAGGACATCTCGGGGTGGATTGGGGCGCATCGAGGCAAGACGGCCTGGGCCCCCTTCTTGTCGGGAGGTACGCCTTCCCTGGGAGCAGCTGGCCCAGCGTGTGGCTGTAGATGGAGGCGCGGCGGGTCCCTGGCCACAGCTGGGGGTGGATTTGAATGCAGCGTTTTGGGTGGTGCGCCTCTGCTGCATCGGCCTCCAGCTGCCGAGGCACAAGTCACACCTTTGTTCTGCGGGCCATGTGGAGGGCCCGAGAGTACTCCGGGGAAGCCGCAGGCGCTGCTCAATTCTTCCCGACACTCACAAAGCTGGCACCGAAAAACAAGCAACCCAGCCGGCCCAACCCGGCCCAGCAGACGTGGGCAGAGCAGTGCAACCACCATCCCAGCTGCACCAACCCGCCCCACAGCCCTGCGAGCCTCCCAGGTCCAGCCACCCACCCACCCATCCCACTTAGCCTCTCCGGGGCATCCGTCCCGCACCCCCCTCACCTGCCCACTTACTCTCACTGTCCTGCCCCACCAGCCCCCCTGCCAGCTGACTGCCACAACTCCGTGCCTCTCCCGGCCTTGCTCTGAACTTGCCCCACATGTCCACGTGCCTTGGGGACACCTGTCCTAGCAGGACCAGCCCACCAGCACCGCACACCCTCTGGGCCCCAAACTGAACTCCTCGTCATCACTTTAACGTTCCCGTTTTCTTTCTTCCTTCCTTCCTTCCTCTCTTTCTTTCTTTCTTTTTTTTTTTCGGCCACCACGTGGCACGTGGGATCTTAGTTCCCAGACCAGGGATCAAACCCATGCCCCCTGCATTGGGAGTGCAGAGTCTTAACCACTGGACCACAAGGGAAGTCCAATGTTCCCCTTTTCAACAAACGACAGTGTGGGGGGTAGAATAACGCCCCCTCCCAAAGACGTCCACGTCCCAATCCCCCAAACCTGTGAATGTGTAACCTTCCATGGCACAGGGGACTCTGCAGGTTGTGAGCAAGTGGAAGATCTTGAGATGGGACATGGTCCTGGGTTCCCCAGCTGGATCCGATGTCACCACGGGGGTCTTCGTAAGAGAGAGAAGGGAGAGGCTGCACCAGTGGCTTTGAGGATGGAGGAAGGACCACGAGCCCAGGATGCGGCGTCTCCAGAAGCTGGAAGAGGCAGGAACAGATTCTCCCCTGGATTCTCCAGAAGGAACCAGCCCGGCGACACCCTGACTTTGGCCCAGCGTGGCTGAGTTCAGACTTCAGGTCTCGCGAGCGGGAGGGAGTGACTCTGTACTGTTTGTGGGGCCGTTCGCGGCAGCCACAGGACACTCACAGGGAGCACTTCCCCGGTGCCTCTCGCCGGAGCCAGGGGCGCCCTTATTTCCAGGAGGAGCAGACAGGGAACCAGTCAAGGTAGCCTGCCCCCTCTTCCGCGCCCGCCTGCGTCCACCGCTCCCGGTATCTGTTGTCAGTCCCTTTGTCCCATTCCTAAGGCCACCATCCTAGTCAGGTCCATCCCCTCCACCTGGAGAACCGCCAGGCCACCGTCACACGCAGGAGGGGGTGCTCAGGTCACCCCTGGGCCCTCCGCTCTTTGCACGTCCCCACTGCTCTCACGGCTTCAGGCCTGTCCCGGGAGCCGGCCTCATGGGGTCCGCACGGCAGATTCCCACCGTTCCGTGGGTGCTCGTCGCCCCGTGAATGAAGGCAAGGCTCTTGCTCCGGGGCCTCCCACCGTCTGGCCGAGCCCCCACTGGGAACACCACCTGACCAGGCAGCCCATCACCCCTCTGCCCACCCCCCCCCCACTCTCCCCGCCTCCCATTGGGGGCCTCTCTGCCTCCCTGGAGCTCACTGCTCTCCATCCCACCCAGGTTTTTATTTTTCCTTTTTTTTGGCTATGTTGGGTCTTTGCTGCTGTGTGTGGGCTTTTCTCTAGTTGTGGCAAGGGGGGGCTACTCTTAGTTGTGGTGAGCGGGCTTCTCATTGTGGAGGCTTCTCTTGTTGTGGAGCACGGGCTCTAGGCGTGCGGGCTTCAGTAGTTGTGGCGCACGGGCTCAGTAGTTGTAGCACGCAGGCTCAGTAGTTGTAGCTCACAGGCTCAGTAGTTGTAGCTCACGGGCTCAGTAGTTGTGGCTCACAGGCTCAGTAGTTGTGGCTCACGGGCTCAGTAGTTGTAGCTCACAGGCTCAGTAGTTGTGGCTCACAGGCTCAGTAGTTGTAGCTCACAGGCTCAGTAGTTGTGGCTCACGGGCTTAGTAGTTGTAGCGCACAGGCTCAGTAGTTGTGGCTCGCGGGCTCTAGAGCGCAGGCTCAGTAGTTGTGGTGCACGGGCTTAGTTGCTCCGCAGCATGTGGGATCTTCCCGGAGCAGGGCTCGAGCCCATGTCCCCTGCATTGGCAGGTGGATTCTTAACCACTGAGCCACCAGGGAAGCCCCCCACCCAGGTTCTTTGCACACGCTGCTCCCCAAGCTCCAAAGGCCCTCTTACCTCCCCCCAACCCCGGCCCACATTGTTCCGGTCCAGCTCCTGCTCACCGTTCAGGAGGGTATATGGTGGTCCTCACCTTACCCCAGCCATCCCCTCGGTACAAGCCATAGCCTGTGACCAGGTCGTGCATTGGTTGAGGACCTGGTTTGGGTCTAGCTGCCCCAGGAAGGCAGGTGTGCTTCTGTCTTGTTTGTCCCCAGCGTGCAGCTCAGAGGCTGGCACCTGGGAGTGAGGTGGGTTCTGTTAGAGAACGAGGGGAGGGGTCCCTGACCAAACGGGGTGGGGAGGGGGGTGCGGGGGAGGTGAGTCAGCGTGCCGTCACTCCAGACGCCGGCCACAGCAGGCTCTGCACTCTGCCCAGGCAGGTCGCTGACATGTTGGCTCCTGGGGTCCCAAGGGCCCCATGTGGCTACCAGCCCCAGTCCCATCCCACCTCCCCAGAGAAACCATGATGGAGGAAGGCCATGGCTCAGGGCTCAACCCTTGGGGCTGGGATGCCTGCTCCAGAGGGCTTGTGAGCCACTGGGACCCTGGTCTCCTTTTCACCAGTGCCTGGACTGAGGCCCTGAGAGACCACTGGGTCTTGTCTCCATCTCAGAATCTGGGATTTCGCAAAGCTCAGCACAATGAACCCACTAGTGTTCACGCACGCACAATCCTCGGTAGCACGGGCCCATCTGGACACCCCAGAGACACCTGCCCATGCAGCCAGGCCCCGCCCACAGCGCCTTGCTGGTCTAGAACCAGGCCCCGTGCTGGGCTCAGAACTGGGGAATGCTCACGGATGGGGTGCAGGCTGTAGCAGGAGCCCGCTGGGAGGGGACTCACAGGGTGACGTTTAGCCACTGTGGGCCCTGGAAGCTGTTTCTCCCCATCGTGCGGAGAACTGGACTAAGGTGCAGGGGGCAGAGGCCAGGGCAGGAGGCACTGAATGACCCTGTCCGGGGGTCAGGGTGGAGGAGGGCACTTCAGCCATGCCAGGTCCCTGCCCTGCAGGGCACCCAGGATCCCTAGGCCCTGGACCAGGGGTAAATGTGAGCACCTGTGCCCAAGCATGTACCCACCCATCCTCCACCTGTGCCCGGGCACAGACCCCGCCCCCCCCGATCCTCCAACTGTGCCCAGGCATGGACCCCCCCCAATCTTTCACCCGTTCCCAGGCATGGACCCACCCCCCGATTCTCCACCTGTGCCCGGGCATGGAACCCCCCCGATCCTCCACCTGTGCCCGGGTACCCCCTCCTCTGCCCTAACTTTGCCAACCACTCACAGCTCCCACCCTTCCCCAACCAGTGGGTCCCTGTCCAAGATCAGCTGACCTGAAGCTAATTCCCTCCCCTGCAGCACTACTAGCCTGGAGCCTATGGCTGGGGCCCCAGGGGCTGCACCCTCCCCTTCCTCCTGGGGCCAGGGTGGCCCGGCTCTGGGGGCCTGAGGGCAGGGTGACTCAGGCCCTAGAGGTGGGCAGGGCAGTGAGGACAGGGAGAGGCGTGACCCAGCAGCCCAGCTGCACCTCCACCCACCTAAGGGAGGACCTGGTGACAGACCCCTTCTGGCCGCATCCGGGAGCACCTTGCCCACTCTGCCCCTCGCCGTCCCTCTCCGCTGCCGGGCTCACGGGGGCCTCATCCCTCCTTCCCTCCAGGCGCCCGGGAGCCGCAGTCTCAGAGCTTCACACGGGGCTGGGGGCTCCAAGCCTCGGGCCAGACCCGAGCCTGGGGCAGGGAGACCAGGGCAGAGAGAGCCCACTGCCTGTCTGCGCCCCCCAACCCTTCACCTTGCAAACCGATGGGAGGGAGGTGAGGAGAGCAGGACCAGGGGCCCCGCCGCAGCCCCACCCCGCATCTGCAGGGTCCACCACGTGGCCTGTGGTTACCGTTCACCCTGCAGGCTATGGGGCCTCCGGGCGTGTAGCTGTGCCATGGAGCGCCCACCCCTCCAGTCTTGGGGACAAAGCTTCCACGGGCCGCGGGGCTTTCCTCGTGGGGCTATGGTGTCACGTTCTCCACCTGCCTCGATAGCCAGGATGTGCACCGCTGACCAGGACAGCTGGGGACCAGCTCCAGTGGACGGGACTACATGGCCCTCCAAGGGCCGGTCCCCGTTCCCTGGCACATCCGTCTGCCCCACATCCCAGCCACACTTGGCTAAGCCGGTGTTTCCACTGGAGCCGCTCTGGAGGGTGTGTAAGGTCCCCACCTGGGATCTGACTGGCACCTTCCTGATGACAAAGGAAGATAAGCACTTTTCCTGTCTATTGGGCACCTGGTTCCCTTTGCCTGCGTGCAAAGGGTCTAGCAAATCATTCTCCTGGTTTTCTTTTCTCTGTTAGGTTGCCTTTTTATGGGTTTGCTGCTCTTTTTATATTTCAGATACTAGTTGCTTATCGGATTTGTGTAATGAAAACAGTTTTTCCCTCTCTGTGGCTTGCCTTTTCACTCTCTTAACACGGTGTATTTTGAGAAACAGAAGTTATCAATCTTGGTGTAGACTAATTCATCATTTTTCCCCCGAGAGAGATCGATGCCCTTTTTTCTATTAATACTTTATTTTTTAGAACAGTTTTACATACACAGAAAAATTGGCAGATAGTACAGAGTTCCCATAAACTCACCTCCCCCAAACACACACACACACACACATCCGCTGTTATTAACATCTTGCATTAGTGATACATTTGCTAAAATCAATGAACCAATATTGATACATTATTATTAACCAAAGTCCATAGTTGACATTAAGGTTCACTCCTTGTGTTGTACATTCTATGGGTTTTGAGAAACCCGTGATGTCCTGTATCTACACTTGAAGCGTCATACACAGAGTCCCTTAACTGCTGTAATAATGGCTGTACTAAGTCTACCCATTGATCCTCCTCCCCTCCCCCAACCCCCGGTTCTTTTACCACTGATTCTTTTCCTGTCTCCATGATTTTGGTGTGTAGAGGTATCTGGTTGATGGTTTTTTGTCTGGTTTTTTTAAATTAATTGATTTATTTGGCTGCATCGGGTCTTAGTAGCAGCGCGTGGGTTTCTCTCTAGTTGTGGCGCGTGGGCTCTAGAGCACATGGGCTTAGTCGCGGCACGTGAGATCTTAGTTCCCGGACCAGGGATTGAACCTGTCCCCTGCATTTGAAGGCGGATTCTTAACCACTGGACCACCAGGGAAGTCCCTCTGGTTGCCATTTTAACGTGCATTTCCCTGCTGACGTGAATGTGTCTCCACGGGCTTCTCTGTCCTCTGGATTTCTCCTTTGGTGGGGCGTCTGATCTTGTGCACTTGCTGATCGTTGGGTTTCAAGAGTTTTCACATATTTGGGATGCCAGTCCTTCTCTTCTCATTCTCCTAATCCTGTCGTTCTGTCTTTTTTACAGATTTGGTGGGTTTTGTACATTTCCTATTTAAAAACCAAATCTTTGTTGGTTTCAAGATCATGAAGGCGGCCTCCTATGTCATTTTCCCCCTGATGCATTTACCATTGATCTAACTGACCTAAGGAATTTACCATCTTCCTAACCCACCTGGAATTGACAGCTGTGTGTGGTGTGAAGGAGGGATCGAGGCCCCCCCATCCCGCTGCACGTCCATTGAGAAGAGAGCCCTCCCCCCTGCACTTCAGTGCGGGGCTCTCCTTCGGCTCCCCCATCTATTTGCCTGTCTTTGCATCAATACCACGCTGTCTTGATCACTGGGTCTTTACAAGAGCTGCTCTCTCTTAAACATCACTGCTGCCACTTCAGTGAAACTGCTCTCCTCCAGGCCAAGTCACTAAGTCCCGTGGTCGGTGCAGAGTCCCATCCTCCGCCCGGCCCAGAGGTGGGCCACAAGCCTCCTTGGACTTTTTACTTGGCATCCAGGCACCCCTCCTGTCCCCAGCTGCTCCTGCTGTCTCCTTTGCTGGTTCCCCCTCAATTCTCTAACCACATAAAGCTGGGAGCCCTCAGGCATCTCTCCTAGCATCTGATCTCACTGTTTAGAAAGTGCTGAGTGTTGATGACGCTCAAGTTTCTGTCTCAGCTTGGATCTCTCTCCTCAACTCCCAACCCCAGTAGCTGCAGCCACTCAGCAGTGCCACTGCATGTCCCCCGGGCATCATGCCAATGTGATAAACATCTGAAACGGAGCTCCCGTCTTCCTCCCCGGTCCCTCCTCCCGCATCCGTTCCCATCTCGGCCGATAACATGCCATCCTTCTGGCTATTTTGGACACACCTGAGTCAGTGTTAATCCCTCCATCGCACACCATTTTTCCCATCCATCAGGATATCCTACAGGCTCTGCCTCAAAAGTGCATCCCGAATCTGGCTGCTTCTCACAGCCTCCTTGGCCACCGCCCTGGTACAGGCCACCTCAGCCCCCCACGTGGATGGTGGCGCTAGCCTCCCAGCTGGTCTACTGTCGCCCTCCCTCCCTCCCCGTGCCCCGCAGGGCAGCCAGAGTGGTGCGGCTCAGAGCCCTCCAGCTCGTCCCACCCGGGGTCCTCTTGGTGACTGGACGTCCGAGTGACCTGGCAGGGAAGCTCCACTCTGACCCCTGATCTCATCTCTTCCCCCCGCTCTGCCCGTGCTCAGCTGACTTAACGTGCTTGCACGAGGCTTCTCCGATTGCAACACCCCCTTCCTGTCACTCGCTGTCCCTCCCCTGCCCCGACTTTCCCTTCATCATCTCCTTACAGTGACCTGTGTAAGCAGCCTTTTTACCTTCCGTCTGTCTCCCCTGCCTGGAGTATAAACTTCACAAAGGCAGGAATCCTGTTTTGTTCCCATGATTTCCACAGCACCCAGAGCTTGCCTGGCATGTGGTTGGTGCTCCACAATCACATGTTGGGAAGGGAAAACAGATGCACAGGGTCCCAGAGGGGCTGACCCACGAGATGCCGAGTGGAAGTCAAAGGGAGGGGCTGCTCATCCCCACTCTTCTCGACTCACCTGGGCACGACCCCCCCGCCCCCACACGTCTGGGCCTGGGCTCTCCCTCCTGGAGCATCAAGGGTTGGGCTGGGAACCAGCACAGAGAGCATCTCTGCTCTGTAATAAATGGACAGACGGCCTCTGCAGGGGGTGAGGGTCTCTCCACCCCTTGGGCCACCAGAGGGTCCCTTCTCAGCAGCCCCCTGCCGCCTTCAGGGAAAAACCAAGGATGTCAGCTTGGCTCCCAACAGCTCGGGCCAGACACAACTGGCTGCCGTGTCAAGCTTCTGGCCCCTCCGACCATCCACGCTGCCTCCTGCCCAGACCCCCCAGGGGCCTCAGAAATGCCTCTGAGGAGGAAGCAGGTAGGACACTCTGAACACGTGTCTTCTCAGACGTCTGCCTCTGAGCACCACAGGTACACACTATCATGTCCCCACCGGACATCAGGACCAGCATGGTGACCCAGGGGACACCAGCTGGGACCCCTTCCACTGTATGCCAGACTCCAGCCCACCCAGGGCCTGGCTGACCTCTCCAAGATACTGGCCTGCCGGGAGGGAGGGGATAACACCTGGTGCAAGGGCCCTACTTCTGGGCCTGCACGGAGGACAGCCTTGGACCCGAGGGCGCCGGGCCAGATTCCGAGGGCAAGGATATGTGCCTGCTTTGCTCCCGGCTTTAGTTCTCATATCTAGAACCACAGCAGGGAACCTAGTATTTATGTGATGGCTGGATACGGAGGTAGGGCGAGGCGGGGGTCACTCACCTATAGCCATCAGGCTGACCAGCGTGGAGGCGGTGATGGTGGCCGAGGTCAGGATTCTGGTTTATTTAGTGGTTACAGAAAAGACGGGAATTCTAACCCTGTCTCTGTGAGCCACAGAACCTCAGTTTGCCCCCCTTTAAGTGGGGGAGCTGAGAGGACCACTCACGAAAAAGTGCCCTGGGCGAGTCCCCTTGTGAAGGTTCCTCACTTTTCACATCCTGCACAAATGTCACCTCCTCAGAGAGGCCTGCCCCCCGCAGCGGTCACTGCCTAGCACATTCTCCTGCTTAATTTCCTTTTTGACATGACCTTCTCTGAAATGACCTGTCCAAATTCCTTTCCTCGATAACGCCCACCCCTCCTCTGGCTGGGACTGAGGGTGGACGGATGGATCTGGCCCTCTCCTTGGGTAGCAGGCTGGGCAGGAAGGAATGGAGGCTGACCGGGTCACTGTGGCTTCAGGGCTGAGCACTGGCCAGAACAAGGGACTCGCTCTCCTACCCCTGAGGCTCCTAAAAACTGACCAGCAGTGCCTGGAGCTGAGACCTCCTTCCCTTCCCGCCCCACCCCCCACCCCGCCAGCATCCTCTGAGATTTGGGGCTTGGTGGGGACGGTGCCGGGTTACACAGGAAGGAGGGCCCAGGATGACCCGGGCAGGGCCAGGCAAGGTGCTGCTCTGGGGCGGGGTACTGGGGGGGTGGGAGGGTTGTGGACACCTGGAGAGGGAGGATGAGGGTGGCTGGAGCCTCCAGAGGGGGTACCTGGGAGATTCCCAGGGTGAAGGAAGAGTGGGAGGGACAGGGGCGCCCCGGGAGGGAGCAGGTGGAGGGGGAGGATGGAGCAGGGAGCCCTGCACAACCGCGCGCCTGGGGCGGGGAAGGAGCCGCGGCTCCGGGGACCTCGCCCGGCTAAGGTGTCCAGGGGGTCCCAGGCCCCGTCCCCTTCTGCCTCGGCCGGGTCCCGGTAATTCTCATGGGATCAGTGAGGGGGCCCAAGTGGGACGGGCGGCAAGCGCATCCCCGCCCGCCGTGCGCGGGCCCGAGCCGGAGAGTCTGTCTGCTCCAGGCCCGGGTCGCCCCGCCCCTGCCCCGCCCCTGCCCCGCCCCCTCGCCGCCGCCGGCCCCGCCCCCCTCGCCGCCGCCGGCGGCCCACGTGACCAGCCGGGTGCAAACAAGCCGGTCAGCTGACCCGGCCCGACTGCGCCGTCATCCCGGCTATAAGCGCGCGACCTCCAGGGCTGTCCGCTGTAACCGGGTCGCCGCCGCCATGCAGACCCCCTGCCTGCTGCTGCTGCTCGCCCTCGGCCTGCTGGCCGCGCCCGCCGCCGCGCTCGTCAGGTGAGCCCCGCAGCTCGCGCGCCCCGGTGACTCCCGGGCACCCCCTGAGCGCCCCGCGGCCTCCTGCAGGGCCCACCCTCGGGCGGGGCGGGGGGAGCTCTGCAGGTGCGGGGCTCGCCCAGGGCCCCCGGCAGCCCCGCGACCCTGCCTCTCTACCACCGTGGGGTCGGCCTTGGGGGGAGCGGAGGAAGCAGGAGGGAGGGCGGCTGTGACTGGGAGCCGACCCGGCGTCCCCAGGACAGGTAGGGTGGGGAGCCTGTACTCGGGGCCCGCTCTCGGGTGGAAGTCGGGAGACCGAGGGGTAGGCCCAGGAGCCCGCTGAGCCTGGGCAGGTCATTTTCCTGCCTGGGGTCCCCTTTACTAGATGTGAACTGGTTGTGGTCTCACCTGGTTTGTCCCATGAGATCTTACCACAGGTCCTGGGCCAGCGGGGAGACCCTCTGGACACCAGGAGACCCACACATCCCGGAGTCCAGAGGGAGTCGGCCTAAGGAGTGGGCCTGGGAGAACGGCCCAGCTGGCACCAGGCTGTGGGCGGCTCCCCCCCCACCCTGGGGTGGGGCTCTGTCGCAGCAACACCAGCTGCCCCCAGTAAGGACCATGCCCTCCTCAGGCCTGGGGGTTCCACTGGGCCCAGTGACTCCACGGACTATCAGGCCTGGTCCAGGGCTGTGCCATGCTGTGTCAGCTAGGCGGAGGGTCCCCCCACCCTCCCGGCCTTGCAAGGCACCCTGCTCGCCCAGCAGGGGAGGGGTGCGGTGGGCCCACCCCTTCCTGCCCCTGCCCACCCCACCCCCTTGCCCTCCCGGGGCCTTTGTGCTCGGCCTGGGCAGGCATGCTTCCACCTCTGCTGTGGGCCTTTGCCTGTGGGCAGGTGGGTGAGGTCTCAGGGCTGCAGGAGCTGGCTGGGGCGGACCGAGCCTTGCCGAAGGGCTGGCTTGTGTGGGCTCTTGAGTGGGCGCCTCTGTGCGCTGTGGCCTGGGGGCGAGTAGTCCCAGCTGGAGCAGTTGTGGCGGAGCTCCTGCAGGCCTGAGCCTGCCCTGGCCTCACCCCCAGGCCCTCCCCCGGGGGTGGACAGCAGTGGAGAAGGAAGCCTGGGGCCTCTTGGGGCAGGGCAGCTGAACCCCAGCCCTTCACATCTCCCAATCCTATGGGACCGCTGGCACCTGTTTCCTTAGTTGCTGGAGGACGTGTCCCTCCCTCCCCCCAGGCAAGGACCTCAGGTTCTTCCAGCCTATCCGCTCTTAGGCAAGAAGCGAAAGCCACCTCTTCCTGGAGCACACCCTTGACCTGCTAGGAAGAGCCAACTGTGACCTTGAACTCGAAGATTCCCAGGGCTGGGAAGACATTTCATCCAGTAGCTCTGTTTGGTCCGGTGGCTCTCCTCTCCCACCTCCTGGGGCGGGTTCAGACCCCTGGGGAGCCGGGGAGCTGGGGATGGAGAAGGGCCCCTCACTCTGCTCCCTGCTGGCAGAACCCCCTGCTCCCTCCTGCTGGGTGGGCCACCCAGGCTGGCGCGTGTGCTGGGAGGGAAGGGTGCGCCAGGAGGGGGCACTGGGGCTTGCGTGGAGGAAGGCAGGCCTGGAAGCCCCCGCCTCCAGGGCCCAGGCGCCATCCTTGACCTCCTTCGGCCTGTGTGGGGAGAGAGCCGCTGGGCTCAGTGTGGCCTGGGGTGAGGACTGCAAGGAAGCAGGGTCATGTGAGGGGGACTGGGGGGTGGGCAAGGAGGGCTTCCCGGAGGGGGTGGCCTGGAAGTCCCATCTGACAGGCAGGAGGTGGCCACCCCGTAAGTCAGATGGGTAAACTGGGACCATCTCAACGTGTGGTGTGCGTGGAGAGTGGCAGGTTTGGCCAGAGGGCCAGGCAAATGGGACTCCACGGAGGGCTTTGGGCAAACGTGACAGGTGACCACCGACACCCTCATAGCCCGCGCTGGTCACTGCCCCAGAAGAGACCAGAGCGGGCCCAGAGCAGGGACAGTGGGGTGCAGGTGTTTGGGGGGGGCGGTTGGAGCAGGCGTGTTGGGCCTCCAGCCTGGATGTGGGTGTGGGAGCCTCCAGGTGAGGTGGCAGCCAGCAGGCCCTGACGAGCCCGGACCCCTGTCTTGACAGGATTCCACTGCACAAGTTCACATCCATCCGCCGGACCATGTCGGAAATGGGGGGCCCCATGGAAGACCTGATCGCCAAGGGCCCCATTTCAAAATACTCCCAGGGGGTGCCCACTGCGACCCAGGGGCCCATTCCTGAGATTCTCA
Source organism: Balaenoptera borealis (assembly GCF_965194805.1). Classification (NCBI taxonomy): domain Eukaryota; kingdom Metazoa; phylum Chordata; class Mammalia; order Artiodactyla; family Balaenopteridae; genus Balaenoptera; species Balaenoptera borealis. The sequence continues at coordinate 1,298,592 of NC_138868.1, read as the reverse complement.
AGAACTACATGGATGTGAGTTTCGGTGGGGGCGGGGGGTCGGCCGGGGGCTGGGGGAGCGGGTTGACTACGAACGCAGTTGTAGACAGGGGCTGGCTCTTAGGACGGGTTCTGTGAGCCAGCGTGGATTTTGCTGAAACACTCGTGTTCTTGGCCCCCAGTGGTTTGGGGGCTTTAGCTGCGTGGTATGGGGGAGGGGCTTCTGCTCAGCCACGCCCTTCGCCGTGGGTGCCGCCCACAACCCCCTTCGGGCTGAGGGCTCTGACCTCCCACGTCCTCCCCAGCTCCCCTGCCCATCCTGGTCCTCGTCCCGCGGGGGCTGAGAGGGTTGACTGGAGTGGCCCTGGCACCTCCCTGACGTCTCCCCCACGTGCCACCACCCGTCAGCTCAGAGCTGGGCCGGCGTCTTCATCCTGGTGGCCAGCCTGGGGGGACCTGCGTCAGCCTCTACAGATGAGGGCGCTGGGCACAGCACGGAGGAGCCCAGAATCGGGCCCAGGCCTGCCCGAGAGTCTGTGGGTGGGGGCCTGGGGGTCCCTGAGCTTGGGTCTCCTGTGTGCCCAGGCGGCACTAACTGCCCTGGAGCTTCTGTGCTCTTGCCCGTTTTGCTGGAAGGCCTGGGGCAACCTGTGGCCCAGTCCCTGGGCCCTACCTTCCTCTTGGGTCAGCGGCCAGCCCTTATGTCCACTGCTCATTGAGGGGGAAACAGGCTCAGAGGTGGAACATTCTGGAAGCTACACAGCAAGGTGGGGCCAGGTCCTGGGCCCCAGCCTGGTACCTCTGGGGCTGCCCAGGTGACGTCCTCTTTGCACCCCCCGCCCCCGGGGTCTTGGGGAGCCAGCTCCTTGCTGCCATCCAGCCTCTGGTCCACTTAGGGTTGGGACGGGTGGCCTTGCCCTCTGTCCTGCCTGGCTGGAGCCCCAGCTGTGCCAGGAAGCTGTGGCCTCACAGGCATGTGACCAGGCTGGTTGGAGGGGCCGTCTGCCTGGGGCCTGACGGACCAGTTCCTAGTTCCTGTCACCCCCAGCGCGCGCGCACACACACACACACACACACACACACACACACACAACAGAGAAACGGAGATTTGCTGAGTCATTTTCTGACCCCATGCCCCCCCCGGCCCCCCCAAGTCTGGACACTTCTCTCGGGTCATGAGTCAGCGGCTGCCAAAGTGGCCGGCAAGAGATGCCTGGAGGGGTCGGAGCCAGAATCCTGCAGCAACTGGTGGCCCAGCCTCCCTCCCTGGGGAAGGGAGTGCCCGGGAGGCAGGGCCCAGATGACTCCAGACAAAACTGCCCACTTTCTCTGACCTGCGAGAGGGCCAAAGACGGGGTTTCCCTTGGAGGCTCCAAGGGTCACGTGCCCCCTTCATGCTCACCTGAGCCCTTGGTCAGCACCTGGGCCTCCCCCGGGCAGCCTCTGCTGCCCTGTGTACAGATGGGAACACTGAGGCCCAGAGCAGCGAAGGCAGCATGGCTGGCAGTGAGGGACTCGGCCTGCGCCCTCGGCCTCTGCTGTGGATCTTCTCCCCTCGGCCACCTAGATCCCTCTGCCTGGGGCCCTCCAGGCTTGGCCCCGTGGGGCAAGAGCCCGTGGAACCTGAGGCCCGAGTCAGGCCCTGACTTGATCCTCATGCTGGGAGGAGGTCTTCCCTCCTGGGGCCCTGGACCCGTGAATCACAGAGGGTTTTCGGGCAGGCATTTCAACCCTCTCGCGACACTGACTCCACTGCTGGTTTTGGGTCTTTCACATGGGGTGGTCGTCCCCCAGCTCACATGGTCAGGCAGGGGCGGGGTGGTACCCAGGGGCCCTGGAACCTGAAGTGCCCATGGGTACCAGGACCGAGGGCTCGGGAGGGGCAGGTGGGGGTGGGCAGCCAAGGCAGCAGGTCTGACCCTGGGCCCCTCCCCTGGCCCGGGCCTTCTCTGGGCCCCGTGGGGAGGCGAGGGTGCCCCTTGCCCTAACCCTGACAGACCCTACCTCCCACCCAGGCCCAGTACTACGGGGAGATTGGCATCGGGACGCCCCCGCAGTGCTTCACAGTGGTCTTCGACACCGGCTCCTCCAATCTGTGGGTCCCGTCTATCCACTGCAAACTGCTGGACATCGCCTGCTGTAAGTCAGCCCATCCCACGCCTCTCCCCGGTGGCCAGAGGGAGACCGAGGGCCAGGCCCAGCCCCTGCCTGCCATGGACTCGGGAGGGTAGGGGCCCTGGGGAGGGGCATGCAGTCCTCCATCCTTCTCCCGCATGCGCTCTCCCCGTGGGCGCTGGGGGTCAGCTGTCCAGCCTCAGCCCACCTTCTCCAGTCCCGGGGCGTAGCGGTGGGCAGGCGCAGACCTCTGGTGGCCCTGTCCTGGCACCTCTTGGGTAACTTGCAGCTCCCACCTCTCGGCCACACCAGACAGGCGTCCCTCCCTGGGGTCTCCACCCTTGCTCGCATCCAGGCTGGGACCGTGGGAGCCAAGGATGGAGCGAGTTGTGGGCCAGACCACCCGCCCCGGGAGGGTGGCTCGGTGGACGGGCGGCAGCAGGCGGTGGGGGGGGCCCAGCGGGTCTGGTCGTGGCCCAGCGGGCAGCCTGACGGGCTCCCGGCTGGTGCAGGGACCCACCACAAGTACAACAGCGGCAAGTCTAGCACGTACGTGAAGAACGGCACGTCCTTCGACATCCACTACGGCTCAGGCAGCCTCTCCGGGTACCTGAGCCAGGACACCGTGTCGGTGAGTCTGTCTCTGGGCCGCTCCCCGTGGAGGGGGTTCGCTCTCCTAACCAGGGGTCTGTGCCAGCTCCCCAGAGGGGAGGCAAGCAGTGGTCAGCTGAGCGAGGGGCCTGGGGGTTCAGCTTGAGCAAAGGCCCAGAGGTGGGGCAGCTCGGTGTGCTTGGTGCTGAGGAAGTGGTAGTGGGACGGGGACGGGGTGGATGTGGTCCCGCGTGCGGGCTGGGCGACAGCTGGGAGATTGGAAGGGGAAGCGGGCAGCGAGCCACTGAGGCACAGGTGTAAGAACGCCGGGCACGGCTCTGGGACCAGGACCCTGTGGGTGATTAGTGGTGAGGCCCCCGGCCACGGAGCCGGGTGGAAGAGCCAGTGGGAAGATGGGGTCCCGTGCTGATGTGTTGGCTTTGAGATGCCGTTGGGGGATGGGGTCAGGCATGGCCAGGGTCCCTGCAGCTGGAGCTGCTGACAGAGGGGCACCTGCAGAGGATGCCGGGCGGGAGCGGGCAGCAGCCGGGGCGGGGGGGCTGGGGAGGGGCCTGCAGGACGTGCCCGCCTCCCCCAGGGAGGGCTGGGGGGCCCTTGTGGGCTCTGCCCGGGCCCCTGCGCCTCTCACGAGCTCTGGGGTGGAGCTGCTGGGGCCAGGCCGCAGGAGGGGCCCGGGTTGGGAGTTGTAGAGGAAGAGGAACAAAGCAGAAGATGGTCCCCTCCCAGCCCCCAGCCCCAGGAAGGCCGCAGAGCGTACTGCGGGACTTGGATGGGGGAATGGCAGAGGCGTGGGGGGAGGACCCTTCCTCCAGCGGGCCTGTTTCTTTCTGACCGTCCTGACAGGTCAGGGGCGCTGTGGTTCCCTGCGGGCCACCCCTCTCCCTCCCCCTCCTTATCTGCCTGCCCAGGTTTATCTGCAGGGGCCCCTCCGCCAGGTTCTCTCTGGGCCTGAGATGGGATATCACCCAGCATGTTCCCCTCCTAGTTTCAGCCCCAAACAGCCGTTTCTTCCCACGTCCTGCCCTGTCTTTATCTGCAGCTCCTGGTGGCCAGGGGCGGGGGCGGGGGCGGGGGAAAGGGTGGGGGAATGTGTGGTCTTGAGTCCAGGGTCGGGTCAGGGGTTCCCCAAGGGCAGGAACAGGCTGGAAGGGAGAGCTGTGGGTGGGAAAGCCTGAGCTCACAACCCCACTCCTCCCTACTCCCTCCGTTTGCATCTATCCTTGAAATATTCCTGGCAGAGTGTGGGCCCCGTACCCCCGTTGTCCCCACCTGTGTCTGGCCCGGGGTTGCCAGCCCTTTCTTCTGGGTCCTCTGCCCTTCTTGAGTCTCCTGTGTGCTACATGACAGGCATCGACTGAGCTGGGTTTTGTAGCCGTGGCTGCCCGTGCAGGGACGGGAGGTGATGGGCCGCCCAGGGCCCAGCGTTGGGCTTGGCGGTCCATGTGGCCCACTGACTCCCCCCCCCCCCCCGACCGTGGCCCTCAGGTGCCCTGTAGATCAGGGTTGTCGAGCCGGGGCAGCATCAAGGTGGAGAGGCAGACCTTCGGGGAGGCCACCAAGCAGCCGGGCATCACCTTCATCGCAGCCAAGTTCGATGGCATCCTGGGCATGGCCTACCCCCGCATCTCCGTGAACAACGTGGTCCCTGTCTTTGACAACCTGATGCAGCAGAAGCTGGTGGACAAGAACATCTTCTCCTTCTACCTGAACAGGTGGGGCAGGGCGAGTCCCTGTCACGCCGGCCCTTCCCGTGTCCCCCTGCCAGGCACTGGGTCACAGCTCCTGAGCTCTGACTGCAGGATGGGTTGGCGCCCTTTCACAGACGGACAAGCAGCCCCTACAGAAGGCTGTGTCTCACCGGGGTCTCCAAGTCGGGGGTGCTGGGCCCCCGGGTCTGGGATCTTGGAGAGCCAGAGCTGCGCCGGGGTCTTGGCAGGGTTCCCTCCCACGTCAGTCTGCCCACCATTCCCGGGCCTGGTGATGGGCAGATGTGGTCTTAGCCCCCCGGGTCATGTTCGGCCCACGGGGGACCAGGCCACGAGCTTCAATCTGTGACGGGAGTTCTGGAGGCAAGAGGGCCAGGGTTTTCCTGCGGGGGTGACCTCGGGGAGGGCTTGGGGCGATGTCTCGTGGGAGGCCTCCCCAGGGGTGCTGCTACCCTGTAGAGGCAACGCCAGGCGCCTTTCGTGCCGGGGAGGGGGTCCTTGGGAAGGGGTCTCACTCCTCCAGCTCCCGACCTCTTCCCAGGACGACAGTGCTGCGGGCCTTGAGAGGGAGCCCCAGACAGGAGGGGGGATGCAGCTGTGCTGAGGGTGAGGTTCCGGGCAGGGCGTGAGCCAGGCGGCCGCTGCCCTGAGCTGCTCCTGGTCACTGAGCCCTACGTGCCACCCCCCCGGGGTCTGACCCCGGGCATTTCTGGCGGAATTCCAGTCCAGAGCCCTCGGCCTGGCCTCTGTGTGGAAACTGCCTTCTGTCCCTTGTTAGGTCAGTGGCAAATACTCAGCAGCTACTTGGGGCCGAGCTGCCTGCTAGATGCTGGGGTGCAGGTAAACAGGTGGGGCCGTTCCCCCTGAGTTCTTGGGTCCAGGGGAGGCAGACGAGGTGCAGCGGACCCGGGAGATCGGCCAGGCCTGGGACTGGGGACGGGTGGCCCAGCGCTATGACTTCCCGGGTGATGGGCTGAGGCAGGAAGTGGGGGGCGGACGGCTTGCAAGGGCAGGGCTGAGGGTGAGGAGGGGCACTGGAGGTGTGATCTTTCCACACAGTGGGTTTTGGGGGTGACAGGAGGTGGAGGCCACAGTGGTGGCGGAAGGACAAGTTCAGCGAGGCGCTCCTGAGTGCTGGGGACGGCCAGGCAGACGATGCTGAGCTCAGAGTATTAATATAAGTGTAAATAAGAGGTGGGGAGAGTCAAAAGCTGAGATCCGAAGGGGGAGCGAGTCATGGAAGGATCTGGATGGAGGACATTCTCGGGAGCAGCAGGTACAAAGGGCCTGGGGCAGGAACAGCTGGCTCAGCTTCTCTCAGGGTTGCCGGCACCTCCTCCTGGAAGCCCTTGGTTTTTCTTCCAGGCAGGTAAGGTCCCTGCTCCTGGGGCTGTTAGCGTTCATGTCCCCATCTGCCTGCTGGCCTAACCCTGACCGTCCTCAGCTGGCAGACCAGGAGCCCCGAGGCCCAAGCAGGATCTCTTCTGCTCAGGATGGGGCTTGGCCTGCAGTCCACACTGGGTGTGGGATCAGAGCCCCTCCCCCCTTCTGGATCCTTCCACCCCTGCACGCCCAGGAAGAGTCCTGCCCTGGGGCACCGTCTGAGATCCATCCTCCCATCCCTGATTTCTGACCTGGTCCCAGCCTGGTGCAGGGGTGGGCGGGGCAGCAGACTCCCTCCTTCTTCCCCCCCGCAGGGACCCAAATGCGCAGCCCGGGGGTGAGCTGATGCTGGGCGGCACTGACCCCAAGTACTATAAAGGCTCGCTGATCTACCACAATGTCACACGCATGGCCTACTGGCAGATCCACATGGACCAGTGAGTACTGGGTGGGGCCCCTCCCTTGGCTCCCCAGGGGGCGTGGCTTGTGGGGCCCCGCCCCCAGCCTCAGCAGCACCTTGTGGGGGTGGGGGGGGGGGCCAGGCGGGGTGGGCCTGGACCCGGTGTCCCGCCAGCCCTAGGTGCTCTGGCCACTTTCTGGTGCCCAGCCGAGCTCTCGTACCCGGGTTCCAGCCAGTGTCCCCTCGTCTACACGCCGTCTAGGGGTCTGTTACCCTGCTCTTGGCTTCTCCCGCCGCCTTCCCCTCCCGTCCCACCCAACTCTGCTCATGGCCGGGTCCTGTCATGGGGGCCGGGTCTCCAGTGGCCCTGGGAGGGGACTCACACCTCCTCCGCTGCAGGGTGGACGTGGGCAGCAGCCTGACCGTGTGTAAGGGGGGCTGTGAGGCCATCGTGGACACGGGCACCTCCCTCATCGTGGGCCCCGTGGAGGAGGTGCGGGAGCTGCAGAAAGCCATCGGGGCCTTGCCGCTGATCCAGGGCGAGGTGAGCGGGCCGCCGGGGGGGGGGGGGGGAGGGCGGGCCCCCCAGGCCGCCGTGCCCCTCCCCCCGTGCATGCGGTGTCTTCTCGTCCCCCCTTAGTACATGATCCCCTGCGAGAAGGTGTCCAGCCTGCCCAAGGTCACCGTGAAGCTGGGGGGTAAAGCCTACAAGCTGTCCCCAGAGGACTACACGCTCAAGGTGAGTTGGGGATCGCGGGGGCGTGGGGCGGAGGATGCCCAAGGGTGCCGCTTGGGCGGTGACCTTCGTTGGCCGTCCCAGGTGTCACAGGCTGGGAAGACCATGTGCCTGAGCGGCTTCATGGGCATGGACATCCCCCCGCCCGGCGGGCCGCTCTGGATCCTGGGCGACGTGTTCATCGGCCGCTACTATGCCGTGTTCGACCGCGACCAGAACCGGGTGGGCTTGGCCGAGGCTGCCAGGCCATAGCTGGCTCCCCGCCCGCTGGCAGAGTCCCGAGGAGGGTCGAGGAGGAGGAGGAGGCCGCACCCCTGCCTTCCCGGCCACCCCGCCACACACACACACTCACACTTGCACTTGCACTCGCAGCACAGCTCTCTGGAGGCCACCCAGCCCGACGGGCCTGCGGTTCCGTTCTGTGGTTTTCCCCTCCCTGGTTTCGGAAAAGCTGCCTGCTTGTCTGTCTGTCTGTCTGTCTGCTGGAGGGGCGGGCCGGGGGCAGAGCCAGTGGGTGGCTCTGGTGCACAGGGTCCTTGCTCTAACTTGGAAGACCCAGCCCGCTGGGCAGCTGTGCATCCTAGGACCCCCACCCCCAGGGTAGTTCCCTCCCCAGCCTGCGCCTCGGGGGCCTGGCCACCCAGCACCGCCCAGCGCCAGGCTGCCCTCTCAGTCCCCCCTCCGTGCAGCTGGGGGCCCGGCACTCTGCACTGCGGCCCCCACCCGTCTGCCCTAGACCCAGCGAGGAAGGGGCCAGCTGAGGCCTGAGGATGAGCTGGAACGAGCTGGCAGGGGACAAGAGCTAGTCTTGTGAGGCCTGCGGTGGGGTCATCCTGGGGCTTGACTCCGTTGTGGCGGACATTCAGGGCATTCGGTAGCCTGGGGGTGGGGTAGGAGGGGAGGGGGCTGGTGCCGGCCTTCCCTGCAGCTGCCCCCCGTCTTGAGTTGCCGGGAGCCAAAGTTGGCATGAAAATAAAATTGTTTAGGCCTCTTAACTGTGTGTTGGCGTGTTTTGTGCTTGGTGGGGAGGGTGGTGGGGAAGGAGCTGGTGTGGCTGGTGCCCTGCTGTCATTTCAGAGGGAGGGCTGACCCAGCTACCCTGGGGTGCCCCTTGGGGGTCGCCCCGGGCCTGGCTCACAGACCCAGACCCCAAGACTTTCGCCCCCTGCCCAGCCTCATGGCTGAGATGCCGCTGGTGGGGGGCTGGCTTGTATGGGGGCCTGGAGCAGTGAGCAGCAGGGTGGGGCCCAGCACAGGGCTTCTTATGTGAGTGCCTTCATGGAGGCATGATTTTCAGGCCCAGGTGAGTGTCCTCCATGTTTCCTTGGAGAATGTTCCACCAGCAATGGGGCCCCCCAGTGTTCCTTGATCCCCCTGCACACATGATTTGGGCCAAGGAAAGAGGCCTGATGGGGCTGGTGGCACCTGGGCAGCCTGCCTCTCATCTGGGCCTCCTCGCCAGCCCCTGGAAGCCGTATCTCCGTGTGTGAAACATGCCGACGCTGGAGCAGGCCAGCCTGGGGTCCTGGGGTTGCAGGGATCCAAGTTAGGAATCCCCTCAGGCCACAGCAACTTCCTGCCTGCTCTGGCCTGTTTGGTGGGGGTAGGGGGGGGTGGTCAGAAGCAGCTGCACAGTCAGGAGGTTTTGAGGGATGAATAGGAGTTTGTGAACACTTGGCGGTGGGGCAGATTCTTCAGGGATGGTTAACTCTGGACTCCTCCTTGGAACCCACCCCCTGCAGGTGTAGGGGTCTGGCTGATGTGACATTTGTTGTCATCCTGGTGCCTTCTCAGCCAGCAGGGCTGTGGCTGTCACTGACCTGGCCCCAGGAGGCCCAGGGGCTGCACCCCAGAGCTGAGCCCTAGCAGGCGCCTTCCAGAATTACGAGGATCATGAACACGTGCCCGGTGTTCTCTGCACCTGAAATCCGAGCTGGGAGCGGGCAGAGCTCTGCGGGGCTGCAGGGTTTCTGGGGAGACGCATCAACGCTGGTGCCTGGGAGGCCCGCAGGACAGGGCTGCCAGGGAGGACGCAGCCCTCCCCTCACCCCCTGCCCGTTGACCGTCCTGGGCCCGCTGTCCACTCTCTGTCCCCTCAGCCTCCCACCACCCGAGGCCGGCCAGCAGGGGCTCACTGACTCACGGGCCCCTGCTCTGCTCGCCCTGCTCACCGTGACCCTCGGCTGGAGGGTCCTCTCTTCTGGAACACGGGGACGAGTGTGGCGGGATGCCCCAGACCCCTGGACACTGTGTGGGTTAGCGCAGGCCGAGCCCCCAGCCCCTAGTCCAGACCATCAGGGCACTGACGTCCTGCCCAGAGTCGGGCCAGTGCAGCCGCCCTGCGCTGACCCCAGGAGGGCCCCGTTCAGCTGGCCGGGATTCTCCGGACCCTGCAGTCTGACTCTGGGCTCAGACCCAGCTTCTGTGACCCGATCCTGAGCCTGGAGTCTCTGTCTAGGGAAGGTGGGTGACAACAGGGAAGTCCTCGCGGTGGGCCCGATGGACGCGATGAGGAGCCCAGCACAGGGCCTGGCGTTCGGCCGCTCCAAACACTGGCTCTCGTCCTGGCTGGCTCAGCCCGGCTCAGCACCAGCCCAGGGGGCCCCGGTGGGCGTGTCCTGCCTGGAGGACACCCAACCTCGGGCTGAGCTCTCAGGAGCCCACCTGAGTCCAGCCCCTTCCCAGCGACCTGCAGCAGCCTCCTGTGGGCCGGGCGCCCTCTCCTGCTGCCCGAGGACCAGCTGGACGCAGGGGCAGACCAGCCCGTTGGCCCCTTACAGCAGCCTGTACAGCCCTGGGCAGCGCCTGGCCCAGGGGAGACCAGCTCAGACACCAGGGAGACCAGGTGGCCTAGTTCACAGGCCACTCACAAGCCTGGGAGGGCCCCTTAGGTCAGACTCAGCCCTACTGGGGTCCGGTGCCCCCAGGCCAGGCCCTTGGGAAAGGGGCGGTGGGGTTTGGATGAGGGAGACTGAACCCCAGTTCCCCGCAGTCCCCATCTGCCCTCAGAGACCTGTGGGCCCTGGGCCTGGGCCCTGCTGAGGGCGTGGTCAGGGCGGGGGCGAGCTTTGCTTGGGAACCCCTCCCACTTGAAGACGGTTTTATCAACATCCTTAAAGCCAGCTCTTGCGCTGCGGGGTTCCTGACCAGCCCGGACAGAGGCTGTACCAGGGTCAGCCAGGGGGTGGGGGCGGGGCAGGGGAGGGGCCTGGAGCGGGGGTGGGACGTGTCCAGGGACCGGGGTGCAGAGAAGGGCTCGGGCTCAGAGCGCACTGAGGCAGGGGAGAGAAGTGTTCAGAGAGGGCCCGGCACAGGCAGGCAAGCGCTCCGAGGAGAAGGGGTCCCTGAGAAGGACCCAGGCTGGGAGGAAAGAGGGTCGTGGAGGGAAGGGAGGCCGGTTGAGAGGGTCAGAGCAGAGCCGGGCTTCACGGGAGGAAGGGCTCAGAGCACAGCCTGGGGGAGAACAGGGGTTCGAGGGAGGCGAGGGAGGCAACAGGCTGCCACACAGAAGGGCAGCTTCAGGGGGTGGCAGGGTTGGAGGGTCTGGGCGCCATGGGGGCCGGCAGATGGGTGAAGAGGACCCAGCTCAGAGAGGGCCACTGCACAGTGAAGTGGGGACTCAGGGCGCAGCACAGGGGCTGGGGTTTCTCCACGGCAGAGGGTATCCTTGGGACTTTTGCAGGAAGGGGAAGCCACTTGGGGGCAAGTGTCAAAGAGATAAGGAAAGCAAGGTGGGGTAGACGGGGGCTGGCAGGCTGAGGCCGGGGGGTGGGGGAGGGACTTGGGGGACAGAGCATCCACAGGGTGGGCCGGACCGGGCTTGCAGAGAGGCATGGGCAGGTGAGTGGCCTGGACTCCAAGGAGACCAGTGTCACAGGGGCTTGGAGAGGGACACCTGGTCCCAGGGGCAAAGGGTTCCAACAGGTGAGGGGTCACAGTCTTCAAGACTGGACTTTGGGGGTGAGCCACGTTATCGAGCGTGGGGCTCAGGGGCTCTGAGCTGGGCACCCGTGAGTCCGATTTGGGGAAAATATGGGGGCAGGAACTCCAACGGGGGTGGGCTCAGGAAGGACAGGGCTGTGAGGGCGGCCTGGGGGCGGGGCCTCAGTCAGGGATGGGATTGTGCAGAGCTGGGCACACCAGTGGGGCCCTGGGGAGCTGCACCCTGCTCAGGGAGAGACTGCAGTTGGGGGCCTGGGGGCTGGGAGGGGCCAGAGACTCAAGGAGGACAGAGGCCCTGGAGGGGGCTTGGATAGGGTCTAGGGTCGTGCGGGGACAGGAGAGCAGACAGGGGCCGGGCTAGGCATGAGGACCCGCTTGGTGAGGACAGGCTGGAGGCACCTGGGCTCTGTGGGTGGAGGGGCTTGGGGAGGCTCAGACACCCACCGGGCCTGGGACTGCGGGGTGGGTGGAGGGCCAGGACTGACATGCGGACAGAGCCCGAGGGGAGCAGGAAACTCAACAGGCGGAGAAGGGGCAGCACGCAAGGGGAAGGGGCTCTGACACGGTCCTGGGAGCTGCGGGGGGAGCGGAGGGGGTGCACAGAAGGAGGAAGGGGCTCTCCCCTGGGGAGACAGATGCGAGGACTCAGCGAGGGGCTGGGGGCTCAGCAAGAGGGAGGGCGCAGGGGGTGGGGAGGGGAGACGCGGGTGGCGCGCGGGCACCGGGGTCTGGCGCTGCAGCGGAACCCATGCCTGGTCGGCTCTGCCACCCCGAGGGTCGCCGCTTCCGGCCGGCGCCCGCTGCCCCCACCCCGCCGGCGGGAGGGGGCGGGGAGGTGGCTGCGCCCGCCGCCGCCGCCGCCGCCGCCGTGAGTCAGGCTTGGGCTGCAGCCGGCGGCCGGCCTGGCGCTGCGGAGGGAGCGCGCCACCCCGCCGCCACCCCGCGCGCTTCCCGCGCCGAGGTCGGGCCGCTGGGACGCGGAGCGGCGGGACAGCCAGACCCCCGCGGCACGGCGGAAGGACGCGCGGGGCGCGGCGCTGGGTCGGGCCGGGCCGCCGAGGAGTCGCCAGTAGGTGAGGGCGCGCCGTCCGGGCGGCTGCGGCAGACCCGGGCCGGGCTGGGGGCCTGCGGGGCCGCGGGGCCTCGGCTGCGGACCCCCGGGGCGGCGCGGGGCACGGGTGCCTCGTCGGAGAGTGTTCGTGTCGCAGAGTGTCATTGTGCGCCCGTTCCCGGCACGGCGCGAGTGGCCCGCGGCGAGTGCGCGCTCTTGGGGTCCGGGCGCCGCTCGGGGCCGGGGTGTGAGGGGGCGATGCGCGCGCGTTCGGAGCCCCAGCGGCCGCCGTGTTCCTCCTCGGGGGCTTGTGTCGGGGCCTGTGTCGCGGTGTGTGTGAGTGTCACAGTGCGGGGTTGTTTACCTGGCGGCCTCTCTGAGCGCCTGGCGTGTGCCGGGGTCTGGGGAGCCGGGCGGTGGTGCCGGCGTTTGTGTCCGAGGTGTCAGCGGGATCCAGCGCGCAGTTGCCCCGGAGCGCTCTGCTCCTTCCGCCAAAGAGCGACTGTGTCATTGTGGGTCTGCGTGCCCTGTGTGTGCCGGGCTGTGTGCGGGTGCCGGTTGCTGTGTTTACTGCAAGAGCGTGCCAGTCGGGATGCTGGGGGAGCGCTGCTGTTGCGTGTCAGTGGGTGACTGTGTGCAGATGGCGAAGTGGCGAAGAGCCCCCGACGTCGCCGCCAAGGCTGCTGTGAGGGCTTCGGCATCTGCGGCGGGTGGGGGTTGTCCTGGGGGGCTGTTTATGGGGCCGCAGGGGAGACGCCGCAGGGTGCTGGGGTGGGCCCGATAGGGTGATCCGGACCCGGCTCATCCTTCCTCTCCCCCTCCCTGCAGGCCCAGGGCCCCAACCAGTGCCCAGCCCCGCTGGGAGCCCCGGCCAGCACCACGGACGGCACCCAGGAAGCCCGAGTTCCCCTGGACGGGGCCTTCTGGATCCCGAGGCCCCCCGCAGCTTCGCCCAAGGGCTGCTTCGCCTGCGTGTCCAAGCCCCCCGCCCTGCAGGCTCCAGTGGCCACCGGCCCTGAGCCCTCAGCCTCACCCCCCATGGCACCCACCCTGTTCCCCATGGAGTCCAAGAGCAGCAAGACAGACAGCGTGCGGGCCACCAGCGCCCCCCAGGCCTGCAAGCACCTAGCAGAGAAGAAGACCATGACGAACCCCACGACGGTCATCGAGGTCTACCCGGACACCACGGAGGTGAACGACTACTACCTGTGGTCCATCTTCAACTTCGTCTACCTCAACTTCTGCTGCCTGGGCTTCATCGCCCTGGCCTACTCCCTCAAAGTGAGCCGGGCGGGGGGGGGATGGAGGAGGGGGCGGGGGGGAGCAGGAGAAGCGGGTGCTGGTGCATCACTCTGCCCCCTCCCTCGCAGAGAAGCCCATGGGTGCAGCAGGTGCAGCGGAGGGGCCGAGGGATAGAAGGATGGTGGGGGACCCAGCGAGACACGGATGTCAGCCAGCTCCGGGCCAGCAGGGAGAGCTAGCCCATCCTCTCCTGAGCTGGGGAACCTTCCAGGGTGTCTTGTCAGGGCCCGGGGTCCTCAGGGCCAAGGTCTCTGTGCAGCGAGTTTGGTCTGTGGGTTGGGGACCTGGGACTCGGTGTCCTGTCCCCTGGGCGGGGGACGTGGGAATTAGGCCTGGGTGAAGCTGCCCCTAGGCATATGGGATGGAGCCAGCAGGGAGATGAAGAGGCCTTGGAATCCTTCCCCTGTTGACAGGAGGAGGGGTGACGTCACTGCTGGAGACCTTCTTGTCCAAGCCCCTTGCAGGGAACCTGATGCCAGGCAGGCACTCAGAGGGAGGCCATGACAGACAGACGGGGGTGCTGACCCCCAGCCGCTGCTCTGCCTCCCATCACACACGGTTTCTAGATGGTCCGTCTCGAGGGGTGCTGTGTGGGAGCCGGGAGCCCCGGGGGGAGGGAGGCGTGAAGGTGTCCCATACACCCTGACCCCACGCCCCGAGTGTATACAGCTTCCAGAAGCCCCTTGCTGCTGTGAGAGGAGCTGGCTGGGAGCAGAGCAGTGTCCCAGGCAGACAGGACCCCATCCCCCCGCCCCGGGGTGGGGGCGAAGTGGAGAGAAATGGACCGAGATGGCGGGAGGGGAGCTGTGATTGACTCGCACTTGGGGGTCGCACTTGGGGTCAGGAAATCCATGCAGATGTGTAAGGACCCAAGAGCCTGGGGCTGCTGGAGCCCAACCAGCAGGAAGGGGGGGTAGACTCAGGGCATCGCTCCCTTCCCGCCACCCCAGAAGGGCCTGGCTCACGTCTCGCCAGATCATCACTTTTCCCGAGCCCAGATCTGAGTGTCCAAGGCCAGGCGCATTTCACTGATTGCAGCTGCCCAGCGGGGCGGGGGCAGAACACGGGGCGGGGGGGTGGGGGGCGCTGGAGGCCGAGGAGGGGCTGGGCCCAAGAGGCTGGCCTGGGGGAAGGTGCTGGGACAGCTCCGCCTCTGTGCATCTCTGAGCGCGGAGCCCCCTGCCCCGGCGTCACACGCTCTGGCCACCTGGCCTTCTTGTCCTCCTGACACATCTCTGGCATCACGATCACCCACCGCCTTCAAATCCAGGCCTGTGTACCCGGCCCTGGGCTCCACCACACAGGAACTGTGTCCATTGAGTGTGCGTGAGTGTGCACGTGTGCGTGAGTGTGTGTGCATATAGGCGTGAGTGTTGCATGTGTGTGCATGTGTGCCTGCATATAGGTGTGAGCATGCATGTGTGTGTGCATGAGTTGTGTAGGCGTGAGAGTGCATTTGTAACTGTATGAGTGTGTGTGGGTGTGTGCACGTGTATGTAATTATGTGTGCGAGCATGCATATAGGGGTGTGGGTGTGCATGTGTATAATTGTGTATATTGTGTGTGCATGCATATAGGTGTCAGCATGCATATGTGTGTAATTGTGTGGGAGTGTGAATGCATGGGTATGCATATGTGAGTGTGTGGCATGTGTGTGCACGAGTGTGTGCCTGCATATAGGTGTGAGCATTTGTGTGTAAGTGTGTACATGTGTGCATGAACTGTGTAGGCATAAGAGTGCACTTGTAATTGTGTGAGTGTGTGGGTGAGTGTGCATGTGTGTATAATTGTATGTGTGGGAGTGAATGCATGAGTGTGCATATGTGTGTTGCATGTGTGTGCACGAGCATATGCCTGCATATAGGTGTGAGAATGCATTGTGTATGTGTGTGCATGAGTGTGTGGATGGGAGTTTGCACGTGTATAATTGCGTATATTGTGTGTGCATGCATATAGGTGTCAGCATGCATGTGTGTGTAACTATGGGAGTGTGAATGCATGGGTGTGCATATGTGAGTGTGTGGCACGTGTGTGCATGAGTGTGTGCCTGCATATAGGTGCGAGCATTTGTGTGTGTATGCGTGTGCATGAACTGTGTAGGCATAAGAGTGCACTTGTAACTGTGAGTGTGTGGGTGTGAGTGTGCATGTGTGTATAATTGTATGTGTGGGAGTATGAATGCATGAGTGTGCATATGTGTGTGCACGGGCATATGCCTGCATATAGGTGTGAGAATGCATTGTGTATGTGTGTGCATGAGTGTGTGGATGGGATTGTGCATGTAACTCTGTGTATTGTGTGTGCGTGCAGGGGTCCCTGGGAATTGGGAGTGAAGCCCCAGGCCAGCCTCAGCTCTGCCTCCCTGGGCCCTCTTGCCCGGCCCCACCAGTAGCCTGTGGACCTGGGTCCGGCTGCGTGTGCGCCCGTGGGCAGCTGGCTGGCACAGGGCAGGCCCATCTGCTGCGGGTTGTAGGTAGGTCACAGATTTCTGAATGGTTCAGGATCCGCTCTGCAGTGCGGGTGGGAGTTGGTGCTTCTAGAGACGGAAGGGGATTCACCGTGCCTGCAGCCCAGCTGCTCCCTCACGTCCTTCCTGGGCATTAGCGAGGGCAGAAAGGCTTGGGGCTTCCCTGGGAGGGGTGAGCAAGGTGAGATGCCTCTGTCCCGGGCAGAGGGGAGGACAGACCTGGCTGGCATGGGCTCCCACGCCTGGGAATTCGTCCATCTGCCCGTCCAGCTGCACGTCTCCTGGGCTGCTGCACCCTACATCGTTTGCAGCCAGTCGTGGGCACTTCCAAGGGCGCCTGATGGCCTTGGGGTCAGGAAGCCTTGGCTAATTCCCCGCGTGGCCTCTTAAAAGCAGTGATCTGAGCCCATTTCCTCATCTGTTTACAAAACAGCAAAACAAAACAACATTCAAATAAGCACAGGAGCAGGGCAGAGGCTGGCCTTCGGTGGGTGAGAAAGAAGCGCTGTGTCCCTAGCTGTCCCTGTCTGTCCCCGCCCACCCCCAGGGGCACGTTCAGTGCAGATCGGGGCCTCGTGGGCTCGGCCTGGTGTCTGGGGATGGCACAGACACAGAAGGCCAGTTCTCCATCTGTGCAGTCTGCACGAGCTGTTCACGATGACCCCCGGCTCCCCTTTCTCGGTCTGGAGAAGTCCAGCCTCCTCATCTTGGCATTCAAGGCCCTGCATGACCCACTTTTAACCCCTTCCCTAAGCTCACCAAACGCCCCAGCCCCTGCCCTTCTGTGAGCTCCCTGGGTGCGCTGGGCTGCCCCCAGCCTGGGACCTTTGTGAGGCCCGGGTTGCCCCCACCCCCAAAGGCTCTGCTGCCTCCCTCTGGCTGAACCTTCCTCCCCATCAGAGAGCCCCCAACCTGACCACAGCTGCCCACCCCCGACCCAAGGCAGGGCTGACCAAGTTGGGGGGCAAAGGATGCTGGAGGAGTGGGTGGATGGACAGAGGGCGCGTGGGAAGATGCATACGCACCAAACGTTTCAGGAGAAGAACACTTCACTCCCAGCTTGGGCGTGAGGTTGGGGTCAGCCCCGGACACTTCTGGGGGAGGCAGCACTTTCCCTGGGCCTTGAAGGGTGGGTGAGGGGACAGGAGTTCATAAACTAAGACACGAGGGTGGGGCAGTCGGGGGGAACAGCAGGGCCCCATCCTCTGTGGGGAGCAGAAGATGGTCCAGGAAAGGCAGACTGAGGCTGTGCAGTGAACGACTCGGAATTCCATGGGAAGGGTGTGGGGGACGCGGAAGGGAGAGGTGATCAGAGCTGTGAACTCTGCAGCCAGGGTGGAGGGAGGGGGCGAGACAAGCCCAGAGGCAGGGAGGAGTGACGGTCCGGTAAATGAAGAGTTAATATTATGTGACTTACTTTTTTTCTTCTTTTTTTTTGGCCATGCCATGTGGCATGTGGGATCTTAGTTCCCCAACCGGGGGTCGAACCCACGCCCCCTGCAGTGGAAGCATGGAGTCCTAACCACTGGACCGCCAGGGAAGTCCCTGTGTGACTTACATTTTAAAAGATTACTCTTGTTACTAGTGAAGAATAGACTCTAAGGATGCAAGGGGTTGGGGAGTTGGGAGACCACACCGAAGGCGGTTGACTTAGTCAAGTCTTGGTTCAGAGGGTGGGAGTGGAGACTTAAAACTGGTCCTATATTTTGAAAGAAAAGTCAACAAAGAGTATCCTGATGGATTGGACATAAGGTGAGGGAAAATAGAGAAGATCCAAAGATTACTCCAAGGATACTCATCTGAGCAGTTGAAAGAAGGGAGGTGCCATTTATAGATGAGGAAGGAGGCTGTAGGAGGGGCGGGTTTGTGAGGAAAAGACCCTCACTCACCTTGTCAACCCACCAATGCATGCACTCATGGTTCCACCCTTTCAGCTACCTGCCCATCCACTTTCTCTCCAAAAATTTATCTATTCATCTTCTTTCCTTCCGGAATTTCACTTCCATACTGTCAACCATTCCTATATTCACTCTTTCACTTATTTACTAAATTCATGTTTCTACTCATTTCATCATCTGTCTTTTTTTTCTCCCTTTCCTTCCACTGTTTATCCACCAACCTCATCCATTACTCTGTTCATCTATCCATCCACCCAGCTCTCCATCTAGTCTTTTTTTCTTCCCTGGATTCATCTGTTTCCCCCCTTACTCATTCATAGTAATAGCGATAGTAACAACAAGCCAGCAAATAACAATAACCATAAAACAACAATTAATTATTGAGCTCTTAATTAATTAATTAATTAATTATTGAGTATATTCTAGGCACCTTTTTAAGAACTTCTAATTATTTAATTAGATGTAGCATTTTATTTAATGATAACAAAACCCTATGAATAGGTGCAATTAATATCCTTGTTTTACAGATGAGGAAACAGGCACAGTGATACAAAGTAACTGCCTTGAGGTCACCATCAAGTTCCTTTCTCGGACCCTTTTTGAATCACTACACTCTTCTTCCTGTAGTCATCACCCTTCTGTCTATTCGTCCTCTCATCTCTTCCTCTCTCTGTCCCTTTTCCTGCACTTTCTATCCATCTCTCGGTTTATTCATTCATCCACCCAACCATACAGCCTTCCTTTGTACTATTCTCCATTCTATCTACCAACTCCTTCTATCAATATAGCTAATCAATCATTCATTAAAACTTCTATTCATCAGCCCTTCTTCTCTCTTCCCTTTCTCCTTCTCACAACCATGTATCCACCCACCCACCATCCAGCCAATCATCCATCAACCATCAATACATTGCCATCTCTCCATCTTTTCCTTTCATTTATTCTTGCTTCCCCTTCATTCACCTCCAAATTAAGTTGTCCATTCATCCATTTATATATTATCCCTCCCTTTCTTTCCTCTACCCCATTCTTCCAATTATTTATTACATCCATTCGTGTAATCAGCTGTTGAGCTGGTATCAATTCATCTATACACCCATCGACCCATCCTCCCTTTCCTTCACACACTATCAATCTATCATCCCATGAAGATACACATTCATAAAAGAACTGTCCATCCATTTATCCATCTGAACATCCTCCCATTTTTCTTCCTTTCCTTTCTTTGACTGACTCACCCAACTATCCAACCATCAGTCTGTTCACTCACCCGCCTTCCTCCTTTTCTTTTTTTTCCACCCAACATCGCCCATCCACCTCTTCACCCACCCGCCCTGCATCCATTTATCCATTCCATTCCTCCATGTTTATTCCTCCTCCTCTCATGTCATTTCACCCACCCACCATCCTTTCCTTCCCTTTGCCTTCCTTCTGCTTTTTAGACTGCTCTTCTCGGCCTCCTTTCCTGGATGCCTCTTGCTTCCCAGATCTTTTAACGTTGGGATGCTCTGGGGCTCAGTCCCTGGTCCTCTTCATCTCTTGTCTACACTCTCTCCCGTGGTGCTTTCACCCAGCCTCATGGCTCTAAGTAGCATTTTCATGCTCATGCTTCTCCAATTTGTATCTCTGCCCTAGACCTCATCCCTGAACTCTAGACTCATATAAAACCTACCTGCTCAAAATGTCTAGCTCTATGTCTAGAAGACATTTCTAGCTAAACATGTCAGAAATCAAACTACTGAACCATGCACAAACTGACTCCTCCTGGAGTCTCCTACAGCTCCTTTATTTTAGTAGATCAAATCAAAAAGCCTTGAAATCATCTCAAATTCCTTTCTTTTTAAATCACACTCCACATCTGATCCCAGTAAATACTGTCAGCTGTATCTTCAAAATAGATCCAGTAAAAGGTCCGTTCTTACCACCTTCACAACCACTGCCCTGATGCAACCCACCCTGACTACTCACCTGGACTGTTAGCCTCTTCTCTGCTTTGTCCAGCCTCTGCCCCTTCCACCTGTTCTCCACACAGCATCCAGAATTACCAGGTTAAAACACACCAGAGCCTGCCATTGTTTTTTCTGCTAAAAAGCACCTACAAAGTCCCACGCAATCTGCTCCTTGACAATTTCCTCTCTGACCGTAAGTCTCACTCCCCTTCCCCTCTGGGTTCTGCTCTCCCCACACTGGCCTCTGGTTATTCCTCAGAACACAGGTTCATCCCCACCTCAGAGCTTCGTGCTCTGAGACGTGCTTTCCCTGCAGATAAACATATGACCGAGTCTGTCACACTCTTCTGGGCTTTACTCAAATGTCCATACTCCATGTATTCTTTCCTGAGCACCCAGCTAGAATCATACCTCCCCCAATGCTCTCCGCTCCCTGTCCTCAGTTTTCTTTTTAGCACATTTAACACACTATATATTTTACTTATTTATTGTGTTTACTTTCCATGTCCTCTCCCTTAAATGTGTCCTTAAATGTAAGCTCCATGAGGACAGGGGACTTTGTTTTGTTCCCTGCTGTACACTTGGACCTAGAAGAGCAGCTACACAGAGCAGGAACTGAATATTGCTTGATTGAGTTAATGAACCTATTCACCTACCCTGCATTGGTCTGTACTATAATCTACCCAACAACCCTCCCTCCTTTCCATTTATCTACCCATCCCATTCACCCAACACACATTCATATATCCATCTATCCTCCATTCCATCCATTTGACACACTTTTAAATGTCCATATATGCACCTTTCCCACCACTTCAGCGCACATTCACACAACCATCTTATCTGCCTATCCCAACAATTCAGCATTTATCTCTAAACCCATCTAGCCACCTGTCCTACCCATCCAACATATACTCATGTATCCATCTATCCCCCTGTCCAGATTATCCAGCGTATATTCAGAAACTCATCTACCAGCCTGTCCCGCCCATCCAGTATACCTTTCTATAACCGCCTAGGTACCTGTTCCCATCATGCAACATAATTTCGTATATCCATCTGTCTACCTGTCCTGCCCACCTGGCATACCTTTATGTGTCCATCTAGCCTGTTCCATCCATTCAGCACCCATTCTCAGATATTGATCTACTTGCCTGTCCTACCTGTTGAGCATGTTTCACGTATCCATCTGTGTACCAGTCCTTCGCTTCTGGCAAACATCCGTGTATCCATCCAACCATCCCTTCCATCCAGCATCCATTCCTATGTCCGTTTCTCTGTGTGTCCCACGCATCCAGCATGGGACGTTCATATCTCCCTCCTTCTCATCATCCACCTGCCTTCCCATCATCACATCACCTGTCCAGTCCTCCTCTTCCCTGATCTCCTTTACAACTGAATGGATGGGTTACTCAGCCATCCACTTTCAACATCCATCTCTGTCATTCCTTTCCTCATTCCAATATCCAACAAGGAAGTCATGACCAATTGTTTACTTTTAAATAAATCAGCCTTGTTTCAACATGAGGGAAAAAAAATCAATGAATATAATTTACTAGTTAATGAATTAGAGAAAAAAATATGTTTATCTCATGGGGATTTTTAAAAATATAGCAATCTACCTCTAATAATAAAATGAACATCATTCTTAGTCGTGAGCTTTACCATTAAGACTGAGAGTAGCCTGCCTGTTACATCACTGCTAGTCAGCATCGTTCTGAAGTCTTTGCTTCCGTTATATAAGAACTTGCTTTGGACCAGACACTATGCTAATGCTTTGCGTCCACCAACTCATTAATTCCTTTCAACAACCCTATGCCATAGGTACTATTGTTATCTTCCTGTTACAGGTGAGAATACTTGCTAAGATTATGCAGTGATTGGCAAAACTGGGATTCAAATCCAGGCATCTGTACTCTTAGCCACTGTGCTACAGAGTCTAAGAATAAAGACTTGAAGGAAGAAATAGAACTGTTATTTACAGTAGTTATGATGCATTACATAGAAAACTTGGTCTGTTACCATAATTAATACGATAGTTTAGCTGGATACAAAATCAATCTATAGAAGTTGAACTTCTATACACCAGCAAAAATCAGTTAGCAATGTAATCTTAGACATCACTTACAATATAATGACAACCAAAATAAACAGACTAAGTCTAACAAAAGATATAATAGCTCTTTCTTCTGGAGAGAATTATAAAATTTTATTTTAATGACAATGTTGAATAAGACCTAAATAAGGGGGTGATACATCATGTTCTCACAACGGAAGATAAAACTCAGTGAAGATGTGGGCTCTCTCCAAAATCACTAGAATAAAAGTTCCACAAGGGCATAGACTTTATTCTTTTCTCCTTCCCTTCCCTAGTTCCTCAAGGCCAGCTTCTTTTCCTCCCTCTACCTCTCCATTCTATACAATCCACCTTAAGTCACCCAATTTTCCACCCCTTCCCCAGTCCCTCCAACTTGTCCCCCAGCTCCACTCCACTCCATCTCCTCCTTCCCTTCCTCACCCCCTCCATCCACTGCCAGACAGTCACCTCTGTCTTCTTCCTTCTCTCCTCTCCCTCTGTTCCTTCCACCATTCACCTCCTCCATCCATCCACCCACAGGAAATCCATCCACCCAGCCACACTCCCACCACATCTTGGTCCCCACGGCGTTAACTTCCCATCTAGTCTCCCGTCCATCTGCGTAACCCACCCTCCGGGCAGCCAGACCTCAACGTCCTCTATCTGCCCAACCCAGCCCCCTGCCTTTTGTCCATACGTCCATCCGTACATCCATCCATACATCCATTTATCCACCAGTCTGCTGATGCAGATACTTTCTCTCCCTGCCTCTCTCATCTCTCCGCTTCCTCCTTCTCCTCCTCCTCCCAGGCTTTGCTGTCTGTTTGCAGCATGCTCAGACCTACACTTCTCTGGACTCTGTGGAAGGAGAGGGGACGGAGGAGAGGGGACTCCTCAGACCTAGCCTGGATGAAGGGACACGCTCCCCAGGGACACCTCTTCACAGCCAGAGGATCTTGGAAATGGGTCCACCACTATCCACCATCTCCCCAGGACTTACTGGGCTCCAACTGCTCCCTTCACCTTAATATCCCGTTGCAGGGACCCCAGGGCTGCCTCCCGTCCAAGCACATTGTGTATTCTCAGGGAATCCCAGTTAATTTTAAATGAGGTGGGACCAATCAGATTGGGACACACGTGTATTGTCCCATCGTCCAATCACATAACTCTCTCTGAGACCGGCTTCCTCTTTTATTTATTTATTTTCCCAGCGTTATTGAGGTATAATCAACCTACAACATTGTATATGCTTAAGGTGTACCGCGAAATGATTTCCACAATGGGGTTAGTTAATACTCATCATCTTACATAATTATCTTTTTTTTTTTTTTTGGTGGTAAGAACTCTGAAGGTCCACTCTCTCAGCAACTTCCACGTATATAATACAGTGTTAACAAGCCATTTTATTTTATATAGTTATAGATTTATAGAAAAGTTGCAAAAAAAAAAAGATACAAAGAATTCCTATATACCCTTCACCCAGACATCCCAATGTTAACAGTTTACCATATTCACCTTTTCTTCTCTCTCTCTCTAAATACCTATTCTTTATGTTGTAAACTGTTTGAAAGTAAGTTTCCGACCTGATGCCCCATAATCCAGGGCACGTTTCCACCCAGCAAGGGCATCGTTGTGCAGCAGCCCCGCACGGTTGTCAGGAATCAGGAATCGGCAACTGACCCTGGCTTGGGGCTACACTCTCAAGGGCCCTCTGCCCTCATACCCTCCCGCCCTCCCGCCTGGCCCCTGCCTGTGTCCACCCCTCGGCGCCGGCTGCTGGTCTCACCTCCTCCTTCTGGCTTCAGGTTCGGGACAAGAAACTTCTCAACGACCTGAACGGAGCAGTGGAGGACGCCAAGACCGCTCGGCTGTTCAACATCACCAGCTCTGCCCTGGCGGCCTCCTGCATCATCCTCGTCTTCATCTTCCTGCGGTACCCGCTCACCGACTACTGAGGCCCCCAACAGGCACCACCAGCCTGGAGGTGAAGCCCTAAGATGGGTTCATTTTTGTGGCTGACGAAAGCTGGATGTCCTGCGGTTGGGGCGGAGCCGGAGCCCCCCTGAAGCTGTGAGCCCGGCAGCGAGGCACGGGCACGGTGAGCTTCGTGCCGGCCCACGCTCTCTGCCTCCTGGTCCTCTGCCTGTTTCTGGGGGGGGCCCGTGGGTTTCTTCCTGTGCTGCTGCACCCTGGCTTCCAGTGGCTGCCCTCCCTACCTGCCTGTGCCCCCACCCAGGCTCCTGGGGCCCCTCAGACCTCACACCCAGCAAGAAGGGCTTTTGTGGGAGCTTCCCAGGATGGGGTGGCTGCCAGCATCTGGGGACTGACTCTCTCCTCCCTGACGCCACCTCCTCCAAGCTGTGACCCCGCTCAGAGCTCTTGTATCTGTGAACTTCCAATAAAATACCTGCCCAGCTCTGGCCCAGCCTCCTGTCCCCCGCTTGGGCAGGGCTCGGGATTTGGAGGCTTTGGGAACCCCACGCAGTCACTGCCTGGGGGTCCAGGGCCCCGAGTGCCGCATCCAGCTGACTTTTCCGGGAAAGTTTGCTCCATAATCCAGGCGGTCTGCTCACTGTGCAACACAGGACTGAGGGGGCTTTTGGCAGAGTGTGCCCCTAACGCGAGTCCCCACGAGGATCATGGGGAGAGGAGGGAAGGGGGGCGGGCGCCAGGAGGGAGCCCCCGGCAGCTATGGCACTGCCCTGGCCTTCCCAGTCCATCTTGGGGACCTGGGACCTGGGCAGCTTCCTCCGTTTCCTCATCCACCAAGTAGGGGATGTGGTTTTCCCATGTCTCAGAGGTGCCGTGAGGATCACCAGGGGGAAAGCGAGGCATCAGCTGGAGGTCCTGTTTCAGGATCAAGGTCGGTGCGGGCGGCACGCGCCGGGAGCCAGGGCAGCAGTGCCCGTGCGGAGGTGGGCTCTGCTCACAGCCCAGCAGGGAACGTCAGCCTCTGAGAGCAAGTCTGAGGAGCCCTAGGACAGGAGAAGCGCAGGCCCCGTGGGACGTGAGGCAGGAGGCCCGATTCAGCCCAGGAGCTGCAGCGAGCGCAGCAGGTGGAGGGACCCCAGAGCCAGCCGAGGCCTCACCGTGAGGGATGCAGCTGGTCTAGGAAGCAGAGGAGGTTGTGTGCAGGCAGACCTCTTCCATCGTTGGGGCGATGGTTGTGGTCGTGTGGATGTGGGATCAGGAGTCGGGGGCTCCCCTCGGACCTCCTGGGAGAGAGGGGCCCTCCCAGTGGAGTCCTCTGGGGAAGCGAATCTTCGGGATGGGCCGTGGGTCTCTGGAGAGGTGTGGGCCAGCTGGGTTGGGTGGTTGCCCATCTAATGGCCCAAGTCGTGGGCTCAGTGGCCTTCTCACGCGGCGCCCAGCTGCACAGACTAGAGAGAGGGAGCCCCCATGCAGGAGGCTGGGAGGGGTGTCCAGGAGGTGGGTGTCGGAACAGGACACAGGCTGGTGTTTGGTTGGGGAGGACAGGAGGCGGCTGAGGGGCTCGGGGGCTAGAATCCTGGTGGGTCCCCTGCCGGGAGGGATGGGGGCTCAAGGCGGGGGGCGGGTCACGGGAGCAGCCGTTCTGAGTGTTATGACCACTGGGCCTGGAGAAGTGTTTCCCAGGTGAGACTATCAAGAACCTGGGTGTTGGCTGCACCCCCGTGGATACGGCCCAGGGCTCGGAGTGGAGACTCGAGCTGGGTCTGGAAGCTTCAAGCAAAGCGGGTGCAGCCTGGGTGGATGGGGGCAGAGATGGGGTGAGTGAGCCTGAGCCGACACCTGCAAAGGAGAGGCAGGAGCGCTGGGGGCCCAGGACGGGGCAGAAGGCAGGGACACGGTGGTGCTGACCCCTGACCCTGGGCAGTGGTGAATTGGGGTAGAACGGGCAGTCGGGGCCCTGCAAGGTCGTAGGGAGTTGAATCGCGGCCACCCCTTGGAGGGGAGCAGCCAGCTTTCCAGGTGGCCTCCATGGAGGGCTGGAGCCAGAAGGGCAGTTGGCAGTGGGGCTGAGCAACCGGACACCTTGACAGACCACTGCATCTCAGTCATGGGCGCTCTCAACACTTCCGCGGTCAGGCCCAGGTAGGCGCGCACCACAGCCCGTGGGTCCCTGAAGGAGTCGGGAATAGGACGAGGAGTGAGGGGAGGGGCTGCGGCCGGCCGTGGGAGAGAGTCCCTGCCCCGCCCCCACCCGGCCCCCCAGGCACCTGGGGGACACGGGCGCCGCTGTTCCTGAGGTCAGCCTGGGCCACCCTGGCGTCCTAGCGCGTTACGGTGCCTGGCGGGGGTGGTGAAAGTGGAGGGGAAACGTTTCCTTTGCTCATCCTCCTTCCACCTCTGATGCCCGCGGCTGGCTGGCTGGCTGCCGGGGACGGGTCCCCGGAGGAAGGGCATCCGCATTAAGTCTGCCTCTGCCAGCTTCCCCCTGGCGGTGCCCGTGCAGCGGAGGCGTCGGGCTCCTGTTGGAGAAACGGCACAGTCGCCCTGCAGCCAGCAAAGGCGCCCTCGGCTCACGGATGCTCGTATCCGGTCCTGGGCAGCGTGGGGCACGCGGCCACCCCTGAGGTGCCGGCCTCGCACCGTCAGGCTCAGAAGAGGGGGCGGGCATCCGCGGCACCGTGACCATGGTGGGTCAGGCGGACCCCTCGCCCTAACAGGCAGCAGGCGGCACAGGCTGTGCCTTGGTCTCTGGCTTCCAGGCCTGTGTCTTTGCCTCTCTGGTCTCTTCCCTGACCTTCCTTCCGGCCCTGTGCCTCCTGCACTCCCCCCTCCCCATTTTTATTTGATTTTTAGTTTGCAGTAAATAATAAATACGTACGAGTGAATCGTCCTCGCTTACTCTCCCCCCCCGTCCCTCCTGGACACACCCCCTAGTTTTTGGCATCTTTGGGGGCATCAGGTGACTTTCCCTGCCCTCCCCTCTCCCTCGTGCTGCCCTGGCTGGCCTGGCCACTGTCCTTGTGACCCCCCAGCCCAGAGTTCAGTCTAAAAGGGTCGGGACCAAGTAGCTGAATGGGGAGCGGGTCTAAAGGGCGAGACTGGCCGTGTGTGCGTGCATTTGAGTGTGCACGTGTGGGCACGTTTGCATGTGTGAGTGTGTGTGTGTGCCTCTGCCTGCAGGCATGTGTGTGTTGGGGTGGGGTGCCACCGTGCAACCAGCCCAGCCCCTTGCCTTGACCACAGCCCCCCAGAATCCCCCAGGGCCCATCCACTTGCAAAGCCACTGCCCGCTCCAGCCTGACTCTGCAGACTTTGGAAACCCACACAATATTCTTTCTCAGTCGTGTGCTCTCATCTCCCCCGCAGGGGTGCAGAGCTCAGGGTGTCGCCTGAGTGCTCCCCCTCCCACAGAATAGTGACCACCGGCTCAGATGAGGGCACGAGGGGAGGGGCAAGTCCCTGACTGCCACAAACCCCAAGCCCACGAGACTTGGTCCTCTGCACATGACCTGTGGGTGGGAGGACAGCGGGGACAGGTATGGGGGGCTTTTCTGAGTCAGAAGAGGCACAGCATCCCCTCCCCCACCCCCTGCCACCTAATGCCACCTGGTGAGGCTGGGACCCCTAAGGAGAGTCTCAAGGCTGATTTCCAGGACAGAAAGACGTGCTCCTGAGAGGGCTGCCAGAGGGGCGTGGAGAAAAGAAGATGGAATCAATTAGGCCACAAATTCAAGACCATTGAAGCCCAAATACTGACAAATCCCCACACATCACAGTAGGGGTAGCAAATCAATAAAGTAAGAAATGAAAAAGGAAAAGTTATAACCGACACCACAGAAATACAAAACATCATGAGACAGCTAAGAGGAACTATATGCCAGTAAAATGGACAACCTGAAAGAAATGGACAAATTCTTAGGTACAATCTCCCAAGACTGAACCAGGAAGAAACAGAAAATATGAACAGACCAATCACAAGTACTGAATGGAATCTGTGATTTAAAAACTCCCAACAAACAAAAGTCCAGGACCTGATAGCTTCACAAGGAACTTCTATCAAACATTTAGAGAAGAGTTAACACCTATCCTTCTGAAACTACTCCAAAAAATTGCAAAGGAAGTAACATTCCCAAACTCATTCTATGAGGCCACCATCACCCTGATACCAAAACCAGACAAAGAGATCACACAAAAAGAGAGAAAATTACAGGCAAATATCACTGATTAACATAGATACAAAAAAATCCTCAACAAAATGTTAGCAAACTGAATTCAACAATAAGTAAAAGGATCATACACCGTAATCAAGTGGGATTTATCCCAGGGATGCAAGGATTTTTCAATATCCTCAAATCAATCAATGTGATACACCATATTAACAGAATGAAGGATAAAAATCATATGATCACCTCAGTAGATGCAGGAAAGGCTTTTGACAAAATTCAACATTCATTTATAATAAAAACTCTCCACAGAGTAGGTATAGAGGGACCATACCTCAACATAATAAAGGTCATATATGATAAGGCCATAGCTAACATCATATTCAGTGGTGAAAAGCTGAAAGCTTTTCCTCTAAGATCAGGAACAAGACAAGGATGCCCACTCTCACCACTTTTATTCAACATAGTATTGGAAGTCTTAGACACAGCAATCAGACAAGAAAAAGAAATTAAAGGAGTCCAAGTTGGAAAGGAAGAAGTAAAACTGTCATTGTCTGCAGATGACATGATGTTATACAGAGAAAGTCCTAAAGATGCTGCCAGAAAACTGCTAGAGCTCATCAGTGAATTCAGTAAAGTTGCAGGGTACAAAATTAATATACAGAAATCTGTGGCATTTCTATACACTAACAATGAAAGACCAGAAAGAGAAATTAAGGAAATAATTTGCTTTTGTTTCCCTTGCCTGAGGAGACAGATCCAAAAAAAATATTGCTATGATTTATGTCAAAGAATGTTCTGCCTTGTAATTTACTATCATGTCAAAAAGAATAAAATACCTAGGAATAAACCTACCTAAGGAGGTAAAAGACCTGTACTCAGAAAACTATAAGACACTGAAGACAGAAATTGAAGATGACACAAATAGATGGAAAGATATACCATGCTCATAAATTGTAAGAATTAATACTGTTAAAATGACCATACTACCCAAGGCAATCTACAGATTCAATACAATGGTATTTTTCACAGAACTAGAACAAATAATTTTAAAATTTGTATGGAAACACAAAAGACTCTGAATAGCCAAAACAATCTTGAGGAAGAACAGAGCTGGAGGAATCACACTCCCTGACTTCAGACTATAGTACAAAGCTATAGTCATCAAAACAATGTGGTACTGACACAAAAACAGACACATAAATCAATGGAACAGAATAAAGAGCCCCCAAATAAACCTACACTTGCATAGTCAATTAATCTACGACAAAGGAGGCAAGAATATACAATGGAGAAAAGATAGTCTCTTCAATAAGTGGTGTTGGGAAAACTGGACAGCTGCATGTAAAAGAATGAAATTAGAACATTTTCTCACACCATATACAAAAATACATTCAAAATGGATTAAAGACCTAAATGTAAGACCAGAAACCATAAAACACCTAGAAGAAAACATAGCCAGAACATTCTTTGATATAAATTGTACCAATATTTTTTTGGATCTGTCTCCTCAGGCAAGGGAAGCAAAAGCAAAAATAAACAAATGGAACCTAATTAAACGTAAGGGCTTTTGTACAATAAAGGAAACCATTGACAAAACAAAAAGACGGCCTACAGACTGGGAAAAAATATTTACAAATGATGTGACCAACAAGGGGTTAATATCCAAAATATATAAACAGCCAACACAACTCAATATCAAAAAAAAGCAAAAGAAAAACAACAATCCAATCAAAAAATGGGCAGAAGACTTGATAGACATTTTTCCGAAGAAGATACAGGTGGCCAGCAGGCACATAAAAAATGCTCAACATTATTAATTATTAGAGAAATGCAAATTAAAACCACAATGAGACATCACCTCACACCTGTCAGTATGGCCATCATCAAAAAGTCTACAAATAACAAATGTTGGTGAGGACGTGGAGAAAAGGGAAACTTTATACACCACTGGTGGGAATGCAAACTGGTGCAGTCATTGTGGAAAACGGTATGGCGTTATATATAATGGAATTTTACTCAGCCATAAAAAATAATAAAATCTTGCCATTTGTGACAACATGGATGGACCTAGAGGGCATTATGCTAAGTGAAATAAGTCAGACAGAGAAAGACAAATACCATATGACTTCACTTACATGTGGAACCTAAAAAAAAAAAAAAAAATGAACAAGCATAACAAAACAGAAACACAGTCATAGATACAGAGAACAGACAGGTGGTAGCCAGAGGGGAGTGGGGAGAGGAGACAAATAGGTGAGGGAGCTTAAGAGGTACAAACTTTTAGTTACAAAATAAATGTCATGTGTACGAAAAGTACAGTGTGGGGAATATAGTCAATAATTATGTAATATCTTTGTATCTTATCATGTGATCATTGTGAAGTGTACAGTAACATCAAATCACTATGTTGTGTATCAAGAACTAATATAGTGGAGAAAAGGGAACCCTCTTGCACTGTTGGTGGGAATGTAAATTGATACAGCCACTATGGAGAACAGTATGGAGGTTCCTTAAAAAACTAAAAATAGAACTACCATACAACCCAGCAATCCCACTACTGGGCATATACCCTGAGAAAACCATAATTCAAAAAGAGTCATGTACCAAATTGTTCACTGCAGCTCTATTTACAATAGCCAGGACATGGAAGCAACCTAAGTGTCCATCAACAGATGAATGGATAAAGAAGATGTGGCACATATATACAATGGAATATTACTCAGCCATAAAAAGAAACGAAATTGAGTTATTTGTAGTGAGGTGGATGGACCTAGAGTCTGTCATACAGAGTGAAGTAAGTCAGAAAGAGAAAAACAAATACCGTATGCTAACACACATATATGGAGTATTAAAAAAAAAAAGTTCTGAAGAACCTAGGGGCAAGACGGGAATAAAGACACAGACCTACTAGAGAATGGACTTGAGGATATGGGGAGGGGGAAGGGTAAGCTGGGAAAAAGTGAGAGAGTGGCATGGACATATATACACTACCAAACGTAAAATAGATAGCTAGTAGGAAGCAGCCGTATAGCACAGGGAGATCAGCTCGGTGCTTTGTGACCACCTAGAGGGGTGGGATAGGGAGGGTGGGAGGGAGGGAGACGCAAGAGGGAAGAGCTATGGGGACATATGTATATGTATAACTGATTCACTTTGTTATAAAACAGAAACTAACACACCATTGTAAAGCAATTATACTCCAATAAATATGTTTTTTAAAAAAAAGAACTAATAGAGTGTTGTAAGTCAATTATACTTCAAAAACAAACAAACTCATAGAAAGATCAGATATTGGCTACCAGAGGCAGGGGGAGGGGGAGGGGAATTGGATGCTGGCAGTCAAAAGGTACAAACTTCCAGTGATAAAGCAGATAAGCCCTAGGGATGTAATGTACATGATAAAGATAATGAACACTGCTGTACTTTATATACAGAAGTTAAGAAGCAAATCCTAAGCGTTCTCATCACAAGGGAACATTTTATTTTTCTATTTCTTTAATGCTGTATCTACATGAGATGATGGATGTTGACTAAACTTTTGTGGTCATCATTTCATGATGCATGTAAGTCAAATCATTACGTCGTCCATCTTAAAATTATAGAGTGTTGTATGCAATTATGTGTCAATAAAACTGGAAAAAAACCCACTTTGATACATTTGGCAAGTCAAGGCACACATGGGTGACATCTGCGTGCTGATAAGTTTCTATTTCTTGATGCTGGTGGTAGGTACACAAG
Organism: Balaenoptera borealis; assembly: GCF_965194805.1. Classification (NCBI taxonomy): domain Eukaryota; kingdom Metazoa; phylum Chordata; class Mammalia; order Artiodactyla; family Balaenopteridae; genus Balaenoptera; species Balaenoptera borealis. The sequence goes on along the minus strand of NC_138868.1, from coordinate 1,267,140 downwards.
TATATGCTTTATAAAAGATTGTACAACTATGTGTTATGAAGTTTTCTGTATGATATATATATTTATTTATAAGTATACATAAATTTTTTTCTGTATAAATATTTATATGTATATATGTGTTTATACAAATGTATATTTATAGCAGTATTATTCATAAATGTCATCAGTGGGAAATAAATGTCTATTAACATATATTTTCATATACATATGAAAATAAAAAGGATAAATGTGAACAGCTTTGTTTGGACTCAAGTAATTCCCCTGGGGAGTTTATCCTTGTATTTATTCATAAATAACCACAATGCATAGAATAGAGTGTCTCTGGAAGGAAAATGATAGTGGGAAGGGAAACAGGTGAGCAGGAGATTGTTCATTTTTACTGTGAATGAAAACACACAGAGAGAAGTGGGAGGGGCACCCAGGTGTGGGGTGTTGGGGAGGAGGGGGGCCAACTCCAAGGCGGGTGAGGAAGGGACCACGTCGGGGGGTGAGAAGGGCATCTTCATGGGGAGGGACAGTAGTGATGATGGGAGGTTGGTGACAGACAAGGGAACTGGTCAAATTAGCAAATATATCACAGCTGACCGGAGTCAGGTGTTGGTGAGGAGGGTGGGAAATGTGGAAAGGGATAAAATGGGGGTGAACCCGGGGTGCTCGGTGGCATTGGAGGAGGACGTGTGTCCTCTGGCTCTCTCCGCTGAGAGGGTCTGCAACATCCCAACAGCAAAAGCTCATCCAGTACCCAGTGACACTTCACCACCTACAACAGGGGTCCCCAACCCCCGGGCCACAGACCGGTACCAGTCCGTGGCCTGTTAGGAACCAGGCCGCACGGCAGGCGAGCGAGCAACGCTCCATCTGTATTTACAGCCGCTCCCCATCGCTCGCATTACCGCCTGAGCTCCGCCTCCTGTCAGATCAGCGGCGGCATTAGATTCTCATAGGAGCGCGAACCCTACTGTGAACCGCGCATGCGAGGGATCTAGGTTGCGCGCTCCTTGTGAGAATCTGATGCCTGATGATCTGAGGTGGAGCTGAGGCGGTGACGCTAGCGCTGGGGAGCGGCTGCAAATACAGATTATCATCAGCAGAGAGGTCTGACTGCACAGAGACCATAATGAATCAAGTGCTTGCAGACTCATATCAAAACCCTATCAGTGAGTGGCAAGTGAAAACAAGTTCAGGGCTCCCACTGATTCTGCATTATGGTGAGTTGTATAATTATTTCATTATATATTACAATGTAACAATAATAGAAATAAAGAGCACAATAAATGTAATGTGCTTGAATCATCCCCAAAACACCCCCATCCCCAGTCCGTGGAAAAATTGTCTTCCACGAAACCAGTCCCTGGTGCCAAAAAGGTTGGGGACCGCTGACCTACAAGACCCGGGGCTTCCTGGGAAACGGCTGATTCCAGGGAATGCCCAGGGCTGACCTGGACCAGCTTGCACCAGGAAGCAAGAAGGATCGAGGAGGATGCGTCCAAAATGTGCAGGACCCCCTCCCAAATCCAGGACAATTTGAGGATCAAAGTAGACAATATTAGTAACAATTATAATCCTTTGAATAAAATAGGAAACCATGAGTCCATACTGAGATTAGTAAATAAATCAGCTGGAGGTTTAATGGACACTGGGATCTTTGGTTTCAAAGAACCATCCTGAAGAATAATTATAATTACAGAGGGAAAACTGAGTAATGTCACGGGTAGAGAACTCTGCAGGTCCTACTCGATCTAATGACCCGGTGAACATCATTGGGAAGGGGATATATCAGAATTGTCTACCACCCAAGAGGATGCAACGGGAACAGCCTAACTCAGCCTCACTCGTGTGTATCCCTCCTGCTGTGGACTGTCTGTGCCTGTGCCTCCCAAATTCAAATGCCCCAACGTGATGAGAGTCAGATGAGGTCCCGAGGGTGGGACCCCGTGGGGGACTAGTGCCTTTATGAGAAAATGAAGAGAGCAGGGCCCCCTTTCCTCCATGTGAAGACACAGTGGGACAGGGTCTCATCAGGAACCAAACTGGCGGCACCTTGATCCCAGACCACCAGCCTCCAGAACCGTGAGAATAATTGTCCGCTGTTTAAGCTGCCCTGTCTGCAGTGTTCTTCTACTGCAGCCTGGAAAGAAAACCTGCACTTGTCCTGTGAGTCCCCTTTGCTTTCATACGATTCCCACACTCACAACACTCCTGACATGGGACGCGTGGGCATTTTTCCCACATGAAGCAATTGTGCTGCACCGGCTGGAGGTCCGACACTTTAACTCACTTCTGACACTGTCTACCCAGAGACAGCACCGCTCCCACGGATGAAGGGCTCAGTCCCACAAGACTGTCCCACTTCAGACACCCATGGCAAACTCCAGTTGTCATCTCTGCCTCTGACCGACTGGCTACAAATCAGAGGTTCCCATGACCCCCCTCCTTGGGTTCGGTTAGTTTGCTAGAGTGGCTCACGTAACACAAGAAACCAGTTTTCTGCTTACCAGTTTATTAGGAAAGGGGGATACAGGCGTAACTCCTCATGGAGGGCTGCGCGAGGCAAGGTGTGGGGCAGAGTCGTGGGGCACCCATGCCCTCTATGGGGGCACCACCCTCTGAGTACCTCCACCTGTTCACCAACCCAGCAGCTCTCCAGACCTCATACTTCTGGGATTTCAGGCAGGCTTCACCACGTGACATGATCAATCATTAACTCAGTCTCCAGACTGCTCCCCTCTTAAAACTCCAAGCTTCTAATCACTGCTTGGTCTTTTGGTGACCAGCGCCACCCAGGAGCCCACCCAGAGTCACCTGTTACAACAAAGGACACTCCTATCGCCCAGGAAATCCCAAGGGATTTAGAAGCTTGGTAATGGGGTCAAAAACAGATATTAGAACAAAAGAAGCTCCTGGGCTTGTATCTCTTAGGAAATCACAAGGGTTTCAGAAGCTCTGGGCCAGCCCGAGCTGACTGAAACACCGCCAGAAACACATAACCAAGCACCAGGCAGACCCAGATTGAGGGACATTAAAAACGTAGCTGTCCTGTGACCTTCAGAAGTATCAAGGTCATGGGAGTAACAGAAGACTGAGGAACGGTTCCGAATGAAGGAACAGATACAAATATTCGCACTTCGCAGCTTGCCTTGTCAACCTCTGAACATTATCTTTGATAAACCTAAGTTATTATTTTTCAAGTCCCATTTATAATTTTTTTCTTGTAGGATTAATGTTTTTGTCACTGTGATGAATGTCCTGCTGATTTTTAACTTTTTCTTCACTCCAAAGTCCTGAAGTTTTTCTCTTTGTTTTGCTGTAATAGCTTCTTGTTCTTCTTTTGCTTGTGGGTCTAGAATCCATCTTGAATTAATCTCTGTGGACAGTGTGAGGCTGGGGTCATGGGACTCCCTGGAGGTCCTCCTCTGACCCCCTTGCATCGGGGGCAAAGGGAGCATTTCTTCCCATACAGAATGTCCTTTTTTCTGGCTACATTTAAGGTTCTGGTTTTCAGCAGTTTGACCCTGAGGCTGTGGCTGTCAGAGGTGCTGCCGCTGTGGCTCTAAATTCATGGTGCCCGGTTCCCTCTTGGGTCTCGACACTGTGGTTTGAGGTCTTTCATCCGTTTTGGAAAAGACCCGCCACCTCCTCTCCATCTCGCCTCTGCCCCAATCTCACTCCCCTCTGTTCTGGGACTTCGATCTCGTGCATGTTAAACATCAGATTTCTTCCCAATTCTACAGTCTGTCTTTTCTGACTTTTACATTTTTCTCTCGGTGCCTTGTTTTTCTATGTTCCATTCACCTTTTTGGAATTCACGAATTCTGTCTTCTGTTGTGTCCAGGCTGTGATTCAGCGCATATGATGCATTTTTTTGGTTTCAGTTATAGTATTTTCAGTTCAAGAAGGTTTATTGGATTTTTTGTAGATTCCAGTTTTCTGGGGAGATTCTTTGTCTTCTCGTCCATTTTGTCATCTTCTCCTCTGTTTTCTCTCACGTGTTTACAGCAGTTGTTTTAACACGTGTCTGTGATCCCACCTAGTTCATTCCCAGTGCCCTGGCTTTGGTGCCTGGCCTGTCATCGCTTGATTTGGGGGCACATTTGCTCTTTGCTGTTTTTTTAAATAAATTTATTTATTTATTTATGTATTTATTTATATTTGGCTGCGTTGGGTCTTCGTTGCTGCGCGCGGGCTTTTCTCTAGTTGCGGCGAGCAGGGGCTACTCTTCGTCGCGGTGCGCGGGCTTCTCATTGCGGTGGCTTCTCTTGTGGGCGAGCACAGGCTCTAGGCACACGAGCTTCAGTAGTTGTGGCAGGTGGACTCAGTAGCTGTGGCGGACAGGCTTAGTTGCTCTGAGGCATGTGGGATCTTCCCGGACCAGGGCTCGAACCTGTGTCCCCTGCATTGGCAGGCAGACTCTTAACCACTGTGCCACCAGGGAAGCCTCCAACTCCACAGTTTTCTGTGTAGAGTTCTTACACAGAATTTGTTAGATTTATTTCCAGATAATTGATTTTTGTTGTATATGTTACAGTTTGAAATAGTTTCTTTTCTAAGTGTTTATTGCTGATGTAAAGAAATGCAGTTGACTTTTGCTTTTTGTGTTTTTGTTTTTGCAATTAACTTTTAAAGACTGATGGGCATCCTTACCAGAAGTGTTTTTATTTTCATGATATTTTTGTAAGTTCTGGATTTTCCACATATACAATCATAGCATGTGATCATTTGAATAATTACAGTTTTAATTCTTCCTTTCTAATCCGCATACATTTTATTTGTTTTTCTTGACTTACTACATTTTTCTGGGACTTCAATTACAATGTGAAATAGAGGTTCTGAGGGCAGGATTTCCTTCTGTAATCCTTATCTCAAAGATAAATCTTTCTGGCTGTATAATTTTGGATGATATTTGCTCTCAGTATTTGTAGAAATCTTTTATTAGTTTAAGGAACTTCCCTGTGATTCATAATATGCTAATATTGACATTTTTGCCATAATGCCATAAATATGAACAACTTTGCCCTCTGCAAAAACATATTTTTAGAAGAACCGAGCCAACAGGAAAGTGGATTCTGGGGGCAGACAACTCAAAACCTATGGGGCCTTGTGACCCGAGCAAAGACTGAACAGCACGAAGCCCAGTGCCCACCGTCATTGTCACCCAGCACCTCAGCTGCTTATCCCCTGGAAGCTGTCAGCTCTGGCCCAGTATTCTTTAGTTCAACAACTGGGTCCTTAAAGGCATTCCCTCCGGATCTCACCAAATTCTAACACCTGGCCCAAAGCACAGACATTTTCAGCCTTTTTTCAACACAGGGGAAAGCGTCTTCCCAGATTTTTCATTTGTGCTTTGGCTTCTCCGGACAGTTTAACACCGTGGACGCTGCACTGGCTCTAGGCAACCAGCTCCTGTGTTAGGAGAATCTCCTCCAGGGCTGTCAGCTTTTCCTTCAGGCCTTCATATTTCCCAGGACTTCCTCTATGATTGTGAAAATGAGACGAGCTGGGACCTGGGACCATTTGCTGCAGTGCTTGCACCTGAACAAATGTCTCCTTGAGCAACAAAATACAAAGAAACTATAAGAGACTAAAAATAACTGTGTGCATGCACAGCTGGGGCATATTCTGGACAACATGATACAAAAAGACCAAAGGCCCCAACTGCCACTTCTGAAGGGTCCGGAGCAAAAGCAGGGCACTGCGCATGCCCCCTGCACAGAACACCACCAAAGGGCTGGGCGAACCCCCTAAGTCACCCCTCCAGCTCGACCCCTGGACAAACCCCTACTCGCCCCCCATATGAGGAACCTGTTCGCCCCACCTAGGGGAGTGAGCCAGCAAGGGAAGCTGTTACTTGTTTTCTCTCCCCCCTGCTGCAGCAGGGGCCCCAATAAAGCCTTGCCTGAATTTCTTTTCTGGCCTCTGATCAATTTCTATTTATTAAGGAGGCCAAGAACCTTGGTCAGTAACAAAAATGCCCACCTCAATCATTTAAAATCATTACTATGCTGGGGAAAATGGGTCTAAATAAGCATTATTCTTGTGCCACACTGACATTTCTTTATTTACTAATTGCTATTGAGCTAATTTGCATTTTATGAACCCACATTGTAACAGAAATGGCTCAAATTTATTACATTGATATTGAATGTTATTGAGTAATGTTTCTCCTTTGATTTTTTTTTGGCTGCGTTGGGTCTTCGTTGCTGTGCGCGGGCTTTCTCTAGTTGCAGCGAGCGGGGGCTACTCTTGATTGCGGTGCGTGGGTTTCTCATTGCGGTGGCTTCTCTTGTTGCGGAGCACGGGCTCCAGACGCGCAAGCTCAGTAGTTGTGGCGCACGGGCTTAGTTGCTCCGCGGCATGTGGGATCTTCCTGGACCAGGGCTCGAACTCGTGTCCCCTGCATTGGCAGATGGATTCTTAACCACTGCGCCACCGGGGAAGCCCCTCTCCTTTGATTTGATTATGTGATTTTCCTCCTTTAATACCTTAATGTTGCAAATTACTTTATTTGATGTTCCCCCAATCCAATAGTAAAGCAGCCTTGCCTGCCTGGAATAAATCTAAGATGTCCATTCTGTGTTATTACTTTAAAACGCTGGTTTGCTTGTCGTGATTTTTTTCTTTGCCTTTATGTTCAGGAGGGTGACAGACTTGCAAGTTCTCCTTCTCACACCATCCTTGTTAGGTTTGGGTGGCAAAGCTCTGTAAGTCTTGAATTATTTCAAGGGTTTTTTTATTTGTGTCGTCTTTGTGGCAAGGCAGTTGGTGAAGCCACGTGGCCCTAGAGTTTTTTAAGTAGGAAGGCTTCGTTTCAATTCCTTTAATAGTTACTATTTTATTTGTTGTCTTATTTATTTGTTCCTATCTCCAATATCTCACACTAAATGCTTAACTTGTTAATTTTAGTTTAAAATTTTTTTATTGAAGTATAGTTGATTTGCAATGTTGTGCTAGTTTCAGATGTACAGCAAAGTGATTCAGTTACATATATACATATATTCTTTTTCAAATTCTTTTCAATTATAGGCTATTATAAGTACTGAATATAGTTCCCTGTGCTATACAGTAGGTCCTCTTTATCTATTTTACATACAGTAATGTGTATCTGTTAATCTCAAACTCCTAATTAATCCCTCTCCCCCTTTCCCCTTTGGTAACCATAAGTTTGTTTCTGTGACTGTGTTAACTTGTTAATTTTTATCTTTTCTCGTTTTCTTTTTATTATTATTATTATTATTTTATCTTTTCTTGTTTTCAAATACAGATATAACCACTGTTCAGTTTATGACGCTTTGCCATAAAGGCTATTGAGACTTTGTACGACTTTTAGAACAACCTTTTCTTTTCATTCAGTGTAGTGACTTCTTCTTCCCCAAATATGTTAAATAAATAAATATAAGAAGTGATATTTCGTCATTATGGTTTCAGATGAAGACACTTTTTTTTTAACTCTCACACACAGTGTTAATCAGAGAATATTACCATACAATTTGAAGCGTGCACCACATTCGGATAAACCCACGATGTTTTGTTTTGTGCACAAATCACCAGGCAGGAGGGGGGCACAGGGTAGGGTGCAGGCTCTATACCTCTCGCATCTATTACATACGTGTTCAAAGATGCTCTCATGTTTAGCTCCTATTTTGCCCTTCAGCTGTCTTCCTGGGCTATCATTTTATTTTTATTTTTATTTTTTTATTTTATTTTTTTTTAAAGTATTTGTTTATTTATTTATTTATGGCTGTGTTGGGTCTTCGTTTCTGTGCGAGGGCTTTCTCTAGTTGTGGCAAGCGGGGGCCACTCTTCATCGTGGTGCGCGGGCCTCTCACTATCGCGGCCTCTCTTGTTGCGGAGCACAGGCTCCAGACGCGCAGGCTCAGTAGTTGTGGCTCATGGGCCCAGTTGCTCCGCGGCATGTGGGATCTTCCCAGACCAGGACTCGAACCCGTGTCCCCTGCATTGGCAGGCAGATTCTCAACCACTGCGCCACCAGGGAAGCCATATCATTTTATTTTTAAGAGCAGTCTGAGTGCAGGATAACTGTGACAAATTGGTTGAAAAATTGGTGAAGAAAACGGTGCAGAAAAAATACGGGAAAACATGAACTTTCGTCACATTTCACGCACAAACTGAATTCATTTCCAATTGTTTTCATTGCTCAATTAAACCAAGTTTCCTAAAGTAGTTTTGGTATCTTGGGTGATTGATGATACCACACCCAAACACATCATAGTTTTTCACATTAAAGTTAATGGAAATATCTTGTCTACTGATTTTTCACAAGTGGCAGAATTTTCAGGAAAAAATTCCTTGGGTCAGGTACTCTTGCATTTAAATCATACTTTTTTTTCTTTCAGTGCTTTACGGATCAGTCTCCTTGTCTTGTTTTCATTTTATTTCATTGAACCATTTGAAATTGCTGCTTTCATGGTAAAAACAGCTAAATATTAGCAATCTCCTACTTTCAGTCTATGAATGGATTAGTAACATTATTAGCTTCAGTTAAAAATACTTCCCCTATAACATTCTATTTTTACCCACCATAGTATATTTATAATACGTTTCTCAATATCCTATTGTGAATATTCTAATTAAATTTTTTTCTTGGAGTTCTAGCATAAATGAACTGTGGGCAGAGAATATTCTGTATATGATTTCAGTCTTTGGAAGTGTTTACATACTTACTATATGGTCCATCTTTTGTTAATGTATCATATGTCCTTGAAAAAATATTTATTTTACAGTGTCGGTGTCGGGCTCTTTGCATGACTTGTAGGTAAAATTTCTTCATTGTGATGTCAAATCCTGTGTGTACATGTTGGCTTCGTTTGGGGGACTGTAATTGATCAAAGGCCCCAGCAGCTGTGCTCTGAAATCCAACACCCCATTTGCCCTGAAGCTGCAGGCTGCCTTCAGCCATGACTGGAATTCCCAGGCAGGCTAGGTCCTGGGAGGCCTGGCTCTCCTCCCAGGGAAGAAGGCAGCAGAAGGGTTCCCCCAAGGCCTTGCCCAACCTAGTCCAGTTGGGACACATGGGGCCCAAGGCAGGAAAGACACTGCACACCTACAGAATTGCAAGAACCAGCTGGCAGGTCCTGGCAGGAGCCAGGGGAGTGCCCTTGGGATTGGACTTTTTTTTCCCCATTAACAAAAAATTGAGGTATAAGTAAGATGCAGTACAATTGACAGTTTTTTGAATTTTGACAAATGTATAGTCATATAACCTCCACCAAGATCAAGATGTAGAACAGTTCCACCATCACAATAAAATTCCTCCATGCGATTTTGCAATCAAACTCTCTCTTCACCCCCCGAGCCCCGGCAACCACTGATCTTTTTTCTGTTCCCATGATATTGCTATTTCCAGAATGCCACATAAATGGAATCACATAACATGTATGCTTTCAAGTCTACCTTCTTTCAGTGGTAATGATGCATCTGAGATTCATTCACACTGTTCCATGTATGGGAGTTTGCTTCTTTGTATTGTTAAGCAGTGTTCCAATATGTAGATATACCCGTTTGCCCATTCCCAAGGTGAGGGTCCGTTTAGGCTGTTTCTGGCTTTCCATGATTACAAAAAAACATTTAGGGAATTCCCTGGCGGTCCAGTGGCTAGCACACGGCACTTTCATTGCTGGGGCCCAGGTTCAATCCCTGGTTGGGGAACTAAGATCCCACAAGCCGCGTGGCCAGGTAAACCAAAAAACAAAAACATTTACCTACAGGTTTCTGTGTGAACACAGATTTTTTATTTCACTTGAGTAGATGACTTTGAGTAGGATTGCTGAGTCGTATGGTAAGTTCATGCTTCATTTATAAGAAATCACCAGGGACATCCCTGGTGGCACAGTGGTTAAGAATCCGCCTGCCAATGCAGGGGACACGGGTTCGAGCCCCGGTCCGGGAAGATCCCACATGCCGCGGAGCAGCTAAGCCCGTACGCCACAACTACTGAGCCTGCGCTCTAGATCCCGCAAGCCACAACTACTGAGCCCACGTTCCACAACTACTGAAGCCTGCACACCTAGAGCCCATGCTCCACAACAAGAAAAGCCACCACAATGAGAAGCCCACGCACCGCAAGAAAGAGTAGCCCCCACTTGCTGCAACTAGAGAAAGCCCGCGAGCAGCAACAAAGACCCAACACAGCCAAAAATAAATTAATTAAATAAATTTAAAAAAAGAAAAGAAATCACCAAACTCACTCCCCAAGGGCCTGCCCCATTGTGCATTGCAACCAGTAGTGTATAAGCTTCCGTTGCTACCATGTTTGTCAGCACCTGAGATGGTCCGTTATTTTTTTTATTCTAGCCACTCTGAAAAGTACGCAGTGTCATTTCACTGAGGTTTTAATTTGCATTTCCCTGATGACGTGTGGCGTGGAGCATCTTTTCATGTGCTTACTTGCTGTCTGTATATATCCTTTGGTGAAGTGTCTGTTTCAATCTTTTGTCCATTTTTTAAAAAATTAATTAATTAATTAATTTATTTATTTATTTTTTGGCTGTGTTGGGTCTTCGTTTCTGTGCGAGGGCTTTCTCTAGTTGCGGCGAGTGGGGGCCACTCTTCATCGCGGTGCGTGGGCCTCTCACTATCGCGGCCTCTCTTGTTGCGGAGCACAGGCTCCAGACGCCCAGGCTCAGTAGTTGTGGCTCACGGGCCTAGTTGCTCCGTGGCATGTGGGATCTTCCCAGACCAGGGCTCGACCCCGTGTCCCCTGCATTGGCAGGCAGACTCTCAACCACTGCGCCACTTCTTTTCTCAGCTTTGAGAATTCTTGATACATTCTGGATACTAGTCATTGATCAGGCATGTGCGTTCAAATATTTTCTTCCCATCCTTGGATTATCTTCTCATTTATTCTCTTAACAATGACTTTCTGAATACAGAATCTCTTAATTTTGAGGAAATCCAACTTATCAGTTTTTCTCTTTTATTGATGTCATATCTAAGACATTTTTGCCCAACCCAAAGTCACAAAGATTTTCGCTTATATCTTACATTTAGATCTAAGATTCATTTGGCAGTAATTGCTGTGTGTGGTGAATCACGGTAATTGCTGTGTGAAGTACGAATCAGGTCCCCTGTTTGGGTGAGGATATCCAGTCGTTCCGTCTGGTGAGAAGATAAGATTGGTTGTCCACTTGTATGTGGGTCTATTTCTAGACTCTCTACTTGGTTTCCCTGATTTATTTGTCAATCTCACGGTTTCTCAGCCTTGACACCATTATCATTCTGGGCCAGACAATTCTTTGTCAGGGGGGCTCCCTGTGCATTGTAAAGTGTTAGCAGCACCCCTGCTTCAGACCACTGGGTGCCAAAGACCCGCATCCCCACCCACACCCCCGTGTAACAACCAAAAACATCTTGAGACATTGCTGTCTTCATTTTCTAGGGCCGGCACAACAAAGGCCCACAGACCAGGGGTCTTAAACAGCAGATAGTCACTGTGTCCAGTCCTGGAGGCTGGAATCCAAGATTCAGGTGTGGGCAGGGCTGATCCCTTCTGAGGCCTCTCTCCTCGGCGTGTAGACCAACCCTCTGTGTGTGTCTGCGTCTTGACCTCCTCTTCTTACAAGGACACCAGTCCTGTGGGATTAGGACCCACCCCAGTGACCTCATTTTACCTTCATCTCCTCTTTAAAGGCCCCGCCTCCAAATGCAGCCACATTCTGGGGTACTGGGGGTCAGGACCCTAACACAGGGATTGGGGACACAGTTCAGCCAAATGCAAATGTCCCTCTCGAACACATCATGCCCAGCAGAGAACCACAGGTTTATCGTGATTTCTGTAGATTTATAATAAGCCTTGAAGTCAGGTGGCGTTAAGTCCTCTTATTTTCCTAAGTTGTTTTGTTTAATCTAGGTCTTTTTCATTTCTGTGTATATTTTAGTGTTTCCTTCCTCTTCAATTTCCTGGAAGTATTTGTGTAGAATTCATATTATTTCTTTTTTGTGTGTTTGGTAGAATTCACCCATGAAGCCATCTGGGCCTGGAGTTTTCTTTGTGGGAAGTTTTTTGTTTTGATTTGTTTTGTTTTGTTTTTAAGCCAAAATTTAACTTCTTTAATAAATACAAAGTTATTTAATTCTCTATTTCTTCTTGAGTGAGCTGTGGAAGGTTGTGTAATTCATAGATTTTGTCCATTTTATCTAATTATCAAATGTATTGACATAAAGCTGTTCGTATTATTCCCTTTCAGTTCTTTTAATATCTGTGGAATATGTAGTGATTATGGTTTTGTCATGTGTGATCCTGGTAATTTCTGTCTTCTCTCTTATTTATTTATTTATTATTATATTTTTAAATTTTATTTATTTATTTTTAATAGTTTTAAATTTATTTATTTATTTTATTTTGGCTGTGTTGGGTCTTCGTTTCTGTGCGAGGGCTTTCTCTAGTTGCGGCAAGTGGGGGCCACTCTTCATCGCGGTGCGCGGGCCTCTCACTGTCGCGGCCTCTCTTGTTGCGGAGCACAGGCTCCAGACGCGCAGGCTCAGTAGTTGTGGCTCACGGGCCTAGTCGCTCCGCGGCATGTGGGATCTTCCCAGACCAGGGCTCGAACCCGTGTCCCCTGCATTGGCAGGCAGATTCTCAACCACTGCGCCACCAGGGAAGCCCATGTCTTCTCTCTTTTTCTTGTCAGTCTGGCTAAGAGTTTGTCAATTTTATTCGTCTTCTCAAAGAACCATCTTTTGTTCTCACTGATTTTCCCTATTGCTTTTCTATTTTCTATTTCATTGATTTCCACTCTGATCTTTTACATTTTTCTTCTGTTTTTATCTCCTTCTTTCTCTACTTACTTAAGGTGGACACTGAGATCCTTCACTGAGAACTGTTTTTCTAATATGGACATTACTGTTCTAAATTGTGAAAACACAAATTCAAAAACTGACATGCTTCACTTTCTTTCTTTGGAAATAATTTCTAATTTACCTTCCAACTTCCCTTTTGATCTGTGGATTGTTTAGCAGTTTGGTATTTTGTTTCCAAATACATGGGTATTGTAAAGATTTCTTTCTACTATTAATATCTCATTTAATTCCATCTGGTCAGATAACATACTTTGTATGACTTGAAACGTTAAAAATTGGTTGAGACTTGTTTTCTGGCCCAGAAAGTGGTCTTGGTTAGTCAACGGTCCATGTGTACTTGAAACGAATGTGTATCTGTCACGGGTGGAGGTGCTGTGGGTGCCCTTGGACCCTAAGTCTTCTACATCGTTGCTTAGTTTCTGCCCATGTCCTATCAGTCACCGAGGGAAGATGCTTAGTGCAGGACTGATTATTCTCCGCTGCCGAGACAGGTGTCTGAGATTTGTTCTGACCCCAGGGAGGCTCCTAACAGCTGCCTCTCTTTCTGGCTCTCTTATCCTATGTCTCTAAAGAATCTATCAGTCTCCTCCCAGTTGCTGCCACTGGTCCTGAGAGCACCCTTGGGCTTGACTTCACTCTGCTGCACATGAAGTCAGTTCCTTTGCAGAAGGATTTGGAGCCCTGGGTTCTACAGTCTGCTTCTCCCCCAGGAAAGCTCTCTGAGCCACCGTTCTGATGCTGGGGGCAGGGACCAGGGCTCGCAGTGTCTCACCCCCACTTTAGAAGATGAGTGATTGGTGGGTTGGGGGACAGCAGCTCCAGGTCTCTGCATGGACCACCCCACCTGCCACAAGCCAGAGCAAGGGTAACAGGGAACCAGCATCCTCAGTGCTCTAAGCTCAACGTGCAGCCTGCTGTGGAAGGTTGTGTACTTCATAGATTTTGTCCATTTTATCTAAATTATCAAATGTAATTTGATAATTACGATGTTCATATTATTATCATTATTATCATTATTGACATTAATGTTCGTATTTCTGAGCCAGAGAAGGGAGCCCCCACCTCTCAGCCACACTCACTCAGGATTTAGCCCCAAACACAGACCTCTGGGGGGCAGCATGAGAAACGCTGACACGCTGCCCTCCCGGGAAGATAGCCCGACAGCTGGATGCCGGGAGCGGGGGTCCCTGTGTGCGTGGCTCCCCCAGCCTGGGGTAGGCTTCTGCCCTGCTGAGCCAGAGCGGGGAGGGAGGGCACACGCCTTTGTTCAAAGACCACAGACGCTCATAGCTCTCACCAAGTTCTGGTAGATTCTACGGAATGAATGTTTCTTCAGTGAAATGGCTCAGAATCATTTCCAGAGAATGGCTATTTGCAGTTTTTAAAAACTCATTTTCTCCAGCTTCACATTTGAGTGGATCTGCAGAGCTCCCTTGGCTGTCATGCTGAGAGCAGGATGTCCCTGTCGCTTTATAATGCAGTGAAATTTGAATTAAGATTATCATGAGCCCCCCCAAAAGGCTAAACACTTGATGAAAAATGGCGCAAGAAAAAAAAATGTCCCTTCCAAAGGGACCCTTCCACTTGCTTCTCCTCCACCGACCACTACCCACTGTCAAGCTTTCCCTTCTTCCTTGACAAGTATAACAGGATTTTTTTATTACCTTACCCTGCGCATCCAAACTATAATAAATACATTATTATTTACCTCTAATATACACTTGTTTCTATTACTCAAGGTCACAGAGACTTTCTCCTATGCTTTATTCTAAATGTTTTATAGCTTCATATTTTGCATTTTGATTTATGACTGATCCAGAGTTAATTTTGTACAAAGTATGAGGATTAGGTCAAGGTTCTTTTTTTTTTTTTTTTTTTTAACTATGGCTATTCAATTGTTCCAACACCATTTGTTGAAAAATAAATAAAATATTTTGTCTGTGGATGTTTAAATAGTGTCTTTGAATTTTGGTGATTTTTGAATTTTTGGTGATTTTAAAAGACCATCCTTTGTCTAGTTAGTTGCCTTTGCACCTTCACGGAAATCAGTTGGTCTTATTTGTATTCACCTATGCCCAGACGCAGTGCTTTTCCACAGAGCTACATGTCTGCCCTCTGCTGACAACACACTGTCCAGACGACAGGAGCCTTCCAGTAAGTCTTTTTTTTTTTTTTTAATTTTTTTTTATTGTAGTAAAAGTCACATAATATGCCAATAAGTCTTCAAGTCAGGGAATACCATGCCTCCAACTTTATTTCTCTTTTTCAAATTTGTTTCGGCAATTTTAATTTTTTTGCCTTTCCAATTTCACAAACAGACAAAATTTCATTTTGTCTCTATCTATCAAAAAATCCTGCTAAGATTTTTTTATGGAATCCCATTAAATTTGCACATGAGTTTTGGGAGAGTTGATGTCTCTGCTATTTTGACTCTTCAATCCATGAGTGCCCTCTCTGCGTTTACTGAGTCTGCCTTGGTTTCCTTCATCTGTGCTTCGGCACACAGGTTCCGTATGCGTTATGTTCAACTTATTCCTAAACATTTCATTTTCTGAGGCTATTTTTTAAAAAATAGCCTTGGGGCTTCCCTGGTGATGCAGTGGTTGAGAATCTGCCTGCCAATGCAGGGGACACGGGTTCGAGCCCTGGTCTGGGAAGATCCCACATGCCGCGGAGCAACTAGACCCATGAGCCACAATTACTGAGCCTGCGCGTCTGGAGCCTGTGCTCCGCAACAAGAGAGGCCGCGATAGTGAGAGGCCCGCGCACCGCGATGAAGAGTGGCCCACGCTTGCCGCAACTGGAGAAAGCCCTTGCACAGAAACGAAGACCCAACACAGCCATAAATAAATAAATAAAAAATTAAAAAAAAAAAGCAACAGTCTTAAAAAAAAAATAGCCTTGATTTATTTATTTATTTTAAAATAGACTTTATTTTTTAGAGCAGTTTTAGGTTCACAGCAAAACTGGGTGGAAAGTGCAGAGGTTCCCCACAGACCCTCTCCCCCCGCGTGTACAGGCTCCCACTACTGACACCCTGACCAGACGGTGTGTTTGTTACAACTGATGGACCTTCATCCACACGGCGTCATGACCCGAGGTCCGTAGTGTATGTTAGGGTTCACTCTTGGTGTTGTGTGTTTTGTTTTTGTTTTTGTTTTCTGAAAAAAAACAAAAAGAGTAGCTTTTAATCGTAACTGACAAAACCACATCCAAGAATGTCTCCAAACAACCGACCAAAAGAAACAGGATAAAATTCTCCTGTTGAAGGAACCAGGTTTTCACCAGCCCCGGCGCTTCTGAGGGTCGGGCCAGGAGCAGCCCATTCCCAAGGATGGTTCTGTCCCCCATGCCAGCTTCTCATCCCAGGAGGAAGATTGAGGGTGGGCGGGGGCCTGTCCCCTCCTCCCAGCATGCGGGGAGCTCTTAGGAAGTCACCGGTGGGGTGCGTCGCCCCCACCCTGTCCCGAGGGACATGAGCACCCATCCAGAAAGCCAGGGAACCAAGCGAGGCAGCCCCGGTGCCTCTTGGATTTTCCCCCAAAGCTTCACTCCAGTCCGATGGCTGGTGTTCCCAGTGCCCGGCGTGGGCATGAAACAAAATGTGCATTAGAGAAAACCTCAAAATGCCCCACAGTCTCCACAAGGTGAGTCACATAGCAGAAGAAAAAGTAGAACAGTGGCCCTAAGGAAGAGGGACGGTGGCCGGCCCTCAGACGCCACCTGGTCGGCAGTGGTGGGACTGCGGCTCTGGCTGGGGGGCTGCGGGGTGGGTGGGCTGCCCTGGAGTGGGGGCACCGGGAGGCGGACGAGGATGGCCGGCGGGAGGTAGATGACTGACAGGTAGACAGACAGGTGTGGCTGGAGGACGGACCGACGGATAGAAACGCAGGTACACAGGTATAGATGGATGGGAGATATGAAGTGTATGTTTTACACATAAACATATTTATATGTTAGATTTTAAATATTGTATACAACATATATTTTATATATATATTTGAAGGGGATTCCCTGTATTTAATCTTAAAGTGGATGTTTTACACATAAATATATTTATATGTTATATTTTAAATATTATATATAACATATATTTTATAGATATATTTGAAGGGGATTCCCTGTATTTAATCTTAAAGTATACGTTTTACACATAAATGTATTTATATGTTACATTTCAAACATTATATATAACATATTTTTTATATATATTTGAAGGGGATTCCCTGTATTTAATCTTAAAGTATATGTTTTACACATAAATGTATTTATATATTTTAAATATTTTACATAACATATATTTTATATATATATTTGAATGGGATTCTTGTATTTAATCTTTAACTCAGTTTCTATGAAAATCTCTACTTCCCTCTCTCTGTTCTACCACAAAACACACAACAACTTACATACATTTATATTTATAATATATATAATTATATATAGTGTCTATAATTATATAAAACATATACATATACTTACATATATATTTATATATATAAAACAGCTGGATTTGATGCGCTAATACTTGGTTGAGTTTGAGGTGATGAACACAGGTCTGTGGTTTTCTTCTTGAAATGTGTTTTGGTATCAGTAGAATGCCGGTCCCCCACAAGAGTTGGGAAGCGCCCTGTCCTCTTATATTTTTTGGAAACGAGTGTATGAAATTCGCACGATTTCTCCCTTAAAGCTTTTGTGTCATTCACCAGTGACGCCATCTGGAGTGGAGTATTTTCGTGTGGGAGGGCAGGGTTTTTTTCACTATGATTTCAATTTCTTTGGTAAATGTAAGACTATTCAGATGATCTGTTTCTTCCCCAGTGAGCTTGGTGGTTCACCCATCCAGAAACTGGTCCACTTCATCTTAGCTGTTGAAGGTACGTGTGGGCAGAGAGGCAGCTGTGCTGCCGGGTTTACCTGAAACCCTGAGGGAAGGAAGCGCCCTCCCTGGCAGGAAGGCCTGCGGGTAAAGCCCCCGTGCGTGAGATGTTCCAGTGGTGTCTTCTCTTGGGACCTCCTGGGAGTCTCCGTCCGGTGTGTCTGCTGCTTCTCACTCGTGGTGCCTTCTTCCTCGCGTGTGCTGTGGTTTTCTGCCGTGGACTGGGGTCACCAGACTCTGGCAGGAGCCCCGAAGGCCCGGAAGAGGCAGTGTCCTCTCTGAAGTCTCGCTTTGCCTCTGCCTGGCTCTTCCCCATCCAAGGCCGCTCCACGTGACTTTCTCAGCCAGTGGTTTTCTGGACCATAAAATTAATGTCAATTTGAGCTTCAAACTCTGTAAGGGGCGGGGGGGGGGGGCCTGGATTGTCACTTCTCGGGGGAGACGTTCTCTTTTTTTTTCTGGCCTCACCGTGTGGCATGTGGAACTTCCCTGAGCAGGGATCGAACCGGCGCCCTCTGCAGTGGAAGCACAAAGTCCTAACCACTGGACCACCAGGGAATTCCAGGGGAGACATTCTAATCACCCACTGCTCAGACTCAGGAAGAATGCTTCCTTGCTCCCTCCTTCAGACGATGGGGGGGGGGCTTCCCTGGGCCCCTCTCACTGAGGGGATGCAGCCTTTAGGAGTCTCAGCTCTGACCACCCACCACGCGGCCCCACCTCCCACTTAGCTTGTAGAACCAAAGTCCCAGAATGCACGAGGACACAGTGGTACATCCACCGGTGTGGCAGAGCCGTGAGTGGACCCCAGTCACCGGCACAGTGTGGGTGGAACCCACCAACACACCTGGATGGAAAGGACCCTGGAGCAAAAGGACACAAGAGATACATAGTGTGTGATGGCATTTGTGTGACCCTTGGTAACAGGACTCATTCGGTTGGAGAACTGAGGAGAGTGGGGCCTCAGGGGCGGCGAGGGACAGCAACTTAGAAGTGGGCGTTCCTCAGGTGCCGGAATGTTCTATGTCTCGATCTGAGGGCTGGTTGTAGCAGGGTGGTCAGCTTGTGCCGTTACTGAGGTCTGTGTGCACGTGTGTCCCCTTTCCTGTGGTTTTCTTTCAGTGCGACGTGTCCCGGGAAGGAGAAGCAGCTGCTGGGAGTCTGGGGGCAACAGTGGGGCAGCCCTGAGCACTGCCCTTCACAGCCGTCTCCAGGCCCCCCTCACTAGTCCTGTGACAGCCGGCCTGGTGTTTGTTAGTCAGCTACAGATTGAAAAGGACTTTCCGTCTTTTACCCAATAATTCCATTTCTTTTCAGCCAGAGGAATTTTCCGGGTCATGCACCTTCTCGCGTGTCTGGAGCTGGAAGGCCTCCAAGGATGAATTCAAGGTCAGAAACCACACATCTCATCAGGTGAGAGCCGGCAGGGGCCGCCCCCTCGGACTTCACAGGACTGGCTCCCGGCCAGATCAGCGCGTGCAGGAACCGAGATGCTCAAGGCGGGGGGCCCTCACCCTCTCCCACCCACCCCGCCCCATCCTGCCCTTTCATGTCGGGTGGCGGGCGGCGTCCCACGTGGGTTTTCTACTGTTTTATGGCATCTATTACTCCCCCCCCCAACCCCCCCGCAGGTTGGGCGGCCTGGTCCTCACAGAAGGAAACCGACACACACAGCAGCATGGCTGGCCGGCCCAGACCCCGGCATGGGGCCAGGACGTGTGTGGACTTGCCTGGGTTCAATGCTGGAGCCTTTCTGATGGCGAGGTGTCTTCCCAGGATGGGTTAATCGAGGCCTTCTCTGAATTCTGGGCTCTGTTGTCCTAAGTGGCATCACGCGGAGGAGGCTCGGCCGGGCCTGGAACTCCCAGGTGTGGGGGAGCATCTGCGGGCAGTGTCCCCGCAGCCGGCGGTCAGCGAGCTGGTCAGCTTCTCCAGAGCGACAGAACCCACAGGATATGCATCTGCAGAAAGACACTTACTTTAAGGCATTGACTCGGGCCATCCTGG
Organism: Balaenoptera borealis; assembly: GCF_965194805.1. Taxonomy (NCBI): domain Eukaryota; kingdom Metazoa; phylum Chordata; class Mammalia; order Artiodactyla; family Balaenopteridae; genus Balaenoptera; species Balaenoptera borealis. The sequence goes on along the minus strand of NC_138868.1, from coordinate 1,247,441 downwards.
AGGCTTGGCAGGTCCAGAATCGAATGGGGGCAGCGGGCGCAGAGACTCAGGACAGGGTTGCAGTTTGAGTTTGAAGTCAGTCTGCTGGCAAACCAGCAGAAGCCAATGCTGCAGCCAGACTCCAAAGACCACCCATCCACCAGCACAATCTCCTCTTGCTCGTGGGGAGGTCGGTCTTTTGTTTTGCTCAGGCCTTCAACTGATTGGCTGAGGTCCACCCACATCATGGGCCGCCATCTGCTTCACTCAAAATCTACCAAGTTGGGGCTTCCCTGGTGGCGCAGTGGTTGAGAATCTGCCTGCCAATGCAGGGGACACGGGTTCGAGCCCTGGTCTGGGAAGATCCCACATGCCGCGGAGCAATTAGGCCCGTGAGCCACAACTACTGAGCCTGCGCGTCTGGAGCCTGTGCTCCGCAACATGAGAGCCCGCGATAGTGAGAGGCCCGCGCACCGCGATGAAGAGTGGCCCCCGCTTGCCACAACTAGAGAAAGCCCTCGCACAGAAATGAAGACCCAACAGAGCCAAAATAAATAAGTAAATTAATTAATATTTTTTTAAAAAATCTACCAAGTTAAATGCAAATCTCATCCATAAACACCCTCACAGAAACATCCAGAATAACGTTTGCCCAAATACCCGAGCGCTGTGGCCCAGCCACGCTGACAGGGATGTGATGAGCCCTACCCTTGCCTCACACAGGACCAGCCACGCCTTCCCTGAACATGAACTTCAAATTTGCTGACCGTGTGTGAATTACTTGAGCTTTTAGACTTGGTGTGCAGGACCTCCCAATCCGGTCTGAGAACTGGTCCCTTGAGTCTCACTGAGGCAGCCGCGGGGACCCTCTGCCCCGGAGGGCACCTTCTATTCTGGGGCCCATCACCCCACATAAGTCTTCCCTCTGCAGAGGACTGGGGTGCTTCTGCAAACCGCTCTGCTCCCTCCCCCAGGGGACAAGGCCTGTGAGGCCCCTCTTTCCCTTTTTGAAAGGAGCTGGGGCGCTCGCAGCAAAAGCTGGGCTCTCAGGCTCTCATTTCCCCGGACCTGGATGCAATGATGCCACTGCGCTTCCACTCTTTCCTTCCTTTGGGAGGTCGTATTCTCGCTGAACTTCTGCTGTAAAATAACCTGTGCCCTCTGGGTAAGTCAACAGCATCCATGGGAGCAAGGCAGCATCAGGCCTTGGGAACAAAGTGACACTGGTTAGACCCTGGTTCTGGATTTACTGGCTCTGTGGCTTGGGGCAAATTCCTTTACCTCTTGGTCCCCTGTTTTTTAATTATACATTTAGGATAGAGTATATAAAACGTTTAACTCGGTTAACATTTAAACTGGCACATGAGGGTATATAAAATGTTTAACTCAGTTAACATTTAACGTGCCACATGACACTCAGCAAAAGTTAGCTATTGTTATTATTTTTCAATCATGTTTTCATGTTAAGGGAAGCACTAAATTAGATTTAGTGCCCTGAGTGGAGTGGGCACCTCCAGCTGGCAGGGAGCGTTCCTGGCCGAGGACAGCAGGCCAAAAGACGCCAGGCCCTCCTGGTGCCAGGGCTTGTCCTCGGGGATGTGGAACCACTGACCCCTGGGGGTCAGGGACAGCCTGGGGAGGAGGTGCCACTGGCCAGCCGAGGTCCTCGCTGGGGCCCGTGGGGGCCTGTCCCAGCCTTGCCTGCCCTTCGCTGGGCCTGGGGTCAGGGAGGAGAAGCCGTGACAAGGAGGGGTCTGGGATGACACAGGTCTTTATCTCGGTGATCCCGGGGCTGAACGGGGCCCCGGGAGGGGAGAGGGGGCTCCGGGTAAACACGGGGGAGGGCAGTCGGGGCGGATGAGTGGGGACATGGGGACAGTCTCAGTCCTCTGCGCCCTCTGGTACCAGCTCCTCGTGGGGTGGCTGAAAGTGGGCAGTGGCTTTGGAAGGCCTGAAGTCCAGCCCGGGGCTCCCCGCAAGCCGCTGGCATCTGGCCTGGTGAGTGGCCGAGGAGCCCCACCGCCCTGGGGACGCCAGCCTCTCCTGTGACATGGCCCTCACAAGGCCTCGGAAACCTCACTGGGCGCGAGGGGCAGGAAGGGGAGCCTGCAGCCAGCCCGGGAGAGGCACGGGGGCTCCAGGCCCAAGTCTGATGGTCACCAGTGACCTGACCTTTCCCACACCTGGAGGCCATGGGGGCCCAGGAAGGAAGCCTCCCTGCCGAGCCCAGCCTGTACGTCCTGTGGGCCCAGGAGGGACACGAGCCCCAGGCAGGCGCCCCGTGCCGCCACCTCCCCGCCATCTAGGTCCCCAAATGGAGAGATGCCCAGGGTGTGCGTGAGCTGTCACCTCCCCCCACCCCCAGAGCAGAGGGCATGCATGTCCCCCAGGGCCCTGTCCCTCTTCTGCCCTCCCGGCATATTTTATAAACCGAGGCCCTCGGCGCTGGCTGGGTGTTCTGTCGTGGTCACAGGCAGGACAGACAGGCGGACACAGGGGTCACAATCCCACCTGCTCCACCCGTGCTTGGGGCCTCGCCTAGGTGTGCCCGCTCCGTGCCTGGGGCTCAGCCGCCGGGGAATGCAGACACCATGGGGCCAAGCTCAAGGGCGGCTGCCAGACTGGAGGAGCCCACCCCCCAGAGGCCGACCCCCAGGCAGGGGTCTTTATCCTCCTTACTGGTGTCCCCGGGGAGAAGCAGGGAGCCCGAGACGCCGTGGGTGCTCAGTAAACGTGAAGACAAATTGGTGCGTGATCTGCATCTAATAACAAAAGCCTCAGCCCAGGAACCAGCGAGGACAAGGCTGGGGCTGGAGAACACATGTATTCAAAGGAATCGAAGGTCCCGCTGGACACGAAGTCTCAGCCGTCGCTCTTTCCCCTCAGTTCTGATCTCAGCTGCAGGGCTGGCTCAGACAGGAAGTGTGGAGGGAAAGGGGCAAGAGGGAGGGTCCCATTAGGGCTGGACCTGGCAGCGGGCTTGTTGGAGATTTCAGGGCTCTGGGAGCTTCGAAGCTGTCGGGTACCCAGGTCAGGGGAGAAGGAGACTCCTTGTGGTGATGGCAGAGGGGTCACAGGACAGGCCAAGGACGTGACAGGGTCATTCCATTCCTTGGGACTCAGGAAGCACTAAGTACTCCTGGGTCTGGGAGACAGCCCAGAACTGAGATGGGGCTCTGGCCACGTCCTGGGGAGAGCAGACTCTCCTGAGGTCTGAGCCTCAGATCTTGCACTGGGAACAGCAGACGGGCACACAGCAGCACACGGGCACGCCGCAGCTGGAGCCACAGCAGCCCATGTTCTGGCGGGTGGAGGGTGGAGTAGGTCAAGGAGCAGGTGGGGAGAGAGGGCAGGTGCTCAGGTGTGGAGCCTCCTGGGCCAGGAGCCTCTATATACCTGCCAGGGCCAGGTGAGATCTGGGCACATGGTCACCTCCTGGTTCCTGTTTGTGCCTTTTCTCTGGGGTAATTGTATTTGTTTGTTTGCTTGTTTAATCTCAAAATAACCTCAGTGGTGTCGTGGTTTTGCACTTTTTCTTTAGTTCATGATTTTCTATCACACGCTCCCTGAGAAACAGCAGAGTCCCCATTTCTGTGTCAGCTGAACATGATGGGCAGGGTCCTTGGCCCGACGCTCTGTCCATCTTTGCTGCCTCTATTAGTTTTCCGGGGCCACTGGAGCAAATGGCTATAGCTGGGAGGCTTACTCTCTACCAGCTCTGGAGGCCAGAGTCCACACCAAGGTGTCGCAGGGCTGTGCCCCCCCGAAGGCCCTGGGGGGGCTCCCCATTGCCTCCTCCAGCTTCCGGGGATCTCTGTCTTCACACAGCTTCTCTCCCCTGTGCTGTGTGTCTGCACCGCAAGTCTTCACTTCTCTTCTGAGAACACCAGCCGTCTGATCAGGGACCATCCTCATCCAGTGCAACCGCATCTTAAGTAAATTACATCCACCTCCTACCTCCCACCCCCCACCCCCAGTGAAGGCGGCCTGCAAGCTCTGCCCCGACAGGCAACGCTGAGCGCCCGCGAGCAGAGCCTCTCAGCATGGGCGGGGCTGCAGGACAAGCCTGGGGGGTGACAGGCACATGGCTGCCAAGTCCAGTCCCCTGGAACCATTGCCTGGGTGCAAGCCCCACCCCTCCTCCCTGCCAGTCCTGTGACCTCAGGCAGTCAGGCAGCCTCCCTGGCCCTCAGTTTACCCATCTATAAAGTGGGGTCAGCAGTGACTGCTTTAGGGTTGCTCAGTGAGAGTGGATGAAAAGCCACCGGCCCTCCGCAGGTCCCCCGAGGGCACAGAGACCATGTCATTCTTGTTCCCTGTCATCTCCTGGGCCCCGAGCTCTCAGCGCGGCCCCTCTCCCCATGCCCTTCTGCAGCCCCCGCCCCCCCCCCGCTCCCCCACCCGCCGGTCGTGGCCCTGGGCCTCGGGGTTGAGGGGAGCCGTCTCTGAAGAGCAGAAAGAACGAGGTGGGCGAGCAGAGGCTGCTGCGAAGTCCGTGGGCGCCCCCTGGTGCCGCGAGCTCCGCGTCTGCGGGCAGTCAGGCAGGGACCCAGGGCTCTGAGCAGGGACAGTCTGGAACTGGCCATCCGGCCAGGCTGGTCCCCTGGGCTGCGAGCTCAGAGCAGCCGGTACCACGGCCCCTTCCTCCCAGGAGCAGACCCCTGGCACGGAGGCGACCCACGTTCTCCTCTGGCCCCTTCCCTCCTTGTGTACCTCACTGAGCTGTCCCAGAGCTGGGAGGGACTGGGCAGGGGAGTGTGACCAAAGCAAGCCCCTCGCCTCGGTCAGGAGGCCTACAGGCTCTTCGCCCTGTGCCCCAGCGGTCGGGCAGGTCTGCGCCCTCAGACCCCTGCACTTGCCTGTCCCTCCACGGCGCAGGCCGGCCCCCTGGGCCCTGGGTCCACCTGGTGCAGGCCCACGAGGACGTGGCTCTGCCTTTGCTGGCCGCTGGGTACCCCTGACCTTGTCCCCGCATCCAAGCCCCATCCTCATCACCCAGGGGTTGTCTGTGTCCTGGGTAGACTCTGGTCCTCGCTGTGACTGTCGCCAAGTTGCTTCTGCTTCCTGAGCCTCTTTTTCTCAGCCCTGAAATTGCCATGGTAACAGTAGGGGCCATCCCTACCAATGAGAAAATCAAGTGGGAAGATGCTCCACGGGGCCTCCTCAGGTGTGGACGGGAGTGAGAGGGCGCCACCTGGTGGCAGAAGATGCACATGGCGGGGGACCGGCCAGTGGAAGCAAGGCTGTTGGCCTGGACACCTTCTGTGCAGGGGGAGAGACCAGCTGGCCTCCAGGGTCTGGGGTCTGCAGGAATCTGCTGAGGTCTCAAGGGCCTGTGTCCCCAGCTGGTCAGGAACCCGCATGTCCACGGAAACACCTGGAGGTTCTGATGAGATTACAGCCTGGGCCACCCAGATACAAAAGTGCGGAACCAAAGTCCACAGGACCAGGCCAACAGGTGGCCGTTGTCTGGAGTCTGGAAGGCAGTTATTTTGCTTGTATCATTTATCTAATTTTCATCATAAAGTAACCCTTAAATTCAGTCTCTGTCTAATCAACGGAAGAGTTACAGGTACAGCCTAAGAGCCCTTGACCTGCCCCCAAATGCCAGCACATGGTAACATAATTGGGGAGCATCCCAGAGAGGATTTTGAAAAAGGTCTATGATCCGAGGTGGACTTGGATGGAGGTTCGCAGGGAGAAAACTGGCCCTGGGGGGACGCAGAGGTGTGGGAGGAAAGGGCTTCAGACACAGGCCAGTGCTGGCCTCTGTGAGGCCAGGGGACAGGGTTCCTGCAGATGATGGAGGAGGGAGAGTCAGGATGAACAGCCGGTGCTGCAGGCCTGTGACATCTGAACAGCTGCCGGGTGCTGAGAGCACAGGGAAAACCTAGGACAAGCTCAGAACTGCTGGGGAGGGAGGTGGGGGCTCCTGCCTTCCCTGAGCCCCGCGGGGTGCTCTGCAGGAGCCCCAGATCCCGCACCTGTCTTCTCCCCCGAGACAGAGCAGCTGCACCCATCCCTCACCTTGTGCACCCTCTGGCTGCAGGCATCGCCCAGGCAGCTGCGGCCTCCCACAAGAGGAACTGCCCCAAGCCAGGCTCCACCCACCCTGGGTCACAGACGGAGACCTCATGACTCGGCAGGCAGTGTGGACATCAGCACACTTGCACTGGTTCCCTACGACCCTGGGTGCCCAGCAGGGATGTAGGGGCATCACGACCACGGGCCCAGATGACACTTGCACGGCCAGCAATATCGCAGCCAGCAAGCAATCAATATTGCCACAAGTAGCAAACATTGTAGCAAGCGGCACACCGTGCAGGGAGCCCCCGCCACACACACACACACACACACACACACACACACACCCCGTGCAAGCTCAGCCCCCTCCCCTGGGAGCAGCTGCAGGGCGGTCACACTGCGGGCGCCTTCACCCGCTTCGTTGCCTGAGTGGCCGGCTACGGGGAGGGCTCAGCACGGGGTGAGGGTGCTGGTCCGGAGCGCACAGCGAGCCGGGCCGTGGATGCTCGGGGCCTTGCTCACGTCTCTCGCACACCAACCAAGGCTGCGGGGCCGGGACAGAAACAAGCTGAGTAACAGCATCCGTGTTGCCCTTCGCCGAGCCGCAGGTTCGATGGGACGCGCTGCCCTGCAGGTGGCAGGAGCGGGCGCTGGGCTGGGGCCTGGAGGCTCATTTCTGCTCCAGGGCAGGGCTGGGCGGGGCTGCAGGGGGCGGGGAGGAGCCGGGCCCCCCTGACAAGGTGGCAGCTTCTCCCATACAATCCAGGCCACACGACCTCCATCCTGCACATTAATTTTCCGCCTAAAGCCTTCCTCTGGGATAAAGCCCTCCGCCTTGGCACCAATAGCCGTGATCTGACCAAGAGCCGCTGGTAAGAGCCCTTCATTCCCTGCTGTCGGAGTTCTATGACCAGCCCTTCCGTGTGAGCCGAAAGCAAGGGCTCCGTGAACAGATTCCTTTTCTGTAAAGATGGAGAGGTTTCTGTGTCAGCCAGGACGGGGTGGGGTGGGGGGGTGGTAATTACATAATTAAGTCACTACACGGATATGCAGAAGCTTAGCTTTGCATGGGCATCAGTGACTAGTAGGTGTTTGTCATCCCCCAATCCACACTGCAAGTGAGAAAAGTCACGGAATTTGCCCATCTTATTCTTTCCACTGAAGCACCGTTGGTCCTCGTTATTCTGGCCACGTCCCTTTGTCATTAAAAAGCCCACAAATACAGGTATCTTTAGATAACCAAATTAAACTGATAGCCAAACAAATTCAGAGTGCGGTCGATCACTCGCTAAATATAATGACAAAGGTTGTTACCATTAATATCTAGAGGATTTAAAAATTGAAGAATACACCAAAACCCACATAAAATGAGCAAGCTAAGATGTTAGCCACATGTATGAAAAATGTTCACCATTTTGTTAAAAAAAAAAAAGAAGAAAGAAAGAAACAAAAGAAAAGAAACAACTGGGAAAGGAAAGAGAGGAGCCCTTTCTATCTCCGAGGGCAGCCTGGGAAGGTGTTATCAGCCTCAGCTTTTGCTCTGAGGCCAACTGACTGCTGAGCCCCATGGCAGCGGAGGGAGGTACAAAAGCATTTCTGGAGGCAGCCTGGCAGAATGTACCACAACCTCAAACTCTCCCTGTGCTTGGAAACAGCAATTTCCCTGCTGCAGTTTTATCTACGGAAGCACCAACAGCCTGATGCATAAAAGTGGCGCTGGTTAAAGATTTCCAACATTATAATGGAAGCGGGACAGCCCCACTTCAAATAATATTAAGCCATTAAAGTCCTGGACGTAAAAAAGATTAATGCCCTGGGAAATACACAGATAGACAGCTCTATTTGCATAATCGCACACATTTGCAAGGAAAAAGTCAGGGCAGATGTAGCAAAAACTGGAGGACTCTCCAAAAAGTGCTAAGTCTGCACACGTCTGGGTGGTGAGATTCGGTCAACTTCGATTTATGTTTCATTCTTTTCTATAATAAAAAAATTATTCCAATTTGTCCAAAATCTAGTGTTATTTTTAAAGACACAGTGCATTACAGGGAACTCACAGTAACAATGGCCTAAACAAGGTAGGATTTTAAAACTCAATCACAGTTTTAAAGTCTAGATATGCATTGAGGCTCTTTACGAAGAGGCACCAACAGATACTCAGGTGTTCAAGCGCCTTCTGTCTTTCTGCTCCAGGCTCCTAGCAGGAGGAATCCATCCTTCATGTCTTAAGATGGCTGCTGGAGCACCCGCCATTGCATCAGCATTCTAAAAAGCAGAAGGGAGCACAGAGGGAAAGACCAAAGAGTGCACTAGCCAGCAGAGTGTGTTCCTTTCGAGAAAGAGAGTTGAACACAGAACTACCATATGACCCGGCCACCCCCCGCTCCACCTCCTAGGTGTAGACCCAAAGAATTGAAAGCAGAGATTCAAATAGATATTTGCACACCCATGTCCACAGCAGCGTTATTCACAATAGCCGAAATGTGGAAACAACCCAATCTCCATCAACAGGTGAGTAGATACACAAAATGTGGTCCATCCATGCAGTGGACTAGTACTCAGCCTTAATTAAGAAGGAAGGACATTCTGACACAGGCTACAAGCATGGATGAACCTTGGGGACATTAGGTTCAGTGAAATAAGCCAGACACAAAAGGGTAAATCCTGTGTGATTCCACTCCCGTGAGGTCTCCAGAGTCATCACATCCAGAGAGACAGGAAGCAGGATGGCGTGGCCGGGGCTGGGGGAGGGGAGGGGAGTGAGTGTTATGCGGGCAGAGTGTCGGGGGGAAGATGGGAGGTTCTGGAGATGGTGGTGTGACGGTAACACAACCATGTGAATGTGCACTTAAAAATGGTTAAGATGCCAAAGTTTACGTTGTATACATTTTAGCACAACTGGAGAGAACAGAGGGAACAAAGGAAAGCAAGAAGGGTAAAGAAGGCTCCTGCCTGCCAGGATGTTTGACAACATGTTACCATCCTTTCTGGGCGTCCGGGATGCGCGCGTGTGGCCACAGCTGGTGCGAGCGAGGCCCGGACACACGCGGCGGCAGCGCAGGGCTCCATCCTGGGGGGAGGGGCTGGGGGCCGGGCAGCCTCGTGTGTCTGGAGTGGGGAGCTGGCGGGAAGGCCTCGGGCGAGCAGGTGGGCGAGGAGGCGCCAGGGCTCTGTCTCTGGGGGAAAAGGGGTCCAGAGCCATGTGCTGTCTGCTGGCTCTGCCGGCTGAGGAGCCGGAGTTTCCTGAAAGCAGCGGGAAGCTGATGAGGGTATCAGTCAGGGCGGGGGGGCCGCACCTCTGGATGCCCGGGGGCGCTGCAGGCCCGGGGGAGGCAGGGTGGCCCCGCAAGAGGGGTGGGCAGTGGGATTGAGCTGGGGGCCTTGGTGCCAGAACCCAGAGACGGGGCCGGTGGGGGCTGCCTGACAGCTGCTCTGAGGAGGGGTCTGGGGCCTGGGCGAGGACGAGGCCCAGCGACCGCGGGGTCTCTGAGCTGGCGGCACGGGTTGGCGATGCCTTTCACCTGAACCATCACCCGGGGGATTGGGTCTGTGGGGAGGGCGGGGACTGCATTCCTGCCACCCGGGTACCGAGGCTGGTGTCCCGAGGCCCGGGGTCCGCAGAGGAGCTGGCGGCGTCCGGTGCATGTGGGGCACTCGGGCGGGGCCGGCACAGCCAGAAGACAGACACCAGGGCGTGGCTGGGGGTGAGAGCAGGGCTGCCGCCCGTGTTCTGGTGGGTGGAGGGGGAGCAGGTCAGGGCGCAGGTGGAGGGGAAGGGGCCGGGGCCGGACCCCTGTGCCGGGCGCCCTCTGACCCCCGCTGCGGCTCTGCCCTTCCAGGACCCCTGTCTGTGACCCCCACCTCCTCCTGTGCTGGTACTGACCCCCCACCGGGGCCCTGGGCTCTGGGGTCTGGACGCTGGGTCCCTGTGAAGCGGGGCCCCTCAGTGTCCGGGGACAATGACCGACCCCGGTGCCCACCCGCAGCCTCAGCTCCCAGACCACCCCAGAGGGTCCGGCATCCTGCCCCCTGGGCCTGCGTGGATTGGGGGATGGAGAAGCCCCCTGCCCTCCCCCTAAGGCCGTTGCCCAGGCTGAACGCCCATCCGTCTCCCACCCAGGGGTCCCCGGACCCTCCCCATCGGCACTGCCGGCCCAGAGCCCGGCTGACCGCCCGGGTGGCCAGGCCGGGAGCCGACGCGTCCCCCCCGTGGGGCCGTCCGGAGGTGGCGTGACTCGCGTGGTGTCACAGATACTCCCACAGGGACCCCGGAGAGACCTGCAGAACGTTACAGCCAAATGAAAGCGAAGCCGAGGGGGAGGCAGATGTGGCCACTGTAAACAGTCTGGTTTCTGAATGTGAACCAGGCTCTGGCCCAGGACTTCAGGTAAACATCTGTGTCAGCGGCCAGCCCCACCTCCGGGGAGGCCCGGGGGTCTGCAGCGCCTGCTCTGGGACACGCCAGAGTGACCGCCGAGACGCTTCGTAATTAGACGAAATTGGTCTTGCATTCCTTCACTAAATCCCCAAGATCGCTGCAATTTTAGGTCTTCTCAAAAATGAAAACATTTGGTAATTAAATGATACAAGTGAAAAAAAGCATAGAATGTTCTGTCAACTGGAAAATACCAATTAAGGAAGCAGTTCTGCCTTTCCGCCCACCTTGGGCTGAGCTGGGCGCTTCTCTGGCTGTGCGGAGTCTGCTGGGAGAAGGGTCTGGGCCAGGGTCCCTCCCTGGAGACCCCCCACCCCCACCCCGCCCCAGTGGAGGTCGGATGGGCCGGCTGCTGGGAGGGGGCCCGCTGACCGTGGCTCTGGGACAAGGGGATTTGGGGCTGGGAGGCCCCAGTACTGCCTCCAGCTGTGTGGCAGCACCAAGGACAGTGGCCTTGCTGGCAAATGTCAGTGATTAGTTTGTTTCCCTGCTGGCTGGCTGGGTCCCCTGCCCTGTCCTTCACTCTGGGAGGAGGACATCGCCTGATGGTGGTGGGGTGGGGATTCGTGTGCATTCGGCCTGGCTTGCCCCACCTCCTGGCCTGGGAGCTTCCTTCCCCACCTGCCCTGCTCAGCACCTCCCCCATCGGGGCTGGTCTGGGTCAGGTCTCTAAGTGTGGAGCTCAGTTTGTGTTTGCGGACCTCAGCTTCTCCCCTCATTTCTCGACTGAGATTCCCCTCCCACCTGCAGGCTCAGAAGCCCTCAAACGTCGTCGGTAGGGAAAAGTGTCACCCCTGCCACGCCCGACCCGAGGTGGCTTTGAGACCACGTCCCTGTGCAGCCCACACGCTAAGAATGGGATTTACATGTTTGAATAGTTGGATAAAAATTGAAAGAATAATACTTTGTGACACATGAATATTACATGAAGTTCACATTTCAGAGCCCGCAGTTCACATGCATTCTGTCCCAGAGCACAGCTGCCCCATCCATTTGCAGACTTTCTGTGGCCACTTTCTTGCTCAGATGGCAGAGCTGAGTTGCTGCTACAGAGCCCACGTGCCTGCAACACCTACACTATTTATCGTCTGTCCCCTGTGTAAACTGTCTGCAGACTCTGCCCTACAGGCCCACCCAGACATCGTCTCAGCTCAGGAGAGAATTGGTCCCGGGCTCAGGTCTCCGTCCCTCGGCCTTTTGCGTGGAGCGGGTAGAGCTTTAGAAAGAGCTTCAGCTGAGTGTTTGAATGCTGTCTCAGGATCCCTGGGCTTCGAGAAATTCTAGTCAATACATGTACATATTTCTAGAACACTAACTTGCAATGGGCAAGGAGGGTGGAAACCAGGGGGCTGAGAAGAGGTCCTGGCTCTCAAAGGTGTCTGAGCAACCCATAAAGACACAAAAGAAACATCATGTGGTACCTCGGGCCGAGCGTGGGCCCAGCGGGGTCCGCCTGGGGGACCAGAGCTCCAGCCTGCAGAGGGATAAGGCTGGACTCGATTCTCAGCCTCTCTGAGTTGGGTCCCATCTTTCCAATGGTGCGATGATAAACCAGTGGGCGTGTGTCACGTGTCTGCTTTTTTGGGAGAACATAATTGCTGGGTCCAAAGCAATGATGATTGCAGTGCATATAATTACACACACCCAGGTCTGTACATACACCCGCAGCTGCAGTGTGACCGACGGCGTGGTTTTGGATGAAAGTGCTGCCGGATCAGAAACGGGGGCTTCTGTGGTCACTCTGAAGTGGATCATCCCGTGAAGGGCACAGCAAGTTCTCAGTGCTTTGCGTGGGAGAAGCATTTCCTGAGACGCTAAAATAGCAATTTTTATAGCTTGGTGGTAGAACAGTAATTTTTAAGAAGACAGATGGCCTGGCTGCTTCTCTTGACGAGGCAGCGCCCCACTGCTCTCGGTGAAGCGTGGGTTGTCAGCTCACACGGGGTTCGGGGCACCAGGGGCCACCGACCCGGAGCAGCAGTGTCCCCTCCCTCAGGGCTTTGTGCCTTGGTGACCAGATGCTGCAGCACCGCCAGTGCTGTGTGCCGTTCCTATCAAACCCCTGCTTGCCCTGGGCAGGACCCTCGACACATCCAGCTGGTGGGGGGGGGGGGTGCGGCACCCTCACAGCTGGCCTTCGTGCTACAGTTTGTGGCAGAGGGGAGGGGAGAGGAAAGTGACGGTTTACCTGTGAGCTGTGAGGACCAGGACACCTCACGCCCCCATTGCCGGTCCCGTCCCCAGTTCACACTGAGGAACTGAGGCTGGGGAAATGAAGTAGCTCACTCAAGGTCACACACACGGAGGGCCCATCACCCCGAAAAGCTTTGCTTGCGTCAGATGTTGTGTGTGAACATCCGTAAAGAGTCTGAATGATGTAACCTCCCTCAGAGCCAAAAACGTTTTCTTCTGGCGGCAGGAAAAGTACAGCGGGTCACGGCGATTCAGTCAATGCCAGTCTCGTGTTTGCCCTCGTTCTGGGTCTCAGCTGACAGCCCGGGGCCCCTCACCTTGGCAGGCCTTGCACTGCTGTCACCGCCCCCTCCCGATGCCACAGGTTGCTCGAGTCCCTACCTGAGTTCTGGCTGAGCCCAGCTGTTTCCTTCCTGGTTGCTCACTCCACGTGGGCACAGTTGAGGTGTCAGAAATCCCGGGAGGGAAAGCCCCGTGCTGAAGGCCACGTCCCTGTGGTTCCCTTTGCCCTGGTATCGTGGACCCTCAAGTCCTGCCTTCCTTGGGAGTCATAACAGGATCCTCAGAGACAGAACAACAAATGTACATACATGTATGTGTATGTATACGGAGAGATTCATTATCAAGAATTGGCTCGTGTGATTACAGAGGCTGGTGAGTCCAAAATCTGCAGTGCGGGCTGGTGGGCTGGAGACCCAGGAGAGCCCAGGGTGCAGATGAAATCGAAGGCCGTCAGCTAGAGAACTCCCTCCTGCTTGGGGAGATGGTCTTTTGTTCCAGTCAGTCAGGTCTTCAACTGATTAGACGAGGCCCTCCACACTACGGAGGACAATCTGCTTCCTGAAATTCTAAAGGCTGTTTAAATGCTAACCTCATCACCAAACTCCCTCAAAGCTCCTCACGCCTTTGTAACCCCTCCCTCCACTGACTGCCTGACCCACCTCATCCCCACGTGACCCCTGATCTTTCTGTCACTGCGTATTAATTCGAATTTTTTACAGAAGTGGAATGATAACGTGTGTGCTCGTTGGGGCTGGTTTTTCCACTCAGTACAGTACTTTTGAGGCTCATCCATGTTCCTGCTGGCTAGGGTCCAGTTTTCCAATGTGCATCCTTGTTAAGGATGGCATCTGATGTGTAACAACATCACACTGTGGTTTTACTTTCTTTTCTCCAGTGACTAAGAATGGTGAGCCCTTTCTCCATGTGCTTACTTTCCATTTGTATGTTTCAGTGAAATGACCATTGCATTTCCGCCCACGTTTGAATTGGGTTGTTTGTTTTCTGAGGGTTGAGATTTGAGAGTTATTTCTACATTCTTGCCCTTTATCAGATACGTGGTTTGCAAACATTTTATTCCAGTCTGTGCATGTCTTTCGCTTCCTTTCTCTGTGTCTTTTGAAGAGCTGAAGCTGCAGTTTTTAATTTTGATAAAGTCTAGTTTATCAATTTGTTCTTTTATGAATCATGCTTTTGGTGTTGTATCTTACGAAGTCTTTGCCTAATCCAAGTTCACAAAGTCTTTCTCCTATATTTTCTTCTAGAGGTTTTATATTTTCATGCTCTACATTTAGCTCTATGATACATTTTAAGTGAATTTCTACAGACAGTGAGAGGCACAAATGGAATTTCATTCTTTGACATATGGATATCCAATTGTTCCAGCCTTTGTCTATCCAACCAGTGTTGAAAAGATCATCTTTTCTCCACTGGATTAACTTGGCACATTACTGAAAATCAGTTGTCCATAAGTGTGTGGGTCTCTTTCTGAATTCTATATTCTGTTCTACTGACTTATTTGTCTACCTTTATGTCAATGCCATGCTGTCTTGATTGCCTGTAGCTTTGTAAGGAGTCTAGAAGTCACAGATACTGGTCCTCCAACTTTTTTCTTCTTCTTGAAGTTCTTTTGTTTTTTCTAGGTCCTTTGCATTGCTCTGTGAGTTTTGTAATCACCGTGGCAGGGCTCAGCCCTCCCCAAATCCTGGAGGAGAGGGTGTAATGGGCTGCCTGGGCTGCAGCTGTCCCATACGTGATGCCCTGTGACTCTGAAGGCCTGGAGCCCTGGAAATCTGCTCCTTCTTCTGGTGCAATCATCCCGAGGAGGCCCTTTGCTGGGAAGAGGCTGATCCGGGGGTAGGAGGTGAGGAGCAAGGAGAAGATTCTCAGTCAGGAAGACAAGGGGCATCCTTCCCAACTCTCTGCCCCAAAGTTGTTGGGTGTGGACTCCCAGGTGTCCTGATTCGGGACCAAGGTGAGGGCGGGTGGGAGCAGGAGGTCGTTGCCCTTCTTGTCCCGGAGCGTTCGGGCTCAGGACAAGCACGGACACATCCCTGCTGCCTGTGTGCGGATTCTCCCAAAGTGGATCCACACCACCTCCTCTCAGGAGACAGGACACTGCTTGCAGCATTGAGCTGACAGCTTTCCCAGGTTTTTCCAAACCAGTTTCAACAACACATAGGTACCAACCATCGCCACTGACCTGGCATCAGCCAGGACCGTCTTCCCTGCCGGGTCCCTGATGAGTGGCCAGCACTCCCTGGAGGGTTTGTTTCCCTGCGGCCGGAGGATGGGGGCTCCGGGCACCTCTGCTGGTGATGCTGTCCTGTGACCAGGAAGGTCTTCACCTGGTGATCCTCAGACACCCAGCCCTGTGCTCGAAGTCGCTCCCTGTGATGTCGCCACAGCGACCCCCATGAGCAGACGCTGGGCTGGGTGCTGGGGCGGGAAGTGGGGTCTGCTGGGCAGTTACAGATGCTATTGGGCGCTTTGGGGCGAGTTAATTAGATGCAGCTCCAGGCTTAGAGGCCGGGGAGATGGAGAGGGTGTGCTGACCCCTGACCTTGGGCGCGATGCCCTTTGCTCTGAAGTCTCAGTCTCCTCAGGGCATCGCTCTGATCTCATGGCCTCACAAAGAGCCGCTTCCTTAGTTTATGTCCCAGGTAAGAGTTTCAGGAGACAGTTGTGGGTACCATCCTAAAACAATGGCCAGGATGGTGGGTCCCAATTTATCACATGATAGGCTCACACATTTATTCACTGGCTGTGCACTGAGGCCTCCTCTAGTTCTGGGGATTGAGTAGAGAAGCACTTGGTACTTGACCCCATCCAGGGCCGGGCGCCGCGTCCTTCCCCTCCCAGCCCTCGTGTGACCGCCCGCCTCCGCCCCCTGGTGTTTGGTACCTGGTCCCACCTGTGCTGCAGCCTCTCCCTTGTGCCAAGCCCGGATGGCCCTGCGTCTGAGGCCAGCGCGACCCGAGACTCATTCAGCTTCTCAGGTGCTCCCGACTCCAGGGATACTCAGCAAGCGGGACCAGGAGCCCCCAGCCCAGGACTGGGGTCAACCGCTGAGCTCCCGCCCCAGGCTCACGGCTCTGAGCTGCTGGGTCTTCTGCCCCCAGAAGCCGTTCAGTTCACCCCACGTGGGTGTTTCTGGCTTCAGGGTCAAAGTTGGCCTTTCCCTGAACAAGGTCCACCTCTTCCACAGACCCTCCCACTGACAGTTGGGGGCCTGGAGGGGCAGAGGCTGTGGAAGGGGAACAGTGAGGAGACTGGGCTGAGCTCCTCAAGCCAGAGGGTCCCCAGACCTGTGTCCTCTGCCGTGAAATGGAGGTGACAGGAACCCCACAACCTCCCAGGTTGACTTTTACAAAAATGCAAAAAGTAGACATGCAAAGTGTGAACTAATTAGAGTGAATGATAGAGTTATCTTTAAATTGAAATAAATTTCTCTGGATGACGGCACAAATAGACACAAGGAGGTGACCATGAGCCCAGATCTCACCTGGCCCTGGCAGCTATATAGAGGCTCCTGGCCCTGGAGGCTCCACACCCGAGCACCTGCCCTCTCTCCCCACCTGCTCCACCCTCCACCCACCAGAACATGGGCTGCTGTGGCTCCAGCTGCTGTGTGCCCACAGCCTGTTCCTGCTCCAGCTGTGGCACAGGGGGCTGTGGCTCGTGTGGCGGCTCCTGGTCCAGCTGCTGTGTGCCCGTCTGCTGCCAGTGTGAGACCTGAGCTGCTGACCACAGACCCCAGGACTGAAGTCGTGCAGTGACTGCTGTATCCAAGTGCTCCCCGCCTTCTATCAATTTCCGTCACTCCTGTGTTTAAAACCAAGCGCCAAGGCATCTCCACAGCCTTTCCCTGACCCCAGAGACCTGTCTCCTCACTGTTGTTCTCTCCCACCCTCTTCTAGTGGTTGTGCCCCCGTGTTTCCCAGGGGGGGGTGTCCCTTGGGTGCCTCTGGAGGAATACAAGGTGCTGAGCTGCCATGTAACAAGCAAGGCAGACACCACGTGGGGAGAGTTCGCCCAAAAGAAGCAGGAAAAAGTTAATGGATATATAAAAGGAAAACTAAAAGATATGAACCACAAAAGCAGAAGGGCCTACATGTAAATAATAGGGATTTGAGACTGAGAGGAGGAACTCTGGAGGGAAAGAAATATTTGAAGAAATAATTGAGAGAGTTTTCCCCAGAATTAAAGCAACACTTTTTTAAAAACGCTTATATTAAGAGGGTTTGAGAAGAAACGCCCTCCTTCCCATACGTACATTGTAGTATGAACGATAAAGAGGCAATTCTAAAATTTCCCAGGGGGAAGGAGCGTGTGCACCAGAGGGCACCACAGCCCCCGGCCTCCCTAACCCCCCACCACTGCCCACCCAGCCGCACTGGGCCCAGAGGACAATGGGGGTGGTTTACGTGAAGGAAAGAATAGTCAACAGGAAATTTCACCTCCAGCCCCAAACACTTTTTTTTTTTAATTTTTGGCTGCGTTGGGTCTTCGTTGCTGTGCGCTTTCTCTAGTTGTGATGAGAGAGGGCTACTCTTTGCTGCCGTGCGCGGGCTTCTCATTGCAGTGGCTTCTCTTGTTGTGTAGCACGGGCTCTAGGCGCACAGGCTTCAGTAGTTGTGGCACGTGGGCTCAGTAGTTGTGGCACGCGGGCTCTAGAGCGCAGGCTCAGTAGTTGTGGCGCACGGGCTTAGCTGCTCCGCGGCATGTGGGATCTTCCCGGACCAGGGCTCAAACCTGTATCCCCCACATTGGCAGGAGGATTCTTAACCACTGCTCCACCAGGGAAGTCCCCCAGACACTTTTAAACATGAGGGGATAGTATGAGGGGTTAATGTTATTTTCTTCATGGTGTCTTTTGAAGCATAACAAAATTTTAATTTTGATAAAGTCCAATTTATCTGTGTTTTCTTATACAGATCATGCTTTTGGTGTCATATGTGAGGAGTCATGCCTGGACCAAGGCTACAGGTATTTTCCCCTGTGTTTTCTTGTAACAGTTTTACTTTTAGCTCCTACGTTTAGGTCCCCCTTGGAGTGATCTCTGTGGTTGCATGAGGAACCATGGTAGTTCCATCGCTTGATGGTCTCCTAGGCTGGTTCCATTAACCCCCTGCTTTATCAAACGACAGCGATTCCCTATACCTTCCTCTTCTGTCACCTTGTAAAACTCTGTTGAAGGCAGCCACTGTGGCCAGGGCAGCAGAACGTGGATGTAGGTCCAGAATGGGCTGCTCTCTTGTTCTGCCAGGACCTTAGGGAGAGATTGGTCCTTCTGGCCAGTAGGAGGGCTGAGTTTGGGATTCTCTTCCGTGCCAGCAGCCGTCACTACCTTGTGCTCTGGTGTGGGGCCTGGGTACCTCCCCTTCCCCTGATTTCCGCAGGCCCTTCGTGCCAGAACCAAGGAGGGGGTTTCTCCACATTCTTTCCCCTCCACTCACTTGTTTAAGTGACAGTGTTTATTGAGCATCTACTCTGTGCCAGGCACTAACCCAAGGATGGATTCTGCCAGAAAGATAAGGCTAGCAGACAATCCATTCATGAAATGCTGAAACTTCACAAATGATAAAAATCTATGAGTATCTCAGATATAAGCTGCAAAGGCTTATATGTTCAACCAAGTTCAAAGTCCTAAAGCTTAAAGCTCAGCGTTCATTTTTTTAGAAAAAAGGGAAAGACTTGACAAGCTAGCAACGTCTTTAACTTCTAAAATCCATCCATCAGAAATTGACACTAAACTTCATATAAAGGTGAAACATCAGAAGAAAAAAGCTACTACCTATTTTACTTAGCATTGTTTTGGATGATAGCACCATGACAAAATAAAAAGTAAATACAATTTAAAATATTTAAAAGGAGGAGACAAAACCTCTAGAACAAATAAAATCTCAGTACAAGATAAAACACCATAAATCAACAGGTTTCCTGTATACCATGTACAGAAAATCTCATGTGATAACTTTTCCCATTTCTAATTCAGAAATCGTAGAATACTGTAGGAAACTCTTTGGCAAAAAACTAAAATAAATGAAGAAAATTTAGTATAAAAAAAAAAAAGTCCTAAGAGCCTACTCTCCTAAAGAAAAGATCTAAATAAATGAAGAGAAATATAACCTGTTCCTTGACTGGGAAAACTCAGTATAACTTCAATTCTCCAAAAGTGAATCTACAAATTTAATTCCATCCCACTTAAAAGAATGGACTATTTGTATCTTACCAAGTTTCCTTAAAGTTCTTATTGAAGAGGATATATACAAAGTAGCTATTAACTTTTTGAAAGCAAAATACAAAGGAAGCAGAATGAGTAGAGATTTCCCAGACAGATATTAGAACAAATTACAAAGGACCAGTAATGAAAGAGCAGCTGTGCCAACTCAAGATTAGGCAGACAGAACAATGAAGCCCACCAGGGCACTCCAGCAAGCCCACCCGTCCTGATTCAGGATAAGGTCGATGTGGCATCTTTACGTAACAGGGAAAAGGACAGCCTGCCACTCAAGGGCAGCAATAGCTAATTCACCTGGAGTAAAAGAATTAAATCTTAGACATGAAAGTAAAGATGAACCAAAATCTAAACAGAAACATAAAAATATGAAGTTTCTGAAAGGACATGCAGGGGAATGTTAATACAATCTTGGGGAAGGAGAGCTCTTACTGTGGAGTGAAATAATGGGAATGTCTGAGACATTCGACTTTTTTTTTTTTTTTTTTTTTTGGCCACACCTCACAGCATGTGGGATCCTAGTTCCCCGACCAGGGACTGAACCCGTGCCCCCTGCAGTGGAAGCGTGGAATCCTAAGCACTGGACCACCAGGGAATTCCCTCGACTCTTTCAAAATGAAACATCTCTCTACTGAAAATCCCAACCAAAAAGGATTCAGAGAAAATATTCCTAATGAATATAATAAGAAAATATGAATATCCCTAATGTCCAAATTGATTACACAAATCAATAAGTAAGAGGCCGGGAACTCAACAGAAAAATGGGCTGAGGGTATGAATAGGTGATTCACAGAGGGGCTTGGGAACAGTTTGGGTGTCACCTATGTAGTTTTCTTCACTCAGTATATTCATGTAGTTAATTACATAGATTGCTTTTATATTTTAATTTAATCTTCCTAAATGGATCTATATAGGTTTAACACAATTCCTACCAAAACATAGGAAAAAAGATTTTTGTAGAAATAGATTCTAAAATTTATATGGAAGGCAAAAGAACTAGAAGAGCTAATTTTAAAAATTTTTTTAAAGACTCAAGTTGGAGGACTCCCACCACTGGATTTTAAGACTTACTGTAAAGCTGCTGTGATCAAGAGGGTGGTGCTGGAGACAAGATGGACACACGGTAAATGGAACTGAAGGGGGTCCATATACAGCCCCACACAACTGTGGGCACCAGATAGTTTACAGAGACGCAGAAGCCATTGAGTGGAAGAAGTATAGTCTTTTCAACAAACGGTGCTGGGTGGAGCAATTAGATATCCAGAGGGTAAAAAAGACCCTTGACCTAAACCTCACACCACCTTATAAAAAATTAGCTCAGATTGGATCATAGATTTAAACATACAATTTAAAACTTAAAACTTTTAAAAGCAAACATTGGGGAAGATCTTCAGGACTTGGCAGAGTTCTTAGACATAACATCAAAAGCATGATCCATAAATTTTTTAAAAAATCATCAAAATTTGAAACTTTTGCCCTTCAAAAGCCCCTGTGAAAAGATAAGCTACAGACTGGGAGAAAATATTTGCAAACCACATCTCTGACAAAGGACTCTTATTTAGAATCTATAAAGAACTCTCAAACCTCGACCATAAAGAGACTAACAAAATGGACAAAAGACATGAAGGGACATATCACGGAAGAGGAGACACGCATGGCAAACAAGCCACGAAGAGATGTCCAAGGCAATGAGCGGTTAAGGAAATGTGAGTAAGGGCTACAATGAGATACCGCTACACACCTATTAAAACAGCTGAAATGAAAAACGTTGACAATCCCACAGGCTGGAGATCACACACCCAGCTGTGGGATGTAGAAGGGGGCATCCACTCTGGAAAACAGTTTGACGGTTTCTTAAGAAAACTAAGCATACACTTTACCCTAGGACCTAGCAATCACACTCCTGGGCATTCGTCCCAGAGAAGAGAAAACTTATGTCCAGACACACACACACACACAAGTGCATACGACTGTTCATAAGAGTGTTATTTGTAATAGCGAAAACTGGAAACTAAAATATCCTTCAAACATTAGTCTGTGGATCCCATGGGAGACGGCTGATCAATAAAAGAAATAAACTATTCACACACGCAATAGCATAGATGGTCCCAAGGGAAAAAAGCCAACCTCAAACGGTCACATACTGTGCGATTCCATATATGTATCGTTGTGAAAGAGACAAAATTATAGCCACAGAAGACAGGCAGGTGGTAGCCGAGGGTTAGGGGTGGGGTGGGGTCTGTGACCGTCAAGGGCATGGCTACGGGGATGGATGGTAATGTCACACTGTCCCTTCCAACCAGACCACACGGAATGATGGCGGGTCCTGGGGCCACGTGTGCTGTAGTTAAGGGGAGGGACACTGGGGAACTGGTGAGGTGTCCATGGGACTCTAGATTTTATTTTTGAAAATTCCTGTGCGTCTATAATTATTTCCAAATAAAAAGTGTGTTTGAAAACGACATAATAAGCTTTAAAAAAAAAAGAAGCATGTATTGCGTGCAGCCTTGTGTGTAGAAAGAAGAGGGAAGAGAAAACACGCACATAGCTAGTTACTCTTGCAGACAAAGCCCACAGGAAAGGTAAACCAGAAAGGAGCGAGAGCAGGAAACTGTAACTTCTGGAGCCACTTAAATGCCTTATGGTATCAAACAGGTAACATTAAATAAGATTTTAAAAAAAGAATGGAAAACAAATAAAATAGAATAAAACCGAAATCTATGAGCATTTTACATGAATAACTGTGAGGGCCGAATGCACACGAACCCCCTGCCCACCACCATCGGGCGATGTCCTCCTCCCAGAGTGAAGGACAGGGCAGGGGACCCAGCCAGCCAGCAGGGAAACAAACTAATCACTGACATTTGCCAGCAAGGCCACTGTCCTTGGTGCTGCCACACAGCTGGAGGCAGTACTGGGGCCTCCCAGCCCCAAATCCCCTTGTCCCAGAGCCACGGTCAGCGGGCCCCCTCCCAGCAGCCGGCCCATCCGACCTCCACTGGGGCAGGGTGGGGGTGGGGGGTCTCCAGGGAGGGACCCTGGCCCAGACCCTTCTCCCAGCAGACTCCGCACAGCCAGAGAAGCGCCCAGCTCAGCCCAAGGTGGGCGGAAAGGCAGAACTGCTTCCTTAATTGGTATTTTCCAGTTGACAGAACATTCTATGCTTTTTTTCACTTGTATCATTTAATTACCAAATGTTTTCATTTTTGAGAAGACCTAAAATTGCAGCGATCTCGGGGATTTAGTGAAGGAATGCAAGACCAATTTCGCCTAATTACGAAGCGTCTCGGCGGTCACTCTGGCGTGTCCCAGAGCAGGCGCTGCAGACCCCCGGGCCTCCCCGGAGGTGGGGCTGGCCGCTGACACAGATGTTTACCTGAAGTCCTGGGCCAGAGCCTGGTTCACATTCAGAAACCAGACTGTTTACAGTGGCCACATCTGCCTCCCCCTCGGCTTCGCTTTCATTTGGCTGTAACGTTCTGCAGGTCTCTCCGGGGTCCCTGTGGGAGTATCTGTGACACCACGCGAGTCACGCCACCTCCGGACGGCCCCACGGGGGGGATGCGTCGGCTCCCGGCCTGGCCACCCGGGCGGTCAGCCGGGCTCTGGGCCGGCAGTGCCGATGGGGAGGGTCCGGGGACCCCTGGGTGGGAGACAGATGGGCGTTCAGCCTGGGCAACGGCCTTAGGGGGAGGGCAGGGGGCTTCTCCATCCCCCAATCCACGCAGGCCCAGGGGGCAGGATGCCAGACCCTCTGGGGTGGTCTGGGAGCTGAGGCTGCGGGTGGGCACCGGGGTCGGTCATTGTCCCCGGACACTGAGGGGCCCCGCTTCACAGGGACCCAGCGCCCAGACCCCAGAGCCCAGGGCCCCGGTGGGGGGTCAGTACCAGCACAGGAGGAGGTGGGGGTCACAGACAGGGGTCCTGGAGGGGCAGAGCCGCAGCGGGGGTCAGAGGGCGCCCGGCACAGGGGTCCGGCCCTGGCCCCTTCCCCTCCACCTGCGCCCTGACCTGCTCCCCCTCCACCCACCAGAACACGGGCGGCAGCCCTGCTCTCACCCCCAGCCACGCCCTGGTGTCTGTCTTCTGGCTGTGCCGGCCCCGCCCGAGTGCCCCACATGCACCGGACGCCGCCAGCTCCTCTGCGGACCCCGGCCCTCGGGACACCAGCCTCGGTCCCCGGGTGGCAGGACCGCAGTCCCCGCCCTCCCCACAGACCCAATCCCCCGGGTGATGGTTCAGGTGAAGGGCATCGCCAACCCGTGCCGCCAGCTCAGAGACCCCGCGGTCGCTGGACCTCGTCCTCGCCCAGGCCCCAGACCCCTCCTCAGAGCAGCTGTCAGGCAGCCCGGACCGGCCCCGTCTCTGGGTTCTGGCACCAAGGCCCCCACCTCAATCCCACTGCCCACCCCTCTTGCGGGGCCACCCTGCCTCCCCCGGGCCTGCAGCACCCCCGGGCATCCAGAGGTGCGGCCCCCCCGCCCTGACTGATACCCTCATCAGCTTCCCGCTGCTTTCAGGAAACTCCGGCTCCTCAGCCGGCAGAGACAGCAGACAGCACATGGCTCTGGACCCCTTTTCCCCCAGAGACAGAGCCCTGGCGCCTCCTCGCCCACCTGCTCGCCCGAGGCCTTCCCGCCGGCTCCCCACTCCGGATACGCGAGGCTGCCCGGCCCCCAGCCCCTCCCCCCAGGATGGAGCCCTGCGCTGCCGCCGCGTGTGTCCGGGCCTCGCTCACACCAGCTGTGGCCACACGCGCGCATCCCGGACGCCCAGAAAGGATGGTAACATGTTGTGAAACATCCTGGCAGGCAGGAGCCTTCTTTACCCTTCTTGCTTTCCTTTGTTCCCTCTGTTCTCTCCAGTTGTGCTAAAATGTATACAACGTAAACTTTGGCATCTTAACCATTTTTAAGTGCACATTCACATGGTTGTGTTACCATCACACCATCATCTCCAGAACCTCCCATCTTCCCCCCCACACTCTGTCCCCGTAACACTCACTCCCCTCCCCTCCCCCAGCCCCGGCCACGCCATCCTGCTTCCTGTCTCTCTGGATGTGATGACTCTGGAGACCTCACGTGAGTGGAATCACACAGGATTTACCCTTTTGTGTCTGGCTTATTTCACTGAACCTAATGTCCCCAAGGTTCATCCATGCTTGTAGCCTGTGTCAGAATGTCCTTCCTTCTTAATTAAGGCTGAGTACTAGTCCACTGCATGGATGGACCACATTTTGTGTATCTACTCACCTGTTGATGGAGATTGGGTTGTTTCCACATTTCGGCTATTGTGAATAACGCTGCTGTGGACATGGGTGTGCAAATATCTATTTGAATCTCTGCTTTCAATTCTTTGGGTCTACACCTAGGAGGTGGAGCGGGGGGTGGCCGGGTCATATGGTAGTTCTGTGTTCAACTCTCTTTCTCAAAAGGAACACACTCTGCTGGCTAGTGCACTCTTTGGTCTTTCCCTCTGTGCTCCCTTCTGCTTTTTAGAATGCTGATGCAATGGCGGGTGCTCCAGCAGCCATCTTAAGACATGAAGGATGGATTCCTCCTGCTAGGAGCGTGGAGCAGAAAGACGGAAGGCCCTTGAACACCTGAGTATCTGTTGGTGCCTCTTCGTAAAGAGCCTCAATGGATATCTAGACTTTAAAACTGTGATTGAGTTTTAAAATCCTACCTTGTTTAGGCCATTGTTACTGTGAGTTCCCTGTAATGCACTGTCTTTAAAAATAACACTAGATTTTGGACAAATTGGAATAATTTTTTTATTATAGAAAAGAATGAAACATAAATCAAAGTTGACCAAATCTCACCACCCAGACGTGTGCAGACTTAGCACTTTTTGGATAGTCCTCCAGTTTTTGCTACATCTGCCCTGACTTTTTCCTTGCAAATGTGTGCGATTATGCAAATAGAGCTGTCTATCTGTGTATTTCCCAGGACATTAATCTTTTTTACGTCCAGGACTTTAATGGCTTAATATTACTTGAAGTGGGGCTGTCCCTCTTCCATTATAATGTTGGAAATCTTTAACCAGTGCCACTTTTATGCATCAGGCTGTTGGTGCTCCCGCAGATAAAATTGCAGCAGGGAAATTGCTGTTTCCAAGCACAGGGAGAGTTTGAGGTTGTGGTACATTCTGCCAGGCCGCCTCCAGAAGTGCTTTCGTACCTCCCTCCGCAGCCATGAGGCTCAGCAGTCAGTTGGCCTCACAGCAAAAGCTGAGGCTGATAACACCTTCCCAGGCTGCCCTCGGAGAGAGAAAGGGCGCCTCTCTTTCCTTTCCCAGTTGTTTCTTTTCTTTTTTTTTTTTAACAAAATGGTGAATATTTTTCATACATGTGGCTAACATCTTAGCTTGCCCATTTTCTGTAGGTTTTGATGTATTCTTCAATTTTTAAATCCTCTAGATATTAATGGTAACAACCTTTGTCATTATATTTAGCGAGTGATTGACCGCACTCTGAATTTGTTTGGCTATCAGTTTAATTTGGTTATCTAAAGATACCTGTATTTGTGGGCTTTTTAATGACAAAGGGACGTGGCCAGAATAATGAGGACCAACAGTGCTTCAGTGGATAGAATAAGATGGGCAAATTCAGTGACTTTTCTCATCTGAAGTGTGGATTGGGGGATGACAAACACCTACTAGTCACTGATGCCCATGCAAAGCTAAGGTTCTGCATATCCGTGTAGTGACTTAATTATGTAATTACCATCCCTCCACCCCGCCCCGTCCTGGCTGACACAGAAACCTCTCCATCTTTACAGAAAAGGAAGCTGTTCACGGAGCCCTTGCTTTCGGCTCACACGGAAGGGCTGGTCATAGAACTCCGACAGCAGGGAATGAAGGGCTCTTACCAGCGGCTCTTGGTCAGATCACGGCTATTGGTGCCAAGGCGGAGGGCTTTATCCCAGAGGAAGGCTTTAGGCGGAAAATTAATGTGCAGGATGGAGGTCGTGTGGCCTGGATTGTACGGGAGAAGCTGCCACCTTGTCAGGGGGGCCCGGCTCCTCCCCGCCCCCTGCAGCCCCGCCCAGCCCTGCCCTGGAGCAGAAATGAGCCTCCAGGCCCCAGCCCAGCGCCCGCTCCTGCCACCTGCAGGGCAGCGCGTCCCAGCGAACCTGCGGCTCGGCGAAGGGCAGCACGGATGCTGTTACTCAGCTTGTTTCTGTCCTGGCCCCGCAGCCTTGGTTGGTGCGCGAGAGACGTGAGCAAGGCCCCGAGCATCCACGGCCCGGCTCGCTGTGCGCTCCGGACCAGCACCCTCACCCCGTGCTGAGCCCTCCCCGTAGCCGGCCACTGAGGCAACGAAGCGGGTGAAGGCGCCCACAGTGTGACCGCCCTGCAGCTGCTCCCAGGGGAGGGGGCTGAGCTTGCACGTGTGTGTGTGTGTGTGTGTGTGTGTGGCGGGGGCTCCCTGCACGGTGTGCCGCTTGCTACAATGTTTGCTACTTGTGGCAATATTGACTGCTTGCTGGCTGCGATATTGCTGGCCGTGCAAGTGTCATCTGGGCCCGTGGTCATGATTCCCCTCCATCCCTGCTGGGCACCCAGGGTGGTAGGGAACCAATGCAAGTGTGCTGATGTCCACACTGCCTGCCGTGCTGGGAGTCATGAGGCCTCCGTCTGTGACCCAGGGTGGGTGGAGCCTGGCTTGGGGCAGCTCCTCTGTGTGGCAGCTCCTCTGTGTGGGAGGCCGCAGCTGCCTGGGCGATGCCTGCAGCCAGAGGGTACTGGCTGTGGAGAGTGTGGTTATTTGCATCCGGAGACAGTAGCAGGCTGACCTGTCTGCTCTGGGTAGGGCTCTGTGTCTCACCCAGCACCTGGCTCAGCCATCAGCATCTTTCAAACAAACCCAGTGACACACCGCGGTCCTGTCTCCCGGGTGCCCGCCACAGACCTCAAGCTCACCACCCTCCTTCCAAAGGGCTCCTGGTCCCCACCTCCAGCCTCCTTCCCAGCCCTGCCTGGTCTTCCTGCAGCGGCTTCTGCTATCTCTTCTTCCCAGCGGCCTCCTTTCCCCTCCTCTTCTTTTCTTCTCTCTGTCTCTCCCTCCCCCGACTTCTTTATTTGACATCTGTATGCAAGAAATTCCCGGCGTGACCCTCCCTCACAGCCGTGCTCCCACACATGCTTTTGTGGTCCCCTACCTGCTGGACGCCGCACGGCTGGTCGCGGGCACCTGCCCGTCCGCACAGGGCTGCCCCGGGGCTCCACCCTCCCCGCTGGGGGAGAGCCAGGGCTCCCTGGAAGAAACCTGGGCGTCGTGCTGAGGCCTGGCTCTTCCTCCGACCCCACACCCCATTCATCAACAGAGCCGTCATTTCCAGCCTGAGGTGTGCTTCCCATTTGTGCACATCTTGAAGTCATGGCTGACAGCCCCCCTCGGGCCCCATCTCAGCCTCCATCATTTGTAATGTGCCTGAAGCTTTATTCTCAGAACTGGGCCGGTCCCTCCCATTCTTCTGTCCGTCTGACAACCTGTCATCACAGAGCAGCGACAGTGGTCTCTAAAACACACAAGCCATCCCCTCTCACCCCCTCTGCAAAGCCCCACTGGCTCCCCGCTGTCCTTAGAAGAAAAGCTAAAAGCCTCCTCAGAGGCCGGGGCTGCTGGGCTGAGCGCGGGTCTTCTCGTGGGGCTGTATGAACACACGCATGGGGTGTGGGGTGACGGGTCACCACAATGTCACGTGCCCCAGG
Source organism: Balaenoptera borealis (assembly GCF_965194805.1). Taxonomy (NCBI): domain Eukaryota; kingdom Metazoa; phylum Chordata; class Mammalia; order Artiodactyla; family Balaenopteridae; genus Balaenoptera; species Balaenoptera borealis. Next base: position 1,219,575 of record NC_138868.1, on the reverse strand, counting down.
ACAGATGGATGGATGGTGTCTCCTTTCTGCCCCATATTTTATTATTAAATAAAGTTAGTTAATTCAATTTTATAGTTTATGGCATGTGGATCTAAACCTTTTTTGTTTAACTTATTTCTGGTTATTCCATACTTTAGCCGCTTGTGTCATTGGTGATGTCAGGTGAAGCCATGGGTTTGGGGTTTTGTGTATTTTTCCTTGTTCTCTCCGCCACTTCACGTATAAACACTGTCTTCCCCAGATGGACCAGGGCTGTGCTCCAGGCCAGGCGCACACAAGCATCCACCAGCTAACACTGCCTCTTTGCTTTCTTGGTCTGATTTGCCAAGATCTTGTCAAAGACCAAAGGCCAGGTCTGTTGAGTTTTCTCGGTTTTTTCCCTTCTTTTCTATTTCTTTATTTTATGCTTTTATCTTTGCTAATTCACCTCTTTTCAAAAAATTGAAGTCAAAAACTTTGTCTCTAATTCCCCTAACAGTGGTTTTTATTTAAATAAAAGGATCGCAATATGCGTGTCGTTCTGCATCCTTACAAGTTTCCTTTAATTTGTACATTTCTTTAAATATAAAAAAAAAAAATCTGACTTTTGTTACTAGGCAAACAATATAGCGGCAAACAAATTAAAAGTGAAAACTTCCCCCCAACTCCCTCTAATTCCAATACCACATTGTCAATATGAGCACATTTGGGGTATAAATTTTCAGCTTTCTGTGCTAATGTGAACATAGAGAGACAGAGATCTTTTTTATTTCTAAAACAGGAATATTTTAAGGTCACATCTGTAGATTTAACTCATTCTTTACAAATAGTTGCATCATATTCCATAGTTGAGTTGTATCATCATGTATTAAACAATCACCCTGTTGGTGGAAAATCATATTATTTCCAGATCATTTGTTGTGTATTGTTTTGCAGTTTCCATGACACATAATGCCACGGTAGACATCCTTGTTTATGAATATCTCTGTGCTGACATGTTTCAATTAAAGCTAAGGTCCAAAGGGGGCTTGAAGAGACAAAGGATATTTGCAGTTCAAATGCAAAAGACAAAAACAAAAAGACTAGTAGAAATATGGACAGATAATGTAAATGAGAAATTCATACAGAAGAGGAAACACTGATGGCCAGAGCACACGTGAAAGGACCAGCAACAGTCGTACAAATGCAAAGGAAAACTACGAATGAGATGGGTCACTCATCCCGGGTCGGGGAGGAAGCAGGGGGCCACCAGTCATAGCCAGGGGCACAGCCAGCTCAGCCCAGTTTGCTCAGGATTCTTCCCGTTTCCCACTCAAAGTCCCGCACCCGGGAGACCCTTCAGACCTGAGCAGCCCCAGTGGGCGGAGCGAGTTCAAGCTCTCTCCCCAGTGATTTGTCAACAGCAAACAAGGGGTTTGCCGGTACCTGCCCCCCACCCAGCTTTCCGAGTGCGTTTCTCTCCTGAGGTTTCTTCTGTTTTCTACCCCTGCCGCCCGGCACCACCAGCACCACCACGAGTAACACGGGTGACACGGGAGGGTCTCTGAACCTTCCTTTAGTGGCAATGGCTTGGGGTCCATATTTTAAAGTTCTGTTCCTCACTGGCTTTTGAAAAATAGTATTTTCCCCACGTAAGCCTTCTCTTTCCATCTTTGTTTGACGTGGGGTTTTGTAACGAGGGGTGGCTGAGTTTTATCAGGTGCTTCATGGGTGTATGTAGAGAGGATTCGCTATCTCATGAGGTTTTCCAGCAGCACCGAGTGCCTCTGGGGGGCGCCCCGACGGGTACCGTTTGCAGGATGCACTTGTTTCCTCTGCCAGAGCGGAGAAGCCCGAGCCTTCCTGTCTCCTGGCAGATGAAGTCGGGCGAGTGGGACATCCCCTCCCCTCCCTCATTTCCAGAACTTCTCAGCATCTTGACCACATCGGAGGCCAGTTTCCTGAGCGAGAACCCCACCAGCATCCCCTCAAAGGAGGTGCCTTGCCCCGACCCCCGTGGCCTTCCACGGGTACAACTCAGCTCTGGTCTCTCAGGGCCTGTTGACATTGGATCTATGAGGACAACGAAGGCCATGGTCACACACCACTCAGAGCCAAGCTGGAGAGTGTGGGAAGCAGGTGAGCAATGGGATTCCAACCCAAACCCAAGTCAGGGCAGGCCTGGCACGGGTTTTGCCTCTGTCCTGCAATTATCCCCTGGGTCACTGGACTTCCAGCAAGAGGAGGCTGAAGCGGGTTCCCCAGGAGCACGTGGGCGGCAGCGCCCTTGCTGGGCCCCGAGGTCACTAGCCCGCAGGACGCAGCCCATGGGTGGGGACTGAAAGGCCCCGAGGTCACTCTCCGGATTCGTGAAACCCTCCGGTCCTGACCGTGCACAGTCCCAGCTCGGGTTCAGAGAAGAACAAGCAGCTCCATCAGATCAGGACTCTGGGAGCAGCCACTGTCCGGGCCGCCTCCCTTCCTGACCAAGTCACCGCGGCCTCCGGCTTCCACGCGGAGCCGCAATCTGGCCAGTGTCTGCCTGCAGCCACGCAGACGCACCAGTGCCTTTCCGTGAACGCCACCAACACTCGGCAACCCGGCTCTGTCATGGGTCTGCGGGGACCCTGCTGGCACCACGTGGCAGGGTACCAGGCCACCCGCACTCAGAAGACACCCTGCTGATGGGGCCAGAGAGAGAAGACAGCGGAGCTGGGGGCCTCGGTGAGACGCTCGCCTTCCAGAAAGCGGGAGGTGGATTCAGTGACGCCCAGGAGGGGACACCTCCGGACATGTCCAGGCTTCTCGAGTGCAGGGGAGGTGGCTGTCCCCTACACTCACTGTCACCAAGAAGAGTGCACAGTGACGTGGGCCTTCTGGACCACTGGGTGTGACCCAAGCGGTACTCTCTCTGCGGCTGTGACGCATTTACCAGGAGACCCAAGAGGCCCAGCCCTGAGTGAGACCAAGGTGGGGAAAGGTCCCAGCGGCCCAGCCTGGGGTCCAGCAGCTCTGCCCTGGGCGTCATGTGTGCTCCAGACTCCGTGGGCCGATTGAGGGCCCACCAGGAGGCTCCAGAAAGCCCCAGGGGAGCAAGGAACTCTTCTCTTTTTAATCAAAAAATAAAATCCTTGCTTTCTCCTGTATTTTGATGGGAAAATAAACCCTTGGTCATGCGACACCAAGTGGCTAGGGGATTCCGTATGCCCACGGGGGCCTGGTCCCACCCAGCAGACCTACTCCACCAGGGGGCGGGGGGTAGGCAGACCCAGCCTCGGAGGGAGCTCCCAATCGGGTAAGAGCGTGACCCACGGTACCAGTGACCGCATCACTCCCCGGCCCTGGTCCCAGATGCTCTCTAGGACACCGCGTCAGTTGGGGTAACCCAAGCTCTGCCGTGCGTCAGACGAGGCCTGAAATCAAGGGAGGTATCTTCCTCTGTTTCTCCTCCAAATCAGACTCTGAGACACGGACTCACCAGGTCTTGGTTCGGGAAGAACACGGGGTGAGGGCGTGAGGCAGACACCGTGCGCGTGGCTGCAGGAGCCCCTTGGGACCGTCCCTGGGTCTGCCTCTCTCCTCCTGCCCTTCATGTGTCCTTCATCGGCTCAGGTTACCCCTGGAAGGGAGTTAACCCACCAGACTCCCCGGTTCCCACACTGGGGTCCGCAGGTGACCAGAAGTGGCCCAGAACTGCGCAGGTGGGAGCTCACAGCACCTGCTACAATCTGCGTGTTCAGGGCACAAATCAGGAGCAGTTACGAAGCTCGTGGGAGAGACCCCTCCCAGCAGAGGCTCAGGGACCCGGCTCCTTCCTCACGTGTCCTGGCCTGGGGGAGTCTCTAATCGCCAATCCCATAGGAGAAAGAGGCAGAGAAAGGGGAATGCCAAGGGGCCGGGCCGGAGGGGGCATCACTCCTGCCCGCTCCCTTTCCCTGAGCACCAGGCCCCACCTGACCTCAGGGGAGTCTGGGGTCGAGGAAAAGGGGTCCCCTGAGCACCTAGAAGGTCTCCCCGCAGCAGGTGTTTGGGGAGGATAAAAACCTCAGCCGAAGTGCACGCGGCTCTGCTCCAGAATCTGGGGCAGGGAGGCTCCGGCTGGACGGTTTCTGTCTTGCACACAGAATGCGAATGATGAACCCACAGGAAAAGAGTTCAGTTTTCTCTGGTGTCCCGGGCTTTAAAGGGACGCAGAGCCAAACAAAGTTTTATCCCCAAAGGCAAGGCCAAGTGGCAGCTCCCCGAAAGCAGCTGCCCTCGGTGCCCCGCAGCTCTCTGTGGGGTTGGCCCTTCCAGGACTCAGACCTCTCTGCTGCGTGGGCGCTGGGCGCTCGCTACCCTTCCCTCGGCTCCTGGAAGGGGCTCCATCCCCGCCGGCCACACCATGCTTTCTGTCGGGCAACAGTGCCATCTGGTGGCCACCTCTGCACATTCCACCAGTCCCCTTCTTGGTCAGAAAATAGCATCTCAGAGCCCAAGACTCGGGCACAGAGTGACTTTTTCTTTAATTACTCAACCAAATGCAGGAGCTTACTGAATTCAACAGGAAAGAGTTAAAGCTCCTAAAAGCTCTCTTGAAAAAGCAGCCAGGGGTGCCTATCATCACATCAGCCTCATCCAGAACATCTGCCATGGGGTGGATGAACTTGATCTTGGCGTGTCTGTCCGGGACGTCGCAGGGGAGGGGGGTGCCCGCAAAGATCTGCTCTTGTGTCTTCTAAATGCTTCCCACTTTTGAAACCGTGGGACCATTTATGGTGAGAGGGGCCAACCAGTTCTAGCAGCCACCTGGTTCATCACAGGTGATATCATACGATGTCAAAGTCCTGGAACCATGAAGACAGCTCTCCAGTTTTCAGGAGAAGAGAGCAGGCCATTTCAAGAGTATCTTTTTTTTTTTTTTTTTTTAATATTAAGAGGTGCCTCAGTGTTCATCTTTGATGAAAACCTAATTAAACTATGGTGAAGGCAATTGTAAGTACTTTTTTTTTAATTTTTAAAATTTATTTATTTTTGGCTGTGCTGGGTCTTCGTTTCTGTGCGAGGGCTTTCTCCAGTTGCGGCGAGCGGGGGCCACTCTTCATCGCGGTGCGCGGGCCTCTCACTATCACGGCCTCTCTTGTTGCGGAGCACAGGCTCCAGACGCGCAGGCTCAGCAATTGTGGCTCACAGGCCTAGTTGCTCCGTGGCATGTGGGATCCTCCCAGACCAGGGCTCGAACCCGTGTCCCCTGCATTGGCAGGCAGACTCTCAACCACTGCACCACCAGGGAAGCCCAAGAGTATCTTGTATGCCTATTACAGTGGTTAATTTTGCACGTCAACTCGGCTGGGCCTTGCTGCCCAGCTGCTTAGTTAAACACCAGTCTAGATATTTCCCTGAAGGTATTTTTAGATGAGATTAACATTTAAGTCAGAAGACTTGGAGTAAAGCAGATCACCAGCCATGGGGTAAGCCTCACCCAATCAGTTGAAGGCCTTAAGTGCAAAGATTGAGGTTTCCCAGAAAAGAAAGATTTCAAACTCAAGACTGCAACACAGGGAGCCTGTTTGGGTTTCCTGCCTGCCCACCTGCCCACGGAGTTCAGATGTGCCCCCGTCCCAACGGCATGGACCAATTCCTTAGACTACATCTTACAGAGAGAGAAACCCAATAGGATATATACACACCCTATTGGTGCGTTTCTCTGGAGAACTCTGATTGATACACAAGCATCCCAGGAAACAACGGTAAAAAGTCCACTGCCGACTAGAGCCAGGCTTGGCCGGAGCCAGGAGTGGGTGTAAGGGGTTCCATGCCCCTCTCATGTCCCTGGTCTGGTGAGGCTGGAAGGCCTGCGGGACTTGGAAATGCTCCTCAATCCACAGGCTCAATCAGTCGGCAACTCACCAGTCAATCTGTCCACATACGGTTATTGAGCACCACCGAATGCCCCCACCTGACCCCTTGCAGACAAACCCAGGGGCCAACGGTAACTCCATAAGTTTTTAACTTTGTGACTTGGGTGATTTTTCTGAACTATGAGCTCTCTGCTGGCAAAAGCAGAAAGAGCGTCGTTTTTCCTGACCCAGTGTCACCTAGGAGGCCCTAAGTGAGCCACATACTTTGATCTGCTCCCTCAGAAAACAAGTGATGCATGAGCAGACAGCAGGAGACAAACTCACCTCGAAACCAGCGCGTCTTATTAGAAAAGAGCTTCACCCCGATTATATTTCCTGTCTTTCTGTCACCACCTGGGGCTCTGCTGATCTTTTAAATGTTAAGACTGTCTTGAGGTCTTGTACCTATTATTACTGAAAGGTATCATGTGCAATGCTTTCTTCTTGGCTCTCTGGCTTGATAATTCCTCCACTGTCCCTGGGAATCTGAAGGCAGAATGAGCTTTAGCCCCAGACCCTAGTCCCTAGTGGCACGACTGTCATGAGCGGCCGAGGAGAAGGGGGTCCAGCCCAGGGAGACACGCGTTTTCATCCCTTTTCCCGCCTGGGTCTGCAGATGGTGGGAGGTTGGCGAGGTCACAGATGATGAGACGGAAAGTGTGGGATAAGGGTTCCTCCCTGGAGTGAGGGGAGCAGCTCAGGGCTGGCCCCACAGCCAGCCACGCATTCCTGAGGACATCAAGCATGGCCCTGGTGGGTTTGGTCACAACGGTAAACCATGGGTGTCATCTGGTACACGGGAAATCACATCCCACCCCTGCCCAGGTCCTCTGGCTGCAGCCCTGAACGGAGGCAGCTGCTGTTTCCCCCCAAAAGGAACTTTCTTCCGTCCAGTTCTTGGTCTACGAGGAGCTGCCACCCTGGGAATCTCGTCCGCCAGAGGGCGCAGGGGTGCCTGAGCCTGAGCGCTGGTCCCTGCAGACGCCGGCGGCTGTTTGCACCAGGCCCGTGAGGTCCGGCTGGGAGGCTGCTGAGGGCGGTCAGACATCCCATAATCGCAGCACGGTTGCAGAAGAACTCAGGCCCCGATCATCACCGGAACTCTGAGTTATTGAACGAGGTGTGGGTTTACCCTCATTTTCCATGTGTCTGCGTTACATGGGATTGGAAAACTCAAGTGATGTGTGTTTTTCTATCATTGTAAAGGCAGCCAGAAACTCAAGCTAAAAGAGGATCATCTGTGATGCTTTTACACTCAAAAATGAAAGATTCCCAAACGTCACCCACTCCTAGCAGAACTGTGTCTCCCACTGCGGACGTGACTGTTTCTCTGAGACCAAGGGCACACTGTCCAGCCAGGCCGCGCACGCAGCCTCCCCCGCTGCGTTCCCAGGGAATGCTTTCTTCCACGGCCCGCAGACAGCGCCTCTCTGGACAGCCGGCCTTATCTTCAAGCAGCAGCTGTGGGAGAGATTAGTTCTTAAGATGAGCTGGATTTGAAATATTTTCACCAAAGACAGAAATGTTTGAAGATACGAAGTTCCCAAAGTCAGTTTATCGAAAGGTATTTGGGCCTTTACAGATCAGTGCTGATGGCCGCTGAAATGCGTCTGCTGGGAACATTCCTCGGGGCTTTACAGCCTCTGGGCAGATCCGAGGCCACTGGGGGGGCTGCTGGGGGGGTTCAGAAGGAGGATGAACTGGTTGCCTTTCCAAATCCCTGCTCTGGTCTCATGGTGGGAAGTGGGTAAGAAGAAACATTAAGAAAAACACAGCTTGAAACCCATCCCCTACCTTAAAGAAAATTATATGAAATGACGATTCTTTTGTACAAGCGAGATCTCACCATTAACACACTCACTGAATTTCCATTCTTTACACACACACAAATACACACCACTATTGCAGGCTCTCATTTGCCAACACTGAAATGTTGCTTCAAAATCAATAGTCTTTGTGATTAATGAAAAACACCCACTGTCTCGTACTACGGCATGACTAATTGTCCATTTTCCTCAACATCACATCAATCCGATTTTAATATTTTAATGTCAGCTCTGAGTTTACAAAGCATCATTTTGATGTGATGAGTAGATATGTAATATTTAAAACTCTCCGTGGATTCTATGAAATGCAAACTTTTAAGGGGACTTGTGACAGAGGAAGGGCAGAACTAACAGCACATTGAAATCACGCCCCCCACCCCCCATTCTTCGGCCCACGTAGTCCATCACTTTCGCCTCCGGAACGCCAAGAGTTAAACAGTAGAGAAATGTTGTTTGTTCCCAAATAGCCCATTAAGTTCCCTGAAGAAAGTTCCCATCCCACGGTCCTGGGTTACTTATGGCCATTACTTGCTGTAGATAAGTTTGCTTTCAGCCTGGAAACCTTGCAAATAAGCAGAGATAAGAGTGTAAAGTAAAAATAACTGCTAAGAACTTGAAGATTTGCAGGAGCCTTGTGATCCAGCCTGCATGAGCAAGCAGAAGAACAAAGAAATGTTATGCTTCCTTGAAGGCCAGGTGGCTCCAAGAAGTCTGCAATCTGCCTTTACCCTCTAATCTCAAATCTTCCTGCTTCCCCTTTTTCCCTTCGCACAAAAGAAGCCCGAATTCTACCCCAAATTAAGATGGTTCTTTAGGACATTAGTCCGCCATCTTCTCGGTCTGCTGGCATCCGAATAAAGTCACTATTCCTTCCCCAAGACCCTGTCTCTCAACTCACTGGCCTGTCGTGTGGCCAGTGGTACGAGCTTGGACTCGGTAACAGAAGGGCACTGGGGGAAAACGCCATTGAGAGACAGTGAACATTTATAGTTTCACTTAAAAATGCACACTTCATTTTTTTTTTGAATTTTATTTTATTTATTTTTTTATACAGCAGGTTCTTATTAGTTAATGATTTTATACATATTAGTGTATACATGTCAATCCCAATCTCCCAATTTATCCCACCACCACCACCCCCGGCCACTTTCCCCCCTTGGTGTCCATACGTTTGTTCTCTACATCTGTGTCTCTATTTCTGCCCTGCAAACCGGTTCATCTGTACCATTTTTTCTAGGTTCCGTGTATATAAAAATGCACACTTCTAATAATGTGAGTCCACAACAAATAGAATCACACTGCTTCCTGTATGCGGTAAGACCTCCTTTTCCCAATTCCTCCCTCCTGTGTCTGTTGCCATGGTGATCAGCATCCCACATCCACATGCATCCACATGCGCTGTAAGCATCCAACTCATGGTGATCATTACTGTTTTCAACAGTCCGTGATCTAGTAGAACAATGAAAAATAAGGAAAATACATTTTGCCTTCCTTTTTTTTTCCCATTTCTGACACTTTTCCTTTGTCACACAGCTTTTGGATGCTCTGTTCATTTCTTTTCACTCTTTTTTCTCTTTGCATTTCAGTTTATGTATTTCTCTGGCCCTATCTTTAAGTTCAGATTCTTTCCTCAGCTCTGTCAAGTCTCCCGATGAGCCCTTTTGGAGGCATAAAGTTCTGTTACTGTGTTTTCAACTTCTAGCATTTCAATTTTATTCTTTCTTATAATTTCAATCTTTCTGCTGAAATTGCTAGTGTGATTAAAAGGCCCCCACGTGTCTCCTCCCATAGAAAGCCTTAAGACCTAAACACCATCCTGGCCCGTGTCACCAGAGGTGAGTGGCACCTTTCTTTGGACAAGCATAAGTAGAGATGGACTTATAAGGATGTACTCTTTGGAGGCTGACCCACTCAACATTTAGGTCTGTGTTGTCACATGTGGCAGTTCATCTTTTCCTTGTCACCAAGGGTTCCACTGGACAAATACACAATTTACTTATCTGCTCTGTAGTTTATGGACATTTGAAATGTTTCCAGTTCTGGGCTGTTTGGGATAAAGTGCCTTTGAAGATTTTTGCATCTGACTTTTTGGTTAACATCACCATTCACTTCTGTTGCGTGTAAAATAATCAGGGGGATTTGCTGGGTCGTGAGGAAATAGTTTTTGAAAATGATTGAGCCAAGTTTTGCTTCTTCAACAGCGTGTGAAAGTTCCAGCTGACCTCACAGCCTGGCCATCATTTAATATTTTGTCATTTTCATTTTAGCTGTTCTTACACGTGTATAGTGGTATAATATTGTGACTATAATTTTGTATTTTTCTGCTGCCTGAGAATCTGAGCAGCTTTCACTATGTTTATTAGCCATTTGGCTGTCCCTTTTGTGAGGTGTCTGTTAAAATCTTCTGTGCATTTTTCCATTGGATTATTTGTCTTTTTTAAATTATTCACAGAAGTTATTATTATTATATTTAAATTATTCATAGTAGCCTGCTACTAGTTCTTTGACAAATATATGCTTTTTCAACATCTTCTCCAGCCCTTCTGGTTGCCTTTTCATTTTCTTAATGGTTTCTTTTAATGACAGATTTCTTAAATTTTAGATATCCCAAACTATTATATTTTTACCTTTTAAGAGAACATGGATCATTGTAAAGTTGTCCTCCTAGGTTTCCTATAAAAGTGTTATTATTTTTAATCTTTCACATTTAGAAATGCAATGTATCTGAAATTGACTTTTGTGTATGGTGTGAGGTAAGAGGCAAGCTCATTTTTTGTTTCTTTATACGGATAGTCTATTTATCTCAAACCATTTATCGAAAAAATGACCCTTTCCATGTTGCACCAAAGCAACCTTGGTTATAATCACCTTGGTTATAAATAAGGTTATCGTGTAACACGTGGGACCATTTCTGGACTCTTCTTAAGTGTGCTGTGCAGGGCAGTGCCCATTAGCCACATGTGGCTATTTAAAATTATTAATAATTATAAATAAACAAAATTAGAAATTCAGTTCTTCAGTCTCTTTGGTTACTATTCAAAGGCTCAACAGCCAATGGTGGGCTAGCGTGCACCAAATCGGGCAGAGCACAGGTGTAGAATAAGGCCACCAGCACAGACGCTCCTGTGGACGGGGCTGTGTGCTGCTCCGTCATCCACCCCACCTCCACCCCCTCCACCCTCCCCGTCTTTCTTCAATCCGTTTCTCTTAAACTCTACCTTCACACCAGCTTTTGATGTCTGGTAAGTAAATCCTCCAGCTTTGTTCCTCAAGATTGCCTTGGCTCTTCTTGGTCCTTCGAATCTCCATATACATTTTATTTTTATCTTTTAAAGATTTTTTTTTTTGGATGTGGACCATTTTTTCTAAAAGTCTTTATTGAATTTGTTACAATACTGCTTCTGTTCTATGTTTTTGGGTTTTTTGGCTGCGAGGCATGTGGGATCTTAGCTCCCTGACCAGGGATCGATCCCGCACCCCCTGCATTGGAAGGTGAAGTCTTAACCACTGGACCGCTAGGGAAGTCCCTCCATATGCATTTTACAGTCAGCTTATCAATTTAAACAAAGTGAGCCCTCTGGGATTTTGACATGGATGATGTTCATTCTACATATAAGCCTTGGAAGAACTGACATCTTTATAATGTTGGCTTTTCAACTCTACAAACATAATATTTGGCTTTATTTACCTACATCTTCTTTAACTTCCCTCAAAAATATGTTGCAATTTTCATTAGTTCTTTCTTTCGTTTTATACCTAGGTCATTATTTTCTTAAATTCCCTTGTTAATGATATATTCTAAATTTCATCTTTTGTTATTGTAGCTTGTTAGCAAAACACGATTACTTTTTATATTGATCTTGTATCCGTCTATCTTACTATATTAACTGATTGATTATAATAGATTTCTTTGAAACTCATCCATTCAAAACTCATATTATTCATGAATTACAGCAATTTTATTTTCTCCTTTCCAATATTTATAATGTTATTTCTTTTTCTTGCCTTATTAAACTGACTGGGTTCTCCAAGTCAGTGTTGAATTGACCTAGAGATCGGGTGCAACCAGTTTTTGTTCATGATTTTAGGGTACAACGTTTAGTATTTCAGAATTTAGGTTCTTTTCGTACTTTTATTTCTTTATCCAGTAGCATATATTCGTTAGAATTTAGTTTAGTGTTTGCTGTAAGTTTTATAGATTTAAAAACTCAGATAGGAATGTTTATTTCTAGTCACAGTTTGCTAAAATTTTTATTATGCTGTGGTTCTCAGCTGGGAGCAATTTTGCCCTCTGAGGACATTTGGCAAAATCTGGAGACATTTGTGGCTGTCATGACTTAAGGTGTGTGGTGCTGCTGGCCTCTCATGGGTAGAAGACAAAGATGCTTCTAAATATCATCCAATGCACAGGACAGTCCCCACAACAAAGAATTCTCTACCCCAGATGCCAGCAGCCTGAGACTGAGAAACCCTGTTTTCAGGAATTGCTGTGGAATCTTGTCAAATATTTTTCTGCATCAAAAGAGATGATCAAATGAATCTTCCTCTTTTTTCTGTTTTGTAATGAATTATATTGATTGTTTTTGAATGTTAAACCACCCTTGCAAACCTGGAATCAATTCCACTTGATCATAATATATTATCTCTTAAAATGTTGTTACATTTAATTAACATGTATTTTGTTAAATAGTTTTGCATCTATGTTCATGACAGAGATTGGTTTTACATTTTTCTTTCTTGTAATGGCCTTGAAGGTTTGGGGGATCATAGTTATGCTAACCTCATAAAAAGTTCAAAAATCTTCCACTTTGTTTATCTCCAGAAAAATGTATGTAAAATTAGTACTCTTCATTTTTATTTTTGGAATTCACTGATGAAGCCATCTGGGTCTGGGGTTTTCTTTGTGGGAAGGCTTTAGTAATGGATTCAATTTACTTAGCAGACATTGAATGATTCACATTTTCTATTTCTTCTTCATTGACTCTGTATAAATTTAGATTTCAAGGAGTTTATCCATTTATAGACATTGTCAAATCCTTTTATAATATTTCTGATGTTTGTGGGGTCTGAAACGATGTCTCCCTTTTCTTTCCCTGTGTTGGAAATTTGTGTTTCTTTTTTCTTGATTACACTACAACTCTTTTTTTCCCAATGCATGTTTGACCTGGCGAGAAAATAAAGGTGATCATCACAAATTCTGACTCCACCACCTCTCTCCCTGTTTTCTGGGCTCCAACCTGAGGAGGAGAGAGGCAGTGGGATGACGGAAACATGGCGTCTGCCAGATGACAGGCCCAGCAAGAGGGCAGGGGGTGCTGGCTTACCTGGGCCCTGGTGAGGCTAAACGTGGGCATTTATGTGAGAAGAAAGAAGAATGAGGCACGCAGGTGGTCCACACTGCTGACAGCTGTGCGGGGCGTGGGGTTCACACCCAGGCCTTCGTTGCAATGCTCCAAGTCGGGGGAGAGAAGAGAACACAGGTGGAACCCACACTCTCACCAGGGCTTTGAAAACACGATGACCCTGAGGTGCATTTAGTCGCAGGCTCTCCTTTACATTCTCATAAGTGTCTCTTATATCTATTAAAAAAGTGTGAACACCAGAGAATCTGTATCTAGTGCTTTTCAAATCGAGGGAACAGAAAGTCCTGCTTTTTTCACAAGCCCAGAGACACACACACGATCTACAAGACAACAATTTACATTCCTTCTTTCTTCCCAGAATTTACTGATATCGCTCAGTCCAGGAAGGAGACTCAAGAAGGGGCAGCTGTGGGTCTGTGTGATTCAAGAAGCCCTCCTGGGGCCCGAGTGAGGGCTCACGAGGAGGCAGGGGGTCCAGGGGCAGGAGAAACACCGGGGATCGGACGGAGACCCACCAGCCCGGGCAGGACACCCGCTTCCCCAGCTCAGCCCTACCCGGTCCCCAGGCTCTGATGGCAGAGCCCCGACCTCCTCGGTATAAGCTGTGCTCGTCCACACAGCCTTCCTCCCTCCAGGGACGATGCTGAGAGTAGATTCTAGACACGGGGAGGTGCGTGCTCACAGAGACACATGAATTGTATGTGCACAAGTGTTTATATCGTGTTAAGGAATTACCCCATTGCTGTTTCATTGTTACATATCAAGTATTGGTGACTTTGATCAACACCTTTTCAGGAGTGTGGACATAGTTGATGGGTTTTTCCCCTTCTATCCATGCAGTGTAGTATTTTCATAAATTTATCAATATTAAGCACACTTACATTCTTGATACACACCCTTTATTGCCAGGACGTGTCACTGTGTAAATGCGATGTTGGATTTGCTTTGCCAGTACTTTCATTCAGCAAGCTGGCCCCGTTTCTGTTACGTGGGAGAGGCTGCAACTCTGTGACTGTCCTGCCGTTGCCAGGTCTTCACATCTGTGTGATGGTGAACCCAGAATGAGGTCTTGACACACGGAGACCCTGAGGCATCCTGAGAAGGGGCAGCTCTCAGGGTCTGAGTGGCTCCAGGGGCCTCTGTGGGCCAGTTTGGGTCGTAAATGAGGTGGGGGCAGAGCAGGAAGGTCTGGGGAAGGGGTGGGCAAAGAGCTGGAAGGAGGGCCCAGTGGGTGAGAAGGGGTTCCGGGTCCTCTCCATCCTGATGGTGTGTCTCAGAAGCTTGGGCACAGAGGCGATGAAGTCCCTGAGTGAAATCATGGGGAGGGGGAGAGAAAGAGCCTGGGACAGCGGGCTGGGCACCGGCACAGGCCACCTGAGGTCCTCGGCCAGAGCCTCAGATCTAGCAGTGGCATATATTACTTATGACTCTTAAAATACAGGATGATTGTGCAAAAAAAAGAAGCTCAGGAAATATAAGAAAGATGTTAACATAACCAATAATCCCAGCACCCAATGGTAACATTTTGATCAATGTCTCCCCATCTTATCTTGCCATCTCTACAGCTACATTTCCTTTTCAGTTGTGATCTCCATGGAAACATAGTTCTTTTTTACTGACTTTTTATCCATGTCATTAAAGAAGCTTAATGGAGAAGGACATTTTATATTCTTACCCCATCCTAACACACCTGAGAGCACTTGTTAATTCTGCCTTTCGGCCTCTCCAGGACATCAGTTTGCTCACGATTCTTGGCTATTATATAGACAGCCTCACGACAGTTTTACCATTTATTTTTAAAATCTCCGTGAATTTCACAGATGGAAAGGGGCATCTCATTTATTGCTTTAATTTCTTTTTAGTGAGGGTGATTTTCTTTCTTTACTGTACATTTTACTGTCTTTGAATTCTCTTTGTTGCTTTAAAAAGTTATTTCTGGGGCTTCCCTGGTGGTGCAGTGGTTGAGAAACTGCCTGCCAATGCAGGGGACATGGGTTCGAGTCCTGGTCTGGGAAGATCCCACGTGCCGCGGAGCAGCCTGGGCCCGTGAGCCACAATTACTGAGCCTGCGCGTCTGGAGCCTGTGCTCCGCAACAAGAGAGGCCGCGACGGTGAAAGGCCCACGCACCGCGATGAAGAGTGGCCCCCACTTGCCGCAACTGGAGAAAGCTCTCGCCCAGAAACGAAGACCCAACACAGCCAAAAATAAAAATAAATTAATTAATTAATTAATTTTAAAAAAAGTTATTTCTGTATGGAGGACATAAATTCCTTGTGCTCAAACCACGTGGTTTGCTTTCCACTGCTGTTTATGTGGTCGTTTAGTTTATGATGCTTTTAAAAGCCATTTTCACTTTTTCTTGACTGGCCAGCACACTTAGATGGCATGAGAATGAGGATATGAGAAGTAAAAGCCGGGTGCTGTTGGGGAGAAGTGAGGCGGGGTGTCATTTCAGTTAATTCGCGTTACTAATGGGGGTGGAGAGGCGGATGGTGGCAGAAATTCAGAGGACCAGTATGCGGGCCCGGCATGTGCCCCCCGCAAAACGCCCTGCATCTGAAGCCTGGGCAGCCCCAGGACGACAGTTTACACCCTCCCACCAGGTGCGACCAAGTCCTAAGAACTAGGAGGTGGAAGCAGGTCTGGGAGCTCACAAAGCTCCCCTCCCCAAGCCGTACCCCAGGGCCACCCCAACCGGACAGGACAGTGGGCAACCAACCATCCAGTGGGAGCTTGCAGCCTTGCCCGCAGACGCTGGGCAGAGGAAACGAGAGATTTCCCATTTTGTTTCAACATAAGTAGAGGGTGTACACAGGGCTGCCCAAACCTGAGAAAGGTAAAGAGACGTCCTGATAATTATGCCCAAAAACTGTAGAAAAAAGGAGAGGGAAGGAGAGAAAGGAGGGAGGGAGGGAGGGAAGGAAAAGAAGGAAAAGACAAATAAATAAATCTAAATTAAAACATAATCCCCGGGGACTTCCCTGGTGGCGCAGTGGTTAAGAATCCACCTGCCAATGCAGGGGACACAGGTTCAAACCCTGGTCCGGGAAGATCCCACATGCTGCGGAGCAACTAAGCCCGTGCACCACAACTACTGAGCCCGTGCACCTAGAGCCCGTGCTCCGCAACAAGAGAAGCCACCGCAGTGAGAAGCCCGTGCACCGCAACTAAGAGTAGCCCCTGCTCGCTGCCACTAGAGAAAACCCATGCACAGCAATGAAGACCCAACACAGAGGAAAACAAACAAACAAACAAAAAACATAATCTGGGAAACAAAAGTGCATTTCCTATAAATGGTTGAGTTACACAGCAAATCAAAATACGGCAGAATCATTTGAATAGGACTCATAGAAGAAATGATAAAACTATAGAAAAGTTTGAAAAGGGAGACATGGAGACCCATAGACAAAAACTGACCATCAGAGATCATTATAGATAAAATCAGTGAAAGAGAAAAGCACAGAGCATGACAGAGATGACTAGAAATTGAATAGCCAACACTGAAAAAAAAAAAAAAAAGACTTGAGAGGTTCACAGTGTAGGTGAAAATGCAAAGCTACTACATCACCAGAGAGAGGTTAACAGATGGGGGCGGGGGGTGCAGAGAAGACCCAGCCTTAGTACAAGTGGTAAAGACCTCAGTAAGAGGAACTGAAATGTATTCTTTCTTTTTTTTTTTTAACATCTTTATTGGAGTATAATTGCTTTACAATGGTGTGTTAGTTTCTGCTTTATAACAAAGTGAATCAGCTATAAGTATACATATATCCCCATATCCCCTCCCTCTTGCGTCTCCCTCCCACCCTCCCTATCCCACCCCTCTAGGTGGTCACAAAGCACAGAGCTGATCTCCCTGTGCTATGCAGCTGCTTCCCACTAGCTATCTATTTTACATTTGGTATTGTATATAAGTCCATGCCACTGTCTCACTTCGTCCCAGCTTACCCTTTCCCCTCCCCGTGTCCTTAAGTCCATTCTCTACGTCTGTGTCTTTATTCCTGTCTTGCCCCTAGGTTCTTCATAACCTTTTTTTTTTAGATTCCATATATATGCGTTAGCATATGGTATTTACTTTTCTCTTTCTGACTTCCTTCACTCTGTATGACAGACTCTAGGTCCATCCACCTCACTACAAATAACTCAATTTCGTTTCTTTTTATGACTGAGTAATATTCCATTGTATATATGTGTCAATGTGTCAATATGTATCTTCTTTATCCATTCATCTGTCGATGGACACTTAGATTGCTTCCATGTCCTGGCTATTGTAAACAGAGCTGCAATGAACATTGTGGTACATGACTCTTTTTGAATTATGGTTTTCTCAGGGTATATGCCCAGTAGTGGGATTGCTGGGTCATATGGTAGTTCTATTTTTAGTTTCTTAAGGAAACTCCATACTGTTCTCCACAGTGGCTGTATCAATTTACATTCCCACCAACAGGGCAAGAGGGTTCCCTTTTCTCCATACCCTCTCCAGCAAGAAATGTATTCTTTAAATGTAAGAAACTGGCCATGACCTGAAGGAAAATCTGCAAGTTTAGCCCCGAAGAGTATGACATGTTCCAGGGGAAAATGGATACAAAATGCTCAAGACTGAGATGTACAATGACTACGTTGCAGAATTCCAAGCTTTCACAAAATGTTGAAAAACAACAATTCCCCGGTCCCCATGCCATGGGTTCGGGAGGGTGTGGACATCTGGCTGACTTCAGACCTCCTTTGAAAACATCCTAAACCCAAAGATACATGAGAAATATCTTCAAAAACCTGGTGAAAACAAAGTCTGACCCAAGAACAGTACATGTGGACACAACATCATTCAAGTAAAAGAAAACAGACAAACAGTCCAAAACAGGACAGAGATCCAGAACTACAGCACCCTGGGCTCCTTGACAAAACGATAACAAGATCCCTCCCATCAGGATTGACTCACATCAAAGAAGAGTGATAGGAGAGGCGCTGGTGGGAAGCCAGTAAGACGGGGATTAATATTGAGTAATTTACACATGATGATCACAGCAGAGACCATCAACAGATGCCTTGAGTGGAAAGCTGTAAACTGCACAATCTTCTTCCTCCCCAGTCTAATTCTTCTTGTATCTTCCAAGGGAGCGAGGAGATTAGCCATAAAAGCTGGTATCACAAATTGCTTTTCAAAATTGTTTCTCCTTTACTTGGTCTGCATTATTCCCATCCTGTCTCCCTGTTAAGGAGGGGCTGGACCCCCTCCTGATTTTCCCTTCTTCCCCAAGAAAGAACCCACACTGATGCACTTCAAAGGTACCCATGCCTGTGTGTATGTCCTGGAAACACACAGTGTGGCTTTTGATGTTTTTATTTTAGACTCACATGCATGTTGTGCTACAGATTTTATTTAATTCCTTTCACTTGCTGAATACTATATTGTGAAAATTCAGCCACGCTTCTTTGTATAAACCCAGTTCATCTTCTCTCTGGTCTGTAGTTTGCCAGCCTAACCCTGTACCCACCTCACTGACTGTCTTGGTTGTGGACACCGGCAGTGACCCCACTTGCCTCTCCAGGAGCCAGGGCCCTGAGAGCCTCCGCCTGTGAGGTCCTGGCTCTGAGTGCCTGCCTAGGACGGCCATGATTCCATCACCCGTAAAGGGGCTTGGAGCCACTACCCGTCTCGGGGATCTGTTGTGAGCATCAGGGAGGCACTTCCAAAGGACACTTAGAGCGTCCCCGACACATAAGAAATGTCACCTGTATGACCCGCCAGCATTATTGTCCCGGATTTGTAAGGCTCTCGGGTGCCGCGTCCCCACTGTCTCTGGCCTCCTCGCCTGCCCCGCCCTGACCCAGCCCTGCCTCTCAAGGCCCAGGCTCCACATCTGGGAGGCTGACTCTCTTTCCATTGTGATCCCTGAGACTTTATGCTTCCATATCATTCCAGAATTGCTTGTTCAGCTCCTCACAGAGCCTTCTGGGAGTTGGTAGAATTGGCTGCGTAGGTTAGCTGGGAGAGAAGGGCAACCTTCTGTCCATCACTACGTTGTACCAATGCTGGTTTTCACAATGGCCAGTAGTTTAGTAGAGGAGAAGACTTGCTGGGGGTGAACCTGGGAGCTGACACTTTTTCTTCTGCGTGGGATGTTCACTGCAAGCGAATCACTGTCTTGAATATTCTCACTTGTAAGCCTCTCTACAAGCTTGCGGTTTTCCTTGCTCAGTTAAATCAGTTAGCATTTTACGATCTGAAAAAAAATATTCCTTTGCTCTCATTGTTATTTGGTTCCAGGTGATAGAGGAGTGAAAACCCACGTGATTCCCCCGACCAAGTCCCATGGGATGCCCACAGCAAATGTGAACGGGAAGTACCTTTTTGTCCCTTTTCCTTGGTGCCTCTGCTTCTAGTAAATTCTCAATCTGGAGCCTGCGGACCATGGATGGACATCGGGTCTGATGTGGAGTCTTTAAACTTCTATGCAGGGACTTCCCTGGTGGTCCAGTGGTAAAGAATCTTCCTTCCAATGCAGGGGACGCGGGTTCAATCCCTGTTTGGGGAACTAAGATCCCACATGCCACGGGGCAACTAAGCCCGCACGTCACAAGTACTGAGGTGTCGTGCCTCAACCAGAGAGCCAGCGTGCCGCAAAATACAGAGCCCACGCGCTCTGGAGCCCACGTGCCACAACTAGAGAGAAGCCTGTACGCCGCAACCAAAGATCCCACATGCTGCAACTAAGACCTGATGCAGCCAAATAAATAAATACATAAGATGAATAAATAAATAAAATAAATATTTTAAAAAATAAAATAAAATATACTTCTCTGCAAAAATGTGAGCTTATGTGCAGATATGAACACTTGTCTGGAGAGAAGCATATTAGAATTTCAAAGAGGGGTATATGCACCGAAAGTACTTAAGAAAGGGTCTACAGGCGTGGTCCCCGATGTGGAACAGGAAAAGGATTCTAAAACACGTTTGACCTTCACAAAGATGAAAAGTAACTAACATGCAATACGTGACTGTACAGGAGCATTTGTCCAGTATAGAAATGCACGTCTTCCTGGGTGCAGCTCAGAAGCTGTTTATCGATGGGTGACTGTGAGGAGGGCAGGGGCCCCTGCTGTGCTGATGGCTCAGCCTGACGTCCTAGGAGCCCCCTCCTCGCCTGCTCAGGCCTGAGACCCACTCTGCAGGACTCAGTGAACCGAGCAGTAATCAAAGGACCGAAGCGAATGAAGGCCTGCTCTAAAGAACCCCCACCCAAGTAGTAATAAGTCCTCCCCCACCCTGGGGAGGGACCCCACGGAGGGACCCCACCCAAGGGACGTTATAGGGGTCCGCTGGACAGGTCAATACATTGTTTCCTGCACCTGGATACAAAATTTTCTATGTAACTTCTTCAAGGAGGAAGAGCTGCCTCTGCCTGGGGGTGAGCTGCCTCCCATCCTGCGGTCCAGCTCTTGGGAGGTCCTGGGGCGACATCGTGTGGCAGCAGGAAGAACAGCACAGCGTCTGTCCCCGCCTGAGCACAGATGCAGTATTTACACCCATGTTACATGTGGGACATCCTTGTTCTTAAAAAGCATTTGTCTATGGGAAACCCAGGCTCCACTGGCATCCTGAATTTTACCTGTCAACCTTGCCACCCAGGGGATGGGCTGAGTAGAGACGTCTGCAAGGGTTAGAACCAATATCTTTGTTATCACAGCAGCAGCCTTCCTACATGGACCACGTGGCAAAATTCTTAATCCATTATTTCAGCCAATACTCCGAATCTCCCATAGAGTCTTACACAGACGAGAAACCTGAAGGCCAGAAAGAGCCCCTGGCCAGGCGCTCCCCGTGGACAAGGAAGGTGAGGGTCCAGGCCCCTCTAAAGGCAGGAGAAGCGGCTGCAAATATGACATCAAACGGGAACAATCCAGGCCACGAGCTCAACGTCAGTTCCCAAGGCCAGGCTCTGAGTGAGTGGCTGCCTTCTCTGTGCTTCTGCACCGTCGCCATGAAAAGGGAACCACGTGCTGGACCGGTCGTCTTCACTGGCAACAACATTCCACAAACGGAACTGACAGCAACATACAGAAAGGACAGTAAACAGAGGGAGTTAGAAAAGGCGAGGCAGAGCGATCTCCTGGGGACGAGGCACAAACAGAAACCAGGAGGGACCGTGTGCCCAGCATCTCACCCGGCCCTGGCAGGTATATAAAGGCTCCCAGCCCAGAAGGCTCCACACCCGAGCACCTGCCCGCTCTCCCCACCTGCTCCTCTGACCTACTCCACCCTCCACCCACCAGAACCAGGGGCTGTGGCTCCAGCTGTGGGAGCTGTGGCTACATTTGGCTCTTGTGCTATATTTGAATTAGAAATAGCAACATGGAATCATGATGTGTATTATCTCTGAAAAATGGTATTCTATTCCACTGAAAGACCTAGGAAAATGCCAACCCAGTAGATATGAGTGCTCCAGCACCGAGACTGCTCTGGTGAAATGCCATTTCTTGTGTCTTAATGGGACCTGGGATTTCTGGAGACATGGGACTGGAAATGAACAAGATGAATCTGGAACATCTTGTCATCCCAGAAAGCAAGGAAGGTAACAAAGACAACTCGGTCATGCCAAAGGTTGAGGCATCAGACTTGAAGAGACCCCCAGGAAACAAGCTGGGGACAATGTGAACACCAATTTTTCCATTGGACGGTTACACATCAAATACATTTAACTCTATGAGTCCATAATCATACACAAATAATAACACAAATAACACGCAAAATGCATAAGCTCTTACAACTATAAGATGTTTTATCTAAGCTGCATAGTAAGCAGAAATCAAAAACCTATACTAGATTCACAAAAGAGAAAGAGACATGAATCAAGGCATACCACTACAGGAAAACATCAAATCACAAAGAAAGACAGCAAGGGAGAAAGAGAAGAAAAAAAACAACAACTATAAAACAGCCAGAAAACAATTAACAAGGTGACAAGAGTAAGTCCCTACCTATCAATAATTACTTGAAATGTAAGTGGATTAAATTCTCAAACCAAAAGACGTGCAGAGGCTAATGAAGGAAAAGACAAGTCAGTCTAATTTAAAACATAAGCCAGGAGACAAAAGTCATTTCCTACAGATGGTTGAATTATACACCAAATTAAAATATGGCAAAATCATTTGAATAACACCCAGAGATGAAATGATAAAACTATAGAAAAGTTTGAATAGGGAGACATGGAGACCTTAAAAAAAACTTGACCATCAGAGATCATTATAGATAGAATCAATGAAACAGAAAAGCACGGAGCAGGACAGAGGTGGCTAGAAACTGAATAGTTGACATTAAAAAAAAAAAAAAAAAGCCTTGAGAGGTTCACAGCGTAGGTGAAAAGGCAAAGCTACCACATCACCAGAGAGAGGTAAACAGATGTGTGGAGGTGGGGGGCAGTAAGGACCCAGCCATAGTACAAGTGGTAAAGGCCGCAGTAAGGGGAACTGAAATGTATTCATTAAAAGTAAGAATCTCTGTAACCTGAAGGAAAATCTGCAAGTTTAGCCCCAAAGAGTATAACATGTACCCTAGGGGAAAATGGATACAAAATGCTCATGAATAAGACATAGGGTGATTACGCTATAGAATTCCAAAGGTTTTTTTAATGTTGAACAACAGCAATTCCCGGTCCCCGTGCCATGAGGTGGGGAAAGTGTGGACACCTGACCGACTCCAGCCCTCCTTCAAAAACATCCTAAACCCAAAGGTACACGAGCAACATCTTCAAAAACCTGGTGAAAACAAAGTCTGACCCAAGAACAACAGTACATGTGGACACAACATCATTCAAGTACAAGAAAATAGGCAAACAGTCCCAAACAGAACAGAAGTCCAGAACTACAGCACCCCAGGCCCCTTGACAAAACAATAACAAGATCCATTCCATCGGGATTGACTCACATCAAAGAAGAGTGATAGGAGAGGCGCTGGTGGGAAGCCAGTAAGACGGGGATTAATATTGAGTAATTTACAAATGATGATCACAGCAGAGACCATCAACAGATGCCTTGAGTGGAAAGCTGTAAACTGCACAATCTTCTTCCTCCCCAATCTAATTCTTCTTGTATCTTCCAAGGGAGCGAGGAGATTAGCCATGAAAGCTGGTATCACAAATTGCTTTTGAAAATTGTTTCTCCGTTACTTGGTCTGCATTATTCCCATCCTGTCTCCCTGTTAAGGAGGGACTGGACCCCCTCCTGATTTTCCCTTCTTCCCCAAGAAAGAACCCACACTGATGCACTTCAAAGATACCCATGCCTGCATGTATGTCCCGGAAATACACAGTGTGGCTTTTGATGTTTTTATTTTAGATTCACATGCATGTTGTGCTACAGATATTATTTCATTCCTTTCACTTGCCGAATATTATATTGTGAAAATTCACCCACGTTTCTTTGTATAAACCCAGTTCATCTTCTCTCTGGTCTGTAGTTTGCCAGCCTAACCCTGTACCCACTTCACTGACTGTCTTGGTTGTGGACACCGGCAGTGACCCCACTTGCCTCTCCAGGAGGCAGGGCCCTGAGAGCCTCCGCCTGTGAGGTCCTGGCTCTGAGTGCCTGCCTAGGACGGCCGTGATTCCATCACCCGTAAAGGGGCTTGGAGCCACTACCCGTCTCGGGGATCTGTTGTGAGCATCAGGGAGGCACTTCCAAAGGACACTTAGAGCGTCCCCGACACATAAGAAATGTCACCTGTATGACCCGCCAGCATTATTGTCCCGGATTTGTAAGGCTCTCGGGTGCCGCGTCCCCACTGTCTCTGGCCTCCTCGCCTGCCCCACCCTGACCCAGCCCTGCCTCTCAAGGCCCAGGCTCCACATCTGGGAGGCTGACTCTCTCTCCATTGTGATCCCTGGGACTTTAT
Source organism: Balaenoptera borealis (assembly GCF_965194805.1). Taxonomy (NCBI): domain Eukaryota; kingdom Metazoa; phylum Chordata; class Mammalia; order Artiodactyla; family Balaenopteridae; genus Balaenoptera; species Balaenoptera borealis. The sequence goes on along the minus strand of NC_138868.1, from coordinate 1,195,660 downwards.
GCTTCCATATCATTCCAGAATTGCTTGTTCAGCTCCTCACAGAGCCTTCTGGGAGTTGTTGGAATTGGCTGCGTAGGTTAGCTGGGAGAGAAGGGCAACCTTCTGTCCATCACTACGTTGTACCAATGCTGGTTTTCACAATGGCCAGTAGTTTAGTAGAGGAGAAGACTTGCTGGGGGCGAACCTGGTAGCTGACACTTGTTCTTCTGCATGGGATATTCACCGTAAGCAAATCACTGTTCTGAATATTCTCACTTGTAAGCCTCTCTACAAGCCTACAATTTTCCTTGCTCAGCTAAATCAGTTAGCATTTTACCATGTTAAAAACAAATTTTGCCCCCGCACCTTTGCTCTCATTGTTATTTGGTTCCAGGTGACAGAGGAGTGAAAACCCACGTGATCCCCCCCACCAAGTCCCATGGGACACCCACAGCAAACGTGAACGGGAAGTACCTTTCTGTCCCTCTTCCTTGGTGCCTCTGCTTCTAGTAAATTCTCAATCTGGACCCTGCGGACCATGGATGGACACCAGGTCTGATATGGAGTCTTTAAAATTCTATGCCAAATTGTGTGTTGATGTGTATATATGTATACTTATCTGAAGAGAAGCGTATTAGAATTTCAAAGAGGGGTATATGCACCGAAAGTACTTAAGAATGAGTCTACAGGCATGGTCCCCAACATGGAGCATGAAAAGGATTTTAAAACACATGTGTTTTACCTTCAAAGATGTGAAAATTAACTAACATATAATGTGTAGCTATATAGGAGTGTTTGTCCAGTATAGAAATGCACGTCTTCCTGGGTGCAGCTCAGAAGCTGTTTATCGATGGGTGACTGTGAGGAGGGCAGGGGCCCCTGCTGTGCTGATGGCTCAGCCTGACGTCCTAGGAGCCCCCTCCTCGCCTGCTCAGGCCTGAGACCCACTCTGCAGGACTCAGTGAACCGAGCAGTAATCAAAGGACCGAAGCAAATGAAGGCCTACTCTAAAGAACACCACCCCCCCCAAGTAATAATAAGTCCTCCCCTACCCTGGGGAGGGATCCCACCCAGTGGACGTTATAGGGGTCCGCTGGACAGGTCAATACATTGTTTCCTGCACCTGGATACAAAATTTTCTATGTAACTTCTTCAAGGAGGAAGAGCTGCCTCTGCCTGGGGGTGAGCTGCCTCCCATCCTGTGGTCCAGCTCTTGGGAGGTCCTGGGGCGACATCGTGTGGCAGCAGGAAGAACAGCACAGCGTCTGTCCCCGTCTGAGCACAGATGCGGTATTTACACCCATGTTACATGTGGGACATCCTTGTTCTTAAAAAGCATTTGTCTATGGGATACCCAGGCTCCACTGGCATCCTGAATTTTACCTGTCAACCCTGCCACTCTAACCCTAGACACAGAGTGTCTGAGTGGTTTTTTTAAAGACTCAACTATATGATGCTTCCTACAGGGACTCATTTCAGATTCAAGGACACACATAACCTGAAAATGAAGGGAAAGAAAAAGATACTCCATGCAAATGAGTAGGGGTAGATATACTTATATCAGAGAAAATAGATTTTATGTCAAAAACTGTAACAAGAGGGACTTCCCTGGTGGTGCAGTGGTTAAGAATCCTCCTGCCAATGCAGGGGACACGGGTTCGAGCCCTGGTCCGAGAAGATCCCACATGCCACGGAGCAACTAAGCCCACGTGCCACAACTACTGAGCCCGTGCGCCTAGAGCCCATGCTCCGCAACAAGAGAAGCCACTGCAATGAGAAGCCCACGCACCACAACGAAGAGTAGCCCCTGCTCTCTGCAACTAGAGAAAGCCCGTGCACAGCAACCAAGACCCAATGCAGCCAAAAGTAAATAAATGAATTAATTTTAAAGAAAAGACAAAAAAAAACTGTAACAAGAGACAAAAAGGTTATTATATAATGGCAAAAGGGTGAATTTATCAAGAGGATATAACAATTGTAAATACAGATGCACCCAACATCAGAGCACCTAAATATATTAAGGAAATATTAACAAATCTGAAGTCAGAAATAGACAGAAATGCAATAATGTTAATGAAATTCTATGCCCCACTTTCAGCAATGGATAGATCATCCAGACAGAAAATCAATAAGAAAACATTGGACTTGAATTACACATTATATCAGATGAACTTAATAGATATCTACAGAACGCTTCATCCACAGAAGCAGAATACACATTTTTCTGAAGTGCATGTGGAACATTCTCCAGGGTAGATCATATGTTGGGTCACAATAAAAGCCTCAACAAATTTAAGATTGAAATCATATCAAGTACCTATTCTGACCACAACAATATGAAACTAGCAATCAATAACAGGAAAATGGAAAAATTCACAAATATGTGGAAATTAAATAAGACACTTCTGAACAACCAATGGGTCAAAGAAAAAATCAACAGGGAAATCAAACAATATCTTGAAACAAACAAAAATGGAAACACAACACAGCGAAACTTCTGGGATGCAGCAAAGCAGTTCTAAGAGAGCAATTGCTATGGTTTGAATGTTTGCACCCTCCCCAACCCCCAAGGTCCTTTACTGAAATCCTAGCATCCAGTGTGATGGTATCTGGCAGTGGGGTCTTTGGAATGTGCTTAGGTTATGAGAGTGGGGCACTCATGAATGGGATTAGTTTTCTCATAAAGAGAGCCCACAGAACTCCCTCACCCCTTTCATCGTGTGAGGACACAGCAAGAAGGTGTCACCTATGAACCAGGAAGTGGGCCCTCACCACCACCACACCAAATCCTCCAGTACTATGATCTTGGACGTCCCAGTCTCCATAACTGTGAGAAATAAATTTCTGTTGTGTATAAGCCACCCAGTATTTTGTTAGAGCAGCCCAAATGGCCTGAGACAAAGCTTATAGCAATAAACTCCTAAATATATTAAGCAAAATATATTTTCCTATGTTAGGAAAAAGAAAGATCTCAAGTAAACAACCTTTATATCTCAAGGAACTAGAAAAAGAAGAACACACAAAGCCCAAAGTTAGCAAAAGGAAAAAAAATAGCAAAGATCAGAGTAGAAATAAATGAAATGGAGGCTAGAAGGCAACAGAAAAGGTCAACCAGACCAAGAGTTAGGCTTTGGAAAAGAAACAGAACTGACAAATATTTAGTGATATTAACCAAGAAAAAAACAGAGAAGACTCAAATAAAATCAGAAACGAAAGAGGGGCCATTACAACAGATATCACAGAAATAAACAGATCATAAGAGACTGCTATGAACAATCATACACCTATGTCGACTGAAGAAAGATGCACAAGGTGAGAGTTGTGAGTTAAGTTTTATTTGGTGCAAAATGAAGACTGTAGCTCAGGAGACAGCCTCTCAGTAGCTCCGAGGAACTCTCCAAAGAAGTAGGGGGGGAGGTCAGTATATATGCGATTTTTGTGAAGGGGGTACATGCAGTCAAGCACACATTTTGGCAGAAGTTTGCTGCTAGTTATGAGGATCAGATGTCTCAGTTAATGATTTTAGTGCTTTTCTAGGTAGGAGAAGATGCAAGAAATTGGGCTCATAAGATCTTCTCCTGAAAAATATCTAACTCTCTGAAGGCCTGTTCTGCCAGTTTTTCCCAGAGCACAGAGGGCCTCATTCTTGATCTCCACCCTGAACTCCTTTCAGGGGGTGTTGAAGGTCAGCGACTACAGTGGCCAGTGACTTCATTCTTGTAGAATCAGATGGGGAGTGACAATTTTTAGTTGGCACCCACAAATAGGAAAACTCCGATGTGTATTTTTTCAATACCACCAAACAAGTCTTTAGTTCTCAGGGGTCACCGGCTGGGTATCCCACAAATTTAACTCAATTTCGTTCTGACACTGTCTATCTGGAGGTAGTGTCAGATCCCAGAGGCTAAGGGCTCAGTCCTACCAACTGCCCACTTTCAACTTCAGACACCAATATCAAGTCCAGGTTGTCACCTGTGCTTCTAACTGGTTGGTTATAGAGCAGAAGTTCAGCAGACCTCTCCTTGGGGTTGATTAATTTGCTACAGCAGCTCACAGAGTTCAAAGAGACATGTTACTTACTAGATTACTGATCGCTCATAAAAGGGTCTAACTCAGGAACGGCCAGATGGAAGAGATGCACAGGGCAAGGGGTGCATAGCTTCCATGCCCTCTCCAAGCGCCCACTCTCCCCGAATCTCCCTGTGTCCATCAACCTGGAAACTCACTAACCCTCGCTGTTGAAGAGTTTTTATAGAGCTTAGTCTGTAGCTCCCCCCATCCCCCTGCCCAGAGGTCAACGGGTGGGCCTGAAAGTTCCCTCTGATCACTAGACTTCCTGACGACTAGCCCCATCCTGAGGCTCTCTAGGGGTCCCATCTGAGTAACCTCGTTAGCACACACTCAGGTGCTAATGAAGGACAGACACTCCCTTCACTCAGGAAATGCCAAGGGTTTCAGGGGCTCTGTGCCAGGAACCAGGGACAGAGACCAGATGTATACGGCAATGAGGCGGTAAAAGTCAGATCCCAAATATCTGTCAACAGCAGGACCAACGGGAGCTGGTGACACAGAAGGAAAACCCAGAGCCTGCGGCGTCCTGGCTCCGTCCCTAGTTGCCCCCTCATCTCAGGAGTGGCTCCCCCACCTCTGAAACTCCTTCAAGAGCTGAGACGCAGGCCCCCGTGCTCCCTCCCCGTCCACCCCTCTGCCCCGCCCAGATGGTCCAGGTTTGATCCTGCGGGTCTCCTTACCCCAGGGGCGAGGAAGGCCATCGGGTACTGAAAGTATTCACTGGCCAGCTGACCATTTCTAAAATGATTCCCCACCCAGACAGCTCACCTGCCCGGCGATGCAGTTTATACCCCACGCCTGCCGGATCTCTGTAGATCCAGCTGCTGAGGCAATTGGATGAGCGTGTGGGGAGTGAACTCCTGCCTCACACTCACCAAACACAAATTGAGTTTGAGATCCATCATAGAACTAAATGTAAAAACAAAAACTAACGCTCCTATAAGGAAAGCTAGATTTTTTCAGAGGGGTCAGAAGAAGGCACTAACCCTCAAAGATAAAAGTGATAAATTGGATCATGAAAGTAAAAAACATTTCCCTGTCAAAGGATGCTATTAAGATATCAAGACAATGATGAAGCAAACCAAATACTAGGAGAAAATTGATAGATAGATATATAGATGATAGATAGGTAGATAGATACATAATAGATGAGAGATAGATACATAGACAGATGATAGATAGATATAATAGATAATAGAATAGATAGATAGATGATAGATAGATAATAGATGATAGTTAGATGAGAGATGGATAGATTGATAGATTGTTGATAGATGAGAGATAGATGAGAGATAGATAGATGGATAGAAGATAATAAATAGATGATAGCTAGATAGATAATAGGTAAATGGATAATAGATGATAGATAGATAATAGATAGATAATAGATTAGATAGATAGATAGATGATAGATAATATATAACTAGATAGCTAGATAGATAGATGATAGATAATAGATAGCTAGATAGCTAGATATAGATATATACACACACACACAGTTTATTTAGCTGGAATTTATGGAGAATTTCAATAAATTAATCACAAAAAAAGAAAAGCAAAAAAAAAAAAAAACACAATAAAAATGGACCCCAAAATTGAACATTTTTCCAAGAAAGTATATAAATGGCCAATAAACACATGGAATGGTGCTGAACAACCCTAGTCACCAGAGAAACACAAATCAAGGCGAACATGAGACATCATTACACACCACGAGAATGCCGAAGATTTTTTAAACCTGTAAATATTAGGGAAGACGAGGAGCCACTGGTGCTCTCAGGCATGGCCGGCAAGGATGAAAATGGCGTGAGCACCACGGAAACTGTCAGTTTCTTATAAAGTTAAACCTCCCCCCACCTACGCCCCAGCAAGCCCACTCCTACATGTGTAAGCAAAAGAAACAAGACACATGTTCACAAAAGACTCCTATATAGATATATGTGTGTGTCTGTAAACACATATAATTGAATCACTTTGCTGTACACCTGAAACTAACACAACACTGCACATGAGTTATACTTCAATAAAATAATAATAATGGAAGAATGTTCGTAGAAGTTTTATTCATTGCAGCCGAAAGCTGAAAGCAATCCAGATATCTGGGAGCAAGAGAATGAATGGGGTCCCACTGGAGCACATTTTCACCTGGAACACTTACTTGGCGATTTTAAATATATACACATCAGTGATACACAGGGTAAGATGTTGAGTGAAAGAAGCCAGAATATATGCTTCAGAGTCCCATTTATGTGCCTCCAACAACAGGAAAAACCAGTCAGAAGAAAGGGAGGCTGTGGGGCTGGGGATGGGCTGGAAGCGGGGGAAAGTGGACCCGCTGGATGACGGAAACGGTCTATCACGACCAGGGCGGCGGCTACATCAGAGCACGCTGAGCAAAACTGGTGAGATCGCATATTCAAAGTATGTGTGTTTCACTGGATGTAACTTTCACCTCAATAAAAAAATTAAAATCGACTTTCTAGGAAACGAAGGTCCATTAGAAAGGATGGTTAACCAAAGGGTGGCCGATCCACTCAAACTGTTTTCACAGCCTTCAAAGACGGTAAATGTGAATTATGTCACTTGACTTGTGGAGTTTTTATAAAAACTGACTGAATAAACTAAAAAGCATAGGAGTAATAGGAATTTGTGAAGCCGGGTCCCATGAAGAGAAAGAATACCGGGTCTAATTCCTGTTTGGGGGGTGGTTAGCCAAGAGGAGGGAGGGCAGGAAATGAGAAAAGGAGGAAAAGTCAGGACACACTGAAAGCAAAGTGCTTCAAATCTTGCTTTTCAAATTCAACAAAATATTGAGACTGGTAGTTTGGATGCAGGTAAGTAGTCTTATTTTTCTGCTCAATACTTTTATTTACAGAAATGACACCAATTGATTTTGAAGTAGAGAAATATAAACATTAGAGCCGGGGACAGAGGATTTTTATCAATGAGCAGAAACTGGAAAGCCAAAGATGGTGACTCACTGCCCACGGGTGACCGGATCTCAGGGGCTCCCTGAGCCGGGAGCTGAGGCTCTGTTTACAAAGAGAAATACCTTGAGGAAGAGGCCGCATTTAGAAACCAGAGAAGCAGACCTCAGCTTGAGCTATTGGGAGCTCATGGGACGGCAAAGAGTTTAAGAATAACACTTGTGCATTTGAAATAAGTAAACACATAAGAGGAAGTCATCATGTGTTGAGTATAAACACTGGCAGGTATATAGAGGCTCCTAACCCAGGAGGCTCCACACCTGAGCACCTGCCTGCTCTCCCCACCTGCTCCTCTGACCTACTCCACCCTCCACCCACCGGAACATGGGCTGCTGTGGCTCCAGCTGCTGTGTGCCCATCTGCTGCTGCAAGCCCGTGCACTGCTGTGTGCCAGCCTCTTCCTGCTCCAGCAAAGGGGGCTGTGGCTCCTGTGGGGGCTCCAAGGGGGGCTGTGGCTCATGTGGCTGCTCCCAGTCTAGCTGCTCTGTCCCCATTTGCAGCCAGTGCAAGATCTGAGATGCCGACCACAGACCTCAGGTGGTTCCAGCCAATCCAGCCTCCCTGGCCATGAGTGGTGACACATCCCATACCCCCAGCGCACACTTCTCGGTCCATCCTCTCCAGGAGTGATGCAGTCTGAATCTTCAGGCCCAGAGATCCTGATGGAGAAGGGGGTCCCCCTCATACTTTCTGAGCCATCTGCGGACTCACTGACGCACTCATAACTCAGAAGAATCTTCCTCCTGCCCACTGAGCTTTACCATCTGCAGGCTCTTCGGGGGCTAAGCCACAGAAAACCCACCCATCATGCTCCGAATGGGGCACAGAGCTGTTCTAACCATCTCCTTCCTGGCCTCTTACTGCTGGGTCCTGATTCTCATAGAACCTCAGGGCTGGCGCTCACCGCCCAGAGTCTGGGGGCCCAGATCCACTAAATACCCCTCCGCTCTTCCCTGACACCAGCTCATTCTGATTCTTGGTCTAGCAAATTCTATTCTGGACTTTGTGAAGTCTCTAAATAAATTCTCAACAACAAGCCTTGTCTCACTATGGTTCTTTTCTCACAGCCTTTCTCAGAAGAAACATTTCTAAATGTCTGGTGCACCATCAGTGGTAGCAGAAACCAGGGTGTGTTGGCAATATTTACTAAAATGTAGTACATGTTCACCTTTTTATTCTGTATCTTGAGTTCTCAGTATTTATCCAGAGGAAAGGATACTGGATGCTCACAAATTTTGTGGACAAGGTCAGTTAACACAAAGTTATTTCTAAGAGGATGAAAGTAGCAACCACCTAAAATTGAATGACTGAGACTTGTTTATATGACTTATGATATATTCTTTGGGTGGTTGTGCAGACAACCAGTACAAATGCCTGTGGGATCTTTATAACCTGGGGATGTGGTTTTGTTATTAAGTAATGAAAAAAAGTCACAAAATGTTATAAGCATGTGATCACAACCATGTGTGCCCAACCCAAGAGATGGATGAGGTAGAGTTTCCTTAATCTTTTTTTTTGGCTGTGTTGGGTCTTAGTTGCATGATCTTCGTTGTGGCTTGTCTCTAGTTGTGGTGTGCGGGTTTTCTCTCTCTAGTTGAGGCGCACGGGGTCAGTAGTTGTGGCACGTGGGCTTAGTTGCCCCGCGGCATGTGGGATCTTAGTTCCCCGACCAGGGGTCAAACCCATGACCCCTGCATTGGAAGGCGGATTCTTTACCACTGGACTACGAAGGAAGTCCCTAATCTTTTTATTTTTCATTTTAAAAATTAATAAACTTTTAAAAAATATGCAGATTTGGGACACTATGAGCATTCTTTATTCTGAAATGGGTGGTGGTTACACGGTACAAAAGTTCAATGAGCTGTAAACTTTTAAGGTAGGTACACTTTCCCACCTCAAATCAAAAGCAAAACACAAAAATGAAAAGAAATTATGCAGATGTTCTTAAGTCATATGAAGAAATAGATCACATCAAGCCCAATGTTGGATGTCAGAGAAAAATCACTTGCCTGGTTTTGCCAGATACAACACCATGAGGTGAGCAGGCACCTCTGGCCCTAAGCAAAGAGCTCACTTCTAAGTGTAGTTTTCCGAATATGCTGCTCCTCCAGGAACTGCTGGCATTGTCAACACCAAAGAAGAGTGGGAAACTTTTCATGAGGAGCCTGAAACCTTTTGTGAGACCCAATCCTGTCTTCCACAAACTCAAAGTTACAAAAATCTTTGGAGGGACAAGAGTGGCACAGGCCAAGAACACTGGCAGGAAACACAAAGACTGCACAGCCAATCACCAAAAGGGCAGTAGGTGTCAGGGAGGGCTCTGCAGACAGGATCAGTGTGTTCCAGGGGCAAGGAACACCGAGCCCAGTTCCCTCTGGGCTCAGGAACACTGACCCAGCATCATTCACTGGTGATCACCATCAGCCAAGTAAACTTGTGGGGAAGGATCTATCTAATGGGGAAAGAAGAGTCTTTCAACAAATGGTGCTGGGAAAACTGGATACCCACATGCCAAAGTATCAAGTTGGGCCCTTATTTCACACCATACACAAAAATTAACTAAAAATAGACCCAAGACCCAAATTTAAGTGCTAAAACTATGGAACTCTTAGAAGAAAACAGAGGTGTAAATATTCATGACTTTGGATTTGGCAAAGCATTCTTAGATATGGCACCAAAAGCATAAGCAACAAAAGAAAAATGGATAAATTGGACTTCATCAAAATTAAAAACATTTGTGCTTCAAAGAATATCACTATGAAAGTGAAAAGACAACACAGACTGGGAAAAAATGTTTGCAAATTGTATATCTGAAATGGGCTTTTATCTGAAATATACAAACTTAACTTTGTCTGATGGTGATTGCCAACGATTTCCTCTCAGGAAATTGGAAATAGAGGGAAACTTCCTCAACTTGATAAAGAACATCTACAAAAACCTACGGGTAACATCATACTTAATGGTAAGAAACTCAAAGCTTTCCCACTAAGATCAGAAACAAGGCAAAGATGTACTACTGTCTCACCACTGCTTTCCAACATCATACTGGAAGTGCTAGCTAATGCAATAAGACAAGAAAAGGAAATAAAAGGTATACAGACTTGGAAGGAAGAAATAAAACTGTCTTTGCTCACAGATGACATGATCACATGTGTAGAAAATCCAAAATAATCAATAACAACAATTCCCAAGTACAGACCCCCCCCCATCTCATGTCCCCTGCCTCTTGTTTGTAGAAAAGTTTTAGCCTCCTAGGCCTTCCCTATGTTCCAAAGAGCTAATTTAATCAGAGAGGTGAGAAAATGTAGAAACAAAGGAAAACAGTCAAGCAAGACAAAATAAGAGTTTAGCCATAAAACAAGGTCAAGGACTTTAGTTCTTCCTTAAGGGCTATAGATAATATCCTGAGCCATATCTTTGAGCTGTTTTGCAGATACTGAAACCCCCACCAGGTGGGAAAAGTTAACTGCATGCTGACCACCAGCACAGAAGCCCCAGACCAGCTGGAACCAAAAGGTTGATGATTGAGAGTCTTGAAACATCACCCTGTTACGTCACCATCAACCAGTCAGAGAATTGTGCATAAGCTGATCACCCACCCTGTGACCCCCTCGCTCACAGAGTCTTTAAAGACCCTTCCCACAGGAATTCCCTGGCAGTCCAGTGGTTAGGACTCCACGTTTTCACTGCTGAGGGTGTGGGTTCAAACACTGGTCGGGGAGATAAGATCCTGCAAGCCATGGCCAAACATAATTTATTTATTTATTTATTTATTTAATTTTTAAAAAAAGACCCTTCCCTGAAAGCCATGGGGGAGTTCAGGTCTTTTGAACATGAGCTGCCCGTTCTCCTTGCTTGGTGCCCTGAAGTAAACGCTGCACTTTTCTTCATCACAACCCAGTGTCAGTAGATTTGCATTGCTGTGTGTTGGGCAAGTGGACTCAAGTTTGGTTCGGTAACCAATACAGAATTACCGTGTGACTCATCAATTCTACATCTAGGTATATACCCAAAAGAATTGAAAGTAGGAACTCAAACGGGTATTTGTTTGTACACTCTCATTCTGGCAGCATATTCACAATTGCCAAAAGGTGGAAATAACCCAAGTGTTCAACAGATAAATGGGTTAAAAAAAAAAAAGTGATCTATACACACAATGGAATATTATTCAGCCATAAGAAGCAATGCAGTTCTGATATATGCTACACCATGGATGAACCTCGAACACATTATGCTTAATGAAATCAGCCAAACACAAAAGGACAAATATTGTTATTATTCCATTGTTATGAAATGTCTAGAGTGGGCAAATTCATAGAGACAGAAATCAGACCCAAAACCACCAGGCCTGGTGGGAGAGGGAATGAGAGTTACTGCTTAATGGGGACAGAGTTTCTGTTTGGAGTGAAGAAAAAAATCTGGAAATGGATGGTGGTGATGATTACACAACATCATGACTGTACATAATGCCACTGAATTGTATACTTAAAAATGGTTAAAATGGTAGATTATATGCTATGTATGTTTTATCACAATTTTAAAATTACTTTAAGATGGCAGATGAATAATAAAGTAAACCAGAAAGTTTATTTAGAAATTAAGATTCCCTAAGTAATCCCTAAAAGAGGGGATCCTAGAATCAGGAGTAAACAGGGGCTGTCTCCCCTCTACCCTGAGCTACATGGTGATGGAGACTCCTGGGGAGAGACGGGGCATCAAAGGCACCTTCAGGTAAGTGAGGGTCTGGGCTTCATTTGGTGCTCAGTAGAGAGAACAGCACACACCTAAGAACTGCAAGTGTCCCATTCCTAGAAAATTCCAGAAAACCTAAAAATTCTGGAAATTACTTTCCATTAATAACTGCAAAACAACCAAAAAGAATAATAGCTGCAAAACAAAATGGCAAGAGGTTAAATTTAGAAACATGAGAAAGAGGATGGTGGGCAGAGCCAATGAGAGGCCAGGGACAAGAATCGTGCATGTGCACAATCACACACACACACCAAACACACACACACACTCACTCAATGTGCCCTGGAGAAATGGCACAAACAGGAAGTAGGAAGCCAGTATGTGGTCAGCTTGACCCTGGCAAGTATATAAAGATTCCTAGCCCAGAAGGCCCCACACCTGAGCACCCACCCTCTCTCTCCGCCTGCTCCTCTGACCTACTCCACCCTCAACTCACCAGAACCATGGGCTGCTGTGGCTGTTCCAGAGGCTGTGGCTCTAGCTGCTGTGTGCCCATCTGCTGCTGCAAGCCTGTGTGCTGCTGTGTGCCAGCGTGTTCCTGCTGCAGCTGTGGCAAAGGGGGCTGTGGCTCCTGTGGGGGCTCCAAGGGGGGCTGTGGCTCATGTGGCTGCTTCTAGTCTACCTGCTGTGTCCCCATTTGCTGCCAGTACAAGATCTGAGGCTCTGACCTCGGACCCCCCTACAAGTGGCTCCAATCTGAGCTCCCATGGCCATGACCAGTGAGACACCCCATATCCTCAGAGCCCAGAGCCTTGTCCATCTTTATCAGGAAAGGCATCACCTGAGACTCTGGATCCTGACAGAGCCGAAGGGCCACCTCGTGCTCTGCCCCCATCTTGGAGTCCCTCCCCCACTCTTACTCCAGAAGGCCCTTCCTCCTTGTCTCTTCCCTTGTGTCTGCTGCTCATCGGGGTTTGAGCCAGAAACACCCACCGCTTTCCTCACTGAACTCCAAGCATCAGTTAGTGCTGTTACCGCCAGAGACCTACCTATCTCCCTGTCCCCGTCACCTCTCTTCTGCTCCACCTGTAACACCTGAGCTGTGCTGGGTCAGGGCCCCCAGGAGGGAGCTAACGCCCCCCCTGCCCTGGGGCCGCCAGGTACCCCCGAACCATCTCTCCTCTTCCCTGGGCCTTGCCCCCCCCAACATCTGCTCACTCTCCTCTGTCTGCCAAGGTCTGCTCCAGACCCTGAAGAGCCCCTAAATAAACACATTCTCCAACACAAGCCTGGGGCTCACTGTGATTCTTTTTTACATTCTTTGTAGATGCAAAACCTAGCAAACACCCAGCGGGAGTGAAAACTGGTGAAGTTTCATGATATTTACAAATGTTTAACTTGCATCGCCTTTTTGAGAGACACGTTTTCTCAGAATGTGTCCTAAGGAACAATTCCTGGTTATTCCCCAGAAAAAACATAATAAGGCTGTGAGTCAGATCATTATTTATAGAAGCAAGAACTCAGGAGGTACCTAAAAGTACAGCCAGTGTGACTTGGTGATGTGAGAAAGTCTTCCACCCACACGGTGGGCGGCAGGTGGAGGGCACAGACACCTGTGCATCCTTGCCACCTGAAAGGACGATTTTGTTGTTCAGGAAGGACCTGCCAGGACACAGCCTTTTCTCAGCTTCTGTGCACTCGGGACCTTGCATAATATTTCTGTTTCTCTGCTTGGCTGGGGCTCCTTCCTGCTCTGACACAGTCAGGACCAGTCTCTTAGGAGAATCTGAGCTTATCTCATTTGCCTTTTTAAACTACACGTTTCTTATGTTGATTCAAAAACATGGTTTAAAATAACATACAGGAGGCGGAATCAAGATGGCAGTGTGGGAAGACACAGAGTTAGCGTCTCCCCACAACTAGGGCGCCTGCCAGCCTCTGGTGGGGGACTCTGACGCCCAGGAAGATGGGAGGAACCCCAAAAGTGAACCAGTAGGACGTAGGGGGACTTAGGGGGGAGGAGAAGTGGAGGCCAGACAGGATCGGCGCCCCTGAGGCAGGGGAGATCAGGAGAGGCAGGCAGGAGGGACTCTCTGGGAAGAGTGGGAGAGGAGTGGAGGGCAATCGCCCGGCCCATTCAGGCTCGGGAGCCCACTGAGCTCCCAGGCTGGTCCCCTGCCCTCCAAGGCCACCTCCCTCCCCAAGCTTCACTGGTCCTGGGGGCATAGGAGTGAGACCGAGGAGATCAGGTGAGGCAGGCAGGAGGGGCCCTCCCAGACCAGAGGACCAGGAGAGGAGAGGAGGGTATCTGCCCCACCCACTCGAGCCCAGGAAGCCTGCTGGGCTCCCAGGTGAGGTCCCTGCCCTCTGAGACCAGGGGTGGGGGGCATGCCTGGGCCCCTTCTGTTCCTTGAGCCTAAGCCCCACCCCCCACAGTCCCCAGGGCCTTTTCCAGCCCTGTGGGTCCTGAGCATAGATCCCACCCACCACCCAAACCTCACCCTTGCTTAGGCCCTGCCCTCCACAGCCAAGGCCTTTTCGCCCCGATTTTTCTTTTTTTTCTTTTCCCTCCTCCTCTTTTTTACTACTGTGGTACTGACATACCTTCTGGTTGTTGATTCATCTGTATTTTTATTTTTATATTCTTTCTAACATATCTGTTAGTTTCCTACTCTAATTTTATTTTTTACTTTGTTATTGTTCTTTCTTTTTTTTTTTTGCCACCCCACGTGGCTTGCGGGATCTTGGTTCATGAGCCCGGGGTCAGGCCAAAGCTCCTGCGGTGGGAGCTCTGAGTCCAAACCACTGGACAAACAGAGAACCTCAGACCCCAGGGACTATTCATTGGAGTGAGTTCTCACAGAGTTCCTCGTCTCAGCACAAAGACCCAGCTCTACCCAATAGCCTACAAACTCCAGTGTTGGAAGCCTCAGGCCAAACAACCAGTAAGAGAGGAACACAATCCCACACATAAAAAAATGAGATGGCAAAAAAATATGTCACAGATGAAGGAGCAAGGTAAAAACCTACAAGACCAAAGAAATGAAGAGGAAATAGGCAATCTACCTGAAAAAGAATTCAAAGTAATGATAGTAAAGATGATCTAGAATCTCAGAAATAGAATGGAGGCACGGATTGAGAAAATACAAGAAATGTTTAACAAGGATCTAGAAGAACTAAAGAACAAACAAACAGAGATGAACAACACAATAACTGAAATGAAAAATACACTAGAAGGAATCAATAACAGAATAACTGAGGCAGAAGAACGAATAAGTGAGCTGGAAGACAGAATGGTGGAAATAACTGCCGAGGAGCAGAATAAAGAAAAAAGAATGAAAAGAATTGGAGACAATCTCAGAGACCTCTGGGACAACACTAAACGCACCAACATTCGAATTATAGGGGTCTCAGAAGAAGAAGAGAAAAAGAAAGGGTCTGAGAAAATATTTGAAGAGATTATAGTTGAAAACTTCCCTAACATGGGAAAGGAAATAGTCACCCAAGTCCAGGAAGCACAGAGAGTCTCATACAGGATAAACCCTAGGAAAAACACACCAAGACACATATTAATCAAACTAACAAAAATTAAATTCAAAGAAAAAATATTAAAAGCAGCAAGGGAAAACAAAAGATAACATACAAAGGAATCCCCATAAGGTTATCACCTGATTTTTCAGTGGAAACTCTGCAGGCCAGAAGGGAGTGGCAGGATATACTTAAAGTGATGAAAGAGAAAAACCTACAACCAAGATTACTCTACCCAGCAAAGATTTCATTCAGATTCGATGGAGAAGTCAAAAGCTTTTCAGACAAGCAAAAGCTAAGAGAATTCAGCACCACCAAACCAGCTTTCCAACAAATGCTAAAGAAACTTATCTAGGCAGGAAACACAAGAGAAGAAAAAGACCCACAAAAACAAACCCAAAACAATTAAGAAAATGGTAATAGGAACATACATATCAATAATGACCTTGAATGTAAATGGATTAAATGCCCCAACCAAAAGACACAGACTGGCTGAATGGATACCAAAACAAGACCCATATACATGCTGTCTACAAGAGACCCACTTCAGACCTAGGGACACATACAGACTGAAAGTGAAGGGATGGAAAAAGATATTCCATGCAAATGGAAATCAAAATAAAGCTGGAGTAGCAATACTCGTATCAGATAAAATAGACTTTAAAATAAAGACTGTTACAAGAGATAAGGAGGGACAGTACATAATGATCAAAGGATCAATCCAAGAAGAAGATATAACAATTATAAATGTTTATGCACCCAGCATAGGAGCACCTCAATATATAAGGCAAATGCTAACAACCATGAAAGGAGAAATCGACAGTAACACAATAATAGTAGGGGACTTTAACACCCCACTTACACCAATGGACAGATAAATCCAAACAGAAAATAAATAAGGAAACACAAGCTTTAAATGACACAGTACACCAGATAGATCTAATTGATATTTATAGAACATTCCACCCAAAAGTGGTAGAATACACTTTCTTCTCAAGTGCACACGGAACATTCTCCAGATGTCATTTGTGGCATCTTGGGTCACAAATCAAGCCTCAGAAAATTTAAGAAAATTGAAATCGTATCAAGCATCTTTTCTGACCACAACACTATGAGATTGGAAATCAATTACAGGGAAAAAAAACTGTAAAAAACACAAATGCATAGAGGCTAAACAGTGCGCTACTAAATAACCAAGAGATCACTGAAGAAATCAAAGAAGAAATTTAAAAATACATAGAAACAAATGACAATGAAAACACAATGACCCAAAACCTATGGGATGCAGCAAAAGCAGTTCTAAGAGGGAAGTTTATAGCAATTCAATCTCACCTCAAGAAACAAGAAAAATCTCAAATAAACAATCTAACCCTACACTTAAAACAACTAGAGAAAGAAGAACAAAGAAAACTCAAAGTCAGTAGAAGGAAAGAAATCATAAAGATCATAGCAGAAATAAATTAAATAGAAATGAAGAAAACAACAGCAAAGATCAATAAAACTAAAAGGTGGTTCTTTGAGAAGATAAACAAAATTGATAAACCCTTAGCCAGACTCATCAAGAAAAAAAGGGAGAGATGCAAATCAATAAAATTAGAAATGAAAAAGGAGAAATCACAACTGACACTGCAGAAATACAAAGGATTATAAAAGACTACTACAAACAACTATATGCCAATAAAATGGACAACCACGAAGATATGGATAAATTATTGGAAAGGTACAATTTTCCAAGACTGAACCAGGAAGAATTAGAAAATATAAACAGACCTATCACAAGTAATGAAATTGAAACTGTAATTAAAAATCTTCCAACAAACAAAAGTCCAGGACCAGATGGCTTCACAGGCGAATTCTATCAAACATTCAGAGAAGAGCTAACACCGATCCTTCTCAAACTCTTCCAAAAAATTGCAGAGGGAGAAACACTCCCAAATTCATTCTATGAAGCCACCATCACCCTGATACCAAAACCAGAAAAAGATATCACAAAAAAGAAAATTATAGAACAATATCACTGATGAACATAGATGCAAAAATACTGAACAAAATACTAGTAAACAGAATCCAATAGCACATTAAAAGAATCATACACCATGATCTAGTGGGATTTATCCCAGGGATGCAAGGATTCTTCAATATATGCAAATCAATCAATGTGATACACCACATTAACAAATTAAGGAATAAAAACCATATGATCATCTCAATAGATGCAGAAAAAACTTTTGACAAAATTCAACACCCATTTATGATAAAAACTCTCCAGAAAATGGGCATAGAGGGAACCTACTGCAACATAATAAAGGCCATATATGACAAACCCACAGCAAACATCATTCTCAATGGTGAAAAACTGAAAGCATTTCCACTAAGATCAGGAACAAGACAAGGATATCCACTCTCACCACTCTTATTCAACATAGTTTTGGAAGTCCTAGCCATGGCAATCAGAGAAGAAAAAGAAATAAAAGGAATACAAATTGGAAAAGAAGAAGTAAAACTGTCACTGTTTGCCGATGACATGATACTATTCATAGAGAATCCTAAAGATGACACCAGAAAACTACTAGAACTATTCAATGAATTGGGTAAAGTTGCAGGATACAAAATTAATGCACAGAAATTTCTGGCATTCCTATACACCAACAACAAAAAATCAGAAAGAGAAATTAAGCAAACATTCCCATTTACCATTGCAACAAAAAGAATAAAATACCTAGGAATAAACCTGGCTAAGGAGCGAAAGACTTGTACTCAGAAAACTATAAAACACTGATTAAAGAAATCAAAGATGACATAAACAGATGGAGAAATATACCATGTTCTTAGATTGGAAGAATCAATATTGTGAAAATGACTATACTACCCAAAGCAATCTACAGATTCAATGCAATCCCTATCAAACTACCAATGGCATTTTTCACAGAACTAGAACAAAAAATTTCACAATTTGTATGGAAACACAAAAGACCCCGAATAGCCAAAGCAATCTTGAGAAAGAAAAACGGAGCTGGAGGAATCAGGCTCCCTGACTTCAGACTCTACCACAAAGCTACAGTAATCAAGACAGTATGATACTGGCACAAAAACAGAAATATAGATCAATGGAACAGGATAGAAAGCCCAGAGATAAACCCATGCACATATGGTCACCTTATCTTTGATAAAGGAGGCAAGAACATACAATGGAGAAAAGACAGCCTCTTCAATAAGTGGTGCTGGGAAAACTGGACAGGTACATGTAAAAGAATGAAATTAGAACACTCCCTAACACCATACACAAAAATAAACTCAAAATAGATTAAAGACCTAAATGTAAGGCCAGACACTATCAAACTCTTAGAGGAAAACATAGGCAGAACATTTCATGACATAAATCACAGCAAGATCCTTTTTGACTCACCTCCTAGAGAAATGGAAATAAAAACAAAAATAAACAAATGGGACCTAATGAAACTTAAAAGCTTTTGCACAGCAAAGGAAACCGTAAACAAGACGAAAAGACAACCCTCAGAATGGGAGAAAATATTTGCAAATGAAGCAACTGACAAAGGATTAACCTCCAAAATATAAAAGCAGCTCATGCAGCTCAATATCAAAGAAACAAACAACCCAATCCAAAAATGGGCAGAAGACCTAAATAGACATTTCTCCAAAGAAGATATACAGATTGCCAACAAACACATGAAAGGATGCTCAACAACACTAATCATTTGAGAAATGCAAATCAAAACTACAATAATGTATCACCTCACACCGGTCAGAATGGGCATCATCAAAAAATCTAGAAACAATAAATGCTAGAGAGGGTGTGGAGAAAAGGGAACCCTCTTGCACTGTTGGTGGGAGTATAAGTTGATACAGCCACTATGGAGAACAGTATGGAGGTTCCTCAAAAAACTAAAAATAGAACTACCATATGACCCAGCAATCCCACTACTGGGCATATACCCTGAGAAAACCATAATTCAAAAAGAGTCATGTACCACAATGTTCATTGCAGCTCTATTTACAATAGCCAGGACACGGAACAAACCTAAGTGTCCATTGACAGATGAATGGATAAAGATGTGGCACATATATACAATGGAATATTACTCAGCCATAAAAAGAAATGAAATTGCATTATTTGTAGTGAGGTGGATGGTCCTAGAGTCTGTCATACAGAGTGAAGTAAGTCAGAGAGAGAAAAATAAATACTGTATGCTAGGAATCTAAAAACAAAAAATGGTTCTGAAGAACCTAGGGGCAGGACAGGAGTAAAGACGCAGACATAGAGAATGGACTTGAGGACACCGGGAGGGGGAAGGGTAAGCTGGGACGAAGTGAGAGAGTGGCATGGACATATATACACTACCAAATGTAAAATAGATAGCTAGTGGGAAGCAGCTGCATAGCACAGGGAGATCAGCTTGTTGCTTTGTGACCACCTAGAGGGGTGGGATAGGGAGGGTGGGAGGGAGACGCAAGAGGGAGGAGATATGGGGGTATATGTATATGTATAGCTGATTCACTTTGTTTTACAGCAGAAACTAACACAACATTGTAAAGCAATTATACTCCAATAAAGATCTATTAAAAAAATAAAATAAAATAACATATAAATGATAAAATGATCCACATCTTCTAAATAATTCCTAAAGGAAGACATTCTAGACATTGGGACCCATGGTCTCTCAGGAGAGAAGCATCTCAGGTTCTCAGAAAAGGCTGCAAACCTTCACTGACTCCACGAGCTCTTATTCAACACCTGCTGGATACCAGGCCCTGTTCTGACTCAGGAAACAGCAGCAAACAGCATAAAGGACCTGCTCTCCAGGTCCTGACCGTCCAGTCGAGAGAGGCAGACAGGAAACATGTGAGCAGCCAGCGGGTGATGCCAGGGGCTTAGAAGGTGCCGTGGAAATGGGAGGGAAGGCTGGAAGGACGAGCGTGCAGCCCGGGGCCACAGCATCGCGATGCCGAACCCAGATGCCACGCGGAAGACCACTAGGCACTCAGGGACGCAAATGAAGATGGCGGTCCTGCTCCACCTCAGTCTACAGCAGCGATGCTTCCCAAGGCCAGAGGCAGACGGGTTCCAGTTCATGACAAAACTCTCCCCACGCACAGAATAATGAGGAAAAGTTTGTTTTTCATGAAGTTAAAAAAGGTTCAATGCAAAGAGCTAAACTTGACACTGAGATTCTACCTTTGCTCATGATCAATGCTAAAATCTCCCTACCTGACACTGATGTCAGTGGTGGGTGCTTTTCCACGTCCTTGTCAGCAAAGTTAAAAGTTGTCAACAGTAAGCCGGTCCTTAGCACCGTCTTGTAAAATTTTATAGATCCATGAAATTCAGAACCCTGGGAACCACTCTCTTGGGCCTAATAAGATATTAACTGTACCCCTGATGCAAAAGCCTCTCAAATAATGTAGTGGGTTTCTTGATTTACTGGTATGTCCACTTTGAAATAGGAAAATACCCTGTGGATATTCACAGAAAAGCACACAAGCTCTCACATCAAGCACTGCTGATGGGTGCATTTTAACTACCCTCTGCATATACCAGTTATTGGGTTGGCCAAAAGTTCGTTCGGGTTTTTCCATAACATCTTAACGGAATAGAATAGAATTATACTCTTCACGTTTCTTTGTAAGCAACTTGATTTTTTCTACCAAAACATGTATCGTGGATATCCGTCCTAGGAGGTAGATGTAGGTCTGACTCTTTCGTGGTTTGTATGCCTATACATGCATACCTTTCACATAGCAGGAGCACGTAACACACATGGGACTCACTTCTATATTGTCCTCTTCTTGGCCTGCCTCCTACCATTCCCCCATCCCACCCAACCACCATGCTACCCCCACCTCAGGGACATACCCAAAACACACATGAGATATTTTGTATTGTTTGTAACAAAACCAGGATCCTATTATGCTCATTTCTCTGCATCTACATTTATCACTAACCAGTGCCTCAGGGAAATGTCTCCCATTCAACTGGTATGGCTTAATCTAATCTTCGTACAGGGAATTATTATTGGTTTCCAATTTGGTGGTACTTTTTTTGCCAATGCTAACATAAATATAAAATATATATGTGTGTGTTTATATTTGCTTTTATTTTTAACAATTTCAAGGCTAATTGTGTTGATATTACCTAATTGTATTAATTGATGCTTTCAAAAAAGTAAGCTGTAACAATTTATATTCCCAGGAAAAATGTATAAGCGTACCCTTTTCCCCAGTTTCACCAGCAATAGGTGCTATCATTCTCGTTAATTTTTACCAGAGTGGTAGATATAAAATATCTCATTCTTACTTTAATTTGCTTTTATCTGACTACCAGGGAATTTGATCTACTTTTCATATTTTTATTGAACATTTCTATCTTCTCTTCAGTGAATCGCCTATTTTCTACCCGGTTGTTTGTATTCTACTGGTGAATTTTTAAGAGCTGTTAATGTGCTACAGATCTTAGAACCGATAAAAGACCCCAGCAAGTTTTCAGGATACAAGATCTACCTACAAACCTTGACTGTATGTCGATTCACTCACAATGAACAATCTGAAATTGAGCACGCAATTCCACAGTTCCACAAAGAGTAAATTACTTCAGCGTAAATTTAACAAAGGAACAAGCACTCTGAAAATGACGAAACATCATGGAAAGAAATTAAAGAAGATCTAAATACATTGAAAGACAGCACACGTTTTGTTATGTTTATGTGCCCCCGACAGTCATACGTTGAAGCCCTAACCCTCAGTATGGCTGTATTTGGAAGTGGGGCCTCTGAGGAAGTACTTAAGGTTAACTGAGGTCACAAGGGTGGGCCTTGATCCTATAGGATTACTGTCCCTATGAAAAGAGACAGCAGAGAGCCCTCTCTCCCCCCCTCCCTCCCCCTCCCCCTCCCTCTCCCTCTGTCTCTCTCTCTCCCCCCACCCCCAGTCATGCACATGCTAAGGAAAGGCTTTGTGGGGAACACAGTGAGAGACAGCCATCTGCAGCCCATGGGGAGAGCTCTCACCAGAAACTGAATCAGCTGGCACCTTGATCTTGGACTCTGGCCTCCAGAACTGTGAGAAAACAAATTTCTGTTGTTTAAGTCACCGAGTCTATGGTATTTTGTTATGGCAGCTCGAGCTGACAAACACAAAGACTTGATATTATTAAGATGGCAATACTTCCCAAATTATTCTACAGATTCAATGAAACCTCTATCAGAATCCCAGCTGGCTTCTTTGAAGAAACTGACAAGCTGATTTTAAAGTTCATATGGGAACTTAAGGGATCCAGAACAGCCAAAACAATCTTTAAAAAGAAGAACAAAGTTGGAGGACTCACATTTGCTGATTTCAAAACTTACTACAAAGCTATTTTAGTCAAGACAGTGTGGTACTGGCATAAGGACAGACACATAGACCAATGGAACAGAATCGAAAGAAAGCCCAGAAATAAATCCTCATATATTGGGTTGGCCAAAGTTTCGTTCGGTTTTTTTCCATAAGATGGCTCTAGTAGCACTTAGTTATCTTTAACTTCATTTGAGACAATTTTGTTAGATGGTATTGTGACAGCTGTCATATCAGCGTTCATTTTTTTTAATACTTTCATTTTATCTTTTCCCTCTCTCCTTTTATTTTATTACTTTTATTTATTTATTTATTTATTTTTGGCTGTGTTGGATCTTCATTGCTGCGTTCGGGCTTTCTCTAGTTATGGCGAGTGGGGGCTACTCTTCGTTGTGGTGCACGGGCTTCTCATTGCAGTGGCTTCTCTTGTTGCAGAGCAGGGGCTCTAGGCGTGCAGGCTTCAGTAGTTGTGGTTCGTGGGCTCTAGGGTGCAGGCTCAGTAGTTGTGGCGCACGGGCTTAGTCGCTCCACAGCATGTGCGATCTTCCCGGACCAGGACTCGAACCCGTGTCACCTGCATTGGCAGGCAGAGTCTTAACCACTGTGCAACCAGGGAAGTCCCTCAGCGTTCATTTTTTTAAAACTTCAAATTTGGTGAATTATTGTGTAGCCATTTTAATATTGATGATTGAAGATAAATATCAACATTTTCAGCATATTATGTTTTATTATTTCAAGAAAGGTAAAACCACAACTGAAATGCAAAAAAAGATTTGTGCAGTGTATGGAGAAGGTGCTGTGACTGATCGAACGTGTCAAGAGTGGTTTGCGAAGTTTCGTGCTGGAGATTTCTTGCTGGACGATGTTCCACGGTCAGGTGGACCAGTTGAAGTTGAGAGCGATCAAATCGAGACATTAATTTAGAAAATCAACATTATACCACGAGGGAGATAGCCAACATACTCAAAATATCCAAATTAATCACTGAAAATCATTTGCACCAGCTTGGTTATGTTCATCACTTTGATGTTTGGGTTCCACATAAGTGAGGCAAAAAAAACCTTCTTGACTGTATTTCCACATGCGATTCTCTACCTAAATGTAGTGAAAACATTTTGTTTATAAAACAAATTGTGACGGGCGATAAAAAGTGGATACTGTACGATAATGTGGCATGGAAGAGATCGTGGGGCAAGCGAAATGAACCACCAACAACCACACTAAAGGCCGGTCTTCATCCAAAGAAGGTGATGTTGTAAATATGGTGGGATTGGAAGGGAGTTCTCTATTATGAGCTCCTTCTGGAAAACCAAACGATTAATTCCAACAAGTACTGCTCCCAATTAGACCAACTGAAAGCAGCACTCAACGAAAAGTGTCCAGAATTAGTCAACAGAAAACGCATAATCTTCCATCAGGATAATGCAAGACCACATGTTTCTTTGATGACAAGGCAAAAAATGTTACAGCGTGGCTGGGAAGTTCTGATTCATCCTCCATATTCACCAGACATTGCACCTTCGGATTTCCATTTATTTCAGTCTTTACAAAATTCTCTTAATGGAAAAATTTCCTTTCCCTGGAAGACTGTAAAAGGCACCTGGAACAGTTCTTTGCTCAAAAAGATGAAAAGTTTTGGGAAGATGGAATTATGAAGTTGCCTGAAAAATGGCAGAAGGTAGTAGAACAAAATGGTGAATATGTTGTTCAATAAAGTTCTGGGTGAAAATGAAAAATGTGTCTTTTACTTTTACTTATAAACCAAAGGAACTTTTTGGCCAACCCAATATATGGCCAATGACTACTGACAAGGGTGCCAAGATCAGTGAGGAAAGGACAGTCTCTTCAACAAATGGTGCTGAGAGGGACTTCCCTGGTGGTCCAGTGGTAAAGAATCCACCTTCCAATGCTGGGGACTCGGGTTCGATCCCTGGTCGGGAAACTAAGACCCCACATGCTGCGAGGCAACTAAGCCCGCACGCCACAACTACTGAGCTCGCATGCCTCAATGAGAGAGCCCACGTGCCGCAAACTACAGAGCCCACATTCTCTGCAGCCCGCATGCCACAACTAGAGAGAGAAAACCCGCATGCCACAACTAGAGAGAAGCCCAAGCACTGCAACGAAAAGACCGTGCACCATAACAAAGATCCCTTGTGCCACAACTAAGACCTGATGGAGCCAAAAAAATAAGGAAAATAAATAAATACAATAAATAATTTTTTTTTCAAATGGTGCTGAGAAAACTGGACCTCCATATGCAAAGGAATGAGTTAGAGCCTTACTTTACACCATATACAATACCTAACTCAAAAGAGATCAAAGGCCTACAATTAAGAGGTCAAAACTATAAAACTCTTAGAAGACATGGGGGTAAATCTTTGTGACCTTGAATTTGGCAATGGTTTCTTAGCTATGACATCAAAACACAAGCAACAGAAGAAAAGAATAGATAAACTTTACTTCATTGAAATGTAAAAATTTTGTGCATCAAAGGACACGACCAAAAATGTGAAAAGACAACCTGCAGAATGAGAAAAATATTTACAGATCACATATATGAGAAGGGTCTAGTAACCAGAATATATAAAGAACTCTTACAACTCAAAAATAAAAAGAAAGATAACCCAAATAAAAAGTGGGCAGGACTTGCCTGGTGGTGCAGCGGTTGAGAATCCGCCTGCCAATGCAGGGGACATGGGTTTGAGCCCTGGTCCGGGAAGATCCCACAGGCTGCAGAGCAACTAAGCCCATGTGCCACAACTACTGAGCCTGTACACCTAGAGCCCATGCTCAGCAACAAGAGAAGTCACCGCAATGAGAAGCCCGCGCACTGCTACTAAGAGTAGCCCCCCGCTCACCACAACTAGAGAAAGCCTGCGTGCGGCAACAAAAACCCAATGCAGCCAAAAATAAATAATTAATTTTTTTTTAAGTGGGCAAATGATCTTCATAGATATTTCTCTGAAGAAGATATAGAAATGGCCAACAAGCACATGAAAAGATTTGCAACATCGTTAGTCATCAGGGAAATTTAAATCAAAGCCAGAATGAGATACTACTGCACACCCACGGGATGGCCATAATAAAGAAGGTCAGTGTGGTAACGATGTGGAAGAATTGGACCCTCCATACACTGTTGCTGGGAATGTAACTGGTTCAGAACAATCCGGCTGTTCCTTGAAAAGCTAAACATCAGGTCATCATATGGCCCAGGAATTCTTCTCCTGGGTTTATAACTAAGAGAAATGAAAACATATGTCCACACAAAAGCTTGTACACAAATGTTCACAGCAGAAAAGAAAATGGATATAGACATAGAACTTATACCTTTCCCAAAAATTAACTCAAAATGGATCATAGACCTAAATATAAACCACAAAACTATAAAACTCCTAAAAGATAAGGGGAGAAAATCTGGTGACCTTGGGTTGAGTGAGGACTTCTTAGACAAAACATCAGAAACATGATCTGTAAAAAACTAAGCCGCACTTTGTTAAAATTAAAAACGTCTGCTCTGCAAAAACACTATTAAGAGAATGAAAAGACAAGCCACAGCCTGGGGGAAAAATTAAAAACCTTTCCAAAACACATCTCAGATACAGGACTGGTATCCAAAATATACAAAGAGGGACTTCCCTGCTAGCACAGTGGTTAAGAATCTGCCTGCCACTCTCTCACTTTGTCCCAGCGTGAGAGAGTGGCATAGACATATATACACTACCAAATATAAAATAGATAGCTAGTGGGAAGCAGCTGCATAGCACAGGGAGATCAGCTCGGTGCTTTGTGACCACCTAGAGGGGTGGGATAGGGAGGGTGGGAGGGAGGGAGACGCAAGAGGGAAGAGATATGGGGATATATGTATATGTATGGCTGATTCACTTAGTTATAAAGCAGAAACTAACACACCATTATAAAGCAATTATACTCCAATAAAGATGTTAAAAAAAAAAATTAATCCCCCCGCCAATGCAGGGGACAAAGTTTCGATCCCTGATCTGGGAAGATCCCACATGCCGCGGAGCAACTAAGCCTGTGTGCCACAACTACTGAGCCCACGTTCCACAACTACTGAAGCCCACGCACCTAGAGCCCGTGCTCCGTAACAAGAGAAGCCCCCGCAATGAGAAGCCCGCGCACCGCAACGAAGAGGAGCCCTTGCTCACTGCAACTAGAGAAAGCCCTTGCGCAGCAACGAAGACCCAACGCAGCCAATAAATAAATAAATAACAAAATATACAAAGAATTCTTAAAACTCAAGAATAGAAAACAAACAACTCAATTTAAAAGTGGGGGAAAGATCTGAAAGTACACATCACCAAAGAGGGTGTTCAGATGATAAATAATCACATGAAAAGATGCCCCAGGTCATAGCGCGTTCAGGATTTGCAAATTTAAATGACAATGAGATATCTCTCTATACACCCTGGTGGGAATGCAAAATAGTGCAGCCCCTTTGGAAGACAGTTTGGCAGTTTCTCACAAAACTAAACATGCTCTTACCATACTATTCAGCAATCACATTCCTTGGTATTTACCCAAAGGAGTGGAAAATGTTTGTCTACACAAAAACCTGCACATGGTTGTTCATAGCAGCATTATTTATAATGACCAAAAATTGGAAGCCACCAAGATACCCTTCAGTAGGTGAGTGGATAAATATAAACTGTGGTCCATCCAGACAATGAAATGTTATTCAGTGCTAAAAAGAAATGATCAAATAACTAATAAGGACCTACTGCGTAGCACAGGGAACTCTACTCACTACTCTGTAATGGCCTATATGGGGAAAGAATCTTTAAAAAAGAGTGGATATATGTATATGTATAACTGATTCACTTCGCTGTACACCTGAAACTAACACAACATTGTAAATCAAGTATACTCCAATAAACATGTTTTAGAAAAGAAAGAAAGAAATGAACTATCGAGCCATGAAAAGACAGAGAGGAGCCTTAAAAGCATGCCACTAAGTGAAAGAAGCCGATCTGAAAAGTTGACGGACTGTATGATACCAACCACATGACGTTCTGGAAAAGACAAAGCTGTGGAGACAGTAAAAAGATCAGGGTTTTGCGGGCGGGGGGCGAGGCAGTAAGGAGGTGAGATGAATAAATGAAGCACAGGGAATATTTAGGGCAGTGAAACTATTATTCGATATGATACCATAATGATGGATACGTGTCGTTACACTTTTCTCAAAACCCACAGAGTGTACAACACAAAGAGTGAACTCTAAAGTAAAATATGGGGACTTCCCTGGTGGTCCAGTGGGTAAGACTCTGCGTTTCCAATGCAGGGGACGCGGGTTCAATCCCTGGTCGGGGAACTAAGATCCCACATGCCGCAGGGCACCAAAGCCTGCGCGCCACAACTACTGAGCCCTCGTGCCTCCACTGAGACCCAACGCAGCCAAAAATAAATTGATTTTTTTGAATACATAAAAAAATAAAAAATAAATTTAAAAGATAAACTATGGACTTTGGTTAAATGATAATACATCAGTATTGGCTCACCAATTGTAACAAATGTACCACACTAATGCAAAATGCTAAAACTATGGGAAATTGGGTGGGTAAAGGGTGTATATGGGAATCCTCTGTACTTTTCACTCCATTTCTTCTGTAAACCTAAAACTGTTCCAAAGAAATAAAGCGTATTAAATGTTTTTAAATCTGTGTGTGTATGTGAGCACATCTGACTCACCTAAGCTACTCTTCATTTTGTTTTGTTTACTTGTCATTCAACTCCACCAGAAACTCCATTCTAGTAGGAGCTGGTGCCCAATCTCCTCATTCCTCCAACTCTGTCGCCCCTTAAGTGTGATGTAAGACCTCTTGCTGCCCCGTGGTGCCCACTCCACCTGCTAGGGCATCTGTGCTGGCTGCACCCTCCCAAGATGGGGGAGGCAACCTGGGCTCTGGCCCCGTGGACCATCATGCAGCACAAGGCAAGGGTCAGACGCCGTCAGGCCGTCAGGTGGAATCCTCTCTGCTCCCCAATGTGTCCACTGCTCTTCCAGGAGTCGAGAGGACCCATCCCTCCTTTTTCTTACCTCCTTGGGGACAAAGAGTGAGGACACTTGACTTGACTCCCACTCTACTCTGTGGTTCTCTGTGGTCCAAGTCCTTCTCCAGACCCACTACATCCCAATCCTTCCCCAGGCCAGGGTCTATGACTCTTTCCCAAGTTCTCATTAAGCCGAGTTTCAAGGAAAGCCTGAAACTTAATCTGCAACCCCATGCATGAGCTCCCTCCCCGCCAACCCTCACATGGGTTGGAATCAAAGTTGGCAGTCGAGGAAAGGTACTACAACTCAAGCTGCCATCTTCCTAGAATCCCCTCCAAATTTTACTTCTGACGAGAGATGCAAACTTTTAAAATATTAATCAACAGGATCCAACAGTGTATCAAAATAAAACACACACTGTGACCAACCTGGGCTTATTCCAGGCATGCAAGGATGGTTCCATATCAGGAAATCTAGTCAAACCAGATGGATGTAGAGGTCACCACCTGACCATTTACTAGGAAGCCCTGAGGTAAGGGCACAACCAAACACGGGTACTGCAGACTGGTTAGTGAACTTCACTGTGTAATCAAGTAAAAGGCTAACTTCATGAGGAGAAAGGTGCATCTCTACCAAGATCATCATGTAATTCGCAGGATCCCTTGTCAGGGCCAGAATCAGAGATAGAGACTGAAAGAAAAGGGAAGGAAAGGAGGGGAATTCTCATGCAAAAGGGAAGATGTCCAGCCAAGGGCAGCCGGGTTGGCGGCCCAAGGAGGAAGGTGGCCAGCAGGAGCCGGTGCCCGAGAGGATTCAGGAGCAGTGATGTCTGGGACTCAGGCTTAAGTCTTCCTTTTCAGTGAAGTAATCCTCTTATGCCCTCTTCAGGGCTTAGAACCATCCCTTCAACAAAGTAGCCTTGTATCAGCAACAACTTGGTGCTTAAAGCTTTTTTTTTTTTAATTTTTATTTATTGATTGATTTATGGCTGCATTGGGTCTTCGTTGCTGTGCACAGGCTTTCTCTAGTTGCAGCGAGCGGAGGCTACTCTTCATTGCAGTGCGCAGGCTTCTCATTGTGGTGGCTTCTCTTGTTGCGGAGCACGGCTCTAGGCATGTGGGTTCAGTAGTTGCGGCACACAGGCTCAGCAGTTGCGGCACACGGGCTCAGTAGTTGCGGTGTGCGGGCTCAGTTGCTCCACGGCATGTGGACCTTCCCGGACCAGGGTTCGAACCCATGTCCCCTGAATTGGCAGGCGGATTCTCAATCACTGTGCCACCAGGGAAGCCCGCGCCTTGGTGTTTAGAGAGGAACCTTCTTTCTCTCACGGAGCAAGGCTGAGGAGGGAGACAGACCAGCAGCTGAAAGAAGTACCCTCAGGAGGGAATGGTCTGAGTGGAGAAAGGAAAGAACAGGAACCAGAGGCACCTGTGAGGTTCAGAAATACTCAAGGAGGGGAAGGGATTTTCTTCTAAATACCATGATGGGAACTAGACCATTCTTATTTGGATATTAAAGGAAAGGGTACCCTCAGAAAGCTGACAAAGTCTCGGGTAAAGTGAGGCAAAAATACTGACATACTTATTCATGCCTAGAAATCAACCAAAAAGTCATCTTCAGGTGACAGGATTATGGGCAATCTGTTTTCTTCTCTAGCTTTTATTGTTTCCAGTAAAGACCATGCATGACCTTTAAACTCCACCCATGTAAGATTAACACTGTCAGGGAGAAGCGAGCACAGCAAAGGTAAGAGCCCCTGGGCGGACCATGTTGTTCGTAGGTCACCTGAGGTCAGCAGAGAGACCAGGTGACCAGTGCCCTGGGGCTCCTAGGGGAGCCCTGGCAGCCTAGAGCCGAGGTCCTAATTATAGGGGCCAAAACAAAGGGGAAGAGGACAGACAGGAGACAAAGAAAGTGGATGCTCACCTGAGCCAGGAGGAAGGCAAGAGCAAAGGGGAAAACAGGGCTTAGAAAAATAGCATCAACAGTCACAAGGAAGTGACCATGCACCCAGCACCTGCCCTGGCAGGTATATAGAGGCTCCTGGCCCAGGAGGCTCCACACCTGAGCACCTGCCTGCTCTCCCCACCTGCTCCTCTGACCTACTCCACCCTCCACCCACCGGAACCATGGGCTGCTGTGGCTCCAGCTGCTGTGTGCCCGTCTGCCGCTGCAAGCCCGTGCGCTGCTGTGTGCCAGCCTCTTCCTGCTCCAGCAAAGGGGGCTGTGGCTCGTGTGGGGGCTCCCAGTCCAGCTGCTGTGTCCCCATTTCCTTCCAGTGCAAGATCTAAAGCTCGGAACCCAGACGTTGGGTGTCTCACTGTTTGGTGAAACCCGTATTCTTGTGGTTTCCCTGAATCAGCTCCTTTGCACACACCCTCCCTGATACACCCACAACCTTCTACTTCTCACTCGTGTACGTATCTCGCTCCATGGCTCAGCTCTCCCTCTGGGACCTGTCTTCACCCTCCTCACTCAGGAGACGTGTATTTTCTAGTCACTGGAGATGCATCTCCTTAGAATAGGTGCCGCTGACCACCACGATTGGCCTTTCTGACTCATGTGTGTGTCAGTTTCTGCTCTTCCTGGGCCAGCTGAGATCTGCAAGGCCAGGTCCGTGTTCGGAGTGATGGCCAAGGACCCTGTGTCCCACTGGGCCGCGTCCTCTTTCCCTGGAACCCTCCTCTCCCTACAAGCGCTTCCTTCCTTCCTCTGCCTCCAACTTCATCTGTTTATAAAAATAACAACCGACTTTCCCTTGAATAAAACTTCTCCTGCCTCTTACGCCAACTGTGTACTTGGTTTGACTCCTTCCTTGCAGCCTCTTTCATGTGTGGTGATGATTAGCATCTTCCTCGTAAATGTGCTTTGGATCCGTCAACTGTGCTGGGAGATCCAGGCCAGAATGCCCAGCGTGTTCACAAACCGTCCACTGGCTTCTGTCTTTCCAGAGGCCACCAAATATCCTCACCCTCTCTGCTTCCAGGACGAGAGGCTCGGCCCCAGGGGGGTGGCAGTGGGTGCCCGCACAGGAGGTCCCGATGGGCAGACGGTCGTGAGTGCTGACAGCCATCAGAGCAGGGACTTGGTGTGTGCACCCAGTTGAGTAAGAGATGCCTGGCGTCCTGCCTCCCTCTCCTCCCAGGTCCCAGTACAGGAATGGTGGTCCTTGGAAGGACCCCAGAGCCAGCCACATTCAGGAGGGCAGATGTAAAACACCAGGATCCCCTGCCCATCAAGCCACAGTCCACCTTTTTTTTTTTTATTGAATGAAAGATTCTTTAAATTCTATACAGTGCTTTACAATTTTCAAAAGTTTCACGCATAGGTCAACGGAACAGGATAGAGAGTCCAGAAATAAACCCACGCACCTATGGTCAATTAATCTATGACAAAGGAGGCAAAGATATACAATGGAGAAAAGACAGTCTCTTCAATAAGTGGTCTAGGAAAACTGGACAGCTACATGTAGAAGAATGAAATTAGACCATTCTTTAACATCATATACAAAAATAAACTCAAAATGGATTAAAGACCTACATGAGACTTGATACTATAGAACTCCTAGAGGAAAACATGGGCAGAACACTCTGACATAAATCGCAGCAATATTTTTTGGATCCATCCCCCAAAGTAAAGGAAATAAAAGCAAAAATAAACAAATGGGATCTAATTAAACTTAAAAGCTTTTGCACAGCAAAGGAAACCATTGACAAAATGAAAAGGCAACCTACTGAATGAGAGAAAATATTTGCAAATGATATGACTGATAAGGGGTTCCAAAATATATAAACATATCCAACATATATAACATATATATCCAACATATATAAACAGCTCACACAACTCAACATCAAAAAAACAAACAACGCAATTGAAAAATGGACAGAAGAACTGAATAGACATTTTTCCGAAGAGGAAATGCAGATGGCCAACAGGCACATGAAAAGATGCTCAACATCACTAATCATTAGGGAAATGCAAATAAAAACCACAATGAGATATCATCTCACACCTGTCAGAACGGCTATCATCAGAAAGAACACAAATAACAGATGCTGGTGAGGATGTGGAGAAAAGGGAAGCCTTGTACACTGTTGGTGGGAATGTAAATTGGTGCAGACACTATGGAAAACAGTATAGAGGTTCCTCAAAAAACTAAAAATAGAGCTACCATAAGATCCAGCAATTCTACACTTGGCATATAATCTGAAAGATACAAAAACACTAATTCAAATAGATACATAGCACCCCAATATTCATAGCAGCATTATTGACAATTGCCAAGGTATGGAAGCAACCTAAGTGTCCATCAACAGATGAATGGACAAAGAAGATGATATATTGGGCTGGCCAAAAAGTTCGTTCGAGTTTTTCCATAAGAAAAAGCCAGGGGGCTTCCCTGGTGGCGCAGTGGTTGAGAGTCTGCCTGCCGGTGCAGGGGACACGGGTTCGGGCCCTGGTCTGGGAGGATCCCACATGCCGCGGAGCTGCTGGGCCCGTGAGCCACGGCTGCTGAGCCTGAGCGTCTGGAGCCTGTGCTCTGCAACAAGAGAGGCCGCGATGGTGGGGGGCCCGCGCACCGTGATGAAGAGTGGCCCCCACTCGCCGCAGCTGGAGAAGGCCCTCGCGCAGAGGCGGGGACCCAACACAGCCAAAAATAAAAACATAATAAATGAATAATAAATAAAAAATTTTTAAAAATTAAAAAAAGAAAAAAGAAAAAGCCAGTATACACAATGGAATACTACTCCCATCCTGGGGAGAGGGGGCAATATAGGGGTGCAGGAGTGGGAGGTACAAACTATTGGTTGCAAGATGGGTTCAAGGATGTACTGTACAACGTGGGGAATATAGTCAATATTTTGTAATAACTGTATATGGAAAGTAACCTTTAAAATTGTATAAAATATAATATTTAATTTACTTTAATTTTTAAAAAAAGAAAAAGAAAAAAAGTTTCACACAGATGATTTCACATAATCCCTTAATAACCCCTTTTTTTCTCCTACCCTTATCTTGCCTCTCCCCCCTCCCTCTCCCCACTGGTAACCACTAGTTTGTTCTCTATATCTGTGAGTCTGCCTTTTTTGTTTTAGTTACTAGTTTGTTATATTTTTTAGATTCCACATATAAGTGATGTCATATGGTATTTGTCTTTCTCTGACTTATTTCACTGAGCATAATGCCCTCCAAGTCCATCCATGTTGCCGCAAATGGCAAAATTTTGTTCTTTTTTATAACTAACATTCCATTGTATATATACACCATATCTTCTTTATCCATCTATCTGTTGATGGACGCGGGTTGTCTCCATACCTTGGCAAGTGTAAATAATGTTGCTGTGGGGGACTTCCCTGGTGGTCCAGTGGCTAAGACTCTGAGCTCCCAATGCAGGGGGCCCAGGTTCAATCCCTGGTTGGGGAACTGGATCCCATATGCTGTAACTAAGAGTTCCCATGCCACAACTAAAGATCCCGCATGCCACAACTAAAAGACCCCCATGCCTCAACTAAAGATCCCATGTGCCGCAACCAAGACCCGGCGCAGCCAAATAATTAAATAAGTATTTTAAAAAAACAAACACAATTGTACACAGTAAACTTACGCAATGTCATATGTCAATTACATTCAATAAAAATAATTTAAAAATAACAATAACGCTGCTGTAAACATTGGGGTGGGTGCATCTTTTTGAATTAGTGTTTTTGCTTCTTTCAGATATATGTCCAGTAGAGGAATTGCTGGGTCGTGTGGTAGTTCTAGTTTTAGTTTTTAGAGGAGCCTCCACACTATTGTCTCAGTGGCAGAGCCTTTGACTGCACAGTCCACCTTTGATTCAAATACAAAATTAAAATTTTAGAATTTAAACTGAAGAGTGACCAGAAAGTTATAGCACTACTGACAGCGCCACAAGAGACCCATCTCCCCACAGGAAAGACAAGTTCAGTGTGGCACATTTGGGGGAAAATCTGAAGAAAGTAAAATTGTTTTGTGTTGACATGCCATTCTCAGAACAGTTTACATGTTCAAGGTTTTAGAAATTACATCATTTCTGGGGAAGAGGGGACATGAGTTACTCAAGAAAGTTCTCCAATGAAATGAACACTGAATGAAAAGTGAGAGGAAAATACAATAGCCAGAAACATTGGTGAGCAATGAATTCCAGTAAAACATGCAGCAAAATCTAAATAACTGTTGATAATTAGGGGGAGAAATCTAATGTAATTTCGAAGAAAGGAATTCTGAGATAAAGGGGAGATGACGTGAGGGAGAAAAATAATCTAGAAATAAAATCTTAGAATTTTCAACTACATTGAGGAGGTGAGGGGAGGGAATAAAAGAATGCCAGAGGTCTCATCTCACTAGGGAACATGGTCGTTGTTTATCTGATGATGTTTAAAGAAAATGCTGTTTAACATATTTTGGTCAAGAATTCAAATTTGGGGAAAAATAGAATTCAAATAGGGGAATTCTAGAAAGGTGCCATCAGTAGTGGACACATAGTTTTTGTATATTCCTACATCCCTACGTAAAAAAACAGACAAAGCAACTAGACAGGAAAAACAAAAATTCATAGCTGAAATTTATAACACAGTGAGGTGAACCCCAAAGTACAAAATTCCAAGAGCCACAGGTCCTCACGGTATCAGTAGCCATGCAGGAGAAACAAAGGGACAGCTGACAGACCCAAAGACAGGAAACCATCAAAACAACCAACAGGTATTCATCAGAAAAGCACAGCACTGAGCACGTGAAACCACAAGGGTTTTCCTCACTCCAGCGGAGAATGGGAGCAAGGGCCCTCAGCAAGTCCTGACAGGCAAGGGACACAGAGCAGAGAGGCCATAAAACAGACAGAAATGCAGCCTGCTCATGAACAGTGGAAAGAAAGGACACAAGACATGGATGGACGACGTAAATCAGAAATAGAACACTTGAGAAATGAGGTGACAGCACTCAAGGGAAAATTAGAGACCGAAGAAAAAGCATTTTAGAAATAATGACTAAGGGACTTCCCTGGTGGAGCAGTGGTTGAGAATCTGCCTGCCAATGCAGGGGACACAGGTTCGATTCCTGGTCGGGGAACTAAGATCCCACATGCCACGGGGCAACTAAGTCTGCGTGCCACAACTACTGAGCCCATGCACCACAACTATGGAGACCACGCACTCTGGAGCCCACATGCCACAACGAGAGAGAAGCCTGTGCACTGCAACGAAAAGCCTGCACGCTGCAACTAAGACCCAACACAGCCAAAAATAAATAAACATTGAAAAAAAAAAAAGAAATAAAGGCTAAAATGAAAGAGACACAAGAGCAAACGAGCACAACAAACTTTAAATGCCAAAAGGCAATGAAGAAAGATATAAAAAGGATTCAAGAGAGAGGGATCGAAAAGAGGAAAAGAAGATCCAACACATAAATAGTAGGGGTCGTTGGAGAAGAAAACCAAAGCTGAGTGTAAAAGTAACTACTATGGGGAGAAAAGAGAATAAGGGAAAAGCACTAATCAACCCAAGGAATGTAAGAGAAGTGAGAAGAATATAGATCAATTGACGCAATATTAAATACAAGATAAGAAGGTGGATTTAAGCCCAAATGTGACAGAAATTACATGAAAAGGAAATGAACAAAATGCACTAGTTTAAATATAAAGATTGCTAGACTTGATTTTTAAAAATCCAAACACATGCAATTTCAAAAGCGACATTTAACCATAAGGATATAGAAAGGTTAAAAATAAAAGGATTGAAAAAGAGATGACAGGCAAAGAAAGCTATATTAATACTCAGCAAAAATGAAATAAAAGCCAAAATGAATTACTAGGGAAAGTTCAATAAACTAAGAGTTCTAACTATTTAAAATCTATGTGTACATAATGACATAGTCTTTTTTTTAAAAGTAAAGCAAAATTTCACAAACTACAGGGTGAAAAAAGATAAAACCATAATCATAGTGGAAGATTTTAGCATTCCTATCTCAGTAATTTATACACAATAAGACAAAAAAATATCAGGCAGATCTGGAGTATCTGAACCTCAAAATTAACAACCTGACCCACCGACTTAGAACACACATGCTTTTTAAGCACACATAGAACATTTTCAAAATTTAACAGGGCTGGCCATAAAGTAAGTCCACAAAATCGCAAAGGGCTGAAGCTGTATGGGGCCCCATCTCCACCGTGGAAATAAACCAGAAGCCAGTGACAGAAAGGCAACTACGAGTTTTCCTAATGGTTAGAAATGAAGAAACAAGCACTTTGATTCAGCATCTTACCGTGGGAAGAGAATGAAAATGAGGTGAAAGCGTCACACGAAAATAGGCAAGTTACATGAGCTATGCAGTGTGGTCCCATTTCGGGGCAGGGCAGAGAAATATATACATCTTCAAACCATTAACCATGGTTACCTCTTCCATTTGGACAAGATGAGAAGGGAGAAAGCAAGACGTTCGCGCTTTTCTCTGTATGGTTTTCACATTTTACACTGAGTACATGGTTTACCTCTGCAGCTGTAAAGGGCTTGTATCTTTTTTCTGTATGACCCAATTAAAACATGCACCTATAGAGCATCCAAATGCACACATACTTATGCATCGTCTGTGCCGAGAATCGTATGGATCCTAACGATCACTTAATGAATCTCCCTGTTTCCTTATTTAACTTTTTTCTCCTTCCTCATCATCCCATCACCCTCTCCACCAACAGCCACCCAAATTGCGCACGTCTTTTTAATCTGTCTTCCATAGGTTTATATATGTGCATACAGTCATGACAAGTACATAGTATTTTTTCAGCATGTATCTTTATAAAGCTTGTTCTGTTTCTCACTTTTTAAAAGCAAATCTGGGGAGTTCCCTGGGGGTCCAGCGGTTAGAACTCTGCCCTCTCACTGCTGGAGCCTGGGTTCAATCCTGGTCGGGGAACTAAGATCTCACAACTGAGTGGCGCAGCAAAAAAAAGGCAAACCTGGTGTTTTTGAGATTTATTTGTATTGGCACATGAAAACACAGGGTGTGGGGACTTCCCCAGTGGCGCAGTGGTTAAGAATCCGCCTGCCAACGCAGGGGCCACGGGTTCAATCCCTGGTCTGGGAAGATCCCACATGCCGCAGAGCAACTAAGCCCGTGAGCCACAACTACTGAGCCCACACGCCACAACTACTGAAGCCTGAGCACCTAGAGCCCTTGCTTCACAAGAAGAGAAGCCACCACAATGAGAAGCCTGTGC
The DNA here is from genome assembly GCF_965194805.1 of Balaenoptera borealis. Lineage (NCBI taxonomy): Eukaryota > Metazoa > Chordata > Mammalia > Artiodactyla > Balaenopteridae > Balaenoptera > Balaenoptera borealis. The sequence continues at coordinate 1,157,808 of NC_138868.1, read as the reverse complement.
ACCACAACAAAGACCCAACACAGCCGGAAGGAAGGAAGAAAGAAAGAAAAAAGAAAACACAGGGTGTGATTTCTGGCCACTAAAGAGTGTTCCCCGTTGCATTGGTACCCACATTGCAGGCATCCATCACCCTTTGGGGGGCTCTTTGCAACCACAGAAAAAACCACGATTATCACCCTTGACCTTAGCGTCTGCCTGAGTGCTTCTCAGGGTGTGTACCCGGGAGGAACCCGCCTGTCAGGGGTACGTGAACACTCAGTCTTACTAAATCCCGGCAGGGTGCCCTTGATTGGCACCGTGAGAGTGTTCCCTCTCTCCAACACTAAAGTGGGGTTTTGTTTCAATTTGCTTCACTCTGATTAAAAATGAGGGCCGTATGGTAGTTCTAGTTTTAGTTTTTTAAGGAACCTCCATACTGTTCTCCATAGTGGCTGTATCAATTTACATTCCCACCAACAGTGCAAGAGGGTTCCCTTTTCTCCACACTCTCTCCAGCATTTATTGTTTGTAGATTTTTTGATGATGGCCATTCTGACCGGTGTGAGATGATACCTCATTGTAGTTTTGATTTGCATTTCTCTAATGATTAATGATGTTGAGCATTCTTTCATGTGTTTGTTGGCGATCTGTATATCTTCTTTGGAGAAATGTCTATTTGGGTCTTCTGCCCATTTTTGGATTGGGTTGTTTGTTTTTTTGATATTGAGCTGCATGAGCTGCTTGTATACTTTGGAGATTAATCCTTTGTCAGTTGCTTCATTTGCAAATATTTTCTCCCATTCTGAGGGCTGTCTTTTGGTCTTGTTTATGGTTTCCTTTGCTGTGCAAAAGCTTTTAAGTTTCATTAGGTCCCATTTGTTTATTTTTGTTTTTATTTCCATTTCTCTAGGAGGTGGGTCAAAAAGGATCTTGCTGTGATTTATGTCATAGAGTGTTCTGCCTATGTTTTCCTCTAAGAGTTTGATAGTGTCTGGCCTTACATTTAGGTCTTTAATCCATTTTGAGTTTATTTTTGTGTATGGTGTTAGGGAGTGTTCTAATTTCCAACTTTTACACGTAGCGGTCCAGTTTTCCCAGCACCACTTATATACAACCCAGCAATCCCACTACTGGGCATATACCCTGAGAAAACCAGAATTCAAAAAGAGTCATGTACCAAAATGTTCATTGCAGCTCTATTTACAATAGCCAGGACATGGAAGCAACCTAAGTGTCCATCAACAGATGAATGGATAAAGAAGATGTGGCACATATATACAATGGAATATTACTCAGCCATAAAAAGAAACGAAATGGAGTTATTTGTAGTGAGGTGGATGGACCTAGAGTCTGTCATGCAGAGTGAAGTAAGTCAGAAAGAGAAAAAGAAATACCGTATGCTAACACATATATATGGAATCTAAGAAAAAAAAAAAAAAAAGGTCATGAAGAACCTAGGGGCAAGACGGGAATAAAGACACAGACCTACGAGAGAATGGACTTGAGAATATGGGGAGGGGGAAGGGTAAGCTTTGACAAAGTGATAGAGTGGCATGGACATATATACACTACCAAACGTAAAATAGATAGCTAGTGGGAAGCAGCCGCATAGCACAGGGAGATCAGCTCGGTGCTTTGTGACCATCTAGAGGGGTGGGATAGGGAGGGTGGGAGGGAGGGAGACGCAAGAGGGAAGAGACATGGGAACATATGTATAACTGATTCACTTTGTTATAAAGCAGAAACTAACACATCATTGTAAAGCAATTATACTCCAATAAAGATGTTAAAAAAAAAAAAATGAGGGCAAAGATCTCTTCATGTCCTTGAGAGCAACATGTGGGTAGCCCCCCCACCCCATTCTTTGGCCATTTCCCATTGGGTTTCCTGCTCTTTTCCTGTTGATTTGCAGGGGTTCCCACTACAGTCTAGACATTAACCCTTTAGTGGTTATAAACACAGCAAATATCTTCGCCCAGATATTTAACCATCCTTGGATGCTGTTCTGCGGTGACCTCCACTGAGCTGACATACATCTGTGGTTTTGATGTGGTTAAATCCAGCATTTTCCCAACTATTACTTACGCTCTGGGATCATGTTTAAGAATTCCTTTCCTACCCCGAAGAGGATAGACATGACCTCCAACTTTATCTTCTACTCCTTTTTATGTTTTCCCTTTCACTTTTACATATGCTTTTAGACCTTCAATCCATCTGGATTTAGGGGGTGTGAAGTAAGTATCTAATTTTAACTTCCTGTATGGAGTGAGCCATCGTCCATGTTCAATTTATTAAAAATTAAGGTTCCCAACGCACAGTCTTTTCTGGGCTCCTATTCTGTCCCTTTGTCTATTTATCTGTTTCAGTGCCAGTAGCAAACTATTAGTAACTGAGAGTTTATTGAGTGGCTTAATATCTGCAGAGGGTCCCCTGTTGCCCGTTATTCATAATTGCCTCAGTTATTCATGAACTTTACACATAAGTTTTACATCTATGGAGAAATTCCAAAATTAAATCCTTCTGGGATTTCTACTGGAATTGAACTGAATATATAGAGTAATATGGGGAAATTAACATTTTATAATGTTAACGCTTTCTACCCAAGAACATGGTCTATTTCTCCATTTATTCAGTTCTTCTAGGTTCTTAAAAAAAAAAAAAGATTTTTACAATTTCCCCTTAGAGGTCTCAGGCATTCTTTATAGATTAATTCTTAGATACATAAGATTTGTTGGTATTTTAAATAATGGCTTACTTTCCATTAGATTCTCTAATTATTTATGGTGAAAAGGAATGCTTTGTTTTTGCTTCTTGATCTGGAAACCTTGAAAACATGAATTTGACTTTGCTACCTGTTGGTTCTTTGAGGTTTTGATATAAATTATCACATTCTCTTCAAGAATATAACGGGGCTTCCCTGGTGGCGCAGTGGTTGAGAATCTGCCTGCCAATGCAGCGGTCACAGGTTTGAGCCCTGGTCTGGGAAGATCCCACATGCCGCGGAGCAACTAGGCCCGTGCGCCACAACTACTGAGCCTGCGCGTCTGAACCCGTGCTCCGCAACAAGAGAGGCCGCAACAGTGAAAGGCCCGCGCACCGCGATGAAGAGTGGCCCCCGCTTGCCGCAACTAGAGAAAGCCCTCGCACAGAAACGAAGACCCAACACAGCCAAAAATAAATTAAAAAAATAACGATTTTCTCTCCTCCCCATCCTACCTCGACAGCAGCTAGCCCCTTCTTGCTACCAGCCTTCGGGAGAGGGTTTCCAGTTTCTGCCCTGAGTGTTATGTTTGCTGCAAGCTTTCGGTGGACAGGCTTTATCTGGCAACGGAGTCTTCTATTTTCTTAGTTTTCTAAGAGCAGTTATCACAGATATTCGCCTCTGGTCTTTCCAGCCCCCACAGGGACCAGAGTTGCCTTGAGGATCCGGACTCTGGGTTCCCAGCCCTGGTCCAGGCCCGGCAGGTGCCCAGAGTCCCCCGTCCCTTCACTCCCCTCATCTCTGAGACTCCACCGCTCGACCGTGGTCCCCAACATCCTGATCTGTGTGGCTGCTCCGAGCATCAGCGCCTTCAAAATCTGCTCTGGCCACCAGGCAACCAGCCTCCTGTTGGGGCGGGAGGGCCCCCAGGCCACTGCAGGGGACCCATCTGGACAACCCGCATCTCCTGCTCCCACTCCGCCCTCCACAGCCCCCCCTTGGGGAGTCCCCTTCTCCCTACAACCTGGGGTGGGCGGTGGGCAATTCGTAAACGACCCAACAACAAGTGTCCCTCCCCTGCCCCCACCCGGGAGCATCCTTCTCTTCCCGTCTCCTCTCTGCTCAGCTCCACTGGAGTAAGAGACATTCTCCAAGATCAAAATCAAGGAGGAAGTGAAAGCAGACAGGTGACTGAGGTGGCAGCTTCTGCTGAGAGAAGGGCGGTGGGCGGGGGAACAGGCCAAGGTGGCAGTAGCGTGGCCAAACTCAGACCCACCCGAGACGGGGCTGGGCGGGAATAGGGGCTGTTCTCCTGCACAAACCTGGACCTTCACTCGCGGGTGTTAAAAACCAGGCAACAGGCCAGAAATCAAGCCGCGGATGCTACCCCCACGTCACCAAACCGAGACAAGACTTAATTACAGTTTCAGCTTCTCCCAGAAATGGAATCTTAAACCAGTCCATCAGGAATGGGCTGGTCAGCTCTGGTGAGGTCATCTGCCTGACTGACCCCTGCCAGCCCCTAAAGGAAAGTGCCCTCGACACACCCAACCCACTCTTTGCTGCTATAACTGCCTTGTCCCACAGCCTTGGGCCTAGAAAAGCCCTTCATTTTGTGCAGCTCCTTGGAGCCCCTGTCCGTCTGCTGGAGGGGATACTGCCTGATTTATGAATTGCTGAAGAAAGCAAACAAGATCGCTAAAATGTAGCAGAATTTTGTTTTTAATGCAGGGAAAAGGTAGGCCAGAAAAAACCCAAACACCAGCAAAGGCGGCTGACAAAGAAACCGATGTGACTCAGTCTGGCACTTGGGGGGAGCACGGGCCTGCCCTCACGTGGAGTGCAGAGCAGTACCCCTGTGGAGCCCCGGGGCCCCCAGAAGTGGCCCCATGTCGGGAAGTAAGAGAAGGTCTCTCGAGGAATCCACCCCCAGCTCCGGCTTCACAGGACAATTCCCACGGGTTAAGCACAGATGAACGTGCAGTCACAACCCAAAATTAGACACCATAGGAAAAACCAAACCACCTGGGACGGATGTTGTATCAGCCAAAACAACAAGCGGCAGATTTAGGACCCTGGAACCTCTAAGATAGGCGTTCTCAGTTGAAGAATAGAATGTGCTTGAAATATTTCAGCATTAAAAATTGGAAAGGTATCAGAGTAGTTCCAAAAAGACCTGGCATCTTTGGGAAAAGACAAAGTAGAACTTCTGACATTTAAAACTCAGAGTAGCCTTCCGTTAGCTACAGCTGAAGGGGAAGCTGAATCCAGAGAAAATACCCAGAATGTTGCCCCGGAAGCAAAAGATAGTGACTGAGAAAGTCACCTCGGACACACAGGACAGGTCGGCAGGCCCTTAAAGTTTCAACCATGCGACCAACAATTCCACTCCCGGCATCTACCCAAGAGACATGAAAACACACGTCCACACAAAAACTTGAACGCAAATGTGTAGCGGTATTACCCAAAATAGCCAAAAGATGGAAACAACCCAAATATCCATCAACGGATGGATTCGTAAATATAAGGTGGTCTATCCACATGATGGAATAACATTCAGTGATAAGGAGTGACGTATTGATGAAGTACTGAAACACTGACATCATGGAGGAGCCCTAAATACAACATGCTGAGGGAAAGAAGTCAGTCACAAAGGACCTCATGGTATGTGATTTCATTCATGTGAAATATCCAGAATAGGCAAATCTAGAGACAGAAAGTAGCCTAGGATGGGGGGCTGGGGGCGTAGGGTTGGGGAGTAACAGGGAGTGACTATAATGGGCATGGGATTCTTTTGGGGGAAGATGAAAATGTTCTCAAATTGATTGCGGTGATGGTTGCACGCCATCACCATCGAATTGTGTGATTTTTTTTTTTTTTTTGCCACGCAGCTGGAGGGATCTTAGTTCCCCGACCAGGGATCGAACCCGCACCCTCGGCAGTGAAAGCACAGAGTCCTAACCACTAGGCCACCAGGGAATTCCCTGAATTGTGTGTTTTAAACGGATGAACTGTATGATATGTGAATTTTATGTCATTAAAGCTGGGTTATTTTTTAAGTCACGTGGGGACAGAACAGCAGGTTTGACATTTGTCCAATTAGAGATTAGAGAGGCCAAGGAGAGGCCATTTCCAAAGAGAATCTCCCAAAATGGTGAAAAACAAGAATCCTCAGATTCGTGAAGCACACTGCACATAAAGCAGATTAAACAATCAAACCCTCAGCAAGCTCTTAGCAAAAGCGAACACAGAATGGCAGGTGCCTAGAGAGGAGGGGCAACCAGATGGACCCCAGCAACAGCTGGAAAAACAGTAGGTTGGCGGCTTTAAAGCACTGAGAAAAATAACTGCCAACCTGGAATTTTGTCCCCAGTGAAAACAGTATCCAAGAGTGAGGGGGAAAATCCGGCCACTTTCATGGAAAATGGAATCTGCTAAGAGATGCTCGGTGAGGGAGCTTGCGGAGGATGGCTTTCGGGAAGGAGGAAGGACTCAGGTGCACGAAAGAATGGTGAACAGAGCTGCTGGCAAACACGCGGGTGGGTTTCATCAAACACTGACTGTAAAAACAAACAAAAATGAGCCCAGAGGCAACAGGAAAACAGATGGCGCTCAGACACTGGACGCACACCCACGCAGGACGGGAGGGGGAGCAGGGGCGAAGTTTCCTGAGTTCCTGCACTGCTCTTGGAGGCTGGTAGAAGGCCAATCGCATTTAGACGACGTGTTGTTTAAAATACGTAGGGAGGGGCCTGCCCCAGTGCAGGGGGCGTGGGTTCGAGCCCTGGTCAGGGAGCTAAGATCCCATGGGCCTCGAGCCCCCAAAACCAAAGCATAAAACAGAAGCAATACTGTAATAAATTCAATACAGACTTTTTAAATGGTCCACATCAAAAAAAAATAATCTTTAAGAACCAAGTAGGTATGAAATGAATAGGGTTGTCAGTAACACAGGGAATACGGTAAACAACTTCTAAGTCAATTGAGGCAAAAAAAAAAAAATCTTTAAAAACTAAGTAGGGGGCTTCCCTGGTGGCGCAGTGGTTAAGAATCCGCCTGCCAACGCAGGAGACACGGGTTTGAGCCCTGGTCTGGGAGGATCCCACATGCCGCGGAGCAGCTAAGCCCGTGCGCCACAACTACCAAGCCTGCGCTCTAGAGCCCGCGAGCCACAACTACTGAGCCCGCATGCCACAGCTACTGAAGCCCGTGCGCCTAGAGCCCGTGCTCTGCAACAAGAGAAGCCACTGCTGTGAGAGGCCTGCGCACCACAATGAAGAGTAGCCCCCGCTCAGCGCAACTAGAGAAAGCCTGCGTGCAGCAGCAAAGACCCAATGCAGCCAAAAATAAATAAATTTATATATAAAAAAAAAACTAAGTAGGTATGAAATGAATAGGGTTGTCAGTAACACAGGGAATACCGTAAACAACTTCTAAGTCAATCAAGGTAAAAAAAAAAAAAAAATCTTTAAAACCCCATACACACAAGGAGAAGTGAAAGAAAGCATAAAAATAGGACAGTTAAGTGCAAAGAATGTAGGAACAAATGTAAATATGTCAGAAATCACACCAATCCACATGGATTCAGCTCATGGGTTAAAGGACACAAGCCCCTGAATACGGGAGCTTTCCAAGTAGCTTTACACTAGTCACAAGAGACACGCTTAAAACGTAAGAACACAGAAAGGTGGAAAGAAACTGGATGGGAGAAGGTACGCCAGCCAGAATCAGCAGAACTCTAACTTCGTGGGTACCTACTAACAGGGCCTCCAATTCTACCAGGGGGAAAACTGGGAGAATCACAAGCAGAAATTTAAAACTCCAGAATCAAGTGGGAGGTTTTCAACACACTTTTTTTAGTCATTGATAATCAAGCAAGCAAAGAGTTACTTAAGGATGCAGAATATTTACAACACCATAGGTTGATGTAAAGGATTTATTGAGCCTGGAGAACACAGCGGGTTCTTAAACACGTTTGGGCCTTTTAGGAAACATTCCCACGTGCCCGCCGAGGGCATTCCCACAAAGACCAGATGGCCGGGACCCTGCGCTCTGGCCACCTCACATATTCAGCAGAAATCAGCCTGTGGCATCAGCCACAAAACCCTGGTCATTAGGAACATTTCGACCATTTCTAGATAATGCATGGGCCAAAGAGAAAATCAAAAGAGAAATTAAAAAATAGTTAGAACTGACTAATAATGAAAATAGTATGTATCAAAACTCGGGTTATGTAACTAAAACTTTATTTTAAAATAATGGGGACTTCCCTGGTGGCACAGTGGTTAAGAATCTGCCTGCCAATGCAGGGGACACGGGTTTGAGCCCTGGTCCGGGAAGATCCCACATGCCGCGGGGCAACTAAGCCCGTGCACCACAACTACTGAGCCTGTGCTCTAGAGCCCGTGCTCCACAACAAGAGAAACCACTGCAATGAGAAGCCCACGCACCGCAATGAAGAGTAGCCCCTACTCGCCGCAACTAGAGAAAAAAATAAGAAATGGCACAACTACAGACCAAGCAGTTATCAAACATAGGAGGCATCTATGAAAAAGTGCATGCCAATAAATTTCAAAAACTTGGATTAAGTGACAATTTCATCTTAAGAAGAAATAGACATGGGCCGGGGATGTCCCAGTCACATAAATCACATGAGTGAAACTTCGCCCTCCGCATGCTCACACGAGACCTACATTACTTCACAAACAGTTTCTACCAAATGACCAAGGGATGAATAATGCCTAACGTAACAAACTTTTCCAGCAAGTAGAAGATGTGGGACGTGCCCATCCCCTGAGGCCAGTGTGAGCCCGACACCAAAAGAGGGCAGGGGCGTGGGGAGAAATGAAAACCACTCAGCAGGCTTATTTATGAACTAGACATAAAACTATGTTAGCAGAGCCAATCCAATAATAACAGACTGTGAAAGTTGTAATAATGCTCAGGAACACAAGGACTATTTACATTTTAAATCAATGATAAAATTCACCATATTAACCAAAGGAGAAACCTATCTAATGATTTCAACGGCTACAGAAAGATTCAGTAACATTCACCGAAGATAAAGGGAAAATCATTGGACTAAAAGGAACCTCCCTTAATCTGACAAAATTTTCTCCAAAAGTTCACAACAAACATTTCATCTAATGGTGAAATATTAGAAGCATTACCCTGAATTTATGTGAGCCAGATGACATTGCAGCCCAGGGGGAAGACCTGTGATATTGGGCAGGGCAGTTACCCACTTGGAAAAAATAAGAAAATGGAATCCCTACTTCAAAAAACATCCAAAATTTAATTCCAGGTAGATTTTTAAAACTCCAATCTTTCAAACATATATATATATATTTATGGAATTACTATTATTAACGATCTTGGGGAAGGATTTTCTGAATAAGAAACAAAAATATAAACCCTAAAGAAAGAGACAAATACATTTTACTACATTCAAATTTTAAAACTTCAGGGACTACCCTGTTGGTCCTGTGGTTAAGACTCCGCACTCCTAATGCAGGAGAACTGGGTTTGATCCCTGGTCAGGGAACTAGATCCCACGTGCATGCCACAACTAAGGACCCCACGAGCTACAACTAAGGAGCCGGGTCAATCAAATAAATTAATTAATTAAAAAAAATTTTTTTTTAAACTTGGTACACCAGAAATCGCCAGAAGGGGGAAAAGAGTAAAAAGAAAAGCCACAGGCTAGAAAAAGATCATTGCAAAGCATGTTATTGATTGGAATTCAGAAAATGCAAAGAACTTCAGGTATCAATCAAAATAATAAGCAGCCCGGGCTTCCCTGGTGGCGCAGTGGTTGAGAATCTGCCTGCCAATGCAGAGGACACGGGTTTGAGCCCTGGTCTGGGAGGATCCCACATGCCGCAGAGCAGATGGGCCCGTGAGCCACAGTTACTGAGCCTGCGCGTCTGGAGCCTGTGCTCCGCAATAAGAGGCCGTGACAGTGAGAGGCCCGCGCACCGCTATGAAGAGTGGCCCCCGCTTGCCACAGCTGGAGAAAACCCTCGCACAGAAACGAAGACCCAGCACAGCCAAAAATAAATAAATAAATAAATAAATAAATAAATAATAAGCAGCCCAATTATAAGTGGGCGAAGGCTATGAGGAGGAAATTAACAGAAGAGATTCTGTGCAGCCTCGCAAGTAACCAGGACAACGCGAGATTAAACCACAATAACACACCGTTTCATCAGCGGAGCATGTATTTAAGTTGACAACGACAAGTCTGGGTGAGGGTGTGGAGAACCAGACTCTCATACAGAGTTGGCTGGGACCGGGCTTTGGAGGACCGCCTGGCAATACCTGCTTAGGGTCCAGGCAGCTGCAGGATCTCACTCCTACCTGCAGGGAAGCTTTGGGCAAGAAAAGGGCAGCACTGTTTGGAATAGCGACAAAAATAACAAAATGTCCATCAACAGGTAAAAGGGATTAAGTCAATGGTTGTAACTCTAGCAATGGATAAATAGACCTGTGTGCATCACCTATATTATTATCTATACCCTTTGTAGAGCTAAAATACATCATTTTTTAATCAGTGAGTCTCAGACCCTCGGGGGGGTCTCCCTCAAGTCTGGACACAGGTTCCACAAGGGGGCTGGGTCCCAATGAGTGACCAGTAACAGCTAATGACACATGGACCTTATCTCAGGAGCTGATATCCAGAGGAAAACAAGAAGAAAGTCCTAAACACGGCACAAACAGGAACCAGGAAGTGAGCAGGTGCCCAGATCTCACCTGGCCCTGACCAGGTGAGATAGATAGATAGATAGATAGATATAAAGGCTCCTAACCCAGGAGGCTCCACACCCAAGCACCTGCCCTCTCTCTCTCCCCACCTGCTCCTCTGACCTACTCCACCCTCCACCCACCAGAACCATGGGCTGCTGTGGCTCCAGCTGCGGCGTGCCCGTCTGCTGCTGCAAGCCCGTGCGCTGCTGTGTGCCAGCCTCTTCCTGCTCCAGCAAAGGGGGCTGTGGCTCCTGCGGGGGCTCCCAATCCAGCTGCTGTGTCCCCGTTTGCTGCCAATGCAAGATCTGACTTTCAGTGTTCACAGGCCACAGCCAGCGCCATCCCTGGTCAGGAGTCATGGGTTCCAGCGCAGCCATCATCTGCCTTTTCCCGACACCCCCTGAGCCAGACTCTCCTTCCCCACCCTGCTTCCCTGTTTCCCATCCTCCTCCCTTACCAAGTGTGAACATTTCTCTTTGACCTCCTGCCAAGAAATGCTATGGGCATGCGTGTCCGAGAATGACTTCCAGAGCCCCCCTCCCAGCATCTGGAGACTTTCCCCAGACACCTGCAGCAACGGTTCGTCCCAAGCCCCGCCCAGCTGCACCTGCTCCGGTGAGGACATCTGAGCAGATGGCACAGGCTTTCCTCAGCTCTGCTCGTTCTGGGTCACTAGTTGCTCAAATCTCTCTGTCCTTTAAGCATCTAATAAAGCCACTAGCCCCAGGACCCCATTGCTGTGTTGGTCTATTTGTCGGCTTATAGCCCTCCCGTGGGGTGGGAGGTGGTACGCATCCGAATTACACCTGTGGCCACACTCATTCCTGGACCAGCTAAGAGCCCACCTGTCCAAGCTTCCCAGAGTGTCCTTGGCAGCTGCCGATCTGCTCTCCATCTCCCAAACACCTTGTGTGTGTTTTCTGCAGCCAACTAGCTGAGCAGCCTTGAGCAAGTCATGGTCCCTCCCAGAGCCTGAGTGTCCGCACCTGTAAAATGGGCTGCTAACAGCACCTTCCTTGTAGGAAATGCTCTGTGAATGGTAAAGCGGCCACGTGAGGTGGGACTCGCTGTGATGGTCGGCGAGCACGTTCCACACACACCCCTGGCTCAGTGCTGAGCTGAGTATTGTCTTCACTGAAGCAGCCAGACCAAAATGAAACCGTCTCTAAGTGCTTCCTACGTGGATGTGGCACTGGGCTAAGCACTTTACATATGCACCTCATGAATGCTCACAGCAGCCCCAACTTGCTGATGTGAGATGACCCATCCCCTAATCCTGATGAAAACCAAAGCACACCCACTCCCTCCACTCAAGCCATTCCAGACTAGCTGGGCACCTGCCCCGCTCACCCAGACCCTCATGATGTGAGTAATAAACCCCATCCCTGCCTTCCTGGTGTCACCAGTCCTGATAGCTGAGCCGATTTGGGGCAGAGGGTTGATCCCACCCTCTACGGGACAACCGCAGACAGTAACACCTTCTCTGTGTTCCCCACTTGCAGAGCTGTGGAGCCAGGATCGAAAACCACGCAGTCTGGTGCTGAACCCACACTCTTAGCCTCTGAAATGTGACGGTTTGTGATGGGGTATTAAAAACCAGGAGAGCAAAGTTTCTGCTTCCAAAGGGGATGTAACATTTATGGAAGGTCAACAATCCCTGATGGTCCAGTGGTTAAGAAGCTGCCTTCCAATGTAGGGGACTCGGCTTTGATCCCTGGTTGGGAAACTAAGATCCTACGTGCTGCTGGGCAACTAAGCCTGTGCGCCACAACTACTGAGCCTGCACACTCTGAATCCTGCACACCACAACTAGAGAGAAGCCCAGGCACCACAGCGAAGATCCCATGTGCCACAACTAAGACCTGACACAGCCAAATAAATAAATAAACAAACAATCCCATTGTGGCAACTAGAAAAGGCCAATTACAAACCCATAGGTTAAAAGACATTAGTAAATTTTATACAGCCACTGTGGAGTACAATATGGAGGTTCCTTAAAAAACTAAAAATAGAGTTACCATATGATCCAGCAATCCCACTCCTGGGCATATATCCGGAAGAAACCACAATTCAAAAAGATACATGCACCCCGGTGTTCACAGCAGCACTATTTACAATAGCCAGGACATGGAAGCAACCTAAATGTCCACTGACAGAGGAATGGATAAAGAAGATGTGGTATATATACAATGGAATATTACTCAGCCATACAAAAGAATGAAATAATGCCATTTGCAGCAACATGGATGGACCTAGTTATCATACTAAGTGAAGTAAGTCAGGCAGAGAAAGACAAATATCATATGATATCACCTACATGTGGAACCTAAAAAAAAAAGCGATACAAGTGAACTTATTTACAAAACAGAAACAGACTCAGAGACTTTGAAAACAAACTCATGGTTACCAAAGGGTAAAGGGTGGGGGAGGGATAAATTAGGAGTTTGGGATTAACATATACACACTACTATATATAAAATAGATAATCAACAAGGACATACTGTATAGCACAGGGAACTCTACTCAGTATTCTGTAATAACCTATATGGGAAAAGAATCTGAAAAAGAATAGATATATGTATATGTATAACAGAATCACTTTTCTGTACACCTGAAACTAACACAACACTGTAAAGCAACTGTACTCTAATATAAAATAATTAAGTTTTAAAAATTTTCAAAGATATTAGTAAATTTTATGTGTGTTTTACCACCATTTATTTATTTATTTACTCATTTACTTATATTTTTAAAGTGTGTGTAAATAAATATACAGGGGTGTGTGTGTGTGTGTATATATATATATATATATATATATATATATATACACATGACATCAGAGAATTGTGGAAGCAATGAGGTCCAGATGAAAAAAAATCTAGAAAGGGAAAGCTCTTCCGAGATAAACTGAGCATCGACTGCTGTGTTTTCTTCCTTTGGGGAATTAGCCAGTTCTGGCTGTGGGCTGGTCATTAGGCATGACCCAGAAGGAGGGACTCTACCGGGAGAAAGAAAAACCAGCAGAGCTGTTGGCAATCACAAAAGCTGGTGAAGCAAAATGAGACATTTGCTAATTTCTAGGGCTGCAAGAGAAGCTACAAAGCTAAATCTGAGGCTTCTACAGGCAAAGTGAAATCTCTATAGCTTCTTGGCACAATGTCCTTGTAGGGGAAAGGTGTCCACCTCACACAAGGCATATCTGCCCCTTAAGACATTTTCCAAAGTTCAAAACTGCATGAACAGAAAATTAAGAGCTAGGCTTAAAATATTTGAGGAGAACTGAATTCCCCACAGCCTTGCAGCACTGAGGAGACAGAGACTAGCCAGGCTCTTAACCAAAACCCCAGGAGCGCCACACCTCCTGCACCTTAGTGCAATAATTCCAAATCCAGCCCAACCTCTAACTGGATTGAAGTGTCCAGCTTCTCGTCCTACCTGCATAGAAGAGAAAAGGTCAAGTGCCCCCTGTTAGAAGACATCAGCTAGACTTTCTGTAGCCCTCTTATACAAATATCTGGAGTACGATAAAAAAAGTACTAGATATGGCAAGTACCAGGAAAAGGTGATCAATAACAAAGAGGAAAACTAACAATAGAAGCAGATCCATAGATAATCTATACACTGCAGTTAGCAAACAGGACTTTAAAAAAGAGCTATTAATATGTTAGAAGAAATAAAGGAAAAAATAAGCCAAAGGGATGAAAAGATGGACTTTTTCAACAGAGTTAGACTATACTTTTAAATGTTTAATGGACAGACATTCTAATAGTGAAAAATGCAGTATCTGAAATACCTAAAATTTATGACTCATTGGACAAGTTTAACAACAGAAAACAAGTTTAGAGAACACAAAGAAATATACATAGAAAATACGGTAATTGAAACACAGGAAGAAAAAATGTTGAAAATAAAAATAGAATGGAACATGAGAAATGCACAACATAGTTTAAAACATATTTCTGGACTCCCAGAAAGAGAAGCGAGGAATAATGGAACAAGGGCTATGTTGAAGAGATAATAGTATAATATATTTCCATACTTAGTGAAAACCATGAGCCTACATATTCAAGAGGCTCAGCAAACTCATAGCAGAGTAAATAAATAGAAAATCACATAGAGGCATACCACAGGAAAACTTTCAAACACCAAAGATGAAGAGAAAATTATAAATGTAACAGGAGAAAAAGGACACATTACCTTTGAAGGAATAATCATAAAAATGATAACTGACTTTTAAACAGAAATGATGGCATCCAGGGGACTTCCCTGGTGGTCCAGTGGTTAGGACTCCGCGTTTCCACTGCAGGGGGCACAGGTTCGATCCCTGGTCAGGAAACTAAGATTCCACATGCAATGTGGCGTGGCCAAAAAAAAAAAAAAAATGAAACTACCAACTTGGAACTTTATACCTAATGAAAGTAACCTTCAAAATGTAAGTGGAGGGCTTCCCTGGTGGCGCAGTGGTTGAGAATCCGCCTGCCAATGCAGGGGACATGGGTTCGAGCCCTGGTCTGGGAAGATCCCACATGCCGCGGAGCAACTAGGCCCGTGAGCCACAATTACTGAGCCTGCGCGTCTGGAGCCTGTGCTCCGCAACAAGAGAGGCCGCGATAGTGAGAGGCCCGCGCACCGCGATGAAGAGTGGCCCCTGCTTGCCGCAACTAGAGAAAGCCCTCGCACAGAAACGAAGACCCAACACAGTCAAAAATAAATAAATAAATAAATACTTAAAAAAAAAATGTAAGTGGAATACAGTTGTTTTCAGCTGAAACGTTATCACCGAAAGACCTACACGACAAGAAACACTAAAGTTCTTTGGACTGAAGGAAAATAACTCCGTGTGGGAATATGGAGCATCAGGGATGAGTAAAGAACACTGGAAAGGGTAAATATGTTGGTAAGTACAAAAGAAAATTAACTGTTTTAAACAATACATTAATGTCCTGTAAGATTTTTAACATTTGCAGAAGTAAAATATAGGAGGATAAATGGAATTAAAGAGTTGTGAGGTCATTGCTTTGTTCAGGAAGTTATGAGACTTCAAGAATGTAAAATTTAATCTCTAGGATAACCATTAAAGAATAATACATGAACATATAACTCAAAAGCTAATAGAAGAGATAAAGTTAATGAAAAATATTTGATGAATCCAAAAGAAGGCAAGAAAGAAGAAATAAAGGAACAGAGAAGAAATGAAAGAAATAAAAACAGCAATTTAGGGCTTCCCTGATGGTGCAGTGTTTAAGAATGTGCCTGCCAATGCAGGGGACACTGGTTTGAGCCCTGGTCCGGGAAGATCCCACACGCCGCGGGGCAACTAAGCCCATGTGCCACAACTACTGAGCCTGCACTCTAGAGCCCATGAGCCACAACTACTGAGCCCATGTGCCACAGCTACGGAAGCCCACACGCCTGGAACCCGTGCTCCACAACAAGAGAAGCCACCGCAATGAGAAGCCCACACACCACAGTGAAGAGTAGCCCCTGCTCACCACAACTAGAGGAAGCCCACGCACAGAAACAACACGCACAGAAACAAAGACCCAACACAGCCAAAAATAAATAAATTTTTTTAAAAACAGCAACTTAAGTCCAACAATATCAGCAATTACAGCAAATACAAATAATCTAAACACTCCAATAAAAGTCAAATGTCAGATTGGAAAATTAAAAGAAAACTCAACTACATGCTATTTACAAAAGGCACACTTTAAATATTGGGACCCAGAAAGGTAGAAAGTGAAAAGATGGGAAAAAGATATACCATGTAAACACTAATTTTATAGAAAGCTAATGTAGCTATATTAATACCAAACAAGGTAGACCTTAAGATAAAACTATTACCAGAGATAACAAAGAACATTTCATGAGGCTACAAGAGTCAATGAGACCAAAAAGAAAACAATCCTAAATGTCTATGAACCAAATAACAGAGCTTCAAAATATATGAAGCAAATGTCGACAAAACTAAAAGAAGAAATATACAAATCCACAAATAGGATTGAGAATTTTAATTTTTATATCTCAGTAATTTTAATTTTTATATCTCAGTAAAATTAAAATTTTTAATTTTTATATTTCAGATACAATAAGGAGATAAAGCAAATCAGTAAGGATATAGGCGATCTGAACAATGTGATTAGCCAACTTGACCTAATTGACATCTACTGAAATGTTACAGAGTATGTTCTTTGACAGAGGGGAATCAAACACGTACTCAATAAGAGAAAGATATCTTTTTTCAATCCCCAAATGTTTGAAAATTAAATCACAGACTTCAAAATAACCCATAAGCATAAGAAATCACAGTGGAAATTAGAAGATATTTTGGACAGCAGTGCTTAAGTGCTTAAACAGTGCTTAAGGAAAAATCTGTAGCTCAAAACACATGTTTTACAAAAGAAGAGGAGGTGAAAATCAACTATATAAACTTCCATCTCAAGAAGCTGGAAAAAGAAAAGCAGACTGAATGTGAAATAAAGTAGAAGAAAGGAGATAATAAAAGTAGGAGCATAAATCAATGAAATTGAAATCAGATGTAAAATAGAGAAAATTAACATAGTCAAATGTTTGCTCTTCATAAAGATGAACAAAATGTACAGGGAATTCCCTGGCGGTCCAGTGATTAGGACTCCACGCTTTCACTGCTGAGGGCCTGGGTGCAATCCCTGCTCAGGGAACTAAGATCCCACAAGCCATGGGGCACAGCCAAAAAAAAAAAAAAAACACAACAAACAAACTAAAAAACCAACAACAACAAAAAACAAAATTTACACACCACCAGCAATACTGATCAAAAAAATAGAGAAAAAGATAAATTACAAATAACAGAAATAAAAAGGTGACATCACTACATATCCTACACCCAATAAAAACATAATAACTAGGTATGAGAACAAATTTACATGAATAATTTCAAAATTTAGATGAAATAGGCAAATTCCTTGAAAAACACAATTTTATCACAACTGACATGAGAAGAAATAGAAAGTGTGAATAGTCCTATATCTGTTAAAGAAAATGAATCTGTAACTGAAAATCTTCCCATGAAGAAAGCAGAAGGCCAACGTCTTCAACAGTGAATACTTCCAGATACTTAAGGAAGATATCATGCCAACTGTGGTAGACAGAATAATGGACACCCAAAGATGTTCACATTCTACTCCTCAGAGCCAGTGAATATATTACCTTACATGGCAAAAGAAACTTTGCAGATATGACTTAGTTCAGGACCTTGAAATGAGGAGATTGCCCTGGGTTATCAAGGTGGGCCCACTGTGTTTATCAGGGTCCTAGTGAGCACAAGGGAGAGTCTTAGGAGAACTGGTCTGTATCCTGACTATGATGATGGTACACGAACCTACACATGTGTTAAAATTCAAGAGTCAATTTTGTCGAGGATGTTGAGAAATTGGAACCCTCATGAACTGCTGTTGGGAATATAAAATGGTGCACCGGGACTTCCCTGGTGGTCCAGTGGTAAAGAATCTGCTTTACAATGCGGGGGATGGAGGTTCGGTCCCTGGTCCAGGGAGCTAAGATCCCACATGCCACGGGGCAACTAAGCCCTCACACCACAACACTGAGCCCACATGCCTCAACTAGAGAGCCCGCGTGCCACAAACTATAGAGCCCACGCACCCTGGAGCCTGCATGCCACAACCAGAGAGAAGCCCACGCGCCACAACGAAAGATCCTGCATGCTGCAACGAAGATCCCACAAGCCACAACTAAGACCCAACGCAGCCAAAAATTAAATAAATAAATAAATAAATAAATAAATAAATAAATAAAACAAAATGGTGCACCTGCTGTGAAAAACAGTTTATTGGTTCCTCAAAAGTTAAACACAGAATTGTCATATGATCCAGCAATCCCACTTCTGGGTATATCCCCCAAATAATTCAAAGCAGGATCTCAAATAAATACTTACACACCCATGTCGATAGAAGCATTATTCACAGTAGCCAAAAGGTAGAAACAACCCAAGTGTCCATCGACGGATGAATGGATACACAATGTGGTCCATCCATACAATGGAATATTAGTCAGTCATAAGAAGGAAGGAGGGACGTCCCTGGTGGTCCAGTGGTAAAGAATCCGCCTTCCAATGCAGGGGACTCGGGTTCAATCCCTGGTCCGGGAACTAAGATCCCACATGCCGCGGAACAACTAAGCCCGTGTGCCACAACTAGAGAGCCCGTGTGCCGCAAAGTACAGAGCCCATGCACCCTGGAGCCCACATGCCACAACCAGAGAGAAGCCCACGCACCGCAACAAAAGATCCCACATGCTGTAACAAAGATCCCGTGAGCCACAACTAAGACCCAACAGAGCCAAAAATTAAAATTAATTAATTAATTAATTTAATTAAATTTAAAAAAGAAGGAATGAAATTCTGACACATGTTACCACAGGGTAATCTTGAAAACATTATTTTAAGGGAAATAAGCCAGTCATAAAAGTACAAATCTGTGGTATAGCACAGGGGACTACATTCAATATCTTGTAATAACCTATAATGGAAAATAATCTGAATAATTATATGTATATATATATATACACATATATATAACTGAATCACTTTGCTGTACACCTGAAACTAACACAATATTGTAAATCAACTATAGTTCAATTTAAAAATAAATAGTTTCTTAAAGGACAAATCCGTACAATCCCACTTACATGAGGTCCCTAGAGGAGTCAAATCCATAGAGACAGAAAGCAGGATGGTGGGGGCCAGGGGCTGGGGGAGGGCAGGGGAGTGAATGTTTAATGGGGACAGAGTGTCAGTTTGGGAGGATGAACAAGTTCTGGGGATGATGGTGGTGATGGTTGCACAACAATGTGAACGTGCTTCATGCCATCAAATTGTGCATTTAGACATGGTCAAGATGGTAAGTTTTACGTTACGTGTATTTTACCACAATAAAAAGTCAACAAAAAAGTCAATTTTATGGCACAATGATTGTAACCATTAACTAAAATGATGCAAAAAAGAAAAGCAGAAAATCAAATGTGAGGGCTTCCGTGGTGGCGCAGTGGTTAAGAATCCACCTGCCAATGCAGGGGACACAGGTTCAAGCCCTGGTCCAGGAAGATCCCACATGCCGCGGAGCAACTAAGCCCGTGTGCCACAACTACTGAGCCTGCGCTCTAGAGCCTGCCAGCCACCACTACTGAGCCCGCCTGCCACAACTACTGAGGCTGTGCGCCTATAGCCTGTGTTCCGCAACAAGAGAAGCCACTGCAACGAGAAGCCCGTGCACTGCAACGAAGAGCAGCCCCCGCTCGCCACAACTAGAGAAAGCCCGCGCGCAGCAACGAAGACCTAACGCAGCCAAAAATAAATAAATAAAATTTTTTACAAAATCAAATGTGCCTATGAATCTCCCAGAGTTGTTAAAACACAGATTCTGGCTCAGCAGGCTTGGGGTGGGCGCTGAGAGTCTGCGCTTCAACAGGCTCACAGGTGATGCTGACACAGCTGGTCCGGGATGACTATGAGTTACGAGTTAGGTGGCGCTAGGAGATATCTACTAGAATGTTCCTCGCAGCACTGCTCCATGTAGGAAAACAAGCCAAACATTGACAGAGGAAATCTATTCATCAACGGAAACCTGCACAACAGCTACAATGGATGGACGAGGCTCATCTGCATCAACAAAGATGAACAGACTGCAACATGAAAAAAAGCAAACTGAAAGAGAACAGTTACTATGATTCTTATATGTAAATATTTTAAAGCACACAAGATAATACCATGTGGTGTACATGGGACTTAAACATGCAGCAAAATGATACTTATATGTAAATATTTTAAGGCACACAAGATAATACCATATGGTGTACATGGGATTTAAACATGAAGCAAAATGATAAAGACAGAGCCAGGAAGACACTTGCCATCATGAGTGGAGGCCGTCTCTGGACAGAGGGGCAGGAGAGGTCCAGGGAGCCCACGGGGGTCTGCACTGTTGCTTTCTAATCTGAAGCAAAATGGGAAAATGCTGACATGTTTGGGTCTCGGAGTTAGGTGTTTGTTATATCATTCTCTGTATTTATTTGTACATTCTAAAAATGTCATAAGATACTAGAAAAGAAAATAATCTGAAATGTGTTAGTAAAAGCATAAGAAGGAGGACTTCCCTGGTGGTCCAGTGGTTAAGACTCCTCACTTCCGCTGCAGGGTCACCGGTTGGATCCGTGGTCAGGGAACTAAGATCCTGAAGACCCTGAGGAGCGGCGAGAAAAAAAAAAAAAAAAGCATATAGAAGGATGCTGCTTCACTGCACTGCTTTTAATAGCCAAGGTATGGAAAGAATCTAATGCATAAAAATGGAGAATTGGTTCAGGTATCACCGCACACCTACAAAATACAATACCACAGACATTTACAATCAGGTTGTGGGAAGCGGGAACGTGGATGAGCCTCAAAAGTATTGCCTTGAGTGAAAAAAGCCAGACACAAAAGAATACACAGCTCCTGTCTCCGTGTCTATGAAGTTCAAGAACAGGCAGCATTAACTGATGGGGATCTTCAGGAGGTCAGGGGAGAACGGGCTGGGAAGGGTCGCGAGGGAACTTTCTATGACTTGTTACGCCACGGATACAGGTATACTTATTTGCTGAAACACTGAGTTGGGAGTCAGCAGGAAAAAAGGAACCCCGCTTTTCCTTTGCCCGGAAAGAAACTTTAAGAAATGCCCGGGAGGGCGCGGTCCCGCGGCGAGGCGGGCGCAGGCGGCCGGCAGGGGGCGCGCACGGACCGCGCGGACGGCCGCGCTCGCACCTGCCGGCCGGGGGCGCGGGTCCCTCGGGGGCTGCGGGCTGCGAGCGCGCAGGGCAGGCCCAGCCGGACCCGAGCCCTCGCGGCCGCGGCTCCTCCCCGGCCCCGTGCGGGGCCCTGCTCCACCCTGGGGACCCTGAGGCGGCGGCCGCGATCACCTGCCCGGCTTGGACTTTGAGCCGCCTGGCGCGGCGGCCCCAGCCGGAGGCCGGGCCCCGCTGGGGAGACGTAACCCCCGCGAGGCGTTCCTGCCCCTCCACAGCCGCGCCCCGCGGAGATGCTGGCGTCCCCGCGCTGACCTGGGCGGGTCTGGGGGCGTGAGTGGCAGGGACCACCGCCCAGGCAAGGCGCCTAGACCGCTGGCCCTCCGCCTGGGTGGAGTGGGGGAGTGGGGGGGTGGGGGGGTGGCGAAGGGGGAAGGGATAGAGTCTAGCCCCGGGCTGCAGAGAACCCAGGGCCAGAGCTGGTGGCCTTGGAAGTCACTGTCTTCTCCAGAGTGGGTACCACTGCCCCATCGTTTTGCACGAGAAATGACCCTTAGGATTATAAAATAATCCTGGCCTGGGAATTCCCTGGGGTCCAGTGGTTAGGACTCCGTGCTTTCACTGCCGAGGATGCAGGTTCAATCCCTGGTCGGGGGAACTAAGATCCCGCAAGACTCGAGGTGAAGCCAAAAAAATGAAATGAAATGAAATGAAATAATCCTGGCCCAAACACACTCCCCTGGCCAAGCACAGGAGGGGGAAGCTGCAGGCCACCGCCACCCTCCCAGAAGGGGCACTAGGACACCATCCCCTTCCCTCAATTTACTGCTGCCTGCTCAGGCCTAGAGCCAGAAGCTGCCCCCGGGGCCACGTGCAGGTGCTAACCGCATCTGGGCCGGGAAGAAGAGCAGCCCACCTGGGCGGTCCTCCTTTCTCCTCTCCCCTGTGCTCATCCTGGGCCTGTCCCGGGAGCAAGCCGAGTGGGGCACCCTCCCACCCCAGGCAACAGTGCCTCTATTCTCCCACTCCTGCGGGCCCTAGGGCCTTTGGGGGTCTGTCCATGCTTCCCCAAGGGCCTCAGTTACCGGCTCAGGCCACCAGGCCAGCTGGGGAGCTGAGCCTGAATCCTCCTACCCCCTCCCAGGACCCAGCCTCCTCCACTTTTCAGACATGGAGTGAGCCCAAAGGTAGCAAGGCCACCGCCACACCCCACACTCCATCGCGGACCTGACCTGGCTGTGCATGGGGGCTGGGCATCTCCCTGAGCTCAGGTTCCACCTCCAGCCAGGGCTTCTCCCCTAGGCAGCACCTTCCTCCTTTGGGGCCTACCTGGGGCAGGGAGAGAGGAAGGACCTGATCCCAGCCCCAGCCCCAAAGAGCCCCGGAGTTACCAGTGCTTCCTTCCGGGACAGCCCCACCCCCACCTCCACCCCCCCCTCCACCCCCCACGGATGTTTGTTATTCCTAAGTGCTGGCTCTGAGCCAGGAAAACACTCTTTCCGCCCCCCACACACACCCCATGTACTCAGAGCTACCTGGGCACTCCTCAGGCTTGCAAGGGAGGGGCCCCAAGCACTTACTAAGCACCTACTGTGTGCAAAGCTCTGAGGCCGGATATCCGGAGAACTGAGCATGGGAAAGCCGAGAGGCCCTCCAGAGCCCGACCCATCCCCCTCCTGCTGCCCTCCCCCAGTCCCACTCAGAGCTCTGGGGTCCTGAGTGCCCACCTGTCCCGGGAGGGTGCAGGAAGCAGTCCCCTGCAACGTTTTTTGTGGACCTTCATTCAAACAGCCTCTCAGATCCCTCCCTCCATGGGAAGGGGCTGCACTCCCCGGGGGCCAAAGCCTCTCTTGGAGCCCTGGGGTGGCCCCCCGGGGACCTGCCATGGCTGGGGGTTCCAGGCTGGAGGAGGAACTGCCCTCAGTCTCCACCCGGCAGCCCTGGGGGAGGAGTTTTAGGAATGCTTAGGCCGTCAGGTCACATCTTCCCCCCAAAATAATTACCTTCAAAGACTCCCAGGGCTCCTTGGCTCCCTGGGCAGGGGTCTTTTCCCCTTTCCCAGAGCTAAGCCCCCAGTGCCCGACACAGGAGCTCAGTACACATTTGGCCCATCATAGATGCATGACAGCACTACCCTTCTGCCTCACCCCCTCCCCCTCAGCTGCTCTGGCACCCGGTGGAGAGAAAAGGCCTTTCCAGCCTGGGGTGGTCCCTGCTGCACCAGGGCACGTACTTGGCCTCCAGTCACTGCTGGCATGTCCCATCTTGGGGTGACCTCCCGGACGCCCACCGGCTCCAGGGTGTTTCCGCTCGACACTTGCCCAAGGTGTAATTACCTATGTTTGTTCCCGCTCTGGACAACCAGCGTCCAAGCGTCCAGTGGTTGTGTTCCAACCGCGGTCGGCTAGGGGCGGACCCTCAACTGCCTTTACGGAGCGGTGGGGGGCACACGGTCAGGGCGGGTCCCCTAGAGCGCTGCTTAGGGGCCACTTTTCACTGGAAGCGACAAAGGCTGGAGGTCATCGGTGGGTCTGGGGGAACAGCGCTGCACTGGGGACCGCCCCCCACGCACACCACAGTTCATGAGACGTGTGACCTGAGGCAAACCTTCTCGCCTCTGAGCTTCTCATTTCCTCCCAAGTAAAATGCAGACCCAGGTTCCCACCTCCAGGGGTCGTGGAGAGGGGAAGCGCGGATGCCGCAGGTAAAGCGCCGCGCAGGGCCGGGCTCGCAGTGCGCGCTCGTGCCGGGCCCCGGGCTAGCGAAGGCTCTCCCCGCGGCAGGCCCCGCACGAACAAAGGCTGCGGGGAGAGGAGGGGGCGCCAGCTCCGGCCAGGCCGGCGGGGAGAGGACCCTTGTTCTCGGGACCCGGACAACTGGACCCTCCGCGGGTGTGTGTGCGACGAGTCTGAGGGTCTCCGGGTGGGGCCGAGGGCTGGGACTGGGAGGGCTTCCTGGAGGTGGGGTCCCGGCGCGGGATCGGACACCGCGCGGCCCCTTTAAGAGCCGGTGCCGGGGTGAAGGGTGAGGGCAGAGGGCGCCGGGCGGCGGCGGTGAGCCTGGCCCCCCACCCCCTGCCGCCGCCGCCGCCGCCGCCGCCGCCTTTAATCTGCACCCGAAGCCCGGGCTCCGGCTGACGTCACCTGCCCCCGAGCCGTGCACGCTGATTGGCTGCAGGTGACGTCAGGGGCTTTTTTCGCTCGGCATGACCTCATCCCCGCCGGCGGCCCCGCCCTCCGCCCCGGGCCTGTCACTCGCATCTGAGCGCGGCGGCCGAGCCGGCTCCGCGGCCCCCCCCGCCGGACGCCGGAGCCCGAGCCCGAGCCGGAGCCGCACCGGCCGCGCCCGCCGAGCCGCGGGGTGGGATGCGCGCCGCGAGCGCGCGTGCCCGCCCGCAGTGCGCGCGCCCGGGCCCGTGCGAGCGCTCCCCGCGGCGGCGGCGGCGACGGCGGCGGCGGCGACGCGGCCCGCGCGCTCCCCCGGCCCCTGCCCCGGCTGCGCGGGCCCCCGCCGGGCCCATGGGCTGCGCGGCCGAGCGGGCGCTCTGAGCGCGGCGCGGGTCCCCGGGGCGGCCCGGAGGCGAGCGTGAACGAGGTGAGCGGGGGCGCCGGGCGGGGGGCGCGGGGACGCGCGAGGCGCCGGCGGGGTGGGGGTTAACCGGCGCGCGGCCGAAGCGCCCGGCCCGGCCGGGTGGGCGCCGCGTAGGGAGCGCTCGGGGGGCTGCGCCGGGCGGGCACCCGGGTGGAGAAGACGGCCTGGAGGTGAGCGGCGCCGGCCCGCGGGGCGCTGGCCCCCAACCCGGCTTGCGGGGACACCGCTGACCGGGCCGATAAGTCCTTCCCCCGCCTACTGCGGCGCCCAGCGGACCCCGGCCCGGCCCACACCCGGCCACTGCTTCGCCACCTTTCTCCGCGCAATTCCTTCTTTTTTTGGTGGGGGAGGGGCATGAATTAAGGACGAGGAGGACCATTGCGATCCAGCGTGGATCTGTCCGAGCCTCTGCGCAAGCCCCAAACGCCCCCGGACGGCCCCCTACTGGGGCCAGACTTGGAGAAGATCGTCCTTTCCCGGGCCGGGCTGGAAGATGCGGAGGGCTGGGCCATAGGAGCGGAGGGTCTTGGGCCGTTGGGAGCCTCAGGACAGGGCTCGTTCCGCGTCCGGCGGGGAGGGACTAAAGATCCATCTCCCCGGTCTGGCCAAGCTACCATGGGCTCCCCCACCTCGGGGTGCTCAGCTGGCCTCTGCGGAATAAAGGCCATCCGCCAGCCTGCTGCAGACGCGGCGGGTGCTGGGGGAGGGGCTGGCACTGCCAGGCTGAGTGCAGCCATTCTCGTTCAGCCTATGCGCCCACCTTGGGGTGGGGGGTATGTAGTAGTCTGGCCTGCAGGGGAGGGGGCAACAGTGGGCCCAGCCCCCACCAGGTCATCCCTTCTGGGAGAATTTGCCTTCTAATTTGCTGCTACAAAAATGCACTGGCTTCTGCAAAGTGGAGCGCTGGGGCCTGGGCTCCGCAGTAATGGGGGGGCGGTGGGGCGGTTCCATAGGATGGAGGAGAGAGGTGACAGGATCTAGTGTGGCGTCTGCAGTTTTCTTGTGCAGCTTGTTGGGGGGGGGTGCTGGAGGCCAGGGGAGCGGTGTTCTTCCTGCCCTGTGCCCCTGCTCCTGGGGGTCTGTGGAGGTCTGAGGGTCTGTGCACTCCCCGTCATCTCCCTGAGACCTTCTTGCTCCCAGGGCAGCCCCGGGAGTGAGTGTAGCATCCAGCGCCCCGTCCTGCTCAGGGAGGACAGATGTCCCATGTGTTCGCTCCTCAGATGGTTGATAAGCACCTGCCAAAGATGGCCAGATCATGTGACCAGGAGCTGGGAGTTCATCTTGAAGTCTGACTGGAACACCTCCTGCTGTAGTCAGCCTAGGGCCCCGGGAGGAGTTGCTGGGCAGGTTCTGGTCCCCTGCTGCCCGCAGCCCTCGGGAAGGCTCCTGGGCCCCAGAGGCTGCCTTGGGGAAGAGCAGGTTCCATGCACAAAGATGCAGAAAGATGCCTAAAGTCACCTTCTGCTCCAGGACCCTTCCCAGCATCACCTGTCTTCTCAGGCTGAGACTGACCTTGGGGCCCAGAAGTTTCAACCAGGCAGAGAACTCAAGGGACCATGGGCCGGGGGTGGAGGAAGCCAGAGGGTGTCTGCACATCTCCTAGATGTGCAGCTCATAGGGAAAGGAGAGGAAGGGGCCAAACCCACAGCAAGAGTGACGTGGGTCAGACTCTGACCATCGGGACTGTATAGGCTGAGGCCGCCTCTGCCTGAAGCCCTCGGGACGATGAGCGGTAGATGCTGGCCCAGGTATTTAACATGGCGGGGGGGGGCGGGAAAGGTGACCAGCAGAAGTTTTGCAGATCAGTGGGGCTAAAACAAGCCAGGCAGGAACAGAGGAAACCTAGATTCGTAGGGTCCCGAGCCTGCCTTTCCAAGGACCCACATGCCATGCGAAGCCCTCCTATCCCAGTTCAGCCCCGATCCCCGGGAACTGAGCGGGTAGGGCCTCCACCCCACTGTCTCCCAAGTGCATAGCCTCCCCAGGCCAGGCTGGCTCTGCTTGGCCTTGCCAAGCCCAACCGGGACAGGTGAAGGCCAGCTTGGGTCCTGTGCCACTCACCCCAGAGAGCTGAGGGGGAGCAGAGAGCAGGGGCGAGAACATCTGGTAACATAAAGGGTCAAGCGAGCTGACCTGGTGTGTGCACGTGGGCCCCCTGCCGCCGGGAGGTCACCCCCTACCAGTCTCTCTCCTGGCCTTCTGAGTGTAGCAGTTTCTGCCTCCAAACCTTCCCCTGGGTCAGAGTGAGCTGGACACCCAGCATCTCGGGTCCGTCCACCGTCAGCTCCTCCTGACGCCTGCCTATGTGACCAGGCTCTGCACGGGTTGGAGATACACTGTGAGCGAGAGCTGCAGTCTCTGTTCGCCCGTCTCGGGGGTCGTGGATCCCTAGAGGCTGAGCGCAAAGTGCTCTGGTGAAGGTGCCCTTAATTGGGAGCTTCCTGGTCACGCGTGTGCTCAGGGACATGGATGTGGCGCGTGGAGGATGTGGGAGCCCGTGTGAGGACATGCTCTAGCTGCACCTGGGGTTCGGGCACCCTGGGATCTCGGGGCATTCAGCACACAGAATGTGAGGACGCACGCGTCCAGTGACCACATGAATGTGCACACGCATTGTCGTGTGAGTAATTGCACACAGAGCTGGGGTGGACTGGGGGAATGGGGTAAGTACCAGGCCCTGAGCTCAGCCAGGGTGCCGAGGGGCGTCTCCAGCCTGTATGCAGCACAGGGGCCAGGCAGCGCTGTGTCTATGTACCTGGCCTCAGGGAGCCCGGGTACTGCCTGTGACCTCCTAGGCCATGCCCAGCCAGGGCAGGGAGGGGAGGGACCTCCTTCTGCTGTTGGACTAGGAACTGCTGTCTCCTTGGCCCTGGGCCCTCTGATAGGGGTGTGTGGGGCTGTGCCTCCCTCCCACCTGACCCAGGCTCTGGGCACCTGACCCAGGCTCTGGGTGCTCTCCCCCCAGCGAAGGGGTCTCAGCTGAGCCTGGGGTGGTTCTTAAAAGCGGGGAGGCCCAAGCCCCTACCATGTCTGTTGCCTCTGTGCCCACCTGGCCTATTCTCGCCCCACTGCTCTGATCAAGGCTGCCCTGAGCATCTCCACCTCTCCTGCCCTGCTGCCCAGCTCTGGGCCCTGACCCGTGTGTTGCACCTCGGGAGGTGAGGTGAAGGGTCTACCCCCCAGGAGCTCCAGGTCCAAGGAGGCCCTGTGGGTGCGGGTGCCCACCCAGGATGCCAGCTCGGTGTAGGTCTCTCGAAGGAGGGGTGCTCTGGCCAGACCTTGGTCTTTCAGAGAAGGCCTCCCAGGGGTGGGAGGGAGTGAGTCTGTGCATGTGGCTGCTGGAAGGTGAGGAAGGTTAGGACCGGGTGGAGCAGGATGGAGAGGGGCTGGCCTGGCTGGGGGTGGTCCAGGCCCAGCTACTGGGCACCTGCAGGGTGGAGAGGGGGTGGGAGCCTGCGAACAAGGAGGGGACCTGGCTCTGCAGAGCGAGCTGCTCCGTGCTGCTGCCGCAGGAGCAGCGGTTGCCTGGCACCTCTGCTGTTGCCATGGCGACGACGGAGGTGCCAACTTGCTAATGAGTCCCCCTCGGCTGCAAATAACAATACTACACTGGTTAATAGGGCCGAGCCGGAGGGTTCCTTGGGAGGCGGCTGCGGGGCGGGGACCAGGTACCGGGCCTGGGATCAAGCTGCCCACCCCTCCAGCCCTGCCCCCACCCTCCTCCCTGGGTCTCCAACCTCTCCTCCCTGGGTCTCCTCCAGCCTCCTTTCCCATCTGTGGGGTGGGCAACTCTCCACGTCCCTCCAGTCATTTAAGGACCAGAGGGCAGGAGGCGCGCAGGCTGGCCACGGGGAGAGCGAAGTCCTCTCCCCCTCCCTCCCCCTCCCTTGTCCCTGCACCAAAGTTCCATTTGGCTTCTGCTGTTTTCGGTGGGAGGTAGCCCACCCCCACCTAACCCATGAGGATAGGACTCTCTGGCCCACGGTGTCCCCAGCCCACTGCATCCCTGTCAGGGTCCTGGGCCTCTGAACTGGGCTCTGGTCCCACATCAAAGGGCGGGAAGCTCTGCCCAGGCCTGCCGGAGCAGCGTGTAAAAGGGGACCTGGTGGCCATGGCCTGTCACGCCCTTGACAAGATTCAGGTTAGAACTCAGGAAAAGCGTCTCAGAACAGCTCAGACAGGAATCGAATGGGGGACCCCTTGGCACACAGGCAGGGACCCCCTTAATATGCAGGCCCTTTGGCTGTTGAACTTGCTTGGCATGGCCTTCAGGAGGGCAGCAGCCCCAGCTGCACCCCCAGGCCTTGCCCCGCAGTTGAGGAGCTGGAGCGCCTGAGGAATGGGGTGTCTGTGAACGGGATCCCAAGGCCCCGGCACTGTCCAGGGCCATCCTGGCAACCCCCTTGTCAGCAGCTCCGGTGGCCCAGCCTGGGGCTGCCCACACCAGGTGGGCCCGGTCCCCACCTGCCTTGCACCTCTGTGACCTCCACCATCCCCCTCCCCAGCCTGGGAGCTCGCCCGAGGGGGTGGTCCAGAGATGGTGGCAGCTGTCCCCAGTGTCATCAGCGCTGTTTGAAAGGTGACGAGTGTCCTCAGGTGCCGCACCCCAACGCTCTCTGCAGCTGCAGGCTGGGGGCTTGCCGAGGGGGTTCCCTCTCTGTGGCCCCTGGAGGGAGCATCTGTCTCCCGGCCTCCCCCACCCCCAAGCTGGCTGGGGCTGTGGCAGAGGGAAGACCCTGAGTGAATGGCAGCCGTGGAGGCCCCGGGTTCTGTCCAGTCTCATTAATCGGGTTGATCCCACCCCTTCCCTGAGCCTCAGTTTCCGCAGTTTTAAAGCAAACTCATCGTCCTGAGGCTGCATGCCTCCGGGGGGCGCTCTGAGGCTTGGGGGTGCCTAGAGAAAGGCCAGTCCTGGCAGGTGACAGGGAAGATGGGTCTGGCAGGTAGGACGGGGGTGGCAGAGGCTTGGCACCAAATTGTAGGAGGGGCCTTCCGCCCAGGCTCTGGAGCCCCCATGTGCCCACCCACCTCCTACTCCCTCTGGGCACCCCTGAGCCGAGAGTCCTACATGTGGGTCACCCACACTGACCTTTGTCCTCGGGTGCCCCCCACCACACCCCATCCTTGGACCTACTGGTCCCCAAAAGGGGCCCCCTAGACCCCCGGCCACTGCTGTGCCTGGGGTGTCCTGCTGTACTGTCACCCCTGCAGGAGAAGGACGCTGGCCCACGGCATGCCTAAACCTTGGCCTGCAGAACTGGGGTGCAGAACCCCACTCCTGAGGCCCCTCCAGCGCCCCGCCCGGCCTCTGCCTCCATCAGCTTGTGGAGGCAGCCCCTCCCCCACCCACCCATCCAGATTATCAGCTTATGGAGCGATTGGGCTGTTCGGGGTGGAGACGGAGGGTGTGCCAGGGATGGGAGGGCTTGGCAGTGGGGGAGGGTGGGGGCATGTTCTGGACCCTGCCTTGCCAGGGGTGCTGGGAATTGGGAAGATGTGGAGGCCGGACTGGGGAGAGGTCTGCATCCCAGGGGTGGGATGACAGGAGATGCAGGGGCAGAATGAGGTGTTCTGGAATGAGTGAGGGTCCGTGGACCCAAGGGCCCAGGGGAGGGACCCTCAGGCATCGTCCTGCCTTTCCAGCCCAGCCTGAGCCCCGAGGCCCTTCCCTCTGTGAGCCCCCACTTGCCTTGCCGTGTCCCGCTGAGAGGCTGGCACCGTGACCCGGAGGGTGCAGGACTGGACGGGCCACTCCCGATCACCCTTCCATGGGTCACAGACTCCCAAGTCGAGACCAGAGGGGTCAGGGAGCTCAACCTGCACAGAGGAGCCAGAGGGAGGGAGGGCCCCATGAGCACACGTCAGGCCCAAACGCTCCGGTGCCCTTGGATCAGTGCCACCAGCAGCCCCTTGAGGCCGGCCCCGTCGACGCCCACCCCCGCTGACGCCCACCCCCGGGGCCTGCAGCGCCGCTCACCGTCCGCCTGTCCCCGCAGGTCTGGCGCCATGCCCGGGCACTCGGAGCCCTAGGCCACACCCGGGCAGTGGGAGCAGCCCCCGCTCACTCCCGGGCTCACCCCCTCCCCACTGCCCACTGCCACGCCATGGCCGGGGACCGGCTCCCTCGGAAGGTGATGGATGCCAAGAAACTGGCCAGCCTGCTGCGGGGTGGGCCCGGGGGCCCCCTGGTCATTGACAGCCGCTCCTTCGTGGAGTACAACAGCTGGCACGTGCTCAGCTCTGTCAACATCTGCTGCTCCAAGCTGGTGAAGCGACGCCTGCAGCAGGGCAAGGTGACCATCGCCGAGCTGATCCAGCCCACCTCGCGCAGCCAGGTACCGCCGCGCGCCCACCCGTCCTCTCCAGGGCCCTCCGGGGGTCTGCGCTGGGGCAGCTCCCCTTCCTCTGCCTTCCAACCTAAACTGGGCTCCTAAGGGTTGGAACGTGAGCCGTCTAGAGCAGTTCCCGGCTCCCTCTTAGGGCTACAAGAAGGCCCCTCCCCCCAGGGAGGCCCTCCGGCCGACAGGTTCAACACCCGTCCCCCCTTCCTTCCCTCCCAGAGCCACTGACCCCGCCTGGGTCCCCACTCGGCCTGCACTCTGATGGCTGTGAGGACTCGGAAGAGGACAGGACTGGTGGCCGAGGGTCTCACGCAGACAGCTCATGTCCCCAGCCCCCGTTCTTTCCCCTCTGGAGTCTTGAGGACCAGGAATTCTCTCTGTGGCCCCCAAGAATGTCTCAGGTCACCTGCAGAGAACAATCCTGTCTCTATTCCCAAGGAGTGTTGAGTCCGCACTGGGGAGGGACCGGGACCGCTGGGCCGTGACCTGGGAAGGCAGTGGCACCTCCAGTGGGGGAGGGGTGGCCCGCCAGGCAGCCCAGAGCCTGAGGGAGGGGTCTTGGTCTCAGGCCCTGCCCCGTGCAGAGCTGGGATGTGAGAGGACCCAGATGGGAGTCCCCCCACCCCAAGGGCAGAACCGGCTCCCTGTGGCTCCAGTGAGGGGAATCCAGTGATTAATAACCCCTAGCGAGGACTCCCGGCCAGAACGCTCTCCCATTGGCTGCCGGTGACATCATCTGGCCCAGGGTTGGCAGCTCAGCTGGCTTAAGGGCTGAGTGTGCTTGGGGGGCGGGGGCATCAGCTGCCATCTGAGCAAGAGCTGCTCCACATCTGGGCCCCGGTGGCACCCGAGGGGCGGGGGCAGGTGGAACCCCTGCTTCCTGCTGCTGCTGCCTGGATCACTGGGGGGAGGGGTCTTGCTGCAGCCCTCAGTTTCCCCATCACGGGCTGGGGAGGGGAGGAGAGCCCAGACCCAAAAGCCCCCTCCCCCTTAAGAACCCCCGAAGTGTGCCTCCCGGATCCCTGAGGAAGAGTTGATTTCCCTCAGCCTCCCTGTGCTCCTGCCATCTGGCCACCTGTGTGCACCTCCCGGGAGCCCCACTGCCTTCCCCTTGTCTCCTCCACACGGGCCTGGCCCACAGTGTCTGTTACCTTCACTCGCGTGAGTGCACGCACCGGGCTCGGCCGCGTCGGGGATGCGTGTCCCCCTGGCCCTCCCTGCTCCGAGGGTCTGCCCGTGTGGCTGTGGGCATTTAGGCATTTACACCTGTCCAGGTGTGAACTGTGGCTGGGTGCCTGCCCCCACTCCCCTTGAGGCACCCAAGCGGCCGCCCCTCCCTTCCATCGCCTGACCAGCAGCAGCAGTGGCAGCAGGGGATGGGGCAGCTGGCAGGTGCCCGGCCACCCTGACCTCTGCCCTCTCGGCCCCCAGGTGGAGGCCACGGAGCCGCAGGACGTGGTGGTCTATGACCAGAGCACAAGGGACGCCAGCGTGCTGGCCGCAGACAGCTTCCTCTCCATCCTGCTCAGCAAGCTGGACGGCTGCTTCGACAGCGTGGCCATCCTCACAGGTGCGTCTGGAGGCCTTTCTTCCCCCGCTGGCAGCTTGGCGGGGGCGGGGGTGGGGGGTGTGTGTCTCAGGAGTCATGTTCTGGGTCTGCCTCTGCTCTCCTCTCTAAGCCCCGAGACCAGCATGTGCTGGGGCAGTGGGGGCCCAGTGGGGACGAATCTCCGTAGCTCTGGAGTTCTCGGGGGCTCCAGGGACCCCTCCTCTGGGCCGCCACACTTCAGAGCCCCCTCCAGCACAGGCCCATCCCCACCACCAGCAGGTGAAGAGGTGGACAGGAGGGAACCCCCGACACAGGCCTGGGGCAGGGGAGATGGGGGAGCAGTCTAGGCAAAGACCTGGTCTGCCTTGGAAACCACCCCCACCCTGCCCCCCCCCCCCACACACACGGCACTGAGCCAGAACTTGTCCCACACAGGGGGGTCCCCTGAACACTCCAGCTGGCACAGGTGGCCTCGCAACAGCCTACTTGATCGTGACTGCTGTCTGGTGGGTGAGTGGAAGTCCCCACAGGGCTTCCCATTCCCCAGAAGCAGCCTGGCCAGCCCCCCATACACACACGCACACACACGCACGCACACATGCACGCACGCACGCAGGCTGCACTGTGGTTCTTACCGACTCCTTCCTCCTGTAGGCAGTGGCTAACATCTGCAGAATCCACCCTCTGCCCACGTGGCCCAGGGCCTGTCCCAGGGGCATGTGGCCTCACTGCCTGGGTGCCCCTGGCCTCTGGTTGCCCAGGGCCATAGCAGACGGGGGGGGGCCCACGCTGGCGTCACCCCCACCCCCACACAGCTGGTGGGATGCTTCTGTTCATTCGGCACACCTGCCCTGAGCATCTACTGAGCACAGACGGGGGTGGTGGTCGGTGAGCACCAGGCTGGCCCTCATGTGCGGGGAGAGGGGCTGCAGGCGGGCTCCATCAGCTGCAGGAGCCGGGCAGCTCTGGGCAGACCTCTCAGAGGAGGAGCTGCACGCCTGCGTGCTGCCCTCTACGCATGCGTCGTGTCTGGGACGGAGGGCTCTGCGTGCCCGGCTCTGCGAGGTCAGAGGGTGTCTGCATCTGGCTGTGTGTGTGTGTGTGTGTGAGCTCTGGGAACCAGAAGCCACAGAACTGCAGACCCTCTGATTTAGCCACTGCCACTGGGCTCAGTTTGGGGACCAAGCAGTGGGGGAGTTTTACAGGGGTCCTGGGCAGAACGGGAACCCTCCCAGGGCCCAGATGGGAGCCCCTGTGTGTGTGTATGTGTATGTGTGTGTGGACGCACGTGTGCCCTAGCCAGAAGTGACAACCAGAGGCCCTTCTGGGAGTCTGAGAAGAGGGTCCTGGAGCAGCGCCCTCCCTTTCCCCTGGGCTGTCCAGGGAAAGCCCAGAGCCTCTCATGGTCTGTCTCCCTGGGGGGCTGGGGGGTCACCTGGGACCCAGCTGTGCCCCGCCTGGCTCACTCAGCCTCAGCAAGCACTGCCTCACCCTGCAGGGTTAGAGTATTCGCTCCCATTTCTCTGAGGGCCAAGCCAGGAAGCAGCCATGACCCCCCACCATATGAGGAAGGCTCATAGTGACACCAAATCAGGACCCAGACTTGGGGACAGCCTCCTGGCCTGGCCCACAGTGCCCACCTGAACCAGTGAGAACGGCAGGGCAAGGCTGAGGGGGTTAGAGGGATGCTGCCCGCCCACAAAGGGGAAGTGAGTCTCTTCCCGGAGGTCACCAGCACAGGCGGTGGGGCTCCGCAGAGGCCGGAAGGGAGGACCAGACCCCCTCCGTGGGTGGGGCACAGCCAGAGAGAAGGCATCTCCAGGACATCGAGGTTTGCTGGAGAGGGCGGTGGGGGCGGGCCGTGCCGGGGTCCAGAACCAGCTGCCGTGACCGCTGCCGCGCCCCTCCCCCCACAGCTGCTCCGCTGGTGACGTCCGGTGGGGGCGGGCATGGGAAAGGGAGCCTGGCCCTTTAAGCGGCGGGCGGTCCTGCCCAAGCCGGCTGCGCCCCGGTGTCCGTCCCTGCGGAATGCGGGCTGGTGATGTCGCCGCAGGCAGCTCAGCCCGCGCGCGCCGCCCTCGGACCCTGGCCGGAGACGGCGGCGGGAGCGGCCCCTGCGCGGAGGGTGGGTGCGGCCCCAGCCCGGGACCGCGGCGGGGCGGTGGGGGCTCCCGGGCGCGCCGCCCCGGTCCGAGCAGGAGCGAGTGGTGGGAGAGGCGGGTGGGGCCGGGAGTCCTCCCAGGACGTGCGCTTTTGTGCGGGTTCGGGGTTTCATTGTGCAGCCTGGGAGCTGCGTGTGGCTTCCCCTGACCTGCGAGGCAGAGAGAGCAGGGGGTTAGGGGGGGGTCCCTCCGGAAGGAAGGTGCCCTGGAGGGCCCTCGGCGAGGCCCTGAGAGTGCGGGCTGGGGTGGGGATGGGGGACCTGCAGAGGGTCCAGGGCTGCTGGCAGCCTCCCTTGTCACCCATCCCCAGAACCTGGGGTGGCCCTGGAATCGCGGAAGGACTGGAGTCTCAGGCGCTGCCAGACCTGGTGTCTACAGGGGCTTTGTAGGGGGCACCCCAAGCTGCCTGGCTCTGCCTGGAGGGGGTTCCTGGGAGCTCCAGGAATTGCAGCGAAGGCTGGCAGGTCTCTGCACCTGCCCTGAGACTCTCTTTAGGTGGGAGGTTCCTGATAGAATTCCCCCAACCCCATACTTGTCTGTCTTCGCCGCTGAGAGCGCAGAGAGTAGGGGAACCGCGGCAGAGAAGAGTCTTCGGAGAGACGGTGCAGACCCTGCCCGTCCCCGGTGGGCGCTGTCCTCCAGCAGGAGTATCCCAGGGGCCCCTGGCTCTGGACTGTGCGGTGGGGCCCACCCCGGCACCCAGCTCAGCCCAGCCTCCCCCGCTGGGGACCTGAGAGCCACGGCGTTGTCCCGCCGACAGTCACCTGCTTCTCCCTGTCCAGCCAGCAGGTTTCTGAGGAAGGGGCCCCTTTCCCTCCAAGGCTGATACCTCCACGCCCCTAGCCTGGAGGTCCCCCACCTCTGTGGCCCCCCAAGGTCTAGCCTTTGTTGGGGGCACAGGGAGCGCACACGGCGGGCATTCTGGTTGGGCACCGAGCTGGACCGGGGCGAAGGCTGAGGCCACCAGGCATCTCTGTCCTCCGGAATCAGCCAGGTCTCTGGGACCAGCTGCGTCTGTGGGGCAGGGCAGGAAAGCACAGGGCCCCCACCTGGCTCCCCTGCCTCCTCCGCGGGATGGGGTAGGCCTTGGCCCAGTTGTTTCTTGGTCATCTTCCCTGAGCCTCACAACAGTGCCTGAGGCGCGCAGGACCAGGACGCTGAGGCCCGCGGTCACTCGCAGAGTCAGACGTGTGCCCGTTGGTCCCCCTCAGCCCTTTCTGGCCAGCGGAGGGTCTCCCTCCACCAATCTGTGGCCCAGCGCACACGTGCGGGAAAGGCGGCAGGACACATGCCAGCCACGTGTATAGCGCGTGGCCTGCGCGCGCTCCAGGTCCCCAGGGTTCCCAGCTCTCAGCCCAGCCTCTGCTCCTCCGTAGTCCCCTGCTGGGTGGAATGGAGCCGTAACCTGAGCGCAAATGCCCCTGCTGGCTGTGCCAGCTCCAGTGGGTGATGTCATGCCCAGTGTGGGGGGGCGGGGTGGCCCTCAGAAACCCTTGCCTCCCGGTCCTGGCATCCAAGCCTGGCCCGGGGCTCCCGGCCAATTGGAGGCAGGGAGGGATTGCATCGGCCCAGGGGGAGAGGCAGGAAGGCCCAGCCTGGCCCAGGCCACGGTGTGAAGGGGCTGGTGATACCCCCGCAGGAAGACCCCCGTGGCCTGTGAGCCCGCCCCTCTGTGGGCCCTGCGTGTGCAGGGCCCATCATTTCTACGGGCCCCGACTTTTATGGGCATCACAGCGGCGTCCTCAGCGAGGCCAGCCCCTGATTAGCGTGAGGAGGAATTAGCGCAGGGGCAGGTGATGTAAATGTGCCGGCCCACGCCCCCGAGACTGGCCTTCCAGTACCAGCACCGAGACCAGGTGCTCAGGCCAGAGGCTCGCCGGCCAGCACCAGCTCGGGCTGGGCGTCCGGGTGGGTGCGGCTGAGCCGCGCTGGTGGGTGGGTGGCCTGGCTCTCCTGCCCCAGCCGGCCCAACCCCCAACACGTGTCTCCTCTGCTCCTCCTGCAGGGGGCTTTGCCACCTTCTCCTCCTGCTTCCCCGGCCTCTGTGAGGGCAAGCCTGCTGCCCTGCTGCCCATGAGCCTCTCCCAGCCCTGCCTGCCCGTGCCCAGCGTGGGCCTGACCCGCATCCTGCCTCACCTCTACCTGGGCTCCCAGAAGGATGTCCTAAACAAGGTGCGTGCACAGCCGGAGCCCGAAGCAGCTCCTAGGCTGGTCTGGCGGAGTGACGGATGCACACAGGTGTGGGGGAAGCACGGGTTGGGGGCGCAGGAGGACCCAAGGGGGCCTGGCAGGACCAGAGAAGGGCTCGGGCAGGGCCTGGCCAGGCTGGGTGGAGAGGCAACTCCCTGCCCCTTTGGCAGTGCAGCCCACATGCCAAACTGCTGATGTCACTGGGCCCCTGGCCAGCCCTGAAAGAACCCCGTGTTTTAAAAATGGTGACGAGGGAAGAGGGTAAAGCCACCGCCCAGGCAGCCCAGCCGTAAAATTCCTGGGAGCCTACGGCAGGCGGCAGCCCGTAGGTGGGGCTCTCAGGGGCCGCCAGCCTCCTCACCCCCCCGCCCCGTTCCCCGACTCTCCCCTCCTCCCCGCGGGGGGCCTGCAGGCTCCTCAGTGGGAACAGGGGCGGCTCCTGAGCCCAGGGCTCCAGAAGCCAGGCTCCCACCACGAGAGCATCCCAGCTTTCGGGCCTCCTGCCCGGCTGCACCCCCTTCCAACCTGTTCTCCCGCCCTCCCAGGATCTGATGACCCAAAACGGAATAAGCTACGTCCTCAACGCCAGCAACTCCTGCCCCAAGCCTGACTTCATCTGTGAGAGCCGCTTCCTGCGCATTCCCATCAACGACAACTACTGTGAAAAGCTGCTGCCCTGGCTGGACAAGTCCATCGAGTTCATCGGTGAGGTGGACAGCACCCTCCTGCCCAGTCCCGGGGGAGGGCCGGAAGCAGGGGGCCAGGAGGGCAGAAGTGCTGTGTCCCAGGGGTCCTGAACCTGGGGTCAGGGAAGGACTGTGCAGCCCCAGCCCTCACCTGGTCCCCCTGCCCCCAGATAAAGCCAAGCTGTCCAGCTGCCAAGTCATCGTCCACTGTCTGGCCGGCATCTCCCGCTCCGCTACCATCGCCATCGCTTACATCATGAAGACCATGGGCATGTCCTCCGATGACGCCTACAGGTAGCCCCTCCTTCCCTCCTGGGCCTGGTCCCTCCCCTCTCTACCACTAGCCACTGGATGGGCCCAGCAGTGAAGGGCACCCACCTTTGGCTGCCCCAGCTGCGGAGGGGGACCTGAGCCTAGCCCTGGCACACTTGGGTCTGCACATCAGCTGTGTGCCCCAGAGTGGGCAGTGGGGGCAGGGGAGAGTCAGGTGGGCAGCCTGGCCTGGCAGGAGCCCCGGCCCCATTGAGCGGCTCTCACCCCAGGTTCGTGAAGGACCGTCGCCCGTCCATTTCGCCCAACTTCAATTTCCTGGGCCAGCTGCTGGAGTACGAACGCAGCCTGAAGCTGCTGGCCGCCCTGCAGGGCGACGGGGCGTCCCACCCTGGGACCCCGGAGCCCCTCCCGGGCCCTGCCGCCCCACTGCCGCCGCTGCCACCACCTACCTCAGAGAGTGCTGCCACCGGGAGCGCAGCGGCCACCGCCACCAGGGAGGGCGCACAGATGGGGGGTGGGGAGACCCCCACCCCCGCCCCCGCCCCGGCCACCAGCGCGCTGCAGCAGGGCCTGCGTGGCCTGCACCTCTCCTCTGACCGCCTCCAGGACACCAACCGCCTCAAGCGCTCCTTCTCGCTGGACATCAAGGCGGCCTACGCGCCGAGCCGGCAGCCCGACGACCCCGGGCCCCCCGACCCCGGGGAGGCCTCCAAACTCTGCAAACTGGACAGCCCATCGGGGGGCGTGCTGAGCCTGCCCTCCCCCAGCCCCGACAGCCCGGACGCGGCGCCCGAGCCACGCCCCCGGCTCCGCCGGCGGCCCCGGCCCCTCGCCGGCTCCCCGGCGCCCGGCCTCGGCCTGAACTTCGGTGACGCCGCCCGGCAGACTCCGCGGCTCGGCCTCTCGGCCCTGTCGGCGCCCGGGCTGCCCGGCCCTAGCCAGCCGGCCGGCCCTGGCGGCTGGGCGCCGCCGCTCGACTCCCCGGGCACGCCGTCCCCCGACGGGCCCTGGTGCTGCAGCCCCGAGGGCGCGCAAGGCGCAGGCGGCGCGCGGTTCGCACCCTTCGGCCGGGCCAGCGGGCCGGGCGCGGGAGGCGGCGACCTGCGGCGGCGGGAGACGGCGAGGCCCGAGGCCCGGGACGCGAGGACCGGCTGGCCCGACGAGCCGGCCCCGGAGACGCAGTTCAAGCGCCGCAGCTGCCAGATGGAGTTTGAGGAGGGCATGGTGGAGGGGCGCGCGCGCGGCGAGGAGCGGGCCGCCCTGGGCAAGCAGGCCAGCTTCTCGGGCAGCGCGGAGGTCATCGAGGTGTCCTGACCGTGGCCGGGAGCGGCCCCTCCGCGGAGACCCGGCGCCCCCAGCCCTTCCGCTGCCCTCGGCTGGGCCCGCTATAAATACATATTATATATAATGCAATGAAAGGTAAATGGTTTTACTGCGATTTTTATCGAGAAGTAAATATTTCAATTTTTTATTTATTTAAGCTGTTCATTCTGGCAATGATTTGGCAACAGTGCGGGCGGTCCTCGGAGCTCTATTTTTACTGTCTGGTATTTAAACTGAAACCCACGTTTCTAAGCAATATGAGGCCACCTTCAGTTGCAAGCTGGGGTGCCAGGCCTGGGGTTCCCTCCTCCCCCCTCCCCCAGGAAACACTGCTGACCGTCGCAAAGAGGCTGCTGAGCTTTCGTGCACTTTTTACATAAGGGGTAAAAAAGATAAAAAAAACCTTTGCCACAAACTGAGCCGCAGAACCTCCCTGCCCCTCCCCCCCACCATGACCTCCTCTCCTGCCTCTTCCTTCTCCACTGCTCCTTTCTGGGCCCTTCACCAAAGCCATAGGTGGGAGGAGGTGTCCCGGGAGCTGAGGAGGCACCGCCAGCCCCCTGCCAGCTCAAGGCGCCAGGTCTCGGTGCCATAGCGGGCACCCCCACCGCCCGTGCCCCCGGGCCTGTTGCCTGGCAGGTGTCGGGGGGCCCAGGGTGTTCAGAGGACTGGGGTCTGGAAGAGGGGAGGAGCGCGGTGAAGGGGGCTCCCGGGTGTCAGGTGACATGGGTCCACAGGGCAGGGACTGGAGGTGGAACGCCCCCACCCCTGCCCGAGCCTGGGTCCAGTTTCACGGGGTCAGGGGAGGCTGCTGCCCTCTCCTCCGCTTTGGGGGTGCCCCCTAGCACCAGCTGCCAGTGGGAGGGCCAGCAGGAGGGGGAGCTTGGCCCCTGGGGGTGGCAGGCAGGAGGAGCTGGGCCGCCAGTGCTGGCTCCACTGATCAGAGGGGGCAGACAGATTTAGGGGCTTGTTCTGTAGGTGGAGGTCCCTCCGGGAGGAGTGGCTGGCTCGCAGAGGGAGGGGGCAGTCAGCGCCTGGCAGACCCTATGCCTCCGGGGGCAGGGCCTCAGCTTGGGAGGGCCGCCTCCACGTAAAGATCCCTGATGTGAGCAGATGCACAGGTGTCCCCGACGTCTGTCCAACCTCCACAGGGACCTCGGAGGAGAGAGACCCCTGTACCCCCCTCTCCTCTCCTCTGAAGCCTCCCCGGTATCTTCAAGGTGACATGCCAGTCCCTACTCCCAGGTGGCTTTTTGGCCCAGGTGGGCCAGCCTGGGGGTGAGGGCAGGAGAAAAGCCCCAGCTACCCCTCCTCGGTCAGTGGGACCCAAGGCTTTTGGAGGCAGGAGTGGGTGTCCCCCAACCTTCAGATGTCCTAGAGTGTCCAGGAGTGGGGGCTGGTCACCTTGAGGAGAGGCCAGGGGCTTGGCAGAAGGGGTGGCCTGGGCAGGACTGAGTCCTCAGGCTGGTATTGGTGGGGGGGGGGCGTGCCTGCCCCCAGCTGCCCTCTGGCTGTTTCTTCTATTTGTTCTTCTTTTGACCCCCGCCTTATGTCCCG
The DNA here is from genome assembly GCF_965194805.1 of Balaenoptera borealis. Classification (NCBI taxonomy): domain Eukaryota; kingdom Metazoa; phylum Chordata; class Mammalia; order Artiodactyla; family Balaenopteridae; genus Balaenoptera; species Balaenoptera borealis. The sequence goes on along the minus strand of NC_138868.1, from coordinate 1,116,937 downwards.
TGATCCCACCTTTGAACAAAAGTTCTGTTCCTCTTCCCTCCGTCCCCACCCCGTCCCCCAAGAACATAAGCTATCATTGTTGTATTTGCAATCTATGGACTAGAGGTTTAACTATTTATTACTATTGGTTAATTATTATTATTATTATTGATTATGTAAATTTGCCTCCTGTCTGTCTATCGCGTTGTGTTTCTGAGGTGACCCCGGGCGTGGAAGATGCACTGGTCCCCCCTCCGCGCCCTACCCCTAAGCTGTCCAGGAGACAGTGCTCAGGGCCACTGGTTGGGCCCCACCACCCTGGGGGCAGGTCCCACGGCCCGTTCTCCCCTCCCTCCGTCCTTGTCCAGGGCTGCAGAGCCCTGTGGCTTCTGTCCTGGGGCGCGTGGAGGGTGTTGCTCTTGAGACACTGGTCGAAGTGAGCAGCTGTGATGAGAGAAGGTCCTGTCTCGGCCGCCCCCGCCCCCCGTGCTGGCGGCACTGGGCAGCGGGCAAGAGCCCCTCCCTGGTCACTTCCACCCACTGTCCCAGGCGGGGAGCGGGCAGGGCCCCAGCCCTCTCCAAGTCTCTCTTGGCCCTCCCACCCCTCCTGCCGGCCCAGCGCCCTGGCATCAGGGGTCCCCCAGAATGGACCCGGCCCCCTCCTATTATTTGCTGGAAAGTCCAGCGGAGGAGAGGTGGCAGGTCCCCCCGCATGGCTCCCGGTCCCTCTGGACTGGGCCGCCCCACCTCAGAGCCCCTTCCCCAGCGCGGACACTCTCTGATTCCTGTCCTGTCCCCTTCTTTTGTATTTGGAAACGACGTGTTGTAATAAATCCTGAGATGGATGTTTTCTCCACGCCTCTGGCTGCCTCCTTCTTGGGGCTGGTGGGCGGTGGTGTAGAGGGGCTTCCTGGGGCCAGGAGGCTGGGGTATGGGGCCTGGAGAGTCAGACTGCCCCCGACTCACTGCTCAGAGCCCCGAACCCAGAACCCAGTGGGCCTGCTGTGGGGAAGGGGCAGGTGTAGGATGTAGAACAGCCTTTTCTGCTGTTTCAGGCTACTGACAATTTAAATAACTTAGAGCTGTATAAAATGGAAACTCAGTTTTGCCCCTCAGCTGCCCCCACCCCACTCTCCAAAAATAACCACCGGGAATAGTTGCACACCTCCCTGCAGACCTCCGTGTGTGTGCATGCGTGAGCAGCGTGTGGGTACACGCATCTACGTACCGCACAACAGCTTGTCCTTCCCAACAGAAATGGGGGTCTAGCTCTACAGAGTGTCTGCAACTGGCTTTTACGCTATCGTTTAAATTACTTATTGAAGGTTCAAGGCCCAAAGGCACACAAGGGTAGCTGGTGGGAAGTACTGATGTGTGTCCCCAGCCACCGGGTTCCTCTCCCTGGCGCCAGCGCCCCCCTGCAGGCCTCCCCACCTCACTGCCGGGGCCGCAGAGACTGCAGTGTGGCAGTGCGGTGGGGCTGAGGTTCCCCGGCCCACGCGTGTTTACAGCTGCAGCCCTGAGCATCCGTGCGGTGCTCTCATGGGACACATTTTAGACCTGACTCCTCTGGGCCACTCCAAAGTTTGCCCGGCCGTTACCATAACAACGGCTCTGCCAGTGCTGAGCGCTTGCTCTGTGCCAGGCACCACTCTCAGAATCGCCTGGGACCCTCACCTCCCAAGTCTCTGGGCAGCCTCCCCAGCAGGTCTGTGCCCTGGGCCCCAGGGTCCTCTGGCTAATGCAGTGCAAGCTCCCCGCAGGGGGTCTGACCCTTCTCGGAGGTTTGGGCTGCTTATCCTGGGGACCCTCCCCCTTTGCAAGCAGGCAGGAAGCCCAAACCAGTGACACCAGCCAGACCTGTGTCTGTGCATATGTGTGTGACCACACACACGTGTTATATGAGCACACGTGCATGTGTGTGAGCACACACACGCGTGTGCGGTAAATGTGTGTTTCAAGAAGCAAGAGAAAGTGAAAGGGCCAGGCTGGGAGGGCCAGGGCTGCGGAGGAGGGAGGGTCCTTGAAGCCTGCATCCGCAGACCTCAAAGAGGCCGAAAGCTCGAAACATTGACTGCCTCTCGGGCAACGCTATTTTTAGCTCGAGAACATCTATTTATAACTCTGGCAGCCCCCTGGAGTCAATGAAAGGAGGACTGGAAAAAGCTGACGGCCGTTTGGAGCAGCACCTAACCCTGAGGGAGGTGGGGTACCCAGCAGGGGCCCTGGGGCCAGTGGAAGACTCCGAATCCCCCAGGCTCCCAGGGGTCAACTTGCCCAAGCGCTGAACAAGGCAGGTAGTGAGGCTAGATCTGGACCCTGGGGGCCGGCCTCCCCCCCTGCTCTCGACCACCACAGTCTGGTCCCCACCACACCAGGTCTCCTAGATGCTAGGCACCCCTGCTTCTGCCTCTGTGTCTCCCCCCTAGGCCAAGAGCTTTAGGCACTTGATGGGTTTGGGATGGGGCGGGTAGATGGGTGGCATGGGATTGTCTGCGGTTGGTCTCAGCCTACTGACAGCGATGCCATGCGCTAGGGATGCCCGCGGCCCCTGCTTGGGCCTGTCCTACCTGTAGACGGCCCCACAAGTAGGACACACATTTGATGGCACACATCACAGCAACGACCATCAGGGAACTTTGAATAAACAAGGTTAACTACCGGGCCTGAAGGTACACAGTACGCCCGGGGTCACACAGAGAGGTCACCGGTAGAGAGAGACAGAGTGTGGGCCTGGGGTTCTGCTTGTATTGGGGTCGAGTGGGGGGTGCCTAGGGTTTCGTGGGTTCACTCTTTACTGCTGAATTAAGACATGAGTGGGAATTAAGGGAAGGGAAACACGGGGTCACACAAGGGGTCAGTTATCTAGGTCACCCAGGGCTTTCTGCATGGGGACCCTCATGGGTGAGGCGGCCTGGCTCTTTAGCTGTGTAGTTGGCATTGTGTTTATTCCACATGGGTGTCTTTGAAATGAATGCCTCAACAATCAAACGCTTAGTGTCAGCCACTAACTTTACAATCAAAAAAGCTAATTATCAGGCATTTACACTACAGGCGTGGGTGGATGGGTGAGTGGGTAGATAAATGAGTGGGTAGGTGAGTGGATGGGAGGGAGAGTGGATGGATGGATGGATGGATGGATGGATGGATGGATGGATGGATGGGTGATTAAGGAGTGGATGGGTGAATAGGGGTATATGAATGGGTGGGTAGGGGGTAGAGGGATGGGTAAATGGGAGGAAGGCAGGGAGGGAGGGAAAGAAGGTGGGTGAGTAGTAACCTCCTATCACACACCTAGTGCACCTCTACTAGTCGGCCGTGTATTAAAGCTGTGTGCTTACCTCCATCCTCCCACTGGACCACAGACATCCTGTCCTTGCTAAAGAAGGTGCCCAGTGAACGTTCAATGAATAAACCATAAACTACCAGTCTCGGAGCTGCACACCACTGTAGAGACTCAGTCAACCCTCTTCAAGGCCCAAGGAGGGGAACCAACTTCTCCAATGTCCCCCAGAGGGTCAGGGTCAGCCTCAGTGGCCCCTCAGGCCCCTTCTAGCTCAGACCCTGCTTCTGTGGGTGGACCTGTCGAGGCACTCCTGAGGCTCAGAACTGATGGGGCTCAGAGCAGGGCAAGAGCGAATAGGGCCGGTTCTCAGGAAGGCTGTGGGTGGTGGTTTGGCCTCCGGAGGCCAAGCTGTATGTGGAGAGGCTGGGGCATGTGTAGGGAGAGGGCAGAGGTGGGACTGTGCCCTGCTGGGAAGCTGACCACCTCTGGCCAAGGGATGGGAAGGGAGGCACGGCTCTGCGTGGCTCTGGACGGCAGGTAGGCTGGGGGTGGGGTTCATCTCTTCTGCAGAAAAGTGGTCCATCCTGAGCAGGGGAGAGGCCCTCTGCCATCCAGGAGAAGCCATGGAGCCTTCGAGGTCTGAAGAATGGAAATGGGGAGTTGGTGTCCCGTTCTCCCAGAAAGGGAGGGGGCTGGGGGCTGGGCAGACAATTGGGGGTGGGGCTGACTCCCAGCAGGGCTTCTTGTGGGTGCCTAGCCCACCCAGTCAGTGGGGGCTCATCAGGCTGAGCCCCCGGAGAAACCTCATCATTTTTGGCAGGGGCAGGGGTGTCGAGACTAGTAAAAGGCAGTCCCAGGACCTGCTTCTGGCCCAGGGGTTGGGGGTCTCCAGACATGGGGTCTTTTTGAAGGAGTGGTGGGGCCCTGATTATGTGATGATGGCTTTAGAAAGGGAGAAGGGGTCGGGGGCAAGAAGGAAGTGGCTCCCCCTGAGGACGGGACCAAAGCTGGTCTTGGGCAGAAGGGAGGGAAAGAGGCTGCCAGAGGCGGCCAGTTCCCAGAGCAAGAGCTGGGGAGGGGGGCGGGAAGGACAAATGAACCCCCACCCCCACCCCAAAGACAGAAAAGCTGCGGGTCAGGGTAACGCCAGGGCCAGGCTTGGCCAATTCTAGGCAGGTCCCTGGGGGAGCTCCCTCCAGCCTTTCAAATCCGAGCCAGCTTTCAAACTTCCCGGCCTGGGGAACTGTGGGGGGGAAGGGCTGGGGAGGGGGAGGCCTCCGGGAGGCTGCGGCAGGTGGACCTCGGTTTCTCAGTCTCTGTGCAAACACCACGTGTGAGACCAGAGCTGCGAAGGCCTTTCCTCAGGGCAGCCCAGCAGGGCAACTCTGGGAACAGAGGGAAAGCTGCCCCTTTCCCCGTCCCTGCCTTGAATTAAGCGGGGTACCCCGCCCACCCGCCGCAGCACGTGCGCTCCCGGGACTCCTCGCCGGCGCCCCAGCCCCAACCAGGGCGCTCTCCCAGCTTACACACCTGGGGCCTCCGCGGGGGCCCAGCAGGGCAGGTGACTGTCCGGGATGGCGGTGTTGGCACCATGGGCATCCGGGCGGGCGGAAGCCAGACTCAGCCTGACGCAATTGGCGGACGTAGCTATAAATAGCCAAGGAGAGCTTGAAATAGAAGTGGGGGGAAGGGAGAGGGTGGGTGGTGAGGGGCCGGAGTCCTGGAGAGCGGCGGGAGGAGAAAGGGCCTGAGCGCCAGACACCAAGGGAGGAAACAAAGCCCCATTTTAGAGCGCGCCCGTCCAGTGGGTGTTCACACCCGGAAACATTTGGGGAAGCAGGGTGAAGTCCAGTCAGACCAATGCCCACGTTGGCGGGGGAGGGCGGGGTGGGGGTGGGGGGTCTGGGACAGGATGGCGACCAGTGCCGGCCACAGCTCACAGCCTGGCTCTCGGCCTTCGGCTCCCAGGTGACCTGAGGGCAGAGCCGCCCCTCCTCCCGATGTCTCCCAGGACCGGCAGAAATGAGATTTCGCTCCTCTGCTCCTTCCCCAGTCAAGCCCCTGGCGCTGGAGACCCCTCAAATACCCCCCCCACACACACACACACTCCACAGGGACCCGGCATCAAGGGAAACTAGGCCTGGCAGGAAGGAGGCTCCGCCCCCTGCACCTTTACCTGCACCGTCTACCAGAAGCTCCCTGGCTCACCTGCCCCAGGACACGCTGCAGCTTACGGGGGTCCCACGTATCTCGGGCTCTGGACATCTAGGCCAATACTGGGCAACCACAGGCCTGCAGGACTAAGACCCCACGTGGGCCCAGAAGTGAAAGAGAGAACCCCAGGGCTCCCTCCCTGAGTATCTACCCTCCAACCCCCGCCCCTGCAAGTGATTTGAGACGTAGTTTCAGACCTCACTCTCTCTGCGGTTCCCCCACCCAGGCGCCAATCCCCCTGCTCCTGGCCTCTGCTGGTGGTCTGCCGTGGGGAGCTGGGCGGCAGGCGTTAGGGCAGATCAAGAACAAGGGGATGGCGCGGGAGCAGATAAGGCCCTTCCCCGTGAGTCAACCCTAACAGGAAACTCCAGGAAGGGCAGGATTTGGGGTCGAAGGACGGGGTGGGGGAGGGTACGGTCGGGGGCCTCACCTCACCCAGCCAGTGGCTGGCTGCCCTGCTCCTCCCCGAGGGGAAGGACGCGGCTGCACCGCCAGTGGGGGGACCGTGGGCGCGGTCCCACCGGCAAGGGCGGGGCTGTCCCGCTGGGCGGTGACGTCAGCCCAGGTGTAGGGGCGCCCAGAGCCTCTTGGCTGGGGCGGGAGCAGCCGGCCTCTGGGCCCTCCGGAAGCGCCCCCATCACACTCCGGCCCCTGGGGTCCCCCTCCTGGGAGCCCAGACCCCACCCTACCGGCGCGCACAGCCGGGCCAGCCCCGGGCTCCCAGGACCGGGAGGCTGGGTGTGGTGGGTGCGCCGCGGGCTCGCGCTGAGCTCACGCCGGGAAGGCCGCGCCCACTCCCGGACGCCGCCAGCCGGGCCCACCACAGCGTCCTTCATCCTCAAAGCGCCGGGGCCCCTGGGCTCCCGCCCCTCCGCGCGCCCCGGGCCGCGAGTGGAGGGGGGCGCGGTGAGCACCTGCTTCGCGCCAAGCCCGAGGGCATCGCGCCCCCGCCCCCGGTCCGGCCCCAGGTGGGCAAACACCTGCCGGGCGGAGACGAGGCGAGCGCCCTTCCCGGCGTCCCGGGCCGAGCCACACGAGAGTAGGCCTGCCCGCTCAGGGGGCGCGCCGTGAGCTCCTCTCCGGCCTCGGGCTCCCACCCCGCGCTCCCGGAGCCGGGAGAGCAGCCCGGCAGCGCCACCTGCTGCCCGCGGCCGGTTCGCGGGCCGGGACCCCCAGCCTCCGCACATCCCGGGGGCCCTGCAGGCTGGGAGGAAAGCGTGGCTTGGGAGTTCGGGTCTTCAGCGGTCTCCAGCGCCACGGCACCCTGCCCCACCCTCCTTCTGAGGCCTTGCCCTTGGCCCATCTGCAGCCTCAACTGCCCACAGCCTCCACCTGCTCCGGGCCTCCCAGCCCCACCGCCACACCCTCAGAGACACATCTGCAGTCAACAGCCACAGCTGTGTCTCCAGCCAGATTTCATCCTTGGCCTTCAGACCCGGAAAGGCCCAGATGCTGGGTGCCACCTACAGTCTAGCTGGCATCTCGGCTCCCTCCCCCGCCCCTTGCCCACACCCCCTCACCTCCCTTCCCCGCCCTCACCCCACGGCCCTCCAGTAAGCAGCACTGGCTGTGGCTCTCGACTCTCTCACTGCAGCCCCACTCGCTGCACCCCTCATCTGGATGGTGACGCCCGCGTCCAGGCCTCCAGTCTCCGGTCTCCTCCATCGGCCCCACGCGCACTCGCCTCCACTGAGCGGCCTACAAAGCACCCTCCTTCTGCCCGTCCTTCTCTCTCCCTGGAAGGTGCCCCTGCCCTGGTCTGCAAATGAGCTCCATGCTCGTCCATGGCTCCCCCAGTCTTAGGTGCAGGGCCTCACTCAAATCCCCCCCATTGCTGAGCAGATATACACACTTGTCCCCCTCCGTTGGGGGTCTGCCTCTGCCCCCACTGCCCATCAGGGCCTGGCACTGAGAGTCCCTGGTCTCTGCCTTCATCTTCACGTGACATTCTCCCGTGTGTGTGTCTGTGTCCAAATATCCCGCTTATAAGGACACCAGTCATATTGGACTAGGGCCCACCCTCATGACCTTATCTTAACTAATTTCATTTGGGAAGACCCTATTTCCAAGTAAGGTCACACTCCGGGGCACTGGGGGTCAGGACTTTGACGTATCATTTTGGGCGGGACACAGTGCAGCCCATGGCGCGGGCGTCAGCAGGTAGACGCGCACACTTCAGGACGACCAGGAAGCCCCTCAGACCTTGCTCACGGCACTGCTCAGCAACTGCTCTGGGAACAAGGCTTTATGGCCGCAGAGCCGGCCTCCCCTGCTGACTAACTGGGGTCTTCACAGACCAGGGCAGGCACCAGGTTGATCAGGAAAAGCCACTAGGGGCCGTCTGGTCCAGGGCTCCTCATCCGGCTTGCCATTCAGGATCCCCTTCGAATACAGATCCCTGGGCCCCACCCAGACCTACAGAGTCAGACCCTAAGGAGGGGACAGGGCCCAGGCATCTGTATTCCCGAAGTTTCTCCAGGGAGCCTGCGGCGCCTGCAGACTAGGAGATCCAGCATTTGGAGACCCCCGATCTTGTAGCCCCGTCCCATTGGATGGAGAAGGGTGAGCCAAAGCTGGCTCACGGCAGGGCCGGGAGGAGGGCCCAGTCTCCTGGCTCTTTCCTGGGCCTGGTCCTTTCACTGCTACCAGCCAGGGGCCATGGCTTAGGGGTCCTTAGCCTGTCCTGCCCCAGCCAACCCAGGGACTCGAGCTGGGGAAGGCTGGATGGAACAGGGCAGAGGCTGGGGGGGAGGGGAGAGGCCAGGGGTCGCCGGCATTAAGCATTAGCACGGCCCCTGGCCAGTGGTAAGTGCCCGGGAAGTAATCCCAGGTGACAGTGATTCCTGGTGTCTCTGTGGATACCTGGCCCTGAGCACCAGTGCCCACCCCCTCAGGGCCTAAGCCAAATGCCCCACAGAGGGGGCAGGGGGAGGGGCACTGGAGCCTGAAGCTCTCCCAAGGCAGCTCGGCCCTCCTGCCACTGCCAGACAGAAGGGCCGCTGAGCAGGCTGCTCCCACGGGTGACCTCCTCCGCCGTTCTCAAGTCCCAGGGAGGAGAGCCCCTCTGTGAGGCAGAATGTAGTGGGAAGACGGTGGGCTTAGGAACAGATGGTTCTGGAATCCCAGCTCTCCACTTGCTCACTGGGGGACCTTGGACAAGTTCCTGTCCCTCTAGGAGCCCTGGTCTCCTTCCTGCAATCACTGCCCAGGAGGGCGTGAGGCTGAAGTGAAGAAGCGTGAGTAGGGCAGCCAGCCTGGCAGCGCGGGTCTGCAGGAGGGCATTCTCTGCAGCATTGGCTGAAGGCTTGGAAGGGCCGATGCCTTGGGAGGGGAGCGAGGAGACTGGGAGCCACCGACCTGGCAGCTCCCAGGGGATTGGCTTTCTGAGGTGCCTTCCCCAAAGCAGACCCCCCAGGCTTCTCTGAGACAAGCAATGCTGACCGTCTGCACCATGAGGCTGGCCCTCTCTGCTGCCCTGGTGCTGCTGTCGCTCACCCGCAGCCTCACTGGGGACCGTCCCACACACGAGAACCAGCTCAGGAGGCGAGAGGGAGCCACTGTTCTCCAGCCCCCGAGGTGTAGGAGGAAGGGTATCCTTCTGGCCAGGCAGCCCGGCACCGGGAAGGATGCTCTGAACCTCCGACTGGCCACGTCCCCCACTGGCTGTCGGACACAAGGGAAGGCAGCCGGAGGCGGGCCCTCTGCCCACAGTATGGGCGGTGAGTGGGCCATGGGATGGACAGACAGTGTCAGGCCAGAGACAGTGAAAGAGAAGGAGGACCCAGCAGGGCTCGGCTTGTGCCCGGGGTCACTGTTGAGAGTCAGCTTTCTCCGCGAAGACTTGTCATGTGGTCACTGTTACCCTGGAAGCCTCATCCTCTGCCCCACAATGGAGGACAACTGCCTCTGGAGGATTCCTGCAGGTCCTGCCTTCAGGGGGTCCCCAGTCTACAGCAAAGCATAATTGGGAAAACCAAGCCCCTCGTTTCCCTGCCCAGGAACTCCCTGCTGGCACACAGCTCCAGGCGCCCCTCTGGGCAGAATCTGGGCAGAAGGCAAGCGGCTGGTGGAAAGGACAAGGTTGAGGGTTGGCGTCTGCATCAGTGTCCTGTGGCTGCTCTAACAAAGGACCACAAGCTGAGTGGCCTACGACAACAGAAGTTTGTTGTCTCACCGTTCTGGAGGCCGGAAACCAAAATCTTTGGAGTCAGTGGGGCTGGTTCCTTCTGAGGGCTTTGAGGGAAGGCTCTGGCCCACGCCTCTCCTTGGCCTGTGTCTCTTCACACCATCTTCCCTCTGTGATCAAATCGCCCCTTTTTATAAGGACACTGTTGGACTAGGTGCCCACGCTATTCCATTACGACCTTATCTTAACTAATTCCATCTGCAATTTCTCCATTTCCAAATAAGGTCCCATTCTGAGGTACTGGGGGGTTATGACTTCAACATACCTCTTTTGAGGGGTTAGGGGGGCACAATTCAACCTGTAACACCCAGAACTCCTTGTCCCCATCGTTGGCGTCATCATTCTCCAGAGTGCTTACCAATGCCTAAAGTATTATACGTCTTGATTTTTTTCATTGACTGTGTCCTCCCACTGGTCTGTAAGCTCTAAGGGGGTTACTTCTTGTCCGTCTTGTCTGCCGTTGCATTCCGAGCACCTACGGAGGGCCTGGCACATGTTTGGCACGGAATACTTATTTGCCAAGTGGATGGATGAATGGAAAGAAGGGCTAAGTGGAAAACCCTGCAGTTCCACCTCCCTGCCAAAGTAGTAGACCACAAGCAGAACTGAATCTCCAGAGAAGTCACAGAGGTTGGTGCCACCACCAGAGAACTGCAAGGTGCAGAGGTCCTGTCACGTTCCAGTTTCACTCACACGTGTTGTCTGTGCAGGAGATGGAGGCCTGTCGGTGACTGACAGTGGGTTATTGCAAGTTTAAGGCCATGATGATTCCAGCTACAGCTGTCCTTCCAGATGTGCTATCCTTCCTGGAGCCAGTCAGTACAACAGTCCCCACCCTACCCCCACACACCAAGAGTACCAGGGGCAGTGAGCTGTCCTCTGCCAGGGTTAGGGGTGCACCTCCACCATCGCACTGCAGGGTCACATCAGCGCTTACGCCCTCCACCATGGTTTTGTCCACGCAGAGTCTGATTATGTCAGGATGCCACACCGTTCCATCATATGGACGATGTCCCGTTGATAGGCTGCAGAGCCCAGGACTTAGTGACATTCTAGACACTAAAATAACACACATGGTTGCCAAAGGGATAGATACCATGAAAATGTAGGAACTTGCCACACCTAGGTGAAAATTTGGAGGTTCAGTAATCTGGGAATGTCAAGACATCCCCTCCAAAGTGAAGGACACCTTGAGCACCTCAACAATAGGAAGAACACACACATTTTGATGGATATATCAATCAGACAATTGTCTTTATCTTCAAGTAACAGAAACTGGAAAGAACAGCGACTTGAGATTTTTTCAATTAAAGAAGTCCAGAGGTAGGAAGTTCAGGACTGCTGTGGAGGTTCCAGAGTTTCAGCAGGAACTCAAATTCTTTCCATATTTCTGCTCTGCCATCATTAGCGTGCCTCATGGCCCCAGGTGGCTGCAGAAGCTCTAGCCGTCATTTTCCTATTATTGGCAGGAACTAGGAGACTGGGCCAGGTTGGGGTGGGGAGGAAAGACAAAAAGGATTTCCTGGAAGCCACCCAACAACTTCCACTTCCATCTCATTGGCCACCCTGTCTACATGGGAAGCTGGGAAAAAGAAGGAGGAAGAGAAGGAAGGGAGAAGAAAAGGATATGAACATTGGGCAGGTAACTTATCATCTCTGATCAGTGCCCATTGAGTGTGCTATTCTTATCTAGTTGGCAAGAGACCTGAGGGTTTGCCAGTTTTGAATGTGCTCCAAACTGAGGAGAAGATTTAGCTGAGGCTGCAGTACAAGCAGTTCTACCAGTTGGCACTTATGACTCAATGGATCCAGTGGTGCTTGGTGGAGATTGTGGAGCTCTAGTGGGTGAACGAGATAGGAGGGCCCCAGGGTCTTGGAGCAAAGCCACATCCTCTTACGAAATAAATCATGCTTCTTTGAGATGCGAGTTTTGACTTGCCACTGGGCTCCACTTCAGACCGTACATAAGACCACGGGACATCTCATGACTATGTGATCTGAATGGCCCATTATGGACTGGGTGACACAAAGCCATAAAGTGGGGTGTACCCAGCAGTAAACCACCATCGGGGGAAGGGGGATGGACCTTCAGCACAGGTAAGTAGCCTGAGCAGGGGGGTTCACACTCCCAATACGCTGAGTCATAGCTCCCTGCTTCCCCATCTTCAGCCTACACCTGTGACCTTATGAAGTTTCTTAGGGCACTATTATTCCCATTCCACTAATAAAGAACCTGAGTCACAGGGACATTAAACAACTTCTCCAAGTCACCCAGCCAGTAAGTGGAAGAGCAGGGACCCGAAGCCCAGACTACCGCGGGGACGTGGGATGGGGGGGTGGGAGGGCGGGTAGCGGGGCAAGAAGATGGATGCAACCTGGGGGGTGGCCCGAAGCTCGGGTAACAGTTTAGGAAAGATTACAGCAGCCGGATGCAGGCAGGGTCCCCAGGGGCTCATATTCCTCGGGAAGGATGGTCTGGGTCACTGTCCTAGGTAGAGATGCAACCTGCAGAGTGGCCGGCCACAGGCAAAGTCCTAACTATCTACCCTGGCCACTTGTGCAGCTGTGGAGACGAAGGCCCTGGCCCGTATCTGCGGGCTTTTCCTCCCTGAGATGGGACATGCGACAGGACTTCCCCTCGTCCCTCTGTCTTTCCTCATTATTCCATCTCAGGTGGCTGGTGGTCAAGTGTGCAATTTTCCCCCACAAGCTTCATGATCAGCAAGGCACCAGAGGGAGAGAGGCAACCTCCGCCCAGCTGGCAGCAGCTGATGAGACTCAGGTGGGGCCGTAGGGTGGGGCGGGACCAGGGCCAAGGGTAGCGGCACTGGGCGAGGGGGGGGTGGACGCAGCGTGTCATCCGTCCCAAGCGTCCCATGTGTCCCAAGCACCGTCTCCTCCATTCTTGATCTCAGCCAGCGGCTTCCACCACCGATGTGGTCCCTGGACAGGCGCCCGTCCCTCCGGGCATCTGCCCTGTAGGGCAGTCAAAGCCCAGCGCCTGCCCCAGGCTCTCTCCTTCCTTGGGGAAGGAGCCGCCCCACAGACCTCTGTTTGTCTCGTTGACTGTCCCCGCGTCCAGGGCCCCATGGCTGCCAGGAGGCTGGATGGAGGGGTGTCACCTGCTGGTCTCCGCCGCCGGGACGGGCAGAGAGTGGGGCTCAGGTCACGGGAGAGGCCGCTGGGATGCGAGGGCGCGGGGCTCAGAGGGTCTCGCTCCCCTGGCCGAGCCGGGAGCGCCCAACACCGTGCAGGTGGTCCTGTCCCCGAAAACTTCCCCTGCTGCCAGCTGACGGCTCAGCCTGACGTGAGAAGCTTCCTGAGCCTGGAGAGAAGCCAGTGGCCGAGGGGACCCGAGGAGGGGGGAGCGGCTGCGGCGTTCTGGCGACATGGGGCGGCCAGGGCGTAGGGGGCAGTATGGGGAGCAGGGGGACCGCGAGATGGGAGGGGACATCCCGGACGTGGGGAGACATCCCGGGTGTGAGGGGACATCCCGGGGTGTGAGGGGACAGTGAGGTGTGAGGGGACAGCGGGGTGTGAGGGGACATCCCGGGGTGTGAGGGGACAGCAGCGTGTGGGGGGACATCCCGGGGTGTCAGGGGACATCCCGGGGTGTCAGGGGACATCCCCGCGCAGGCTCCAGGCGGTGGTGGGGGTGGGGGACGGGCAGGGCTGTAGGGGCGGTAGGGGCGGCCCGGACTACATTTCCCAGCAGGCGGCGCGCTGCGCATCACTTCCGGCGGCGCCCGCGGCGCGCGTGTGGGAGTGAGCGAGCGAGTGTTTACTTCCGGCCGCCGCCGCCGCAAGCTAAGGGCCGAGAGAGTCGGGCGGCGGGCGCGGCGGTCCCCGCGTAGCCATGGACTGGCTCATGGGGTGAGTCGGGCGGCGGGGTGGCGGGGCTGGCGGGCCGGGCCGCGGGAGGGGCTGCGGGGCGCGCCGCGGGCGGCACCGGTCAAGGGCGTCGGGCCGGGCGGCGCGGGCCGGGCCGGCGAGGGGCGTCCCCGGGTTGGGCGCGGGACCGGGGCTCCCCGGAGCGGGGTCGGGGCCGGGCCGGGAGTGGGGCCGCGTCCGGCCTGCAGTCGGCGCCCGCGCGGAGCGTCGCGTCCCGGGAGCCGGCCCCGGGCAGGCGGCCACACCTCGCCGCTGGGTGTCGGGCGGCGAGGGAGGTCGGACGGAGGCTGCTCTCGCCGGTCGCCGCGGCGAACTTGCTTCGGGAAGAGATAACTTTGACGCCGGCAGAGAACAGCCCCTTAAAAAACGAGGGAAAGGAAGCAAAACAACCCAACTCTGCCAACGTCCGCCGGGGCGAGGTCGGCGGGGCCGGGGTGCGATCGGCGTCTCCGCGGGCGGCCGCCGCAGGGCGGGGTAGGAAGGAAGCATCAGCACCGGAGCCTGGGCTGGGCTCTCCCTCTCGTCGGCGTGTGTGTTGGGCTTGCTGGAAGTTAGATAAACGTATAAAACGTCACGTCGTCTTCAACAAGTTATTCTACCTAAAGCCATCGCTTTTTTCTTTTCTTTTTTTCTTTCTTTCTTTTTTTTTTTTTTTACTTTTTGAGGATCGAAAAGGGCTGGCACTTTTCACCCAGTAGCGTGGTCCTCCATCCGATCTGTGCCCAGGTCTGGTTTGTATAGCACCCTTCTGGAGTTAGGTTAGTTACTCCGGGAGCTTGGGGTGGGAGTGAGGGAGTGGTTGCTGTGTCCTTGGCCTCGACCGGTGGAAGGGCTTGTCTACACACTGAAGTCCGGGAAGGGAGGTGAAAGGTCCGATGTACGTTTCGTGTCAGTGTCTGTCAGGCCCTTTCGCGGTGTAGGCAGAGTGGAGGGTGCTGCCGGCATAATCAGGGACATGAATGGGACCCGTCCTTCCCGGCAGGTTGGGTGGAGTTTAGTGAAGGGGGAGACCAGGGGGAGACCAGACAGCGTGAAGGATGAATAAAGAGGCCAAAGAGTTGCTGAGTGTGACGGGGCAGACCTGGAGCCAGAGCGCAGGGTTCAGGGCGGCATGTGGGTGATGCAGGCGGCCAGCCGCGGGGCAGGGCCGCTCACTTGGCTTCTTGCCGTCCCAGCCCCACTGCTTGTTAGCTGTGTGACTCTAGGTGGTTACTTCTTCTCCAGACCTGCTTTTAAAAAGTCATCTGTAAAGTGGAAATCATGGTCCTTGGAGCGTGGTGTTGTGGAGGGGTCCACTAAAGCGTTTACCACAGTGCCTGGCATTGGGGGATGTTGGTTACTGTTAGTAAGGAGAGATGTTTGTAGGAGGCCTTCGTAACCCACGGGCACCAAGAGTTGAGGGCAGACAGCTGTGTTTGCTTTATTTTGAACCATAGATGCTTGCTTTCTGTGTTTATCAGGAGGGATAGCTTTGGCGGCTACCTGGCCTCCCGTGAGTCGGTTTCGGGGGAGTAGGCTATTGATTGGCTGAGTTGAATTAACAGGGTCGGAGGGACCAGCCCGATCAGCTGGGTTGCCGAGGGGGCAGCTGATTGTATTTTGTCTGTGTGTGGTTATTATGTGCTCATGTCTATAAGAAGCAGGTACTCTGTGCCTGGAAACTGACCAGCAGTCAGTTTTTTTAACTGCCTGAGGTCTGTGCTTTATGGACTTTATTGTCATCATTGTGAACAACCAGAAATTTACCACAGCTAGGCTTAGAAGGGTCTGATTCTCGAGGCGCTTGTCAGGACTGTCTGGGTAAGATCAGCAGAGCACTTACCTCCCCGTGGCGGGGAGGCTGGGCGCAGTGTTGGAGGAAGACAGCTTTGAACGGGACGGGCTCGGAGCTGCTGCTTCTGTGGTCTCTGGGGAGGGAAGGAGCATTCGCTGCCGACTGGCTGTAAGGTAGGCCGTTCTGAAAGGGAACTAGAGATCTCCAAAGAAGGGTTAGGATGGAGTTTGCTTATCTTCGTGCATGTGTTTTTAAACTTGGTGGATTGCATATCAGACTTGGTGAAGCATGAATTCTTTAACATTTCCTTAACTATGAACACCCCCCCCTTAAAAAAAAAAGTGGAATAATCTCAGTAGTCAAGTTCTGATCTTCTCGAGAGCATGTTTCCAGGGTGGTGTCTGAGGATGCTAGAGCTGGGAGGGCCCGGGTGTCCCTCTGTCCCTCCCACAAGTTTACTGAGCATCTGCTGTGAAGTATGAGGATGCAGAGGCCTGGACTTCACAGCTGCAGAGGGAGTGAGCAGCAGAGACCCCAGCTCTCCCCCTCTGGTCCACCTGCCACTCCACCGGGCCCCTCGTGTGAGGAGAGCCCGCCGGCGGCGCGTGAAGGGCCTGGCTCCTGCCAGACGCCCTTTACATGCTTAGTGCTGGGACTTCAGTTAATCCTTTAGCCAGGTTTCAGCCTGGAAGAACTGAGGAAATGTGTGATTTTTTTACTGTTTCTTGATATTTTTATTAATTCCCATCATTCAGTGTCAACCGGTTTGTCTGGAATAGAGTTCTCATGTTTTTATTGTTTTTTGTTCTTTTTAAAAGAAGTTTCTTTGCATTTGTTCATCACGGGGGACAAAGTATGGACTCAGCTGTAGTGGCAAACGGTGCGCCCTCCTCCTCCTCTTCTCACCACTGTCATGACCAGAAGAGCGGTTTACAGATGTTCGAGTGAAACCACACCTTCCCTGTCACTGAAAGGGCCTTGCTGAGTAATGCTGGCAGCCTTATCTTCAGCTCTCCCTGCCGTGTGTGAGGAAAGGGAGGCCTGCAGGAAACCTGCTTGGGGAAGCTAGAAAGAAAGCCAGCACGTTACAGCTTGTTGCTGGACTTTGCTGGGGCTCATTTGCAGGAGAGTTTTGCGATGGGCAGCTCGTATCCGTCTTACTGTACGTTTCCTCTGCTTGGCATTGAGCACCAAGGTGCGTGGTAATTTTTTTCCTCTCTTTTTACAAACGTAACTTCTAACTTGAAAAGGGTTGTGCTTCTTGTGTAGGTCACCTCTGGGGTCCTTGGCTCTACCCATTCTGGACAGCAGCTGACAGGGTGGCACCCTTGCCCAGAGCAGAAGCTGCATGAGCTGGGGCAGCGAGGGAGCCACCCACAGAGCGTGGTAGTTTGGGGAGAACTTTTGTCCTGTCCTCAACTGGCAGTGGCAGGCATCTGTGAGCGGACGATAGGCGTGCGGTTTACATTTTACCCGACAAAGCTGGGTCCAGAAGCTTCCCAGCGAGCATCTGGGAATATAGAAGAGGAAACGCACTTCCTCCGCTTCTGACTGGTGGGGGCCTACGGGGTGAAGTTTGCAGGGACCTGCCCGCCCGCGCCCTCTAGCCCAGCCCGCACCCTGCGAGCCCTTTGCTGGGGCCGCTGGGGCCTTGACGTCAGCACCTCCTTTCCTCCCTGGGGGCAGATTGAGGTGGGGTGAGGCGCAGGGTAGGGCTTCCTGGCTCTGGCCAGAGGAGACAGGCCTCCTGGCCTGGCGATTCACTCCGCAGGGCGGTGGAGTTGGCGCTCTTGGGCAGTGCCCAGGGTGTGCTACGCGGTCGGGGGTTTTCGGGCCTGATGGGTCTGCCGGCAGGAATCTTGCGCTCAGGTGAAGGGGATCCAGCCCCGTGGATGCCACCTCTGCGGGCATTTGAACCGGGTGTTGATGACTTTCCCTTGGCACTTGGCCTCTGGGGAGGGCATCGCAGTGGCTGGCAGTCAAATCCCATATGAGGGCACCCAGGCTGAGCTTGCTCGATTCTCTAGGGTTTTGGGGTTTTTTTTAACAGCTTCGTTGAGGTATAATTTACCTACCATAAAGTTTACCTGCTTTAAGTGTACAATTAAGTAATTTTTAGCAAAACTACAGAGTTGTGTGACCATCACCACAGTTTAGTTTGAGAATGTTGCCCTCACCCCCGAAAGAAACCTCGTGTTCAGTGGCTCCCCGTTCCCTCCCTGACCCTAGGCAGTCACTGATTTACTTTCCATCTCTACAGATTTGCCTATTCTGGGCATTTCGTATGGAAATGGAATGGAGTCACAACACGTGGTCTTCTGTGACCAGTTCACTTAGCTTAATGTCGTGAAAGTTCATCGGTGGTGTTGCTGGTGTCAGCTGTCCTTTCTGTTGCCAAATGATATTCCACGGTGTGGAGATACGCATGTGTTGCCTCTCCACTGACACCTGGATTGTTCCTGCGTTTTGCTGATCCTGAAAGATGCTGCTGTGACCCAGCCTCTTCTAGCCGTGAGCCGGACCACTTCCTGCCGGGGGGCCTCCAGTCCCGACTGCGTCCACCGTCTGTCCTGGGCCAGACCCCGAGCTCAGGATCAGAGTGTCCCCGACGGAGAAGACACTCTGTGCTCTGTCAGGCTGGTGCAGGAGGAGCAAATGATGCGGGGCGGCAGAGGACAGGCCAGGAGGGCGGCTTGGGAGGGTGCATAGGAGTTTTCCAAGTAGAAAGGAGGAAAGGTCGCAGCCCAGGAAGGAGGAACGGCATGTGCAAAGGCATAGAGGCACGAGCAGAAAAACTGCGGCCAGTGGGCCCTGGAACCTGTGGTTGCAGGGGCACGTGCAGGAGCAGCTGCTTTCCAGGCAGGCGGTCACTGTGGCCTGGGTGTGTGGCAGTGCTTGCCTGGGGCTAGGGTGCGTTCAGATCCCTTTAAAGAGGGCCACGGTCACACGGAGCCCTTGCAGAACGAGCCCCACTTGCCTGGACGCTCTTGGCAACGTGTCATTTCTCATTTGTCCTCCTGCTTGGGGTGTCTGCAGGGAACCCTTGCGCAGGTGTCCCCGGGGACCCGCCGGAGCACCGCAGGGAGGCTCTGCGGGGTGGGCAGGGCCTGGGGCAGCCGCAGTGCCCTGTTCCCAGCCTCTGTCCTGGCTTCTCAGCCCCAGGCGTCACTGTCTGCTGGGCTCACCGAGGCCTCTCCTCAGGATGCTGGGAAAGCCGGGCGGCACTGGGGCGCTGGCTGCCGGACTTGTTGTCCAGAGCTCATGGTGGCCTGGGAGGGGTTCGCCCGAGTGGGTGCTGCAGGCTGCCTCTGTGGGGATGCCTGTGTCGATGTTCTCGCTGTCCCAGCCTCTCCCACATTGTCCTTGCTGTGGTCCTGGAAACTTAGACGCACCCAAGCGCACGTCCTTGATTTTGTCGGGGGCGGGTCTGCATGGCCTGGGAGGGAGGCCGAGCCCAGGCATAGGTGTGCTCGGCGGGGCACCCTCTGTGCCTGTGTTGGGCGTGTCGGCCCCACAGGCTGGTCTGGGAGCTGGTCTCAGTGCCCAACGGTGACTTCTGCGCGTGTCCCTCGCCAGCAGTGGCCGTGTCCGGAAGAGGCGGTGGCGCGGGCTGTTCCCAGCTGACTTGGCTGGAGGGCCTGCCGCTCTTTGTCTTCCTCGTGTTTGTTTTTCTTTCTGCACAGGATTTCTGCCGGCCCGGGTACCCCCGGCGGTGTGCAGGGCTGTTCTGTGGGACGGAGCCTGGGGACAGGGGACTAGGAACAGTTGGAACCGGAGGATAGAATGCGGATGCTTACGGAGAAGACGAGGAGGTCGTTGGTGGGTGACTGGGCCACGTGTGACTCGTGGTCCTGTTTGAGCGGAGCCGTGTGGCTTTGGGCCGTGGTCACGTTCTCCTCGTCGCCTGGTTTCCTCCTCTTCGAAGAAGTTTCCTTTGCCGGTGGGAAAGAGCTGCTGTGCACGGTCGCCTGCGGCGGAGCGCGCGCGTCCTCCCTGCGGCGGTTCGCGCCTGCGTCCCGGGGATGATGCCGCACGGAGGGATCCAGGCCACGCTGGGAAGCAGGGTGGAATCCGGCGGGCGGGTGCTCGAGAGCCGTTTTAGCAGGGCTTCTGGAGCGTCTTTGAAAAGGTGCCATTTGAGCTAAGACCTGGGGAGGTGAGAGATGGGAACGGGGCTCGGGGGCTGGATGGTTTGGGGTTTGAATCCCGACTACAGCTTCACGAGTCATCCTGTTTTACCTCCCCAAGCCTCAGTTTCATTGTCTGTGAAATGGGCGTAGTAGTATCCTTCCCGGCTGGTGGTGGTGGGATTTTGTGAGGTGTCCACCGTGGAGAAGGCCCTCTGTCCCCTCAGAGTGAGGTGGGGCTTACCTGGCAAGGTGGCGCCTGCATGAAAAGTGAGTGCAAGGGCTCCGCACCTTGCGGCCCCCAGGCCACCTTGTCACTAGGGGCCACCTTGTCACTATCACCTCTGCCCTGCCCTTGGAGTGCTGCTTTGGTGAGGACCCAGCCCTGTGTCCCGATGCACGGCTGTCCTCAGCCCCG
This sequence comes from Balaenoptera borealis, assembly GCF_965194805.1. Classification (NCBI taxonomy): domain Eukaryota; kingdom Metazoa; phylum Chordata; class Mammalia; order Artiodactyla; family Balaenopteridae; genus Balaenoptera; species Balaenoptera borealis. Next base: position 1,097,062 of record NC_138868.1, on the reverse strand, counting down.
CAGCCCAGGCTTCTGCAGTAGGTCTGGCTCTCGGGGTGACTCGGGCGGAAGGCGAGGGGTCAGGGGCTTGGCGCCCTGGAGGCCGCTTGATCCCATTCCCTGCCGATGGCGCCTTCCATCTGTGACCTGCCCGCTCCCGGTCCCCTGGTCGTGCCACACCCACCTTCCCCTGCCAGATGCCAGGGCTGAGTGCCGCTCTGGCACTGATCCCGGGGTGGCGGGAAGGGCGCGGCCTGAGCTGGCTCACCCGGTCCGCTCTCCCGCCCCACAGGTGCTGCGGGAGCTCCCCGGCCACCCCTCGCGCCTCCCCTCCTGCCGGGATGGCGGAGCTCGATATGGAAGGTGCTGTGGCGGCCTGCTGTCGGTCCACGCCTTCCGCACTGAGAGTCTGTCCTGGGCTGCCAGAGGGCCATGTGCAGAGGGCGCGGGCCTGGCCTGCCAGGCTGGCCCTCCAGCAGCTCTGTCCTCCTCAGATCCCGCACTCGGATCCCCGCGTTGGTGCGGTCCAGCTCTGGTCGTGACAGGCCCCTTTGGCCTGTTCTCCGGGTTCCTCAGGACTGAGGGTTGCACAGGGGGCATAGAGGAAGCGGTTATCACCTGTCCCAGCTGCTCATTAGTGAGACGCTTCCAAAACAAATAGGCCTCTGGGCGGTGGCAGTTTTTATTCCACGGGGTGGGGCTGCCTCCCTCTTCCTGCCAGACTGCAGGCTGATGGGAGCCTCAGACCCCCGGGCAGAGCCTCTTCCTGCAGGCTTCTCAGAAGTGATGCTGGGCCCTATCTCCCACGGGGAGGGCGTTCTCGGGGCGCACCTGGGGCTGCAGAGGAGGCCTCCGCGCTGGGTTCTCCAGCTGAGTGTGGGCTCCTGCTTCCCTACTTCTAGGCTGGCTCAGCAGGTGTCACGGCCCGAGCAGGTCCTCAGCGTGCCCCGGGGGACACCCTCGGGGAGGAAGAGTGTCTGGAGGTGCGGGGCTGCGCCCACTCTGGCCCTCACCGCCTCAGCCAAGGCTTCTGAGTGGAAGGAAAATGTGGAAACCTTACGACAGGGGCTTCGGAGTGGCCGGCTGCTCCCACAGGATGGGGCTCGCCGCGCCTCCAGAGCGCTCACCGCCCGCTCAGAGACCTTCGTGCTTTTCGGTGGTTTGGGTCAGGCCTCTGCTCCGGGCAGCTCTCCCGTCGGGCCCTTTCTCTGCACCCCTGTGGGCTACTTAACCCGGCTTGGCTTCCCTGGCTGCTCATCAAAACAGACCCGTGACTTGTTTACAAGGACTCTTCTGATTCAACGTTGGAGACGCCGGCCCAGGGGCCCCCGGGCAGGGAGGGGGGCGGAGGTGCCGGGAGGTGATGTTTACTGAGTGGGGTCCCCCCAGCCCAGCAGGCAGACGGGAGACAGCCGGGCGCCCCCACCGCTGCAGCTTTATCTCGGCGGGGCCTTCCTAACAGCTGCTGGGGGCTGGGAGCGGAGGCGTGGGGAGTGGGGTGGGCAGGAGGACCCAGCTCGTGGCCTTCATGAGGTCCCTCACCCCGCCACCCGAGCCCCGTAGGAGTGGGAGGGAGCCAGTTCCCTTGCTGTGGCGAGTGGAGGGCATTGTTGCACACGATGCAGAGGCCCCTGACACAGGCTGGGGGGCCGCCAGTGAGGACAGGTGAGGTTGGCGTCTTTGTATGTCCCCGTGTGCATTAGTGCTGGTTGGGACCAGGAGGAGAGGTGGGCGTAGGTGAGCACTCAGCCCCTGCCCTCTGCTGGCCTCGGCGGGCGCGGAGAAGACGGCGCTCTCGGGGTGTCGTCAGCCCGCTGGAAACCGAGTCTCTGGCTGCTCAGAGAGGGGGACCTGAGGCGTTGAGTTCTCTTCTCAGACTGTTTCCTGTGGCCCCGCGTTGATGCCGCGAAGGGACCCAGAGACACTGAGCCTGGCGGCACCGAGTTGCTTTCCTCGCCTACCGGGCCGCGCCTGTGAAGGGCCAGTGCCGACTCGTGCCCACTTTTGGCTCCAGGGCCTGGCGTGTTGGCAGCTCGGGACCCCCCGTTGCCCTCCCCGCGAGCGGGCTGCCTGCCAGTGGGTCTCCGCCTGGAGCGGTCTCGCCTTCCAGGGGCGCTGGGCAAGGCCTGGAGGTGCGGTGGGGCGTTGCTGCCGGCCCCTGGTGGGTGGGGGCCAGGGACGCCCTCGGCATCCTGCAGTGCGGGTGCGGAAGGCTGCTGGTTGGTCTGCGTCTCCTCGCGGGAGGGCCGGAGCGGGAGCCGCGCGTGTGCGCGGGCCGGGCGTGCTTCCGTAGTGCATCCTCGGCCCGCTCTTGGCCCAGTGGTCTAGCTTCTCGTGACTGGGGTGAGTTCTTTCTACTTTAACGGTGTTAAATCCCAGGTATTAAGATGACAGAACTTGTTCTTAAGGAGACAGCTAAGAGCAGAGAGAGGAACTGGGAGGTGCTAGAACCCAGTCGGGGGGCTGTCTCACCGCCCCTCCCGGCTAGCTGTGCTTCCCTTGGGCGTGTGTTCTGCTGGCAGATGAGGGGACGGTGGGTGCGGCTGTGCTGGGAACCCGACCAGGGAACCCAGACGGGTCAGGGCTGTCTGTGCACCAGGAGGCCCGAGGGAGCGGTGGGACAGCGAGTTGCATGTGCGTGTGTCTGGGCCAAGAGAGCCCTGGGACCTGTGTGTGCGCCTCTGGGCTGCGGCCTGGGCAGGGCCGTAGGGACAGACCAGAGCTTGTGCGCCCTGCCCTTTTCCTTCCTGGCTGCGTGTGAGCCCACACACGTGCGCACACACACACAAGCATGGGGACTGTGCGCGCCATTTAGTTGATTCTGTCGGGAAAGAAATTCCATCCGTGCTGCCATCACGAAGTGTTCAGGAGGCCCTTGCTGGTCGGGGCCGCGTGTGGTTCCGAGGCCGTGGAGGAGATGGCAGGCGGGGGGCGCAGGGGTGACGCGGAGAGCCTGGACCAGTGTCGTCCTCCAGGGAGCCCAGGCGAGCTTGGGACGCCCCCAGGCCCCTCTTGGGAGCTCCGCACGGCAGGAGGTCAGGGCTGAGCCGTCCCGAGTGAGTGAGCAGCCTCAGCCTGGCCTCCGCCGACCCTGCAGAACACTCACCCTCACCGCTCTCTTCCCGTCCCACTGCCCTTGTTCTCCCTTAGCTGTTGAAGGTGATGAATGAACAGAAAAGGAGTCAAAAGAAGAAAATCCAGGCCTTGGATCACCCCCTGGGCTGCCCTGCCCTTCACTGCTCCCCGGAGGGCTGGCGTCCTCTCAGAGGAACTTCTTGCTGAGCGTGTGGGGCGGGTCATGCTTGGTGACTTTCCTTCCGTGTCCTGGGTGAGCTGCGTGGCATCCGGGGCCGGAGGGGCTTCAGCGGGTGGGCAGGGCTGAGCCTACCCATCTTCCTGAGAATCACCGACACGGGGTGTGCCCCGGGGACCGCTGGGGCCACGGCTTTTTCACAGGACAGGGCTCGCTCCCTGCCACGAGAGGAGTGCTTTCTGTTGGCCGAGGGTCCTGTGCCCTGCTCGCCCGACGAAACGTGGGGCAGGTGCTTCCCTTTTGGGGTGTTCATCTTCTCTCCCAGACCCACAGGTAGCCTCGCTCCCTCGGCACGGGAGCAGGCAGGCAGGCACCAGGCACCCCGAGCCCGCCTGTGGGCAGCTGGCCGTGGGGCATCAGCCCTGCAGGGTCCGGTCCCAGGAGGGGGCGCCGGCGAGGAGGGCTGAACGCCCGCTCCGCGTGCCGTCTGCAGGTCAGGTGATCTTGGGGTCACGATTGCTTTCCGAGCCCGGGCACCCGGATCAGGGGAGGGGGCTCCCACCCCTGCCCTGCAGACTGGTTTTGGCTGCGGCGAGTTTTCTGGGAGGCGCCTCCTGTGTGGCAGGTGTCCTTGTGACCATGGTCAGGTTTACTAGCTTCAGGGACGCAGACGTGCTCACGCCCCACAGAGCGTTAAAAGCACCGAGGGCACGCGCTGGTGGTCTCGCGGGTCGCGCCCGTCATCACGCAGGCTATCCCTGCTGCCTCCCTGCCCAGCGTGCCTCTGAAGCAGGGCGTCGGATTGGGTCCGGGTTGCCACCTGCAGCGGACCCTGGGTCTCGGGGTGCTGTTTGCAGAGCGCTGCACCGCCCCACATCCGCTCTGCGCTGTCCGAGTGAGACCCAGGCACTTCTCTGGACGTGGGCACTGCAGCAGGGACTGAGAAATGTCTTGTGATAAAAACCCTTGTTTTCTAGTACATTCTCGTGTTCCTGCTGGAATGCTTCCTACCTTTTTGGCTGGAGAAGTGCTGGGCTCAGCTGAGTTCTGTCAAGAGCTGCCGGCGTTTATAATTCATGTAAAAATAAATGTGTCCTCTTGTCATGACCTTGCTGGCTTTTGTGCAGTTCCTCCCAGGCCAGTCTAGTGTAGCCGGGTTTTAAGGATGCGTGATTGTCAGCCCCACGAGGCAGGAACGATCCGTACATCCTTGCTTGTGTGAAGCCGTGGTGGGGTTGGTGGGAGCTGTGCTTCCTCTTGGGGTGCTTTGTGCTCCGTATCGTTTTTTCTTGTGTGTCACCTCCTCATGGGACTTGTGGTTGTAGGTGGGAGCGTTGGTGGTTTGCCGGCCCCTAAGTCTGAACTGTCACCAGGATGGCAGTGGGGCCCGTTGTTCATGGCAGATGTCCCCTCTCTCCTGAGATGCCTCCATGCCAGGGTGCAGCGCCGCCACCCTGATGGTGGACCCTGTGCCCCTGGGGGCGTCAGTGGAGCTCATGTCCCACTCACGCAAGATCGAGGGCCTGCCCAGACACCAAGCTGGAGTCCCTCCCTGCCTCGCCCCACTGGGGCCCTGCGTGACCGTCCACACAGCACGGGGTTGGGGGGACGTGCACAGGGCCGACCTGGAGGCAGGTCTGTGCCCCCCGGAAGCCCTCCCTTCTCTGCTCTGCTCGGGGGCCGGGGCGATTCCAGTTTACCTCCCAGCTGGAGCCCTCCCCGGGCTGCACGTGTGCTCCGTGGGACCTGCGTGGTCTTTTTCTGGATGGAGCAGCTCCGCTGTGTGCCGGGGGCGTGGGGTTGGAGTGGCAGGGGCCTGAGGGGTCTGCTCTCGGCATCCGCCCTGCCTCGGGTCCACCTCCTCCTGCATCAGCACAGGCAAGACCCGTGGGGACAGGGCTGGCCGAGGGCCGGTGTTGGTGGCGGTGCACGTGGTGGTCAGAGACACTGCCTCTGCCATCTCACAGACTGGCCTCCGGTCCCCCGTCCACCACCAGCTGTGTGACCTCGGCTGCTGTGTCAGGTCTCCAAGCCTCAGGTGCTCCCCATGTGTGGGGGCCTTGGCACCTCGCTGGCGGGCGGCGGTGTCCTGGTGTCTGTTCCTGTCGTGCCTGCCGCGGTGACTGGGTGGTGGGAACAGGCAGCACTGTGAGGGACGTGGTGGCCGCGTCTCCACGGTGCCCTTGCCCTGCGTCTGTCCACGGTGGGGGTATGTCAGGGCTGGGCACACAGCTGTGCTTGCGCGGCGTCCGTGGACCTTCAGGAATCAGCGCCTGTGGTGCTACAGGGGGGCGATGACGGTGCTGGGCTTGGGCTGGCTGTCCCCAGGGGAGGGAGGGAGGCCACGGGACTGGACGGTGGGGAGGGGGTGTAGTGAGGGAGCTGCCCCGCCCTGTGACTCTTCCCAGAGCCGGGGAACTGGGGGACCACAGGTCTGGTCTTTGAGTCGGCTCTGATAGTTCAGGTGTAGGATCAGGGCACTGCACCTGCAGATGTCCCCAGCTTTCTGCTGATTCGCTGTAATTGGGGTCACAGGATCCTCCTGGTCACACAGCAGATGGGAGAGCACTGGTAATCGCGGGCCCCTGCTGGCCTCCGGGAGCGGGGTGTACCTGCCAGGAGCAGTTCACAGGCAGCACCGCACTGCGCTTTTCCACCTCTTATCTCTTTCCCAGAAGTCCGGGTCACTTGGTTTCTAACAAAAACAATAAAATGTCCCCTAAAATGACGTTTGGAGGGTCTGGGGTGGAGACTGCACTCTTTGGCCTGTGTGCCTGGGCCTAGAGCTTGACTGCTCACACCCCCCACGGTCCTAGTCGCAGGGCCTGATTCAGAAGCCAGTTGTGGGTGGTGTGACCACATCAGGGTCACGACTTCACTGGGCTCCCTCCAGGCAGGCCCATGGTTCCCTGGGCTGACCCAGCTCCAGAGCCACAGGCTCTTATAGACCCGGGCACCCGTGGGTGGAGTTGGGGAGCGTGTCTTTGTCTTTGGCTCAGATCTTCCGCAAACCACCAGAGTACTGACCATGTTGTACTCCTGCTTAAAAGACCCTCTGGACCTCCTTGCCTAAGGGATGAAGTCCCCATTTCCTTCCATCCCTGACCCCCAACCCATGGGTGCCCGTGGCACTGCAGCCTGGTCAGGCCTCTGATGTATCCTCTTCAGCCAAGACCCCTGGCCTGTGCTCACACTGTCTCCTTGGCCTGGAGAGCCTCCCGTCTGCCTGTCTGACTCCTGTGTGGCTTTCTGGCCATGGGCTCCTAGAACATTTGACCTCTAGCTTCAGGGCCCGGTCACAAATGGGGGCAAGGATGGAGCTTCCCAGCTATCTTCTTAAAGATACTTGCCCTCTCTGTTAGAAAGAGAAATTAAGAAAATGATCCCATTTGCAATAACATCAAAAAGAATAAAATATTTATGAATAAACTAAGCAGGTGAAAGATCTGTATGCTGAAAACTATAAGACATTGATGAAAGAAATTGAAGAAGACATAAAAGATACTCTATGTTCATGGATTGGAAGAATTAATATTGTTGAAATGTCCATACTACTCAAAGCAGTCTACAGGTTCGGTGTAATCACCATCAAAATTCCAATGGCATTTTTCACAGAAATATAAAAAATAATTCTAAAATTTGTATGGAACTGCAAAGGACCCCAAAGCAATCTTGAGAGAGAAGAACAAAATTGGAGGAATCACTGTCAGTTATTTCAAACTATATTATAAAGCTACAGTAATCAAAACAGTATGGTATTGGCATAAAAACAGACATAAAGATCAATGGAACAGAAGGCAGAGCCCAGAAATGAACCCATGTGTATATGGTCAACTAATTTACAACAAAGGAGCCAAGAATATACAGTGGGGAGAGGACAGTGTCTTTAATAAACAGTACTGGGAAAACTTGACATCCACATTGAAAAGAATTAAACTGGACCACTTTCTTATGCCACACACAAAAATGAACTCAAAATGGATTAAAGATTTGAACATAAGACCTGAAACCATAAAACTTATAGAACAAAACATAGGCATTATGTTGACATTGGTCTTGGTGATGATTTTTTTTGCATCTGACATCAAAAGTAAAGGCAACGAAAGCAAAAATAAACAAGTGGGACTACATTAAACTAAAACCATCTGCACGGCAAAGGAGACCATCAACAAATGAAAAGACAGCCTAGGGAATAGGAGAAAATATTGGCAAATCACACATGTGATAAGAAGTTAATATCCAAAATATGCAAGGAGCTAAAATGTAAAAAAGACCTAAATAGACATTTCTCCAAAGAAGATACACCGATGGCCAAGAGGTATATGAAAAGATGCTCAACATCACCAGTCACCAGGAAAACGCAAATCAAAACCACAAAGCGATACCACCTCACAGCTGTCAGAATGGCCATCATCAGAAAGAGTTGGCGTGGATGTAGAGAGAGGGGAAGCCTCGTGCACTGCTGGTGGGAGTGTAAATTGGTGCAGCCACTGTGGAAAACAGCATGGAGGCTCCTCAAGAAACTAAAAATGGAATTACTGTATGATGCATCAGTCTCATTTCTGGGAATATATCTGAAGGAAATCATTACCTTGAAGAGATTTCTGTACTTTCACATGCCTTGCAGCACTATTCACAATTGCCAAGGTATGGAAATAACCTAAGTGTCCATCGATGGATGAATGGATAAAGAAAACATGGTACGTGTGTATGTATATATAGATCCCTCAAGAGGAAAAAGGCCGGCCGCCCGGGGACGCGTAGCGCACAAGTCACTGACAGAAGGCACATCCAGACCCTGTCAGATCACAGAGAAACGGGCAAGAGGCTCCGCGAACGGACACCTCACAGGAGAGGACACGCTCTTGCCCTGATCAGAGGAAGGAGCCCGGCCACGCTGCTCAGCGCCATGGGCGAGGGCCTGCCCAGGGCTCAGGGTCGCCTGTCTGCTGACTTCACGTAAGTGGACAACCAGACCTACGTAAACAGTCTTTCCTTTTAACCCTTTTACACTTAGTGTGCACACGTTTAGGTTCCACCCTTTCCGAGCTGTGGGCCGAAGCCCCACTCACGTTGAGGCACACGTGCACCTTCAGCTCCTGAGGCGCCGGGCGGTGTGGACAGAAGGGGGAGAACACGGTGCCAGGAGAAGCCCGGCCACTGCCTCTGGGGCCAGAGGCAGAGAAGCTGCAAAACAAGAGGGGCCCCAGATAAACGTCGGCTGAGTGACTGGCATGGCCCACGTCTCTTACTGAAGGATTTTGAAAGCAGCCTTTGTTAATGAAAATCAGTAAGATCCTTCCTTTTCATCTCTGCTGATTCTGGAGTATTTAGGTTGAAGTTGTTTAAAAAAGAATGCCCACTCTCCCTGCTCCTGTCTGCAGGCTCTGGCCTTGCTCCGTGTCGCTGGTCGGTCATGTCAGAGCCCCTTTGCCTGATTGTGAGGTCGGGGATGCCAGCATCCACTGGGATTTCTGGACAGGCTTTGCTCCAGTGAGTGTCCTTTTCCATCAGACCTCATGTGAACACCTGGGCTCTGGTGGCCCTCCCGATAGAAATCTGCTCTGAGTCATGGTGGGGCCCACACTAGTGCCCGTGGCGTCCCCCTCACAGATTTCCAGAATGTGCTGGGCCCCACTTGTAGCTTCTCCCTCTGTTCCGTGTCCAGTGTCTTCTTGGTTCCGTGTCCAGTGTCTTCTCCACTCCTCCACCGGGGTGGCTGGAGGCCGCCCAGAAAGGCCCCCCGTCCCCGGTCTCCTGTGCTACCGCAGTGTTCTGGCCTCCCTCCAGCCTCTGTTCCTTCTGTCGGCTCCCCTTGCTGGCCATCCCTTTGGAGGCAGGGCAGTGAGGTCTTGGGTCTGTGAACCAGGGTCTCCTGTGGCTGGCCTGGGGGGGGCGTGCCCGGTGCCACATGCATCTTGGCCCCCTCTGCTGGCGTCTCCTAGCCTCTTGCTAGCATCCCAGAGAGGCGGCGGGGCCCTTCCTGCGTGCCAGCCTGCCCATGGCTAGAGTGCCCGGCAAGACAGGTCTGCCTGGCCGTCTGCCCTGGAGGCGCCCCCGCGAGGCGCCTTGGGGGGCGGGTAGCTGGACGCCCAGCGCGAGGTTCCTGGGTCACGTGTTAGAGGGGATCCCGCGGCTGCCTTCTTTGTGTATCCCGTGTGGCTGTGAGGACCCAGCACTGCAGAGCTTCTTGTGAGCCACTGGGGTCTGAGGGCATGAAAGCAGCCACCTTGTAAAGGGGACCGTGGCATGTAGTGGGCACCATGGCAGCTCAGGACACTGCGACCTTGCCCCCTCTCACTCGCTCGTCCACCCTGGGTAACTGGGGATTCTGGGGAGAGGGAAACAAACCCTTAGCCCCATCAGAGCTGACGGACAGATGAGCAAGGCCCCATGGGACAGCTGACCACTTCCTCTTGCACTCCAAGCATCCTCTGGGCCCGCAGAGGGCCCATTCTCACACGTGGCCCATTGTCTGCCCACAGAGGTGATGGGAGAGAGGCGATGCCAGGCTCTCACAGTGGCCACAGGCAGGCCGGGAGCTTGGTCTAGAAGACATCTGACACAGACCTCTCTGTGCTGGCCAGGAAACCTCCCTTCTCAGAGCTCACAGTCTTTGTGTGGTCCCCACTCGCCTCCAAGGTCAGAGCTGGGCACTCACTTTTGTTTACTTTGTGTCTCATTTTCTCCTCATTGGGTGAGACGAAGAGAACAGGTGTGAGCCTTCACCTTTCTGAGGTGTAGACGCACTGATGAAGGCTGCGTGCCAGCGTTGGGCGGCCTGGAGTACAGGGCTCTGGCCACAGACTTTTTTTTTTTTTTAATTATTTATTAATTTTGGCTGCGTTGGGTCTTCGTTGCTGTGTGCAGGCTTTCTCTAGTTGCGACGAGCGGGGGCTACTCTTCATTGTGGTGCACGGGCTTCTCATTGCGGTGGCTTCTCTTGTTGCGGAGCACGGGCTCTAGGCGCGTGGGCTTCCGTAGTTGCAGCACGTGGGCTCAGCAGCTACGGCGCAAGGGCGCAGTAGTTGTGGTGCACGGGCTTAGTTGCTCTGTGGCATGTGGGATCTTCCCGGACCAGGGCTCGAACCCGTGTCCCCTGCATTGGCAGGAGGATTCTTAACCACTGCGCCACCAGGGAAGTCCCTAGCCACAGACTTCTACAAAGAGACACTTTCTCCTGGCAGCTGTTTGGTTACCCCTCGTTAATATGTGAAAATCAGGATAAATGCTTGATTCTTCCCCTCTACTTACCAGCTTTCAAAATTAAAGAGTTGATTCCTTAGCGTCTTCAAAGTGACCAAGAGGGTTTAAAGTATATCTTTTAAAAAGAATTCATGGATTAAAACAGTCTTGGTCTTTGAGTCCATTGCAGCTCTGATCCTCGCTGATGGTTACTTTGCCCTGTCTGTGGCCCCTGGGAGCTTATTCAAGCTGGTTCCAAGTCTTGTGACAGTGACCCTAATGGCCTCGGGCAGTGTCGCTGCTCTCTGCTGTGACAGCGAGGCCCAGACCTGGAATCCACCTTTTTCTCCAAGGAGCCCTGGTTTCTTGTAGTGGGAAATGGTTTTTAGAGACCACATTCCAGGTGTCGGGGTGCCCACTGCTTTGGGATGGCCATTGTTTCTAGGACCTTTCGGTGAACAGACCACGTGCAGAGAGACTGAAGGCACTTTGGAGTCACGCCAGCCCTCCTCATTCCACTGCAGGGCCCGGGGCTTCAGGAAATCTGGCCCGTTCTGTAGCCGTCTCTCCCCATGCCGAGGGTCCAGGTGCTCAGTCACCGACGCAACTTCCCACTTGATTCATCCACGTCCGTGCGGGGGACTCTCCTACCGACACCAGCACCGCCCCCAACAGTGTGGTGCTGAAAGCAGGTGTGGGGAGGCAGGTTTGCGTGCCCCTCGGTTGTGCCCCTTGCTTGTGTCTGGGTGTCCACGGTCGCTAGGGTGGGTTTCTCTCCAGGAGGTACTACTAACCGATTATACCATTACACAGTTAGGTTCCTCTGCTGTCACTCTGAGACTTTGTAATTCTGATTTATGATCATGGTGGTTCTCTCCTGGCTTTTTAAATTTTCCTCATTTTTTAAACAATTTTGGAATTGTAGGTGACAGTTTCTATCTTCAGGAGTAGATCTTTCTGGCATGCTTTCCTGGTATAGAGGCTGTTCTTTTCATTCTTATGTATTCATTCCCTGTGTCCTCTTTTAATAACTTTGAATCAGATTCACCCATCACCCTTCTCTGTTGATCTCTTTTTAAGTTGAATGAGTTTTCATGTGTGTGTGTGTGCGTGTGTGTGTGTGTGTGTGTGTTGGTGGGGGGCCTACACTAGCTTTTTTAGTTTTGTGCTCTAGAGGTCCCACTTCTGTTGTCTTCAGGAGTGACAAAGTTTGGCTGGGCTTGCCTCTGGGGAGTGAGGGGCGGACTCGGAGTGACTGTCCTTTGTGGGGTCACCACTGGTCATAACACCCTCGGCCAGTCATCTGTTACTCTGTACACTGAGATGTGAGGAAGCAAACATGGTGTGTTTGCCCCGCGATTTCCTCTGTACTCGTGTTTCAGCGTCAGCTCTTCGAGGACGTCAGCAGGAGGCGGTGCCTTCTCTGCCCATGAAGGAAGGCGCAGCGGGGGGACCGGCCTCTCGGAGCCGGAGCCGCACAGGTGTCCCCTGCTGCCCCCTCACTTCTCAGCCTCCTCCTTGCTCCTCATGAACAGCAGTCTCGTTTCCCGCCTGCTTGCTCTGCTCGGGGCAGCCGTGGTAGCAAAGCTTCCTGACCTGATGGGGGGCCCTGGGTCTGGGGCATCAGGATTTTGATCACCTGTGTGGGAAGGGCCTGCCGGGTTTGGTTATCAGGAGGGATTCAGATCCAGGGAAACCAGGAGCGGGGAACCTGGCTTGGAGCAGAAAGAGCAGCTGCCCGAGGCGCCCACGTCCAGGTGCAGAGCACAGAGCTGCCAACCCCAGGCTCGAAGCTGAGCCGAGGCTCCTGAAGGAAAGGACGGGAAGGAACCGGGACGAGGCAGCAGGGTCCTGGGCCTCGGACGGGCCCACTCCCTGAGCTCATGGCGCTGGAGCCCCACGGTTTCTCTCATCAACCTGTCTTGATCGTCTTGACTCTTAATTGCCAAAACCCACTGGATCCGGAGAATTGCAAGCATGAGACACGCTATCACAGCGTCGCGCTGGAGGCTTGCAACAGACACAGGAAGGGAGCCCTCGGGTGCCCCGACGGCAAGGCGGCTAGGAGTCGGGGGTGTTGGAGTGTCAGTTCTGTAACAGGTGTTTGGGGAGGGCTTTTACTCGTCAAGTGAAGCTTCGAATAACTGTCTGCAGCAGAACCTGAAAAGCAGCTCTAAAAATAGCAGCCTTCATTTAAAGTTCACGGCCAGCCTGTAAAATCACTGATTCATTGAACATACTTAAGTGCTTCGCGTTGGCGGGCATTTTCCGTCGGCTCTGTTTTCAGGCCCAGTTCTGCTTTTCTTGCAGCGGTCTGTCTCCTCAGCACTGCTGCACACCTGGTACCTGCAGCACTTTCCTGGACCTGGACCAGACTCTCAAGCAGAGATGTTTCAGTTGTTTCCAAACTGTGTAACGTGTGCTCCTGTGGGTGTGTAGGAAGGACCCTCCGGCAGACACCTCAGCAGGCGGGCTTGCCCAGGCCCTGTGCCTCATATGGACCGGAGGGCCAGAGACAGCCACTGTCTGTTCCAGAACAGTCTTTTGTCCAATTGTGATCATGGCCCAGAGTAAGAAATTCATTTTGCAACGTGACCTAGAATGCACTGTGTGCATGTGCGCGGGGTGTGCGCGGGGTGTGCGCGGGGTGTGCGCGGGGTGTGTGGGCTGTGCCCCTGCCGTGTACGCTGGGCACCTCCTCTTGGGAGGGGTGCCAGGTTAGCGCTCTGTGCCACGCGACTGCTCCGGGCGGAGCTGAGACGCAGCCCGACCTGGCCTTGGAGCCAGTGTGGTTGGGAGGGGCGTGAGCCAAGCGCAGCCCTACCCGGGCTTGGGGTCCCTGGGGGCCTGGGCCCCTCGAGGCGCTGGGACCTGGGCCTTCCTCCGCAGTCCCTGGTTGCTGCTGTGGGGAGTGAAGGGGCTGGGGCCGGGGCACCTGCTGCTCCAGGGTAGCCCCTCCCACCGGCCTCAGCTCCGTGTGGGCCCCACGTCCCCCTGCTCTCTCTCTCTGCCCCTCCCGAGCCTGGCTCCGGCTTCCCAAACCCCCTTCAGAGCTTACCGTGGAGCTCAGGCGGGCCCGGTGCTCTTGCCTGTCCCTCCCTCTGCTCTGGGAGACCCAGAGTGATGAGGATTTGGTGACGCATCAGAATCAAGACCCCTTGAGAGAACGAGGTTCCCAGGTCATTTGTGCAGGTGTGATTCTCTGTCAGGAACATCAAGTCTCAATGAATGAAAAAAGGCTTTTTCCAAATAGGAAGAGTCCCGTCTCACATCCCTCCTCAGGTCCGAGCCTTCCCGAGCGTTTGTGGCTTCTGTTGGGGAGCTGAGGGGTCTCAGGGGGGCTTCTGTGCAGGTCCTCCCTGCCCCGGTGCTGCCATCTGCGTGGATGTCTGGCCCGCAGGTCCTGGCGGCCCCAGTGGCTGCGGTGCCAGGGCAGCCCTTCTTCCCCCCAGCCCTGCCGAGGACGCAGTGGTGTGGAGAGGGGTGGGCGAGAGGGCGGATTGAGCAGCAGGAGGGGTGAATCTATATTCTGGCTCTTAAACCTGCTGTGGGTCCCGTGCACCACCACCCCCTGCCCGAGTCCCGTGTCACACGTGTGAGTGTCACATAGTTTACCTGAGGTGGTTGTTTCCTGTGTGCTGGTTATAAACAGTGTTGTGGGCCCATCTCTCTTTGCTACTTGTTTTGTAGGAAGCCCGTTGGGGGCCCTCCCTTGATGCTACATCTTGTCGCACACTTTGTTACCGGCTGCCTGCTGGGTGGCCCAGGCCCTGCCCTGGCTGGCGCGGTCTGTCGTTTATGGTCCTCCATTCGATGGGTGAAGTGTCAGTCCACTCTCGCCGTGTTTCTTCTTAGTGGGGCGGAGCCTATTCTGATGTCTTTTATTGCCTTGTATGAGCTTCCCTCTGTGAACTGCTCGGCACAGTCTCGGGATGCTGTTCGGGTTCGCGTGCTGTGCTCGCTGCTGGGAAAGGGATTTCTTCTTGCCCTTGCTTCCCACGCAGAGGGACTTCCCTCCGGTGCCAGGAGCTGGGGCCACGCTCAGATGGAGTAAGACCTCGGAAGCAGCTGGGCTTGGCGCCTTCTCTTTGCACAGCAGGGAGATTTCACTTTTCTACCCGAAGACATGCTTGCCGGGGCTCTTCTTTCTCTCACCCCGTCAGTTCCGTTCATTCGGAAAATGCTCCCTCCTATCGTGTGCCCGAGGCTCCCGTGCTCTCCTGGCCAGGCCCGGGGTGTCCAGGAGCCAGTCGGCCTCCGGCCCGAGCCCCGCGCTCTGCGAGTGGGGACGCGCTGGACTGGTGGGCAGCTGCCATTTCACAGACGGAAGGAGGCACAGAGTCGGGCAGCTGCCCCGTCCCGAGGCCGGGAAGTGACGGCCCCCTCTCTGCTCGGAGCCCACCGAGCCTGCCCTCGAGGCCTCTGGGCTGTGTCTAGGGGCCCCCAGGAGGCGGACCGACCCACCTCGCGGCCCTGGGCTCTCTCTCCAACACAGGCTCTGGGCCGGGGGTGGGGGTGGGGGGCGGGGGGGCGCGTGGAGCGCTTTGCGGGACTTGCAGCAGGAGAGAGGGAGGCTCCGCAGGTTGAAAGCGCCGCTTTTTCTCCCCGCGTGTGGCTCCTGCGTCCACCAGGGGGCGCGCTGGGCGCGCCGGAGGCCACCAGCGGGGCCTGGGGCCCGGGGCGGGGCTTGCGGCCACCGGCCACCGGGAGAGAGGAGAGGCGCGGGCGCTGAGTGGTCCCTTCCTGCTGCGGGCCGCCCCTCACGTCCGCGCGGGCTGCTGGCTGCTGCCGGTCCGCCGGGTGGCCCGTATCATAACGGCGGACCGGCAGCGGCCGGTGGGCTTGGCTGGAACGGTCCGATCGTCTGGGAAGGCGGGAGCCGCGGGCGGACGCCGGGCCTGCACGTGATTCCCACTCCCACCTGAGCGGGGGCAGGGGGCGCCCGGCCTCATCCCCTTCGACGCTGGGCGGCCTCAGTGTCTCAATCTCTGAGTGTCTGGAAGGTGAAACAGGTGTTTTGTTGTCTCAGGCGGTCCACTGCCGGCCTGTTCATTTTACCCTGCTTCCCGCTTCCCCGCCCCATGCTGGGATTTTGTCTGAGGGATTCTAGGCAGCCTGTGACCACTCCGTCTGGTGGCACCCGTCAGGGTGACGGACCTCAGGGGAATGTGTCCAGTTTGTGCCCGTGTTTGGTTCCCTGCTTAGCTCTCAGCTCTGGGGAGGCCCAGCTCCGGGCCCACCACCACTGTCTGGCCGTAATAGGTGCCAGTGTTTGAGCACCTTTCTAAGGGGCCGCCAAGAGGAGGGTCTGCATTTTGCGGCTCGCTGACCTTGAGTGAAGTGTTTACTTCTCAGGGTCCTCATGGAAACAGCAACCCCACGCAGAGCCTACTGTCCACTTGGCCGTTCTGCCATGACGGCCTGAGGCCTGGGACAGGGGCCCTGCCAGGATCAGGGACTCTGTGTGTGGCCCCAGCAGCGGGTGGGACCTCTCTGAGACACACAGGCCTTCTCCAAGGGGTGTCAGAATCTCGAGAGAGGATAGGGTGTGGCTGGTGGCAGTGCGGTCCCACAAACGCGAGGTGCTGTGTGCACCGGGGCTCGCCAGGGGCCCCCCTTTCTGAGCAGGCCTCCCACGTGCCGCGCCCTCTCTGTGCAGGCAGGAGCCTGGGTTAGCAGCCTTGGCCGGGCTCCGGGTGGAGAGTCCAGTGGGTGACAGATGTGACCTTTGTCCTTGATCTCTGGGCACATTTCCACGGAGACAGTGGTGTCTGTTTGGAAGCCTTGGGCTGGGACTTGGGTTATATCCCATGGCCTTGGACAGGGTGCAACTCACCCTCCGGGTTGGGTCAAGGGGTTTTCTGACTCCCTGGCATTGGAAGGTGGGGGATGAAGGGAGGGGGTATCCTGAGGTGCTGCCTGGGGCAGGGGGTTGGGCAGGGGCTGAGCTGTACCGGGAGGCTGTCTAGACGAGGCCAGCCAGCCCCGCAGGCAGGGCAGGGCCTGCCTCTGTGAATCTGGCTGAGCTGGGTGGGAAGCCCTGTCCACACACGGGCACAGGAGGTGTGGGCATCAATTGGTAGCCGAGTGTGGGGGCCGTCAGGAAGGGGAGAGCCCTGGGGGCCCTTGACGGAAGGGGAGCCAGGGGCCCCCCGCCAGTATCCTGTGTCGCACTTGGCCCTGATGCCTAAGTAGACTGGACTGGACTTGTGTGTGGAACCTACCCCCCGCCCAGGCCCACTGGAATGAGAGGAAAGGCAGAGACCCACGAGAGCAAAGGTGGGAGACAGACGGCAGACAGAGGAGGAAGTTGGAAAGCTGGTGAGCAAGTGGAACGCAGGCTTGAGGAAGCTGAAACCTGAGCGAGCTGGGAAGTTTCTCCTGAGGAACCTCAGGATGGCTTCCGGATTTGTGGGACCTCGGCACCTCCGAAGGAGCCGGTTGGAGGTCTGGAGGTGTGCAGGAGAAGCAGCTAGACACCCTGCTCCCTCCCAGATACCTTGAATCTGAGGATTACTGTCTGGAGAACATGAGTCCCAGGACTGCACCAGGGCCGCCATCATGCAGATTAAGCCTCGAGGACATCCCGCAGCCGCGATGGTGAGGTTCCCCAACCCAATCTTGGACCCCAGGACCTGGCAACTGCAGTCCACTCTCCAGGCAGAAGAATGCCTGGAGTCTGACCCTCCCAAGAGAAAAGACCTCCAGACACTGACAGTGGAGGGGCCGACGGACATCCCCCGTGCTGCCTGCTGTAGGGAGGCACATGGTCCCCCAGTGACATGCCCTGAGTGCCGCCCGCGCACTCAGAAATGTCAGGGAACTCTTCTGTGCCACCTTCACGTATGAGTGGGTGGCCAGGGCCACCAGGTGTTTTGTGGAACGTGTGAACAGGAACGGCAGAGACCAAAACCAAAAGAGAAAGAGGGAGCAGACTCTGAACAACCAAGTAAAATGGGGCTGTCATTAGTTTCCTCAGAGACTTACAGACCATGGAGAACCCCGGCAGGTAAGAACTGACTGGTACAAAGAAGGAACATCCAGAGAATTAAAAAGAACGCTTGCAGGTCAGAGGTGCGATAGCAAATTAAAAACCTGATAAAGGGATAGGAGATAAAATTTGGGTGTATTTCACAGCAAGTAGAACAAAAAGTCAGGTATGGACACCGGGAGTGCAAGAGTAAAGACATCAGAGCATCAGTGCAGTGGGCTCTGCGGCCACAAGGGAATTCCAGAAAGAGCAGGAAGCAGAAAGAGGGAATTTTAAGCAACTCAAAAATTTTCCAGAATCACAGGAAGTGAGTTCACCCCGTGCCCCACACAGTGAATGCTCCCTGTTCCCACAGCAGGGAACACGGTTGTGACATTTCAGAGCACAAGGGATAAAGAAAGGATTTCAGAAGCTTCCAGAGAGAGGAACAAAACAAAACAAACCAGGAATCTGAACAAAATTCCAACCCGGAAACTAAAAAATAATCTTCAAGAGACTGTCAGAAAAGGACTTGCAACATGGACTTCATTTCACATCAGCCAAACCATTAATCCTGTGTGAGGATAGTATAAAACTTGCATGTAAATTCTGAAAAAAATATTGCATCTCATCAGCCCCCTTTCAGGAAACTTCTGAGGAGACCCAGTGCCGAAGGGAGAGGAAGGGAGTCTTCGGCCGTGGTGGGGGCAGCAGCCCTGCAGAGGGCTGGGGGGCCGCCTGGTTAGAGCTGGGCACCTCCGGGGGTGCAGGGAGGGGCTGCAGCTGAAGACCCCCGGCTGAGACTTTCATTCTGGGCTCCCCGTCAGGAAACCACTCAGAAAATACTGAGGGTGGTTCATGTTACTTCTGAGGCGTTGCATCCAATCGTATGTCTTGTTTGGGGCCTCTCCTTATACAGATCTCCCTCAACTTACCATGGGAATTACATCCTGACAAACCCATCCTAAGTTGAAAATATTGAAAGTTGAAAATGCATTCACTACGCCTAACCTCCTCGCCTACCTTAAATGTGCTCAGGACACACAAATTAGCTTATAGTTGGGCCAAATCATCTCACACAAAGCCTGTCGTATAATAAAGTGTTGAATGTCTCTTGTAATTGATTGAATACTGTACTGAAAGTGAAAAACAGATGGTTGTGTGGGTCCAGAATGGTTGCGGGTCAGGTTCACCCTTGTGATTGCGGGCTGACTGGGGGCTGCACTACTGCCCCGCGTCACTGCCGGGAAAAGGTCAAAATGCCAAATTCCAAGTACGGTTTCTACTGAACGTGTTTTGCCTTTGCACTGTCATAAAGTCAAAAAAATCACAACTCGAACCATAAGTCAGGGATGCCTGTATTCTTAATTTTCCTAATTAATAATTCCTGGCTTCAGTTTTGAGACACGCCACATTAAACCTAACGCCGTGTGGTTGGCGTGTCGTGCCCGGGGCGGCTGTCAGCTCTCAGACACGCGTGTCCACGTTGCTCCCCCAGCATCTTTCCATCCTTCCTCATTCTACGTGCAGTGCTTACTTTTTAAAGACGTTTTTTGGGAAAAGGCATGACCAGTGGAGGGAAGTTCACCCATAATCCTGTATTTCATCGTGAAGTGAGTTCTGATAACGTCAGTCACCTGGACCCTGGGCGCAGGCAACCACCTTTGTGTTCACCTGGCGGGCGCAGGTCACAGGCTGGACATCCTCTAGGCCTGTCTTGGTAGCGATCAGCCCCGCCCTTGTCTCCAAAGTTACGGGATTGCATTGGAAAAGCGTGTGTGTGTGTGTGTGTGTGAGTGAGATGAGTGGTGTTGAGGTGTAATTTACGTTCCACAGCGTCCTCCGAGTTGAAGTGCGCCCCTCGATGAGGATGGATTCTCGTGAGCAATGGCGTTCCCTTCGAGGCACCGCCTCCCCATGCCCTCCTGCCGCTCCCCTGCTTTCTGGACTAGTTCTGCCTCTGGTCTGTGGTTACCGGCAGCCGTGCAGCAGTTCCTTCTCTTGATTGCAGAGCAGAGTCTGTTGTGTGGCGGGGCCAGCTTGCAGTGGTGGGCGCTGCCGTCTGGACCCCTGTCCCGCGAGCGCCTCTTCCCTGCGGCTCCTCTGGCCTGAGCGCTGCCCTCCTGCCAGCCGGGCCTCCCCTGGAGGAATCTGAAGCCTGGGCTGCCGCATATCTCGCTCTGGGTTTCCTCTGACTTTCTGACACTCCCACGTCGGATGCCTTCCCTCTAATTTAAAGAAAACAGATCTCCAGTCGGAGGCGAATATGCCATGGGGGCTGCTTGACTGCCGGCCGCCCTTTGACCTTGGTGAGCCGGGTGTCCAGAGGAAGAGTCTCCGCCTTCTCCTGCGTGACCGGCTGCATCCCCTTGTGTCTCCCATATAAAGCCCCCAGGGACAGGCCCTCCCCAGGCCTGATGGCCACAGTGGGAACTGGACAACGCAGGACACCAGCCCGGCAGGGTGGCCGGAGCTCTTCGGTGATCGTTGACCCTCACGGCCTTGAGTGCCGTGCCCCAGGCGCGGCCAGGTTTGTAGGTGCCGCGAAGCTGCTCGGCTGGCTCAGCGCATCTTACACGCATGTGGGGCGTGTGGACACCTTCAGGTCCGCAGCTCTGACAGTTGCCGCGAGTTCTCCCCGGACCCCTGACGGGTGGCGTTCCTGGCGGTGGTGAGGGGACAGCCTGGGGCCCGCGGGTCGGGGGCCGTGGGCAGGAACTCATTCTCCGCCCCCACTGGGCTCCTTGGCCTGACCTCTCTTGGGGTCTTTCCCTCTCTGGAAACTTCCCTACCGCCCTTCCCTGTGCAGTGGACCTCTTCCATTTCTCTCTGACGTTTTTCTCAGGCAAGGCTGTTTCTTGATTGGATTTTAGTGTTTTGGGTGGGGGGAGGTTCCCAGTGTTGGTGCTGGAGTGCCCGCGGGGACAGGCCTGTGCGGGGACAGGCGCAGGCGGCTCCCGTCTGTGTGCGCTCCGAGCCTCCTTCCTGTGGACTGAGCCTGGGCTAAATCTTGCCTCCGAGCCTTTTATACCAGCGGGGAGGGCGGGGCGACTTGGCAGGACCCACCTCCCCCTTTATCACCCTTTTCTTAGGCGGCCTGGGCTCCGTGCCCGCTTGGCTTGTGGAGACTGGGTGGCGGGGGGCAGCAGTGTCCGAGTCCCTGGCCACGAGCTGGCCTCTCTGTGGGCGTGGAGCGCACTGGGGAGCGCTGCTCCTGGTGCCCCCAGGCCCTCGCTGGTCACCACCTGGCTCTGCATCTGCTCGTCTGGCAGCCAGCGCTGCAGGGGTCAGACGTGGCTACTGCGTGGTCTGGGCGCCCCTGTGGTCGGTGGTGGCCAGGGGCCCAGCAGACCCACTAGGCTCCACCAGCCACTCCCACTGGGTGGCATTTGGCTGGACTTGAACCTGAAATGCCACCATGACGTGTGGGGCATTTCTCCGCCTTGTAACTTTGTGCTGCTCTCCTGGCCCTGAGCCCGGCAGGGGTGCAGCCTGCCTCCCCCACTCCCTTTCCAGGCGCTCTTCCTGCCTGGCCTCCGCCCTGCTCCAGCTTCTGGGCGTTTCCACGCTCACCCTGGCAGCCGGGCTTCAGGCGGCGCTTGACCGCCACCCTGACCCCACAGGGTGCTGTGCAGGGATGTTGGACAGGGGTGTGAGGGATGTAGGGTGAGCCCTGGAGGGCGATGGGCTGGAGCCCGGCCCCGTTCTCCCCCAGCCCCAGCAGCCCTGGCCGCGCTCAGGCTTGGAAGCAGCGAGCCCGGCAGGGGCTTTCTCACACCAAAGCACCCCTTCCTCCTCTCTGGTGTGAGGTGTGTTGGTAGCTTCCTGGGAGCGGTGGTGGATTCGGGGCTTCCTCCTCCAGCTGCCTCCTCTGCTGAGAGGGCTGGGAGAGAGGCGGGGGTCCGGCCCTTGCAAGTCGGACTCACCCACCTGCCTCCTGAGCAGCTGCCTGGGCTGCTTGTGACGAGCTGCCGAGGGCCCTGCGTGCTGCCGGGGCAGCTGAGCTTTAGCCAAGCATAGAAATAAGCTTCCTTCCCTTCCAGAGGTGCCTGTCCCCTCGGGGCAGGGGGGTGGTGTTAAGAGCAGAGGGTCTGGAGCAGGTGGCCTGTGTCAGATCTGGACTTTGTCTCGGCTGTGCCTCCGTTTCCTCCACTGCAAGACGTCAGGGGACGTCAGGGTTCAAGTGAGTGAACACTGGGAGGTCATCGGAGCACTCGGGGAGGCCACAGGAGTGGAGTTGGGGCACCGAGGCCCAGGAGTTGGGATTCCAAGCGGTCAGTTCCTGTCTGTCGTCGCCGGCGCACGTGCACGGGGCCCCCGGGCCAGCGCGGTCTCGGGAAGCAGAGCGAGGCTCTTGGCACCCGGCTCGGGATGGAGCAGGTCCTCTCGCGAGCGGGGGGGGGGGGGAGGCGGGGAGAGGGCCTCAGCCCGCTGTGGGAGGGGCTTCTCCTTCCTCCTCTGTCCCCTGGGTGGTGTGGGGTGGGGACCTCTGGCCTCAGGAGGCAGTTTCTGTCCCTGCACCAGAGGCTGTCGCTGCAGAACCCCCCCCCACCCCAGGCCCACCTTCCACTCCTGCCTCTCCCACCACTGCCGCGTGTATCCTGAGTGCTCTTCCCTTGGTCTCAAGCTGGTTTCTTCGAGTGGAACTCTAGTTTTTCTCTCTGAGATCCAGCGTGGTTACCCCATGGAGTGGTGACCCCACGGAGTGGCGACGCCATGGGGTAGCATTGGCTGCGACATTGGCAAGGCGTCCCAGCACTTCTGACTGAAGTCACAGAAGCACCTTTATCAGTCACTCCCGGGACCTTTCCATTCATGAGAATAGTGACTTTACCCCAGCAGTTTTCCCATACTCCAGGGCTGGCCAGGCTGTTTGGGGCATCTGGATGTGGCCCCAGTGTGGGTGGGTGGCAGTGGGGGATGGGCTCAGGAGCCTGCAGGGGGAGGGGCGGATGCTGTCGGTGGGCCGGTGCACTCCTGGTGCTGAGGAGAGAGACGGGGTAGGCCCGTGAGAAGGTAGCCTCTGTGTGGCCATTTCAGTCCCCTAAAACCTTTGCCTACTTTTTCATTTTTGAAAACATAGACGAAGCTATTTGTTACCGTGAAATGGATTAGTCCTACGAAAAGGAGTTGAGAAAGTGGTAGTCAACCTTGTAAGTGCCATCCAGTGTAGAAATAAGACATCCCATCACAGTTGTCTTCTTTTTCTTTCCTATATTTTTAAAGTGAATCGTTCATTGCAACATAACACATGCAGAGAAAGCACGACTCCAAGTGCACGTGTGTGCGCGGGTTTCAGGTTAGCGCACCACGCCCTGCCCATGTCACAGAACCGGAAAGGAGGCGGCACACAGAGGCCCTGCGACCCTCCTGTCCCCTCCTGACGTCTGGCACCTGGTTGCCCTTGGGTGTTCTGTGAGTGGAATCCCGTGCCAGTGACCCTGTGGGCAGTGGCTTCTCTCACTCGCCGCAGGCCTGCGGGACTCACCGCTGGTGCGCCAGCAGGAGTTCCTGCTCTCTTGTTGGTGTGTGGTGTGTTTGCCTCTGGTCAGCTTTTACGGAGGTGTAATTTACATTCCACTGCATCTAAAGCGTAAGCTTTGTTGAATTTCAACAGAAGTGCGTAGCCTATGACCACCCGCAGGGACAGTATAGAACACTGGACGTCCCCTCAACACACCCTTGGGCCTTGGCAACCACTGACCTGCCGCCTGCCTTCTGTTCCAGCTAAAATCCATCTAGAGGGATCCCCGAGTGTCTGGCGTGTGGGGTCCCCCCTTCTGAGCCTGCTGCCTTGAGGCTCTCCCAGGTTCCTGTGTGTAGCTGCACCTTCTTCCTTTTGTGGCTGAGAATTGGTCTCTTTCGCAGATAAGATGGTTGGCTCAGCCGGCACCAGCGGAGGCCATTTCTGCTGTTTCCCACGTGTTTGCAGATCATGAATTGCACTGCTGTGGACACTGACGGTGTCTTCACGTGCCCGACGCCTTCGTCCTTCCTGCAGAAAGGAGAGTTGCTGGGTCGCTGGGGAAGGGCGTGTGTGGCTCTGGAAGACGTTCGCCCTGTCCTCTCCATCCCCTCCAGCGGCTCCGGTTTCTCCACGTCCAGCTCAGCCCTTTTTAGCCTCCATGGTCTGACTTCGGCTGTCCTGGTGGGTGTGGGGTGTAGCTTCTCTGGGGAAATGTCTATTACAGTCTCTTGCCCATTTTTCAGTTGTTGCGTTTTGAGAGTGCTTTGTCTGTTGGGGACAGAAGTCCTGTATCAGTGCGTGATTTGGAGACCTCCTCTCCCAGTCTGGCTTGTCTTTTCATTTCCTTACTAGTGTCTCTTGGGGCACAAACATTGTTACTGTTGACGATTGTTACTGTCCCCATCACCTTCCGTGGACTGTGCCCTTGGCGACTTGCTCTGTTACGTGCAAGGACTGAGCGTTCGTTCCCGCCGCTTCCGAACAGAATTCCCAGTTTGGCACGTGGCCCTTTCTGCATGTCTGGGGCTGGCCTCCTGGAAGGGTCAAGGGCAGGCAGGCAGGGTGCCTGGGTGGACGTGAGCACCTGAGTCTGTGTCTGCGTCCTTTACAGGAGCTCATGCGTGTAAAAGAGGTGCAGCTGGGAGGGCGAGGAGAGACGCATTCTGACACCAGCCACGTACCTGTGAAGGAGTGGGAGGGCCGTGGCCCCCGGCGGCATGAGCTTGTTCACAGTGCCGTCAGAGGCCGGCGGGGCAAGCCTGGGGTGGCAGGGAGGGGCACTGGGGGGGCCAGGGGAGGAAGGGTGGGAAGAAAGGGCACCATTGCCCGGCAGCTGTACTCACACACAACTCACACGTGTGCTCATAAACACGCACATACACTCACAACACAGACTTACCCACATAGATGCACATACCTCACACATACGCTTGTAAGTACACGCACACACTCAGAGCACACACTCGCATAGACAGTTCACACATTCATACACATTCGTGAACATTCGCATATACACACATATATACACGACTCACACACATACAAATACATACATACACACACACCACTTTTTTTTGTTTTTAAAAATCCTAGTTCTTCCCCCAATTTTTTTTTTAAATAAATCTATTTATTTATTTTATTTTTGGCTGCATTGGGTCTTCGTTGCTGTGCACGGGCTTTCTCTAGTTGCGGCGAGCGGGGGCTACTCTTCATTGCGGTGTGCGGGCTTCTCATTGCCGGGGCTTCTCTTGTTGCGGAGCACGGGCTCTAGGTGCGTGGGCTTCAGTAGTTGTGGCACACAGGCTTAGTTGCTCCGCGGCCTGTGGGATTTCCCGGACCAGGGCTCGAACCTGTGTCCCCTGCATTGATTGGCAGGCGGATTCTTAACCACAGCACCACCAGGGACGTCCCCAGGGTACCTTTTGTCTCAGATATTTTAGTTTCCATATCTACAAGTTCAATTTAGATATTCAAAAAAAAAAAACTTTAAAAAAAAAAAATCTCCTTATAACATGTCCAGTGTTTCTCTAGTCTCTGAAACAGATGGGATACAGTCACAGTGACTTTTTAACACCGTTGTCTTCTAACTGTGTCACTGAGCCATCTTGGAGTCGTTTTTGATCCATTGATTTGATTCCTAGTAATGGACTGTTTTCCTCCTTTCCTGAGGTTGGTGACTTCTGTTTGGATGCAAGGCCTTGTGAGCTTTGCCTTGTTTGGTGCTGGATATTTTTGTGTGTCTGTGTTCCTTGGACTCAGTTGGAAACGATTGAGTCTTTTCAGTTCTTGTGTTTGTTCTGTGTTGGTGGGATTATGGCGATGTTTCATTTCAGGCCGGTTTTTCTCACCACTGACACAGAACCTCTGGAGGTCTCCACCTGGTGCCACTCTGGCTGGTGGGGAAGGAACTCTTCTTGGGCCCGTGCGAACCTTGAGGAGGGTCCTGCAGATCCTTCTGGGTGGCTTGTCCCTCCCGCAGCAGTTCCTTGTACATGTGCCCTGTCCGGAGCTCAGCCGGGGACCCCACGGGGCCCCTCAGCACGTCTGCCGAGTTCTCTATGCAGCTCTTTCCGCTTACTGTCCTGTCCCCCTGGCGCGCTGCCCCCTGACCTCTGGCTGGCTGGCCTCTCAGACTCCCCGCTGAGACGCCTCAACTGGGATCCCTCGGGGCCCTCCTGGGTCCCCTCTCCACCGTGCCGATCCATCCAGCCGGCCACTGCAGCGTCCCCTCGCCGGTTCCCGTCTTGCAGGGATCACCACGCTCTGTTGCCTGACGTCCAGTGTCTTGAAACTGTCATACATTTGTCCAGTGCCCTGTTGTTTGAAGCAGGAGGTAAAAGCCGGTCCTCACTACTCCCTCTCGACCGGGAGTAGACGTCCCAACTGGCAGTTTGAAGGGCTTTCTGGTTTAAAAGGTGAACTTGCTGACAGTCACCGCACAGGCTACAACGTGGATGAACCTTGGGGACATTATGCTCAGTGAGATGAGCCAGAAACAAAAGGACAAATCCTGTCTGATTCCACTCACGTGAGGTCCCTAGAGAGGTCGCATCCATAGAGACAGGAAGTAGACGGTGGGTGCCCAGGGCTGGGGGAGGGGAGGGGAGTGAGTATTTAATGGGGACAGAGTGTCCGTTTGGGAAGATGGAGAAGTTCTGGAGGTGGATGGGGGTGATAGTTGCACAGCAGTGAATATACTTTCTGCCCCTGAACCGTGCCCCTAAAAATGGTTGCGATAGTAAGTTTTATGTCGTGTGTTTTGCTACAATAAAAAGAGTATTTAGAAATGTTTATTTTTTCAAGCAGCTGCCTTTGTGAAGCCCTCAGTCCCGCCGTCTTTTGGCTGTTGTCTCTTGGTTCCCTCACAGGAGCAGTGTTGAAATTAGCTGGAAACCCCTGCCGCTCCCCTTCCTCTTGCGTCTTCTGAGTTACGTCGTGTCTGGTGCGCCCGTCATGCAGTGTTGGCTCTCCAGGTAGGATGTGCTTGGTGCTCACACCGCCCTCAGCACGTGTCCTTAGAGCGTCGCGCGTGTCGGGTCCGCCTGGAGAGCTTCTTCACCCGCATCCCGGCTTTTCTGCAGAGTTTCCGGTCAGCCGGGCTGGTGAGCCTGAGAACTGGCATTTCCGACAGGCTCCCAGGTGCTGCTGGTGCTGCTGGACCAGGAGCAGGTTGAGAAGCAGCCGTGTAGCTGTGTGGAGGCGTCGTGGGCGCGGGAGCTGCACACTCCTCGCCGAGTGTCTGCCGCCTGCACGGCACTGGGGATGCTGGGGCAGGACGGTTCTTTGTGTGGGGCCTCCGCCCACAAGACCCCAGGAGCACCCCTCACTGGGAGGACTTCAGACATTCTTACACATGCTTTTTCAGAACACAGAGGAGGAAATACTACCTAACTAATTCAGTGAGGCTGAAACGAGACAAGAACCTAACAAGGAGAAGGACAGTTGCCGAGCAGTGTCCTCCGCGAGCACAGGTGTCGAACTCCCTAAGAAAGTATCAGCAAAACGAACCCGGCAATATATAAAAAGAATAACAGCTCATAACCCAGAGGGGGTCTTCTCCCAGCAATCTAAGCTTAGCTGACCTTTGAAAATCAGTCAGTATAATTCACCACATTCACAGAATAAAGGAGAAAAAAAATCTCAATTAGATGTAGAAACCGTGCATGGCAAAATATTCACGTAAACAATCAGCAAACCAGGAATAGAAGGGAATGTTCTCAAGTGGTAAAGGGCACCCGGAAAAAATCTAGAGCTCATATCAAATGTTCAGTTGAAAGACTAGATGAACATCCTGCCCTGCGATCAGGAGCCAGGCAAGGATGCTGTCTCACTACTTCTGTTCAGCACCGCGCTGCTGGTCTCAGCTGCGCCACGAGGCAGAGAAAAGAGAGAGAGAGAGAGAGAGAGAAGAAGAAAAAGAAATAAAAGGTATAGATATTGGAAAGGAAGAGGTAGTCTTTTGGGAAATAACAGGGTCATATGTACTTATAAAATTACAGGAAACTGCGAAAAGCCTGCTAGAGCTAAAGAAAAAAGGTAAATTTAGCAACATCTCAGGATACGGGATACAAGCTGCTTGGGCTCACAGCTCCTGTAACTGTACTCCAACCTGTGGCCCTCAGCTCAGTGGTTGGCCAAAGGCTTCATGGCCCTCTGTCTACATTTCTAGAGCCCCTCCTCTGGGAAGCCCCGTCCCTCTGCTTCCCTGCCCTGCGCACGTCAGCAGCCCCAGCTTCTGTTCTTGCATCCGCAGCGGCTGAGACTTTGGGGTTTGCGCAGGCTTTGCCCTCCTGCACCACGGTTTCCAGCGGGCACCATCCTGCGCATTGTCCAGCGTCTGAAACCAGTTGCTTGTATGTTGTACCCAGTTTGAGGTTGTTGATGGTGGAAGTCAAGTCTAGCATCGGTTATTCCATCGGGGAAATGGAAAGCTTTTCATTTCTTTTTCATTAAAAAAATCCCCCTTCCCATCTTCTGTTTCCCATGGCACTGCCTTGCTGTTTCTTCTAGTCTAGACTTCATTTCAGGAACTTTCATTTGTGGTTCTTACTCTGAGTTCTTTTGTCTCTCTTTTCAAATCTTTCTTTAAATCACTTTATTTCTGAGGTTTTCAAATTCTAATTTATTGAGGTACAGTTTTCATCTGTTTTGTGTGTGTCTTTTTGGAGTGTTTTAGTTATTACTCTTCCTTATTCTTCTCTCTTTTCATTGGACTCAACCTTATAGCTTTTCCCACTTGCTCTGAAGTGCACCAAATCTTCCTGCACCTTCAACCAGGGTTCTGGGCCTGATGGCTTTGCTGCCCTTCACAGCACGGGAGCCTCTTCTTCTGTGGTTTCACAAAGCCACTCAGAACCTGCAGGTGTATCACCATCAGTGGGGGAGGTCGGATCAGAGGTGGAGGCGTCAGGATGAACTCGCGTCTGGCTTAATGCGGTTGCAGTGTACACCTGAGTGGGGGTGTAAACATACAGACTGGCACGTACACCCGTCTCCTTGCTCTGTCAGCTGAGAGGGTCTAGGAAAGTGACATCCCAGCAGCAGTGGGACGACCAGGTCAGTTCTCGGTCTTTATTTTTATTTATTCATTTTATTTTTTATTTTTATTTTTTTTAATTCATTTATTTTTGGCTGTGTTGGGTCTTCATTGCTGTGCATGGGCTTTCTGTAGTTGCGGCGAGCGGGGGCTACTCTTCGTTGCGGTGCATGGGCTTCTCATTGCAGTGGCTTCTCTTTGTTGCAGAGCATGGGCTCTAGGCGCACGGGCTTCAGTAGTTGTGGCGAGTGGGCTCAGTAGTTGTGGCTTGCGGGCTCTAGCGTGCAGGCTCAGTAGTTGTGGCGCACGGGCTTAGTTGCTCCGCGGCACGTAGGATCTTCCTGGACCAGGGCTCGAACCCATGGTCCCCTGCATTGGCAGATGGATTCTTAACCACTGCACCACCGGGGAAGTCCCAGGTCTCGGTCTTTAATTTTCTCCAATAGAGGGGCCCAGGGCTCCTTGAAGAAGTGGCGGGTGTGGGCCCGGGGCTCCTTGAAGAAGTGGCGGGTGTGGGCCCGGGGCAGGGGATTTAACACGATGAGCCTAGAGGCACCTTGTGCTCAGTTACTCCAACTGCCCGGAGGCTGTGTCCTCCCAACCCAGGGCCTCCCAGCCTCACTCGCTCACTGGGTGAGCACGGTGCCCGGGTTCCTGCCCTGGTCCTCAGTGCAGCCGGGGCTCTGTCAGCGTCCCCAGCTTTGCCCGGGCGGTCAGCCTGCCCCACTGCACGTCAGGTAGTCCTCTTGGTGGCTTTGGAGTTGCCACCGCACAGAGCTGGCCTGAGCCTGGACGGATGGTTGGCCGGGCCCTCTATGGGACACGGCCTCGGGGACAGAGGGCCGGGCTGAGGCTGGGGTGCTGTGCTGCCGCTGGACGGGGCCTCTGGACGAGCGTGGCCGTGCTGCCGCCATCGGCAGCAAGCTGTCCCCATGGTCAGCCGGAGATGAGGGCTGCGCAGAGCGTCGTCCTCTTTCACGCGTTTGCTTCTTCAGTCCCTGGTGGTCTCCTGTGTGTGGCCCGGCTGTAAAGAAGGCCTCGGCCACGCAGCTTCCTGTGCCCCCTCGGGAGGCCTCTGGCGTGTCCGCTGGGGTCTACCGCCCACTGCCTTCTGCCAGCTCGGCTCCTGCTCCGGGCGCCCCGGCCTTGTCTTCCCAAGGCTGCGGATGCAGACGCCACGCGCCCGCGTCTGCGCTCTGCAGGTGCACGGCCAGCGTCTCCCTGCAGCCCGGCCGGGGCGCCCGCCCAGCCCGCCTGCTCAGAGAGCTTTCCCGGCCACATCGCAAGGGCGCTCGTGCCACGGCGGGGCCTCACTGTGGGCTATGCCTGTCCCCTCGGCAGTGGCCTCGCCCCACGCTGCGCCCGCACGGCGCCACTTTGAAAAGGCGACTGAGACACTCCCTCGTGTAACCAGACTTGGCCGGCCTCCGCCTGTAAAAGGAGCAGCTGTTTGTCCCTGCCCGGCCAGAGCCCGTCTTCCTCCCCCGCTGTCCTCATTGGCTGGCGTGGCTGGCTCCGAGTCAGGGCTGCTCAGGGCTGCTCAGGGCGGCTCGGAGGGCAGGGCGGCGGGGAACAGCGCCGGTGCCGGGGCTCCCACTTCCCCAGCCTGCTTCCGCACGGCCCACCATGCTGGGAGACCACAGCGGCGTCCCCACAGACCGGGCTCTGCTCAGCCAGCCCCCGAGGACCGGGCTCAGCTGCAAGATGGTGCTTCAAGCAGTCGGCAAAGTGCTCAGGTGAACGCGGCAGGGGCGGCGGGGCTGTGTGACTGTCCCTAGTCCCTGCCCCAGGGCTCAGTCTGGGGAGGAGTGGCCGTAGTTGTCCTCTGGGTCAAGTTGCCGTGGTGTGCAGACCCCTCCGGTGGGACTGGGGGGCTGATGGGCCCGGGGCAGACACGGCCCCACCTGTGGATGCCTGGGAAGCAGCTGGACACGGTCAGAACTTTGCTTGGAGTGAGGTTCTCCCTAGAGCCCTGCGCTTCCTGCTGTTTGAAGGGGGGGTGGGGGTGTGCCCTGAAAGGGGAGTGTTTGGCCCAGAGGGTCTGGGCAAGAACAGGGGGCGCCCATGACTGGTGTCCGTCTTTCTGATGAACCGCGTCTCAGACCGCAGCAGGCCTGCCTCCTGCCCTCCCGCGCCTGCTGGACAGAGCCTTTGCCGCCCCCGGTGTCTGGCCTCTGGTCCCCGGGCAGGATGACCAGTCTGTCCACCAGTGGCCTTATCTAGAGAACTTCCCTGGGCCTTGTCTGCTGTAGGGGCGTTACCAGAAAAGCAGGTTCTGACCTCTTTTCTCACCTCTTTTTCTGACCTGCTGCAGCAGAGCCTCCGGTGTCCCGCACGAGGGGTTTGGAGAGACTCCAGCGCCTCTTCTGTCTCAGGGTGGAAGCGTCTGTTTCAGGCATTCGGGAGAGCATGGGGGCCGGGGAGCAGGCCTTCACAGTGGTCAGGTCTGTTCTGTGCTGCGGGCCTGGGGGGCCCGGCTCAGCCCAGCGGGGAGGGGAGGGGAGGGGGCCCAGGATAGGCTCCTGGCTGCCCCTCCTCACCCAGGATGTGTCACAGTTCAGACTGAAATCACGTTTCCTGCAATGTAATAATCTTGTATTTGCCTGTAATTTGGGTGGGTCGGAACTTTTAAGTGAAAGTATCTTTTGCTTTTCTAATCCTGTCTTTAATTGCAACCAAGCTAAGCAGGCCGCTTGGTCAGGGTCTGGGGTGAGGGCCAAGTGTGGCTGGTGGTGGGACCAGCAGTGAGCTCTATGACCTGTGTCTCCGGCTTCCTATGGTCTGCACCCTCCTCTCCCACAGGGGCCGCCCCCTGCCACCCAGGGAGGACTAACGGGGAGTCTGCCCTGCGATGTAAAGGTGTGGGGCAAGGTGGCAGTGCCCCCTCCAGGTCGTTGGTTCAGATCAGGAACGGTGACGTCCCCACAGCGAGTGGGGGCCGGTGCGTGCCTGTGTGCACATGGCGTGGTGGGAGGGGCCCGGACGCCGAGACGGGCTCCACCGAGGACAGGAAGGCAGGGCCAGCCCTCTGAGCTGTCTGCGAGAAGGAGGCCAAGGCCGCCCCCCTGGGGGATCCGAGAAGACTTTCCAGTGAAGGTGGCGGTCCAGCCAGGTGTTAGAAGAGGAGCAGCTTATTAGCGCATGGGTAGAGGAGGATGCGGGCTCTGAGCAGAGTGGCCGCCTCGTGGCTGCAGTTCTGGATGCAGCAGTGCCCCGAGCACCTGATGTGCGTGGACGGTGGGTCTCGGGTGTCTGCAGCCCTCGCTCTGTCTGCCCCGGTGGCTTCCCTCTCAATGGGTCTCTTATTTTGTAGGGGACACACGGCTTGTGAAAGTGTGCTTTGTTTGGGTGCTGACTGCCAGGCTGTTAAACCGAGAAATGACCTGCGCGTCTCTCTCCACAGCCTCGTGCAGCCCGTGGGGATTTGACAGGGGTTCCGTGGGGGTCTTCCCAGCCCTCGGCCTCCGAGTTTGTGCTCTGGGAAGGGGCCGGTCACCAGGGCCAGTGAGGACCGGTGAGAACATGGTCCAGGTCGGGGGGCTGGTCTCTAAGTGTCAGAGTGCAGTTTTCCCAGTCCCACTGCATAGAACTTGGGGTCTTGGGAAGGTGGGCATCCCTGTCTGTGGGCTCCTCCTTTCTAAGACCACCTACGGCACCGCCCAGTGTTCCATGGGGCCTTCCTGTGGGACCTGCCCAGCATCTGTGTTTTACGCTGAGTCCACGTTCACGCGTCTGCAGGAGCCTCATAACCCCGCTCCCCACCCCAGACCTTCGACCCCCTCTGTCCCGCAAGGCTGACTCCAGGCCGCCCCACCTCCAGGCTTGCCCACCCTCCTTCAGGCCTCCAGGCTCCCTTGACTTCCTGCTGGTGCCCCCTGCCGAATCTGCCCTGCATTCCCCTCCTGGTGAGAACCTTGGCCGCTCTGGCATCTGTGCCAGCATCTGGGGAGCACTGTGGGCCAGGCGCTGGCTGGGGGCGCTGGGGGGAGGACAGCAGGGTGGGCGGGGCTGAGGAGAGAGGGAAGCCGCCCCCACCTGCCCGTCTCGTCCCCCGATCCAGTGCCACCTCACTGGGTGCAGCCAAGCTGGCTCTGTGCCTGGAGACCGCCAGCCCCTTGCCCAGCACCAATGATGCCTGGAGGATTCATTTGTCTGTAAAACCTGGAAGCTGCTTGCTGCTCCCTGGAGGGCAGGACTGTGCCAGCCAAGGCGTCCTTGTGGTGGCCCCCAGGGGTGGCTGTGCCTGGGGTCTGGGGTCTGGGCCAGCCGAGTTGCCTTTGGATGGAGACAGTGAACTGAGCTCGTGGCGGGGGCCTTCGGCGTTCGGTGGGTTCCCTCAGCCGCCGCCCACCCCAGCACTCGGGGCTGTGTGCAGGCGGGGCCCGCGGCACATCCACGTTCCTCGGGCTGGACCCCTCCCACACGCTCCAGCCGTCTCACCCGGCGGGCTGGGCTGCACGGCCGTCTGTGTCTGTGCCCGAGTCACACCGAGCAGCCACCGCGGGGCCATCCCAGGGGACTGAGTGACCTTGGGCGGGGTCTTGTAGACAGGAATGTGCCAGGCCAGGCACATTGGCAGAGGGACCCAGCTGGGTCCATGCCTCGGGTGTGGGGACCCTGCCCCCCTGCAGTAAAGGCCTCAGGAGCAGGGGAGGCTGAGGGGTGAGGCTGGGTGGGCGTCCACTGGGGAGACCGTCAGAAGGTGTTTCCTGCGGAGCCGCAGCCCCTCCCAGGTGTTTGGCGTCGGCTGGGTGGGACTCGGCCTCGGATCCCACAGTAAGACGGGGTGTTCTCCGCGTGTGCCCACAGCCGCGTTCTTTCTCCCAGGAGGGCGCGGCGGACCCTGGGTGGGCTGAGGCCTGGCGTCCACTCTCCTGCCCGCGGCCCAGGGGTTCCACAGTTGTCCCTCCGCACCAGGGCCATGCCCAGCCTTCCCTTCCGCGGATTTGTGGGAGCCCCAGCTGGAAAGGGGGTGCCTGGGCCTAGGCTGGACAGGGCCCGTTTAGGAGCCTGGTGCCTCTGGGCGGAGAGTCCCGTCCTCTCTGCCGACGCGGCCTCAGGGACCGAGGATGGGTGCCGCCGCTATGTCACGCAGCAGCCTGTCCCACTTCCAAGGTCACCATGTGTCGTCTGAAACCCTGTGCTCTAAGGGGCCGAGCGTCTTGGCTAGGAGCCTTCACCTCTCTAAAAAGGACAGGACTTGGGGTGGTGGCACTCAGGTGTGGCAGGCCCTTCCACGTCCCCAGACTCGCCCCAGGCCGGCTTGTCCTTCAGTCCTGCCACCACCTGGTCAGTGGCCGTCGTCTCCTGGTGGAGGGTGTGAAGGGAGACTCGAGGACGGTGCAGAGAGGTCCGGGCCGGCCGACCTGGCAGGAGACCCGTTCCCAGCCGTGCTGGGTCTGGGGACCCCAGGCCGGTGCTGGGTGATGAGGCAGGGCCTGGGGGCCCCGGGGTGCTCCTGCCTGTTGGTTGTAGGAGGGCAGGTGCGGACGGAGAAGTGAGGGGGGGCGAGGAGGTGGAGGCCTCTGACCACACAGATCACGGCCCAGAGCCCCCGACGCCTGTCTCACGGAGCAGAAACCCGGGTCCTCCTGGGGCTGCCTCCCCCGCCGCTCTGAGAACCAAACACGGAGGGTGCCCTCAGCCGGAGGGGCTCTCGGTCTCCCTGGAAGTGACGTGTGGGCACGAGGACACCACACCCTCAGCACAGCGGCACCCCCGCGCAGCCCTGTGCCCGAGGCCCCGTGACACCCCTCCGTGACGGCCGCTTCCTGCTGCCGCTCTGCCCGTGGTCGCTCGTGTAAAGGCCGCCCGGCCACTGTTGCTGCCGTGTGTGCCCTGAGCACGGGGCGAGGAGGCGGGTCGGGCAGTGGCTTCACAGCCCAGGCCCCCGCTCATCCCACCCTCGCGTGTGGTGGCGGCAGCCTCCACACCCAGACACTGAGGCTCCGAGTGGGGGCTGGCCTGGGCCAGGTGTGCACTGCGGCGGGGGACGGGCAGGTACACGCTTGCAGCACAGGCGAGGGGGTCGGTTAAGCCTGGCCGGGCTCATAGCTGGGAATGTGCCCAGCAGATGGACACTCAGGGGTGACCGGAGCAGAAGTTGGCTTGGGGTTGGAGGTGCGTCCCGTGTGCCTGGGGCTGTGGACATGGGGACCTTCCAGGCGAGCGCCGGCTTTCTGACGGCTGGCGCCTGACTCAGCAGCACAGGCCCAGGGTCAGGAAAGCACCCCACCCACCCCTCTCCGGGGAGCCCAGGGCGCCCTCCGCCCCTCTGGGGCCCTGTCCCCCTCTGTGTACACTGGGGGAGGCTGCAGGGCCCCCAGAGGCCCGTGCCCACACTTGTCCCCAGTGAACAGCCCCACCTGCCCCCCCGTGGGGACCCTCGGAGTGCCCCCTGCTTGTGGTTGTGTTTGTGCAGTGTTCACACCCGCACTCCAGCTCCAGCCCACCCGGGCCCGTCCCCAGGACACTGTGGCCCTTGCCCAGCACTAGCCACTGCCGGCGCTGCACCCGGAGGCCAAGCACACATTGCCTTTTAAGGCAAAGATCTGCTGTGAGAAGCTGAAGGGAAAACATTTCCCTGGCATTCAGGGAGCATTTTTCCTTCCTGTTTCTCTTAAATAAACCACTAGCAACTTTTCAAAACAGAAGGGAAAAAAACGGCAAGGTCAGGAGCTGCAGACCTTTCATCCCGTGTGACACCCCCCGTGCCGCCAAATGTGGGCCTCAGCGGGGCTGGCGGGGGCGGGAGGGACACAGAGCCCTTGGGACGGAGGACGGCAGTGTCTAGTTCGCGCCCCGTGCGGGGCCCGCGGTGTGTTTTCACCCAGGCCCCGGAGGCAGCGACGGGAGCGCCTCTCTTTCTGCGGGCGCTGGAGACCACGGGGGTATGAGCTGGTAGGACCCAGCCGCGAGCCGCAGCCCCCGGGCCCAGGTCCTCGGCCCGCCCACCCTCCCCTGCAAGGTGCCGTCCCTCCGGCCTGTGGCTGCCCCTTGGGGTGGGAGGCCGCACTGGGCTGTGTGCCTGCCCTCGGTCTCCCTCGATCATCCTCTGTCCCAGGGGATCCCTCCTTGAGAGTCTACAGCCGAAAGTGGCCTCTTCTGGTCAATGAGACTCAGGACGGTTTGACTGATTTGCAGTTTGTTTTCTGGAAGTCGTGATGTCTGCCACTAAAGAGTTCAGTCATTCAAGTAAAAGAAGCAAGAGACTAATCCGTGCTCATAGGGGTTTTTTCCTTCAGTTTTTCAACCCACGCCAGCCCAAGAACCCAGTCTTAACCTTGAAACGTCATGGGCCTACAGGTGCAGGAGAGGGCAGCTTGCTCCGCACTGGCCGACGTGGGGCGGCGGCGCCCGGAAGGCAGCCCCTCGGCACGCCACTCACTTCACCCAGCTCGGGCTCCGGCCTGTGGCAGATGCGGTGACTCGGGCTAACGTCCCGGCTGCAGGCTCTGGGCCACTCTGTTGGGCAGTTTTCCTCCTTAGGGGATGTGCCATCTCCTTGGCCTGCCTGGGCCGCACACACCATGGCCCCGGCTCCGGCCGTGGGGGCAGCTGGAGGGAGGCTGGTTCTGGGGCCGCCGCCTTCTCTGCCGAGGTGGGGCCGGGGCTCCCTCAGCCCCAAAGAGCTTTGGTTCACGGGTTAGGTACTGACGCTCCCTGTAGGAGAACAAAGACGTTGCAAAAATACGTATTCGTGCATGTAAAAATAGCCATAACAGGCCCATTCTGTGTTATATAACAGCATATTTTTAATGGAAAAGAACTATTTTCCTGACCAAGAAAAATTTTAGTGAAAAGTGGCCATTTCGTGACATCTCTAACATCTGCTCACGCCTACTCCCGTCTCTGCCTGGAACCTGCACCGTGCACTTGGGAGAGAGCGCGGGCCAGCGGGCAGGTGTCAGGCGGGTGAGCCGTGACCTCGTGATGACGGGAGGCCTCAGTGGGGTGGCCTGGGGTGTCGGCATGCAGTGGGTGCTCAGTAAGGGCGGGCTGCTGGGTCACCTGCGCAGCAGGGCGCACGGCGGGACTCTGCGCGGAGGCTCAGGGCCCGGCCGAGTGCTGCGCAGCCCTGTGGCCCTGCGGCGGGACCCAGGCCCAGGTGGGGGCCAGGAGGGCTGCAGGGCCGCGGTGTCCCATGTGGCGGCTGAGCCGGCTGGTGTGGCCGCCCCCCCACCCTTTGGTGGTCCCGGAGCTCCCTGCCCGCCCTGGGTTCCAGGTTTGGGCCCCTGACGGCGGCAGGGGAGGGCACGGGCGCAGGACAGCTTCCTCCCACGCCTGGGCCCACGGGAGCTGAAGCCCCCGAGGCGTCCCCCCGGCACTGCTCGTCTCCTGGGCCGGCCCGCGGCCTCCACGCCTGCACCTGCCGTGACCCCGCGCTCCCTTCTCTCCGCAGGAAGTCCAAAGCCAAGCCCAATGGGAAGAAGCCCGTCGCCGAGGAGAAGAAGGTGTACCTGGAGCCGGAGTACACCAAGTCGAGGATCACCGACTTCGGGTTCAAGGAGCTGGTGGTGCTGCCCCGGGAGATCGACCTCAATGAGTGGCTGGCCAGCAACAGTGCGTGGGGGCGGGCCGGCAGGGCCGGGAGGGCAGCCCCCCTCCTTTCCCCCAGGACCCCCCAGAGCTGGTGCTCAGCGCCCCCCCCCACCTGCGTCGGCTGGAAGCCGAGGCCCGGGGTGGCCAGCCCTCCCGGGCACTCAGGGTCCCCTCAGATGCGGGGACTCAGTGCGGGTCCTGGTCGCACCGGGGGACAGGACACCAGGGCCAGGGGGCACCGTGGGACGGGAGCGTGGCTGCAAGGCCGGCGGTGCTGTGGTGGCGGGAAGGCCATGGCCTGTGGGAGGGGTGGCGGACTCACCCCCGCCTGCCAGACAGGCTCCGGGTTCATGGGATGCCCCACGCAGGGCACGGCGCCAGCTCTCCTCCCGAGAGCGGTAGGCTTTGTGGCCGTGAGCTGGTGCTGCCGCCTGCCTTAGCGGTGTCCCTGATCAGCTGGTGACCGTAGAGCAGGGTGTGATCAAGGGGCCGGGGTGGGAGGGTTGCTGCCCCGCCCCTCGTGGAGGGGACTCCGTCTCAGGCCTCGGGCGCCCTGCCCAGCTCAGCACCGTCTGGTCCGTGCCGCCCGCTCCCGAGGACGGTGCTGCGCTGGGGCCACGGTCTTTGGTCTGAGAGAAGCACCAGCCCCCCCAGGAGGGTCCCGAGGAGAGAGGCTCTGGTCCGCCTGGGCCTGCAGGACGCTGGAGACGCAGAGTGGCTCCACGGTGTGGTCCTCACGCCCGGCCTTTCTCTTCCCTTCCAGCCACGACGTTCTTCCACCACGTCAACCTCCAGTACAGCACCATCTCAGAGTTCTGCACGGGGGAGGCGTGCCAGACGATGGCCGTGTGCAACACGTGAGTCGCTGCCTGGTGCGGCCCTGCCCCGGGGGCTCGGGCAGGCTGTGGCCGTGGCCCCGGCCGCTGCACTCCTGTCTTCTCAGACCCCACGCTCGCGGCCTCCGCTCGAGGTCTCCCAGTGGCTCAGGGCCTCCCTCAGCAGGGTCCTCGCCAGGCTGCACCTCCTGTGCTC
The DNA here is from genome assembly GCF_965194805.1 of Balaenoptera borealis. Lineage (NCBI taxonomy): Eukaryota > Metazoa > Chordata > Mammalia > Artiodactyla > Balaenopteridae > Balaenoptera > Balaenoptera borealis. Next base: position 1,059,099 of record NC_138868.1, on the reverse strand, counting down.
ACGGGCCCAGGGCCTGGCAGGGCGACGGGAAGCAGAGCCCTGCAGAGGTTGGGACCCCGGCGGCGTGGGTCCCTCCGGGGCACAGGTGCTGGGAGCCGGCCAGGGGCTGACAGGACGCGTTCCTGGGGGCAAGGACGTTTCCCCAGGACGTGCCCGCTGGGCTTCCTGAGACAGCACGGTGTGTGTTTCTCTGCTGTGGCTCCCGGCCCCACTGGCTGATGGCTGTAACTCAGAGCTCCTGCTCTGCGTGGAGGCCCTACTGCACCCCACCCGCTGCCGGTCCGTGGGGCTGGGACGCCTTGGCGCCTTCCCGTGAGGTGACGTCCTGCAGGCCTGGTGCAGGCTGCTCTCTTCTGGAAGCACGTGCCGTTCGTTTCCTCAGTAAGCAGGCATCCCTGAGGGGCTCCAGGGTAACCCACTGCCTCTGTGGCAGCTCTTGGAGGCCACGTGGATAGGAGAGCCACCACGTGGCCCTGGGCTTGCCACCGGCCCAAGTAGCAGAAGCCACAGAAGAGGCCACAGGCAGGAGGCCAGGTCTGCAGGGGCTCAGCCCGGGCAGGGTGTGGCACGGGGGCACAGAAGCTCCTTTCTGACATCTCCTCTGCAGGCCGGGGGCTGATAGGAGCACATGTGAGCAGCGGGCCTCCACTAGTGGACACGTCAGTGCTGCCGTCCTGAGTTCACCCTGCCTGTAGGCTGTGGGCAGACCCAGCTCAGGCCAAGACACGTGGGCCCTCCTCTTGCTGAGAGGCCACCCAAAGCCTCAGCACAGGCAGAGGGTAGAGTTCCCCCGCCCTTCAGAGGGCACAAGTGCAGAAGACAGCTGCTCTTCACTCCTTACTCACCCAGCGAGAGCCACTGATGGTATGCTCAGGTGTCACGTGTGTCCCCAGATAGCCACAGCCAGGCGTGGCCCAGGGAGGATGGGGCAGTGTTGGGTGGGCAGTGCTGGGAGCAGGCTTGAGGTGAGCTTGGGGCAGGAGAACATGAGCATGGGACATCAGCGCTGTAGAGCAGACATGGCCACAGCAGCTGCAAGTGGGCAAGGGCAGCACTGCAGAGCCATGTGTGTGGCATGCTTGGAGGACGTTTGCCAGCTGTGTGCCTGACCAGGCGGCGTCACACGTGGCCTATGGGCTGGCGAGTGGGAAAGCCGGGGCCCCTCCATGGCGCCACATGCCCTTCCAGTATCGATGTGTTTGAGAAGAGGCTCCTTGAAAGAGCATAGGATTTGGTGTCAGGCAGATGTGTGTCTAGATGCTGGCTTTGCCATGTAAAACTTGGAGATCTGGGGATTTTGAGAATTCTACTGTTCATTCTTCTCACCTGTAACCTACTTTGTAGAGTTTTTGTAAATTTATATGAATTGATATGCATATAAATGCCTTCGTAGGAATCATTTGAGATCAAGGAATGGAAACACATGAATTAGTTTAATAGAAAAAGGGAGTCTGTCAGGGTCCACAGAGCCACTGCTCTCCCGGGACCATCCAGTCCTCCCGGGGCCGGGAGTGGGGCCGAGGCCCAGGCTGGAGGCCCTTCTCCGCCCTGCTGGTGCCTGAAGGACAGAAACCTAAGGGTAATGTTGGCATCCCAAAAGAAGAGGAGAAAGGGCCATGCCGAAAACATATTTGAAGAAATATGGCCGAAAACATATTTGAAGAAACATGGCTGAAAACTTACCAAATTTGGTCAAGACACAAACCTACAGATTCAGGAAGCTTAATGAACTCCGAGCAGGCTAAACCCGATGAATCCACCACAAACACATAACCAAACAGCTGGAGAGAACACACACCTTAAGAGCATCAGAGCCAGCAGCACTGCACCCGTGGGGACGTGGTGCCGGTGGCTGTGGCTCTCCTTCCCCCCCGGGGGCCAGGAGGAGGCTCCATAACATTGTTCAGGTGCTGAAAGGAAAGAGCGGTCCCCCCGGGAGTTCCGCGTCATGCTCCTCAAGAGTGAGGGCAAAATAGAGACATTTCTCAGAGGAAGGGAGACTACAAGGGTTCACTCGCAGCCAGCAGAGCTGCGCAGGGAGCTCTTCACACAGGAAGGAAGTGGTGCTAGAAGGGACCGCAGGACAGCAGGATTCGGGGAGAGCAAGAGACGGGAGATGTGATAGGCCGCTCCACTCTTCTTCAGCTCTTTAAAGCGTGTCTGGTGGGTGAGCAAAACCCATCACCCTGTCTGATGGGTCTTCAGCGTGTGTGGATGGAACACTGAGACAGTAGTAGTGTCCTGGGGCAGGCAGAGAGCCCTGTGTGCTGGTCGGCTCTGTGATTCCGCTTGTGGAGGTGATACTTGGCTCCAGGTACAGCACGGAAAGGTCATATGCATTTTATAATCCTTTGAGCAATCTCTTAAAAAAGTTACATAAGTGACATAGTCAAAATCATAATAGATAAACTAAAAGGAAATACTAAAAATAACACAAAAGAAGGCAGGAAATATAAGGAGTGAAAAACAAAGGGAACAAATAGTAAATGATGGTAAACTTAAATTCAGACAGATCAGTAATTACAGTGAATGTCAATGGTGTGAACATGCCAGTGACAAGACAGATCATAAGAATGGATTTCAGTGTATACAAGAAATTCACTTTTTTTTTTTGCCATGCCACGTGGCATGTGGGATCTTAGTTCCCCGACCAGGGGTTCAAACCTGCGCCCTCTGCAGTGGAAGCGTGGAGTCTTAACCACTGGACTGCCAGGGAAGTCCCAAGAAATTCACTTTAAATGCAATGACATTGGTAGGTTAAAAGTGAAAGAATGGGAAAAGATATACCAACAAAGATATACCAAATCAGAAGAAAACTAAAGTGGCTATGTTAATACCAAAGTAAACTTCAGAGCAAAAAATAACTAGGGATAAAGAAGAAGATTGCGTTATTTACAAAAGAGTCAATTCATCAAGAAGTACTGACCTTGAATGTGTATGTACCAAACAACAGAGCTTTTACACAAAGCAAATGGACAGAACCAAAGGGAGAAACAGACAAAATCACATTATGGTTGGAGATTTCAACATTCCTCTCTTGGTAATAGACGGACCTAGTAGGCAGAAAGTCAGCAAGAATCTGGAACTAAATAACACCATCAGCCAACTGGACTGAATTGATATTTACACAACACTCCACCCTCGGCAGTAAAATGCACATCCCTTTCAAGTGCACTGGGATTATTCTTCAAAATAGTGTAGATCATATCCTGGCTCACAAAACAGACCTTAGCGAACTTTGAAGAATCAGAGTCATACAGAGCAAGTTTTCTGACCATAATTACATTAGAAATCAATAACAGGAAAATGTCCAAACATTTAGAAATTAACATACTTTTAATTTTTTTTTTATTTATTATTTTTGGCTGTGTTGTGTCTTCGTTTCTGTGCGAGGGCTTTCTCTAGTTGCGGCGAGTGGGGGCCACTCTTCATCGCGGTGCGCAGGCCTCTCACTGTCACGGCCTCTCTTGTTGCGGAGCACAGTCTCCAGATGTGCAGGCTCAGTAGTTGTGGCTCATGGGTCTAGTTGCATGTGGGATCTTCCCAGACCAGGGCTCGAACCCGTGTCCCCTGCATTGGCAGGCAGATTCTCAACCACTGCACCACCAGGGAAGCCCCCAGAAATTAACATACTTTTAAATAATCCATGGGTCAGAGAGGAAGTCTCAAGGAAATTAGAAAATGTTTTAAACTGAACACAAACGAGAATGCAACATATCTGAACTTGTGGGGTGCAGCTAAAGCAAGGCTTAGAGGAATGTTTATAGGATTAAACCACTTGTTTTAGAAGAAGAAAGATCTCAATACAATCTAAGCTTCCATATTAAGAACCTAGAAAAAAGAAGAGCAAAAAAAAAAAACCCCTAAATTGAGCAGAAGGAAAGAAATGGTAAAATAAGAACAGAAATCACCGACATTGATTTCTGAAAACAGTTGGGAAAAATTAATGAAACCAGAAGCTGACTCCTTGAAAGGGTTGGTAAAATTGAGAAACCTTTAGTAAAACTAACAAAGATAAAGAGAGAAAAGGTACAGATTATCAATATAAGGAATGAAAGGGGAAATAATGATAAACCCAGGAGATAATAAAAGGATAATAAAGAAACATCACAAATATCTCTGCATACATTAAATTTGACAGTTTAGATTAAATGGACCAATTCCTTGGAAAGCACAAGATATCACAATTTACCCAAGATGGGTAATGAAGTAAGGCAAGAAAAAGAAATAACAGTCTTTCAAATTGGAGAAGAAGAAAATAAAACTGTATTTGCATACAACATGATTGTCTATGTAGGAAAAAAAAACAAAACCCAAGGATTCTAGCAAAAAGTCGAATGAATAAATTTAGCAAGGTCAGCACACAAAGATCAATCATAGTTTGTATACTGGCAGTGTACAATTGAAACACGAAATTGATAAAATTATATCACTTACAGTAGCTCCAAACACAATGAAATACTTAGGTACAGATCTAAGGAAACATGCACAGGATCTTTATGCTGGAAACTACAAAACGCTGATGAATGGAATCAAAGACTGTCGTGAATGGAGAGACGTACTGTGTTCATGGATGGGAAGACTCAACACACCAGAAGTGTAAATTCACTTATTGCAATTTCAGTTAACATCCTAGCAGAGTTTTTATTGATATAAACAAGCTGATTCTAAAATTTATATGGAATAGCAAAGTCACTGGAATAGCTACAATGATTTTGAAAAAAGAACAGTCAAGTTGGAAGAGTCCCACAGCCTATTTTTAAGATTTACTGTAAAACTGTGGTAATCAGGACAGCATGGTGGTGGTGAAGGAAGAGACACAGAGATCAGTGCAACAGAGTAGAGTCCAGAAATGGACCCCCACAAATGTGGCCCCTTGATGTTTGACAGAGATGCAAAAGGAATTCAATGGAGAAAGGACAGACTTTTCAACCAGAGCTGTTGGAAAAACCAGTCATCTGCATGTCCTCTTCTGCCAGAATTAACTTGAAGTGAATTCTAAATCTAAATATAAAACATGAAACTTTTAGAAGAAAACGCAGGAGGAAACCTTCATGATAGTGTTAGGCGAAGAGTTCTTGGTCGTGACACGAGCCGCAGTCCATAGGCGAGAAAGAATCCGTAAACTGGGCTTCATGAAAATTTAGAACTTTTGCTCTGAGAAAGACACTGTTAGGAGAAAGGGAAGACAGACTAGAGAATAATCCCATGTCCGAGAAAGGACTAGTGGGCGGAATGGATAAAGAGCCCTCACAGATGATCAGTAAGAAAATCTGGTCACGAGTGGAGAAAGGACTTGGACAGATCATGGAAGAGGACCCAAGCAGGGCAGATGAGCACCTGCGAGGCTCTGCCTCATGAGCTGGTGGAGAAATATGAATTCAGACCACGCTGCAGGAGCGCCTGATGAAACGCGCCGGGTGCCGGCGAGGATGGAGGGGGTCCCGGCGGGATGGCCGCTCCGAGAACGTGTTGATGGTTTCTCAGGACACAAGGCGTTCACCTACCGTGGGCCCAGCTGTCCCACTCCTGGGCGTCCACCCTAGAGAAACGAGAACTAGTGCTCATACAAACACCTGCCCGGGAGGGTTTTAACAGCCTGACCCATAATTGCCCCAAACAGGAGGCCACACAGGTGTCCTTCGGCAGGTGAATGTCCGGACAGACTGGCGCGTCCACAAGGTGTCCATCTCAGTGGCATGGATCGCAGAGCCCAGCTCAGGACATCGCGTGGCGTTCCTGAGGACATGTCACTAGTGTGCTGGGGACTGACCAGCAGGCCGGGGGCCAGGGTGGGAGCTGTGCCCCGTTGTGGGTCCTCTATTTGGGTTAAAATGCATAAGACTGCACGCCAAAACCAGTCAGCTTTACTGTGTGACAGTTCAAAAATAAAATGAAAACGAAAAAGAGGAACGTTGAAAGCAGAGTGTTCCAGCTGTCACGCAGGCGGGGCAACTACAGTGCCCCTAAGGAGCTGGTCTCTCCGGGCCTGACATCATGAAAACGTTTCCCATTTTCTAGCTCCGGCGGTTTTTTCTGACTGTGGCACCCGTGGCCAGGCGCATCCAGCACCAAGCAGGGGTGGGGAATCGCTGGGGCAGGTGTCTGACCTCTGTCTGGGGCCCCTCCCGAGCTGGTCCGGGGACCCCAGGGGCTGTTGTGAGGAGAGGGACGATTCATTTGTCTTTTCACTGAGCACGTCCTCGGATGGTGCCGATGTCCGGGCAGGGGAAGGGCGGCCAGCAGGGCCACCCTGTGGTGGGGAGGGCTCTGGATCCTTGCTGGGGGCCGGCAGGGAGCTCGGCAAGCTTCTTGGGGCTTTGTCTGACCAGCTCGGGGGCCTTGTGGGGCAGCCTGGGAGCAGGCGTGGCAGGGAGGGCTCTGCTGAGGTGGCACTGCAGGTGTAGGGCGGGGCCTGATACCCAGGGGCAGTCAGAGCTGTGTCCCCTTGTCCACTGAAGGCTGGCCTTTTTCCTGGTGGCCTGTCCATCTGTGTGTGGGCTGTTTTCCCTGTCCTGCAGCCTGACCCCCACCCAGCCCTGCCAGGGGCGCAGATACGCTAACCGGTCCTGGGGGCGGGGAGGAGCCTTGGTTCCTGCCAGAGGGAGTGGGGGGCGGGGCTCGGCGGGCGGCGCGGCTGCCTTGAGGTCACGTGGGCGGGGCGTGCCTTTTTATTTCGGCTGGAGTCAGGCTGGCCACGAGAGATGGGGACCCTGCTGTCCCGACGACAGGCCTGGCAAGGTGGTGGGGGTGGGTGAGCCCACGTGGCTGTCACCCAGGGGTGCTTGGTGAGCTCAGGAAATCAGGGCAGGGTGCTCAGAGCCAGCCTGGGGTGCTGGCCTGGGATAAGGTGGGATGGTGAGGTGTTGGGGGAACTGGTCTAAGCCAGTTCTGAAGCCAAGTCAAGTCAGCTAAATGGGGGCGGGGATGCCGGGCGGAGGTCTCCGGGAAGCCGTCTGGCTGGGGCAGGGGTGTGGCCGGGGTGGCGGCTAGGCCACGGAAGGGGGTGCTCTGGTCACTCGCTCGCTCACTGACAGATGCAGCCTGTGTCCCCCCAGCCCCGCTATGGGCTCCGAGGGTGCAGCTCTTGGCGAGCCAGCCTGCAGGTACGGGGCCTGCTGCTGGGAAGACTGCAGCCCTTGGTGGGAGGGCTGCTGGTGGCTGCAGGGGGAGCCCACCAGGGGTTTGTGTTTGTGCTGCTGGAGGATAGGCCATGTTTTCATGAGCTAGGAGACGCGCTTGGTTTCACGGCTGGGCTTACGCGGTGAGAAGAAAACCCAGGTGTCCACACCCCGAACACCCTGGCCCACTCCAGCCTGAGGACTGTCTGCCCCACACCCACCCCCGTGTCCGGGGCAGCTTGGGGTCTTTGGGGGGCGTCCAGGGGCCAGATTCCCGTGTCCTGAGGCCTCCTCACCCCGCCCGGCCGCGGGCAGAGGTTTGGCCTCTGCTGGTGGCAGCAGGGATACTACTGAGGGTCGAGGCCCGGCTGACCAGTCACGGCAGGGCCTCCGGGACGGGCTGGGCACAGCGCGGATACCTCCAAAATCATGTGTAAAACAACACGCGTTCCTTTGAGAGAATGAAGCCTGAGGCCACGTGCAGAGCGGAAGGTGCGCGTTGGTTTCCTGATGCTGTGCGCAGCCAGCTCTCCTGGCCGCGGGCGTCACCGCCCCCCTCTGTCCCCACAGACAGTACTACTGGTATGATGAGCGGGGCAAGAAGGTGAAGTGCACGGCCCCCCAGTACGTCGACTTCGTCATGAGCTCCGTGCAGAAGCTGGTGACCGACGAGGACGTGTTCCCCACAAAATACGGTGCGTGGCCCCTCCCACCCCAGGCTCTGGGACCTGTGGCCTCCACTACCCCCCCCCACCCCCCATGGCCGGGCCCTCGAGGTCCCCCTGCCGGGGAGGGGGCGGCTTGCAGCCATCGAGCAGCACCCACAGCTGTGTACAGCCCTGAGCGGGCCCAGCGGGGTCCCAGACCCATCCTGAGCTGCCGAGGGCAGCACCTGGCCGACAGGAGGTGCCCGTCTCCCGGGTCCCCCCTCCTCTGCGGCCCAGGCCACAGAGAGCGCCCTGGGCGCCTGTCCCGGCTTTTAGGCCATGCGCGGCGGGTTCGCGGGCCCCGCACAGAGGCGCCCAGTACAGCTCGCCAGCAGCCACCCTCGCGGCCCCGCCCCGGGTGCCGGCTCACTCAGGTGTTGCGGTGGGCGGCTCCGTGAGGGCTGCGGGGTCGGGGCGGGGGGCGCGGTGGGGCCAGGGCGGGCTGACCGCGGCCCCCTCCCCGCAGGCCGCGAGTTCCCCAGCTCCTTCGAGTCCCTGGTGAAGAAGATCTGCAAGTACCTGTTCCACGTGCTGGCGCACATCTACTCGTCGCACTTCAAGGAGACCCTGGCGCTCGAGCTGCACGGACACTTGAACACGCTATACGTGCACTTCATCCTCTTCGCCCGCGAGTTCAACCTGCTCGACCCCAAAGAGACGGCGGTCATGGACGACCTGACGGAGGTGCTGTGCGGCGGCGGCGGCGGCGGGGGCCGCGGGGGCGGGGACGGCGCGGGCGGGGCGGCGGGCGCACAGAACCACGTGAAGGAGAGGTGAGCCCGGCCGCCCGCGTGGGAGAGGCGGCGCGGCCGCGGGGGAGGCGGCGCCCGGCGGCGCGCGGAGTGTGGGCGCGGGCACTCTGCGCCGCTGGCACCGAGAACTTTGGGACTCCGCTCGTCTGCTCAGCAGGCACTTAGGGACCGCCCCCGTCCAAGTCCCCTTCTGTGGGTGCGTCTCTCCCGGTCTTCCGCGCCCGCCCCGCCGCCGGCTCGGCCTCCGGGGAGACACGCGACAGGCGGGGCTCCTTCCCCCGAGGCGGGGACCGCAGGCTTCGCTTCCACTGTGTTTCGTCTTGGTTCGGGCTGGGGGTGGCTTTCTCCTGCTCTCTCCCGCTTGGTCTGGACCTCGGCTGTTGGTGGCTCAGGGCGGGTGGGGAGGGGCCTGTCTCCCTCCGCTGCCCCCGCTGCCCAGGAGGGGCCCCCGGGCTGGCCGGCTCGGATCCCGGTGCCCTGGCGGGCGGCCTGTGCGGAGACGCGGCCGGGGGCAGGGGGAGAGCCTGGCTTCCCTGTGCGGGTGTAATAAACAGACTTCTCTCAGGTCAGCGCCTGCGTGTGTCCTCAGCGTCTTGGTGCCCTGCGTGGAGGGCGGTCTGGCCACACCCCCCTCTCCTCTGCCCTCCCCCGCCTCTCTGCGCCCCTGGGGCAGCGCCCTCCCCTGCAGCCCGGGCGGTGGAGCCCTCTCACTGACCAAGGCTGTGCTGGCCAAGGGCAGGTGCCACCCTTCCTGCAGGGGCCGACCACAGGCTCCCCTGCTGGACGTGTCTGCGGGGGGCGGGGGCCGTGCTCTGCGTCTCGAGTCTCCAGGGGCCCTTGACCACTCACTCCCTGTGCTGTGCCCTCTCCACGCAGGCGGCGGGGACCCTAGAGTGTGGGCTGGAGGCGGCGGGGCTGCTTCCCAGCCAGCAGGCCCGTCCCAGGGGCTCTGCTGCAGGGACCACCTCTGGGCAGGGCAGCACTGCCTGGGGGGTGGGCATAGGGAGAGCTCGCGAGAGGGCTGTGTGCCTGCGGTGCCGGCTGGGCAGGATGGCCGTGGCGTGAACAACCCTGGAGCTTGTCCAGCCCCCTGTGGGCAGAGGTGAGGGGCTGCCATAGGGCCCCGTCCCCTGACCCTGACATCGCGCCTGGTGACGCAGGGACAGCCTTCTCTGGTTGGTAATTTCTGTTGTGCTAAGCACCCCCCCACCCCGCCAGCCCTTACATGGCAATGGTGGGATCCTGGGCCCTGGTCTCTGTCTCCCAGCTCACTGGGGCTCCTGCGCCTTCCCTGCCGGGTCCCGGATTTCCTGCCCTCTTGACACTCACCTGGTCCTCAAGCTCAGCTGTGGCCAACAGACCCTTTCTCTGCTTTCCTGGCACGTCACCAGCCCCTGGGGCCTGGCGGGACCACCTGCTACCTCTGTCTCCCGGAGTGGTGGCTCCCGGCTGACCACCGTGCCGTGTCCCCACACCCTGCTGCCAGGAGCCCTGCGCCTCTGGGGAGCCCGCAGCCCCTCCCGGGCCATCCACCCCGTCCGCCGTGCCTTCCTCCCCTCTGCCTTCAGGCCTTGCTGTGAACCCTTGGCCCACAGGCCACGTGGGCCCCTCCTCCAGGTGTGTCCCCCTCCTCCTCTTAAGTAGAGGCCTCAAGACACCCGTGGAACTTGACCATGGGCCGGGCCTGGGGCCCAGGGAGGGCCCTCTGGGGGAAGCAAAAGGAAGGGCAGAGTGGGGCCGGGCTGCTGGGTCCTCCAGCTATACGTACAGCCCGACTTGTAAGCAGTCAACTTGGATATTTAGCCGAGGAGACCTCCAACCAAAGTGTTGAAGGTACAGCCTGCGTTCTTCTTGCTGTGTGTAGTGAAAGAGGAGATGAAAGAGAAATTGAGGGAAGAACTGTTAACAAAAGGGAGGGAAACACTTGATGATTGGAGAAATTCTCAGCCAAGCCAGACTGCAAAAGACGCTAAAATTAGGAGATTCACTGTCGGGAAAATGTGCCCTAAAAAGAGAAAAAGTCAAGGGTAGCTGGACAGCCTTTTGTTAATACCTCAGAAAGATGAACAAGGTCAGAGTATTCAGTCCCACAGAGGGTTCTTTGAAAAGACCTCAGTCCTCTCAGCAAAAGCCAGAAACAGAGGAAAGATTATCTTGGAAGGATCTGGAGGAGCCTCTTGTCTTATGGAGTGAATCCCCATGACATACACAAGGGACCCACATGGTTCTTGAGAATTTAATTCCATCAGAAACCCTGCCAGCTTGGACTGAAAGGGACAGAGGATCCGGTGAAAGGCTGTTGGACTCAGAATTCTCCGGGCAGGAAACAGACTGATGAAACCTCAGCTGAGGACACTTGCTACCTTTCTTAAAAAGAAAGGATGAAGGTGGAGCTGTGAGTCCTCAGGGCAGAGCCTTTGAGCCACAGAGGACGATTCCCAGGCCTTGATGGGCACCTAATGGGGTTTGCCCAGCTGGATTCTGAAATTGTCCACCTCCTTCCATTTTCTCCCTTTTTGGATGGAAATATCTGTACCTGGCATCTTATGCCTGTTCTACCGTTGTATTTTGGAAGTGGACAACTTTCCTAGGTTCACAGGTTCAATATGGAAAGGAATTCTGTGCTAGGATGGATCGTACTCAAAGTCTCACTTATACCTGATTCAGATGATTTAGATGAGATTTGGGGTTTGACTTGAAACTGTAATGGGTTGAGACTTTTGGAGACCTCAGGAATGGGGTGTGTTTTCCACGTGAGGTAGATGTGAGACTTGCTAGAGGGCAGTCTGTGATAGGCAGAATAATGCGCACCTCCCCCCCCCAAAGAAAAAGAGTCCACACCCTAATGCCTGGAAACTGTCAACATGTTACCTTCCATAGCAAAGGAGAAGTAAAGCTGCAGGTGGAATTAAGGTTGCTAATCAGCTGAACTTGAGATGGAGAGATTATCTGGGCCCAGTATAATCACAAGATTCCTCAAAACTGGAAGGGGGCGGCAGAAGAGGGAAAAGCAGAGAGATGGCAGTGTGAGAAGGGCTCAGTCTGATGTTGCTGGCTTTGAAGACCAAGGAAGGGGCTGCGAGCCAAGGGTGCAGGCGGCCTCAAGAAGCTGGAAGAGACAAGGAAATGGATTTCCCCCAGGGTCTCCAGAAGGAACGCAGCCCTGCCAGCACCTTGATTATAGCCAGTGAGACCCATTTCAGGGAGACGCAGTTCTTGACCTCCAGATCTTACTTAAGATGGCACATTTGTGTGGTTTTAAGCCACTTGGTTTTTGGTAACTTGTTACAGCAGCGATAGGAAACTCATACATCTGTAAGATGGGCCATGGAACTCTCTCATAGGGTCATTTTGAGGGCCCACAGAGATGATGCACTTCGCCCAGGGCCTGACTCCAAGGATGAGTGTGACAGACAGCAGTGCTTGGGCTTGTGACTAACAGCATAGACCCCGCAATCCCACCTGAGGCACCAAGGCCGGCGCTTGGCTCCCCTCCCTCGTGTGTGTCCGTCTCTGCTGCCCTCCTCCTCCGCAGACATCCCTGCCTTGAAGTTCACACAGGTTTCCTCTCTTCCTGGCACTGCCACTGTCTCTGCTCCCTGCTAACCTCCACCCCTTGCTGAGTCACACCAAGAGACCTGGGCTGGTGGTGGGGAGTGGCGTGGGCCCAGGAAAGGGAAAGTGTGACGGGGGAGTGGCGTGGACTTGGTGGCCTGGGGTGAGGGCAGGAGGAGTGGGCACTGAACCACGGGAGAGGGGAGGGCAGGACGAGGACCAGCCCACCTCCAGCCGCGAGCTCCCTGGCTGCTGCAGCGGCCTCGTGACGCCGCGAGTCGCTGCATCTCACAGCTTAGGAGCCTGGGGGGCCCTGTGCCCCCGCTGCCAACTGAGAGCACGGACGGAGTCCAGGGCAGGAGGCCCCTGGCAGAGCAGAATGAGGGCTGGGCTGGTGCCTACCCATCCCCGCCCTCGTGTGCGCCCCCGCCCGCTCAGGCTCTGCCACCCGGTAGTGCTCGGAGCCCCTGTGGGGACGCGGGTCAGACTGTCTCCCTCCACCCCCATCCATGACTGCTTTGGTGAGCACACCACGTGGTTTGTTCGCCAGGAACCCAGCTCCCAGGCCAGTCGGGCTGGCTGCCTGAGAGTGGGGCCTGAGAACTCATCCTCTCGCCAGGTGCTGGACCCACCACCATATCCTTTTTGTTTTTCACAAGTACCCATTTAAATTTCTACTTCATAGAAATGGTGTGGGGACCCTTTGGCTTAAGGCTCAGCGTAAAGTGCTCAGAAGGTGTCTGGCACCATAGTAAGTCCTTATGTGTTGGTTTTTATTTTATATTAGTAAATATTGACACTAACAGTTTTTGGTTTAGCTTGCTTTGGTTTCAGAAGTGGGATTGCAGGAAAGTGGCCCCTTCCCACTAAAGGAGTGCGGTGGTGGGCATACGGAAAGCTGGCGGTCTGCTGGGCATACTGTGGTATTTTCTTTTGGGGACTCCATCATGTGCCCACTAGGGTTGACACATCAGACTGCAAACGTCCAGAGGGCCAAGTGGGAGACAAGGAGGCGGCCGTGTGGCAGCTGCTCAGTAAAGTGTGTGCAGAGCCACAGGTCAAGGAAACCGGTGGCTGGCCAGGCGCCACACAACCACGTTCCCTGCCGAGACGCAGCGACCAAATCCCCTCCTTCAACTTAGTTCTTAAGCTAAAGTTAATGGGACACCATGCAGTCCAGAGATCGCAACGGAACCTGGCCCCAGAGTACCTTCTGAGGCCTCCCTCAAAGGTGGGGTGCTGTGTCCGGGGCTGGGCAGAAGAGGGCCCCAGCTCCACGTCAGCAGACCCTCATTCGTGTCCTGGGCCTTGTGCCCTTCCGGCAGAGCCCCCGAGCTCACAACTAAGCCGGTGAAGCATGGCACACTCCTGGCGCTCTCCAGCAAGGGGGTGTAGGAGGCAAGAGCATGAACTCTTTAGGGCTGATTCTGTCCGCCCTCAGGGACGGATGGCAGGGTTGGGAACAGCTTGTCACGTGGGGCTGGGAGGCTGCTACCGGCATCTGGTGGGTAGAGGCCAGGGACGATGCTGACATTCTGCCACGGGCAGGACGGCCCCCACCACAGAGAACCACGCGACCCCGAGGTCGGTAGTGCTGCGGTGGTATAGACGGCCGGGTGCAGTGGCCAGGCCACACCTGATCCCCCCACACGTGGGGGAGAAGGTGCATGCGTGAGAGGCTGGGGGAGGCCTCCGAGGGCACTGGGGTCGCTGCTGGGACCCCTCGTCGGGCTGCTCCTCGTCCCTCCTCAAGGCCGTATGGTGACTCCCAGGTGCTGCCCTCGAGACGTGGGGCTGGGTGGTCCGTGGCGCTCGGGAGGCTGGACCTGTCCTTGACGCTGCAGCAGCAGAGGGGGTGGCTCCCTGGTGCATGGTCACGGTGCCTCGTCCCTGGCTGGCGGGCGTAGTGGGCACGGCTGGGACCACACTGCCCTGCCAGCCGCCGTCTCCGGGGGCTGCCCGCCAGCCTTGGCCCATCACTTGCAGGGCTGGGCCATGCTCCCCATCTGCCTCTTCCCATGGAAGGAGTGGAAAGAAGGTTCATCCTCCAGGAAGAAGCCCAGGTGCTGGTCTCGGGGTGGCAGCAGAGCTGCCGTGGCCGGGCAGGGGGCCGTACTCGCCAGGCACCCCATCCCCAGCAGAGCTCCGTGTCAGCCTCTGGTGGTGCTTCCCTGTGCTCTCTGCTTCCCACCTGGCCCAGCCTGTGTGATGCCCGCGCAGACCCGCGGCACAGGGCCTGTCCTCTGGCTGGGGCGCAAGTAGCACCACGCACACCTGGCAGGGTCGGTCCCAGGTGATCCCACGTCCCCGCCCGCCCGCCCGCCCGCCTGCATGGAGACCGGCGTGGGTGTCTTTGCTGAAGGAATTTATTGTTCGGAACTAACGCTGCTCACAGTTATTTGACAGGGGATACACGGGGTGGGGCTCGTCCGTTTCCGTGACGTCTGTGTGTGTCCCGAGTACAAAAGAGGAAGGCTAACGAGAGGTATTGCTTTCTGGTCCTCCGTCTCTGGAGATGCCCCTCCCGCTTGTACCGCGGCTTTTGCTGTTAGAGGTGTTTCATTTTTTGTTATGTATTGAGATCCCAGCCTGTGGTAGGGGCTCAACGGAACAGGAGCATTAAAATCTGTCCACGACGGGAGAGGCAGCAGGGCGGGCGGGAGAGACGCCAGGTGCGACGTGGACTTGTCACAGCGAGGACGTGCAGCCACGTGCCTCGCGGCCCCTCCGGGAACAGAGAACACGCTGCCGAGGACACCACTACCGTTCTCTCTGTCCTTTGTTGCTTTTTGTTTTGTTTTTAACTTTTTGTCATTTTAGTAAAAAAAACCCTGCAGTGGCCCTGCCATCTTGCGTGTTGTGTATAGGCGGCCGGCTCGGGCCTTCCTCCCGCCCCCCACTGGGACACAAAACCAAGATGGCCCCCAGCCCGGGCCTGGCGGAGGGGCCCTGGCCGTGCCCGGCCCCCGCAGGACTGGAGTCGCTTCTCCACGGTAACGGCACAGAACCGGGGACGGAGCGAACCGCGCCGTTCTCTAAATATATTTATATGCGTGTGTATAGAAAGAACCAAACTCAAAGCCTAGCCCTGCCCCGCGGTCCCCCCCGCCAACACCCTTCTCCAAAAACCACCAAGAAAAAAAGTTTATAAAAATATCTTGCAGGAATTCTTTAAAGTTTACAGTAGTAGCTTGCCGGCGCTGCATCGGCCGGCTGCCCCCGCGGCCCCAGCACCCCGACCGCTCTGTCCACGGGGCACCTTGGCCCAGACCCCACCCTGCCCAAGACACACAGACATACGGCAGGACGGCGCTGCTGCTGCCCCTTCCCTGAACGGAGAAGTAAAGAAACTCAATAAATTAAAACAGCAAGTAAATAATACTGATCTCGGCCTGCCCTGGGGCGGGCAGGCGGGCGGGGGGGCAGGTGCTGCGGGGCCCCCGGGGTTTCCTTCCACCTGCAGCCCCGGGGAGCTGGGGGGTGGGATGCGGCGAGGCAGGTGGGCGGCGCTGAGGTGCATGGACGTGGACCAGGAGGGAGCAGGAGGGAGGGGACGTGCCGAGGAGAGGCCGTGGCGGCCGGGCCAGACGGCTGCTTCGCCCCCTTGGGCCTGCCCCGGAGGCCGGCCGGACCCGCCGAGGGCACTGGTCACCGCGCGTCCAGTCGGGTGGGCCCGAGGCGGCTTCCCCTCGGGGCTGGGTCCTCCTCCCCGTGGCCATGCGGAGCTGAAACTGGGCAGAGCTGCCGGGCGGGCGGGCGGCGGGCGGGCAGGGCCTCACTGCCCAGTGGGCGGCAGCAGCAGGAGAGGAGAGAGGGCAGGTCCACGGCAGCTGCCTTCGGTCAGCCGGTGTCCGGTGCAGAGCACGGAGGACGGCCTCGTGGAGATGACATGTTAGCTTTTCGGGATAATTCCTGGTATCAGAGCGGAAACAGTGGCGTCGTCAGAGACAGGCAGAGAGAGAGACAGCGAGAGAAAGAGAGAGCGGGCGCGGGCGGCCCAGCCGCGGCTGCGGCCCCCGGTGCCCCCTTTCCTTTCCTCCCCGGCTTCACAACAGTCTAGACGGACAGACGGGCGCGGCCCCGGGTCCACACCGGGCGGGCGGCGGGCGGGCGAGCGGGCGGCGAGGCGGCCTGGGGGCCACTGTCGGGGCCGTGCAGGGGGAGGGGGCTATGTGTCTAAGGCTGCTCTCGGCGGGCGGCGGGCGGCCCCGTCCTGGCCGTGTCCTTGCCCGCTGGGTACTCGGCGTCCCCTCCAGGGCCGGGGCCAGCGGCCGCGGAATCCCCGAGTGGGCCGTGGGCACTCCGCTTGGCGGGCGTGCTGGGGGCCTGGGCCGCCTGCCCGTTCTTCTCGTCTGAAAAAAGTTGTTTAATTACGTCAAAGAAGTTACTCAATGGGCTGCCTGGGTGCACAGAACAGAAGACAAAAGAAAAAAAGAAAAGAGAGAAAAGGAGGGAGGGAGGGAAGAGAGAGAACAACAGACGAATGACCGAAAGGCCTGTGAGGGGGTCCGAGTGGGTGAGCGGGGCCGCGGCAGCAAGCGGGGCAGGCGGGTGGGGGCCCGAGGCCTCTGGGCTGCGGGGCGGAACGTGGGGCCGGTGGGCACCCTCCCCCTCGCCAGGCCTCCCGAAGGACGCCCTCCCTCCACCTCCGCCTCGGCCTCCCAGTCAGCCCTGCAGCCTGGCCAGCGGGCCGGCCCAGCCCTGGAGACAGACGCGTAAAGGCCGGGGCTGAGCGGGACCCTGGGGCTGGCGGCCGGGGAGGCTGGAGCCAGCGGGCCTGCCACACTCCTCCCAGGAGGCCTGGAGCCCGGCCCCCAGCCAGCCCGGGTGGCACAGCGTGGACACAGAGGTCAGCAGTGGACAGACGGATGGATGGATGGATGGGTGGACAGGCATGGAGCGTGGGGGGGGGGGGCTGGGCAGGCAGCCACAGTGGGGGCCCTGGTCCCAGAGGGCGTGTCCGGAGGGCAAGAAGGAGGGGGCAGAAGCGGGGCCCCGCCCCACCCGGGGGCCCTGTGCTCGCGTTCCAGGTGCGCGACTGGGGTCACCTCAGTTCTACTTCCTAAACCTGGCCCCCACCTGAGCAAGAACGGGCAGGGCCTTCTCCCCGCCAGCTGCGGCCGGGCGGGCGGCGCACGTGCGGCCAGGCAGCTCGATCATGGGCAGGAGCCACTCCCCGCCCCCCTCCGTGGGCAGATGGCCTGACGCCAGCCTCCGGCCCAAGGACTAGGGGCCACCCTGACCCCCGGCCAGGGCCCAGACACGGGACCCTTGCTAGCCTTGGGGCTTGGGCACCCCTTCCTGCTCTGAGCCTTGGGGTCCCTCCGTGGCCTGCCCTGATCCTCGGGCCAGGCCTGTGGCCGCCCTGGAGGGTGACCGGGGCTGCTCGTGGCAGGGGCTGGGGGGCTGGGCACAGCTGGGCGCCTTGGGGGCCAGCGAGGCCACGTGTGCATGTCCGGGCCCCTCGTGTACACAGGGATCCCAGGACAGCCCCGGGGGTGGCGGGGCGGCACCCGGCCAGGAGCAGGCTGCGGGGGTGCAGGCGTGAGCGGTGGGGGTGACAGGCTGGGGGGACCCAGGCGAGCGTGAGGGGTTCTTACCACATTTGGAAAGCCTCCCCGTCATCATTTCCATACAGTTAGTGGTGTCTGGAGCACAGAACGGAGAGAGGGGGGGAGACATGTGAAAAAGGCTTCCAGCTCAGACCTCAAGCTGGGTGCTGCCTGCAGCCTCGGGCCAGGCCCTGGGGGAGGGGGCGGAGCCTGGAGTGGGGTTGAGGGGCTGTGGCCAAGGGGTGGGGCTCAGGTGGGTAGAGCCTGCAGTGGGGGGCTCAGAGAGGAGGGGCTCAGCAGAGGGCCAGCCTGGAGTGGGGCCCCTCTCCTGGGCAGTGGAGGGTCCTGCCTGGCCCTCCCTCCTCTGCCCTCTGGGCCCAGGACACACGCTTTGGAGCTGAGAGGTCCAGGTCTCTGGCTGTGGTCTACGCTGGCCACCTCCGTGCCCTCACCCTGCCACTCTGTGACTCGCGTGGCCGCAAGGCTCCCATTTGCCCCTCGACTCACGGTGGCACCCCCTTCCCTGACCCTCTCCCCCTCTCTGCTGGGCTTGGCAGTGTTAGGGCTGGGGGTAGCGAAGGCAGCAGAGCCTGGGGTGGAGGGCGGCTGCCTCACTGGGGCCTCCCCTCCTGGGCTGGGTGGGGCCCCATTGGAGTGGCCACCAGCTCTCCTGGCCTGGTGCCCCAGGGGCCCCAGCTTCTGCCCCCTCGCCAGTGGCTCTAGGACTGAGCTTGCTGGACAAGAGTGTCCAGTATGGGGGGGAGGGTGTTGGGAAAGGCTGACCCCTCGGGGAGGCCTGGGGACGGGGCCAGGGGATGGGCTGGGGTCCCAGACTGGGCTCCCCAGGCCCAGGGCTCTCTGAAGGAAGGCAGGGGAGACGGGCTTGGCCCAAGGCAGGCACCCAACAGTCTCCAGGGACGTGGGTTTGGGCCCAGGGCTAGAACGGGGATGGGGCTCTGCAGAAGGGCCGTGTCCACCCTGCTTACCGCTGGGCCTGGGACCTAGAGCAGGGCACGTCCGCCGACAGAATGGTACCCCTTAGGGTGGGATCCTGCCTGGCCAGGAGCAAAGAGGGACCGTGGCCCTGGGCGGTGGGTGCAGTCACGGCTGTCCCCTGGGTGGCACACCAGGCCCCTTGCTTGCCTCCCTGGACAAGCTCTGTCCTTCCCCAGCCTCGGTTTCCCGCTCTGAACACTGCCCTGCTCCGACGTGCAGGCCTTAAAGGCACCGACCCCCGGGCCAGCCGGGCTCCCAGGGCCAGGGTGTCGGGGCCCCTCCAGCCCCAACCCACCAATAGGGCAGTGAGGCACACGTTGGGGGAGAAAAGGGGGGCAGGTGAAACACAGACGATGGAATGAGGATGGCAGGGGCGGCGTGGACGGTGGGGCCGGTCTGGCCTCTAGGACCTTGCACAGAAGCACAGACGGCTGGCCACAGGGGGCTCTGAGAGGTGGGGCTGGGCCGGACCCTGTGCTCCCCAGACCCCACAGGCCTCGTGGTGAGCTGGCAGCTCCCGCTGAGCGCACGCGCGCCGCTCACCCTCCCTAACAGCCCGTGCACGTGCCCCCAGGGCTCACCCACACCCACAGGGCTGCCGCCGCTCCCCGCCAGGTGCCGAGCGGCACAGGCCCTCAGGCTCCCGGGCCCCTGGCGCCTGCAGGCCTGGGCAGCCCCGCTCCTGTGTGCCCCCCTCTAGGCCCAGCTGGGGAGCCTCTGCTTTGACTGGACCTCAGGGCCCCTCTGTCCTACCCGCCACGGGGAGGGTGGCTGGCGGACAGCCCCTCACGTGCCAGCCAGTGTGGGCACCAGGCCCACAGCCCTGGAGAGTGCTACGTGGGGGACCCTGGAGGGCGGCAGGGCTCCTGGCAGCACCTTGGTCACTGCTCTCCCGGAGCCTGCTCTCGCTGGCCTGGGGCCGGGCTGCCCCTGTGTCCAGCCGTTCGGCTGGGTGCTGGGCCTGTCCAGGGCCGGGAGGTGGCCGCTGGACACGTGGGTGGGCACAGGGTGCCTCCTCGGGGCCAGTCCGGCTCTCGCAGAGGACCTGCCCGCAGCCCCTCCCTGCCCCAGCGGCGGGGCCGGACACCTTACCTGCCAGCGTCAGAGGCTACTCTCGTAGCTGGTGGCCACCTTCTGGCCCTTAAGCCCAGCACCCCAGCTTAGTCCCGGAGCTGGCGGGGGGGGGTCTACAGTGGACAAGAGGCGCCTTTCAGTGCGGCGTGCTGGGCCTACCCCCCTGGTGTGCAGAGACGGCCGGCCGCCGCGCCGGGAGGGCCCTGCTCCCCGGGGTGCACGCGGAGGGGCCGCACCCCATCGCCAGCCCTCAGGGCGGCCCGAGCTGAGCCCCTCCCTCACCTGACAAGTGCTGGGCAGAAGGCTGCTCGTGTGTGCTCAGCAGCTGGGTCTGAATGGTCTCCACGACCCTCTTGAAGCGGCGGCTCGGGCCTGGGGAAGGTGGGGGGCGGGTGAGGCAGGGGCAGGGCTGGCCCAGAGCTCCGCCCTCGGGAGCCGCCGCCCTCGGCCTCCGCTGGCAGCTCACCCGACAGGAGCGTGAACGTGACGGAGTAGACGCCGTTCTCCTTCTGCGCCGCCCCGCCCTCGGTGTAGGTGATGTCCACCTGGAACTTGACCGGCTTCTGGAACACGGCCGGGCCCCCCGTCGCCTTGTACTCGGCCCGGAAGCTCGTCTGGGAGATGACGCTGTGGCTGAGGCTGGGGATCTGCGGGCAGCGGGTGGCGTGAGCGCGGCCGCGGCTGGAGTCGCCAGAGGAAGCCCCGGAGGCAAGGGAGCCGGCCGCCCCCCCACCCCGAGGCCCCAGCAGCACCGGCTCCCCAAGAGCCTCAGCCAGACGGAGCTCCGCGTGGATCGCAGATGGGTCGCCACGTGGCAGCAGAAAGCAGGGCTCTAAGCAGCGGGCGGGCGGGGAGAGGGCGGAGAGGCCCCGAACGCGGCAGCGAGGCCTGGGGCTAGAGCCCGTGCCCCGTAGTGAGACGGAGCCCCCGGGGTCAAGGCCCCCGGCACCGCTGACGGCAGCGCCCGCCGCTCTGCTGGCCCCGGGGTCTGTGGTCCCGGGCGCAGGCGAGGGGCCTCTGCGAGACTGGGCTGCACGGCCGCCAGGGAAACGTCCGGCAAAGCAAACCCAGGAGGCGGTCTCGCCTCCGAGGGTCGCCCCCAGGACACGGCTCTGCCGCTTGGGGGAGCACAGTGCTGGCTCCCGGGTTAGAAGGGGCCGAGTCCACATCACGGGGGACTCTTGGCGTCCCAGGAGAGGCCGGGGGGCTCCAGGGAAGGCCCAGACCCGGGGCCCGGAGGAGGAGAGGCTGCAGTGGCGGGTGGGCGGGGACTCAGCGGGGCCAGGGTGCCCACGCCCGGCACAAGGCCGAAGTCCCCGCCTGGTGCTGAGTGCTGCCGGTTCCTGGAGGCCTCTGGGAGGAGTGCCAAGCTGTCCCCCAAGCCCTAAGGGAAACTTGGCTGCGCCCAGGAAGGCAGGGTGGCCAAGCGTGTGGGGGCTGAGGCTGCCCGAGTTGGAGAAACCACCCCGGCAGGCCCCGCCCATACCAAGGCGGGGGCCCGGGCCTGGGCTGTGGGGATGCCGAGGGACCCCTAACCTGTGACCCCGGGGGGCCCCGCACAAGGCAGGCCCACGCAGGGCAGGGCAGGTGAGGCCTCCTGACAGGAGTGACTCTGGAAGACACTCTTCAGGGCTTTCTGCCCCACGCGCCCAAAGATCTCGGCAAAGACAGATGGAACCCACGCCAGGCCCAAGCAGAGCCCACCTCAAAAGCCACCAGTGGGAGGCGAGGGACTGCAGGAGGCCGGCAGCATGTGGGAGTGGGCAGGGGCACACAGGACACAGAGCCAGCCCCCCGGGGACCGTTCTCGAGGCCGCAGGCGCATCCACCAGACCCAGCAGAGGCCCCTCCCCTCCGTGTCGAGGCCTCAAGTTCCCTCCTCAGAGAGCTGCCTCACAGCCGCCCGTGCTTCACCCCATCTCAGTGAGGTGCCCCCCCCACTGAGGCCCGCCCCCGTCCTGGGCCTGTGCACAGCCCGTCTCCCGCCCACAACGCGCCTGCTCCCCTGGCCCTGCCCAGGCTGGGGTCCCCGGGGTCAGTGACCCCGCGGCGTGAGGCTCACCGACAGGAAGGCGTGGACGATGTCGGCTTTGATGGAGCTCAGCGGCTTGTCCTTGATGACCAGGAAGATCTGCTCCTCCTTCTCCAGGTTGATGAAGTTCCCAAACCAGGACTTTTTGGCGAGCCTGGGGGCAGGGCAGAGGGCTGGTCAGGTCAGGAAACGCCAGCTGAGCCCCGAGCCTCCCCTCTGGGCTGCGGGCCAGCTTGCTGTCCTAACTAGACCCTACCCTGGCCCTGACTCCCCGCCCTGACCCGACAGCCCTAATGCTAATCCCAGAGCCCTGGGCCTCACACCTCACCCCAACACCCCTGCCTGCTTGGGCCTGGGCTGCGCCCACTGGAACCCCACCAGGAAAGAAAGGAGGGCGGGGGTAGGGTGCCCTGCCCTTGAGCCCACCCTGACCCCCTGCCTTGCTCCTCTCTGTTTTAAGCCACCACGTTTCGGGGTAACTCGCTAAGCTGCAATTCTGCAGCTTCCTGGAGAAAAGTGCCCCGCCTGGGGCTACGTGGGGAGCAGGAGTTGGGGGCGGGGGGGCAGGCCGGGGACCCCTGCACAGGTATGTACAGGAGAGACAGGGCTGACGTGGTGCAGAGGACCGGGGCTGGGGGCCCCGGATGCTACCTGCCCCTCCCCCTGGCGGACCACCCTCTGTCCTTGGGGACCGGTAGCCAGCTGGCCACCTGCAGCCCTGCTGCCCCAGCCCAGGTCACTCTGTGGAACACAGTGGTCGCTTCGACCCCTGGGGGCCCAGCCGCTGTACGGGGCAGGGCAGGGGCCACCCCAGGGGACCCAAGGCCGGCAGTGCCCTCCCGCACGAGACCCCTCATCTCACGGGCATCACGTGTACGCCTCCCTGCCCTCTACGCCATCATCCTCCGGTCTCGTCACTCTGCCCTGCTTATGGGGCCCCCCTTCTCTGTGGCGGGGCCCTGCCCTACGGCGCACACCACTGTGGGGGGGACCCCTTGCCAGCCCCACCATCCTGCCTCCGGGGTTCAGCCTGTGCGGGCCCCTCCCTCGTGTGGACGAGGCCCGGGACTTGCTCCTGACCAGGAGAACGTGGGGAAAGGGATGGTCGCGTGCGACCTCAGTCTCTAAAAGGCTGGATTTCCGTCTGGCGAGCGGGTCTCCGCCTCTTTTTGACGAAGCCGACGGACGCGGCGGGGACGGACGGATGTGACGGCGAGGCCCGCGTGGCCAGGAACCTGAATCCTGCCTGCGACCCCACGAGCTCGGCAGAGGATCCTGCCCCAGCTGGGCCTTGAGATGACCACCGCTGGCCGACACCCTGAAGCAGGGCCCAGCCGGGCCGTGCACGGGGCCCAACCCCGAGCCACGTGCTGTTGGGAGCGACTGCTGACTGAGGCTCTCACCCAGGCAGCTGTAGTGTGGACACGGCCAGGGCCCCGCTGGCAGACGCGCCCAACTCAGGCTGGCCCAGGGCCAGGGCCGGCCCGCTCGGGCCCGGTGTCTTGCTGGCAGCGTGAGCCGTGGGGCCTGAGGCTTGGCTGCTGTCTCCTGCCGTGCGCCTTCCCTTTTCCTGCCCGTTTCCAGAGCCGGCTCTGCAGCCCGTGGCGACGTGGCAGCAGCAGGCAGCTTGGCGACAGAGGCCGCCCGCTCCTGCGGCTGGAGCCGGCCCCAGAGACCTGGCGGAGGCAGAGCCGCAGGGACACACATCCTTCCCGACGCCACGCCGTACTTGGCCACCTTCGCCTCCCTCCCCACATCCTGCTGTCTCTGTGGCCGCTGGCGTGCTGAGCTCTGGGGTGCAGGCCGCCCGCGCCACTCACCCCAGCACCACACGGGGGCCTGAGCCCAGGACGTGGGCCGGGAGGCGGTTCTGAAGCCCGCAGTGGGGGTTTCTGCCCCTCCTCCCTCGATGAAGAGACAGAGCAACAGGAAAGCTCCGTGTTGTGCTTTGGTGTCTGGTTTGAAAGCAGCCTGGATGAGCCAGGAAGGCCTGTGACGGTTAATTAAGTCTGGGCGTCAACTGGGCCCGTTTGGTAAAGGTTGGGTGTACTTCTTGAGAGCAGCTTTGAGACGTCGTGACGAGCAGACTCTGGACATGGCGGGCCTTGTCCGCTCGGTGGGAGGTCCTGAGAGCAAAGGCTGAGGCTCCTGGAGGGGAAGGGATTCTCAGCACTGAGACGGAGGAGCCGCCCTGATTCCCGCCTGCGAGGCCCACAGTCCCCGGACTCGCCAGCCCCACGATCGCACGGGCCGGTTCTGGAACACGCGGACGCACACGCTCGACTGACACGAGGCTGCTGGCCGCTGGCGGAGGGGACGTCTCAGGGCGGGCGAGCGCGTCCTTGGGAGGAGTGGGTGCTGCGGGTGCAGCGGCCCCCACGGCCGCCCGTCTGTTCTTTCCCAGCAGCCACACGCACCGGGTGGCGACGCTGGCCGGGGCCCTCGGGAGGGGCACGAGGCCTCCAGGACTCGAGAACGGGCAGAGGAGGCTGCAGGCCACCTACACGGTGGTGTCAGCTGCTCTGGGTGGCTTTTTTTTTGAGTTTTCTGATAAACCTAACAATTCTGTTACAAATATGGTTGTGAGAGCTTCTGATGACAGCAGGAAACCGTGACCAAAGGGAGACAAACGGTGGAACCACGGAGATCCCGAAACCCCACACTTCAGGCTGGCTGCCCTCCAGCTCTGCCCCCGCCCGCTCCCGCTGTGTCCACAGGCCCCACGCGGGGTCACGACGACAGGGTAACGGCAGCTTCTCCTGCCGGGCCGAAGGCTGCCGGCGAGGTCACAGTGGCCCTGCCCTGTGTCCGCTCCGCACTTCACGTTCGCACGAGGCGGTGGGGAGCGAAGGCTGGGGCCTCTCTGGGGTCTACACCCCAGACACATGGGACTCGCGTCCAGACATCCGGCTGGGCGGAAGCACTGCCCCCCTGTCGCCTCAAGGCCCTGCTTCCTCCCCTTGCAGGATGGTGAGCCGGGGGCTTGATCTGTCCTGACCTTGGCCAAGGCCACCCTGCCCTGGACATGTGTTTCCGCCGGCCGTTCCTCCTCCTCGCCTGCTCCCTGAGACCCTCCATCCCTAGGAGTCGCCAGGTGTCCGTCCACACTCCGGGCTGGGCTCACCCTGGGAAGCTCCAGTCAGCACTGCCCAGCGCCCCTCCCTGGTGGAGGCCCCCCCTGCAGGCACCACATCCCTGGTCACCAAGGGCTGGGGGCCCACACGCTCCCCCATGTGGAGGCCAGGGCTCTCGGCAGGTGGGGACGGTCACCCTGAGGCGTGGCTGTGCTCTCCCCTGCCACCCCCGGTTCCAGGCACCCCCAGGCTGGGGCTTCTGAGCACATCTGGGAAGAGCAGCTCCCTCACCGCCCAGGCCCTGCCCCCCAGCCTGGCATTCGACGTGGAGACATAGAGACCCCAGCGCTGAAGGACCCCAAAGCCCTCAGTGGATCCCCCGGCCTGACACATGGGAGGGTCCGTCACAGACCCCCACGCGCTAAGGCGGCGGCGACAGGTCACACTTGACCTCGGGCAGGGCCACTTACTCTGGGGACGACTCCGGGGTCAGGTTGGACATCTCCTCGGGCGTCGGAACTGCACACGGGAAGGACGGGGAGAGTGTGGTGACCACTCCACCCTTCCCCCACTAGGACGCCTGCGCCGCGGGTGGGGTCTCGGGAGCCACGGCACCGTCTCCAGCGCCCACGGGCACGGGTCGGCTCCCGGCTCCTGCCCGCCCGGCCGCAGGAGTCTCGGGCTACAGGGAGCTGTCCTGCCTTCTGGTGCTGAAACCAGGCCTCACCGTCTCTGGCCTCCAACCAGCCCTGCTGTCCCAGGATCAATGGCACTGCCCGTCGACCGTGCTGGGTGGCTGGCGGGGCCTGGTGGCCTGGAGGTACCAGCTGACCCTCGGCACCCAGCACACAGGGGCAGGCTGCCCACCCCTGCCCCAGCCCCGTGGGCTTCCTCGCCACGCCCGCCCACTGGCCCGCTCTCCTCTGTGGGGCGCGGGCAGCCCGGCCTGAGCAGGCCACTGGGCCAAAGGGGAACAATGGAGCCAGGAGGGGTCCCAAGGCTGCACCCGCCGGGCAGGCATCCCTGCACTGTGGGGTCCTTGACACACAGGGGGCAGGCTTGGGGACACGTGGACACTGGGGGTACCTCCCGCCAGCGCTTTCGGGAGGATAAACCACCAAGGGGGAGGGGAAGACCCTCTGAAGCCGGCCCCTGCCTGCCCCGCTCGCCAGGACAGCTCCCTGCCACCAGCCCCCCGAGCCCCGCCCACCCCGTGTGTCCCGCCACATACTCACCTTGCAGTTTCCGGCGGTGGAAGCGGGGTGACCCCAGGAAGCTGTTCTTGATGGAGTTGAGCCGTGTCCTCCAGGGCACCCCTCCCACGCTGGGGCTGGACGGTGGCGTGGGGTTGGGCGTGCCGGCCGGGCTCTCCTTGGGCGTGTGCACAGGCGTCCCCTTGGGGGTAGGGAGGGGACTGCCCCTCGGAGAGGGGTGAGGGGTCACCTGTATGGTGGGGACAGATTTGGTGTTTGCTTCAGTCCCGGTGGGTGGGAGCCGGGCAGGGGCCGGCAGGGTGGGTGGGCCTGGGGTCAGGGCCAGCTGGGGGCTGAGGCCTCCCGCAACAAGGGGCCGGGCCTGGGTGCCAGCCGGGAGTGGGTTGGACTTGGTGCCCTGCAGCGGCCTGTCGGTCAGCTTGGCCTTGCTCGGCAAGGTCTGGGTCTTGGGGTTGGGCCGCGGGGCGGCCTGTGGAGGGAGGACGTGTCCGGGCCGCGAGGCGCTCCGGCCAGCTTCGGGCTCCACGGAGGTGGCCGGGGGGCAGGCCACAAAGGGGAGCTCGGGGGGCGGGGGAGGCAAGACAAACTTTCTAACAGGCTACGGGGCAGCGCAGAGGGCAGGAGGCAGAGCGCACGGGCCCCCGAGGGCCAAGCGGCCCCAGTGCATGCCCCGCCCGCCCCGCATGCACACACAGCACCCGGGGACCCCAAGGCAGGACCAGCGGGGGCAGGCAGGCACCGGGGTGGGAGCGTTCACCACGAAAGAAAAGAACACACGAGAAAACAAACGAAACAAAACAAAACAAAAAACGTGCAGTTAGCGAAGGCAGCCGGAGCCCACAGAGCAGCAGCTGCCACCACGCGGGCGGCCCCAGCAGCAGGCGGGGTTGGGGGGGCCCACCGAGCCGCCCCCCGCCCGGGCGCACGCTGGTGACGGAGCTGGGGCGGGGTCACTTACCCGGGGGCTGCTGAGTGGGCTGGTGGAGAGGCCTGAGGAAGCGCCGCTGATGGACCTAGACCTGGGGACACAGGTGCAGAGGGCGGCTCAGACCGGGAAGGGGCCTCAGGCTCTCGGCTCCCCTCTCCCCTCAGGTGGACCCTCCAGGAGGCCTGGAGCCCTGGTTGAGAGCCCCGAGGCTGCCCCAGTCTGCGGCACACCTGGCCGTGCCTGGGGCTGTCCTGCTGTCCCCGCCCTGCTTCTCACCAGGCCCAGGAGAGCCCACCGCCCCTTGGGGGCCCCATCAGAGCCCCAGTGGTGCAGCTGGAGACCGTGGGACTCCTCTTCCCCCCACGCAGAAGGTGCCCTGTGTCCAAGGCCCGAGGCCGCAGGTCCAGGATGGCACGGAGGAGCCCTCGGCAAGGATCTCTCGGGGCCCGGGATGAGAGGACACGGGGCTTCCCGTGAGCCGACCCCAGCCCCGGTGCCCTGAGGCAGCCCGGCTGAACCCCGACGCTGGGCTGTCACAGGCCCCGAGTCCTGCGCTCCGCCCGGCGCCTCACACCCTGCCGTGCGGGCCACCAGCTGGCACCAGCCCAGCCCCTCCACGCCCACGGCCCTCCCCTTGCTCACACCACGAGCACCTGGGACGGGCGTCAGCAGGGACGCGGGCTCGGTCCACCCCGGCCCCATCTGGCCTGCAGACCTGGCCTGGGCCTGGCCGGAGAGAGGCCACTGGCGCAGCGTGCCCAGCGGAGACACGCAGGCAGCCGCCGCCCCCTCAGGGCAGGAACTGGACACCTCTCGGGGCAGGGCCAGGCCTGCGGGGCCTCGCTCCACCACCCCGCGTGGCCTCGAGGGAAAGGAAACGCCCGCTCACCCCTGGGCGCCGGCACCTGCCATCCTTAGAGCAAGGAAACCGGAGGGGTCGAGGCAGCCACAGGAGAGAAGAGGACAGAAGAGAGTGAAGGGCGTCCACACCGCCCACCCGCCAGCCCGGCCACACTGCCCACACCGCAGCTGGCCCCTGGGCCTCGGGCCGGAGCTGAGCCCACGCTGGCCGGTCCCCCGGCACCTGTGGACTGGGGCCCCGTGGCGATGACCCTCCAACTCCCGCCCCGCGAGCTGACACAGCCCGGAGCTGGGGGCAGCGCAGACGCCGCTCTCAGCACCCCCGGCCCAGCCTGCCCGAGCCCAGGACCGCACTCAGAGCCGGGCCCGGGCCCGAAGCTTCCAGATGCTGAGAACGGGGCTGGGGGGCTGGTCGGTGCCAGCTAGTGCCCACCCCAGCAGCCAAAAGCCAGCCATGAGCTTGCTGCTCGGCACAAGGAAAGCGGAGAAGCAGCAGCGGGAGAGAGAGGGGAGCCGCGTGCACGCCCTCCTGTCTAACCAGGCGGTCCCTGGAAACTGAGCTGCGGAAGGACGGCGCCAGCACGAGAGCAGCCAGGGCGCGGAGCAGAGCGGGTGAGGCGCAGGCGGGTGCAGGGGGAGTCAGAGGGGGCCCGGGGGCGAGTGAGGCCCCGCCACTGTCACCGCCGGGCAGGAGGCCCTGCAGGGGCGGGGCCAGGGGCTCCGGAAGGCCAGACCCTGTGCAGAGACCCCTGGGACTGGCACACCTCCTGCCCCTTCCTAGGGAGCCTGCAGCTGCCTGGGGCTGCCACGTCTACTCTGGCCCTTGCGGGCAGCAGGGTGGTCCCAGGATATGGGCCAGCGTGGGATGGGGGAGGGGAGCTTAACGAGGGCCACGGAGGCCCACTGACCACAGGGCAAGGGCCGGCCGGAAGGGACCTCACGGCCTGCAGCCCAGAGGCCCAGGGCAGGGAGAGTCTCTGGGTCTCCCAGCCCCTCTCGGGGCCGGCCATGGGCCTCGTCCCAGCAGCCCCGCTCCTCCTCCTGGGCGTCAGCCTAGCCTGACCCGGGCCCGTCCCCGGCTCGCTGAAAGGTTCCCTTGCCAAAGGGGAGAGGGCCAGATGCACCTCAGGCCAGCCCTGCCACCAGGCCCGCCACTGTCTCTGGGGCTGGGGGGCGGGGGATGGGTGGGCAGGGTGTATACCTGTCTTCTTTGCTGAATTGGGGGTGGGCTTCAGCGATATCCAGGCTTTTACTGAACATTGCTTTACTACAGCGGGAACAAAGCGAGAAAACAGAGTTACTGACGCAGCCCCACCAGGCGGTCCAGGAGGCCAGACCTCCACACAGCTCCAAGCTGGGCACCACCCCCCTGGCCCCAGGCCAGGGCGCACGGACGTGAGGGGGAGGTCAGGCAGGAGAGCACCAGGGCCGTAGCACACCCAGCCCCATGACTTGCTCGGCAGGGTGGCCTGGCCAGGCCTTGGAGGATGCCTAGCGCTGCCGCCAGCCCCGGGACCCCTCCAGCCCCAGCGGGTGTGGCCTGTTGTGGTAACGAGTGTCCAGGCCAGAGAGGAGGCAGAGCCTGAGAAGCAGCAGCGAGTGGGGAAGTGCCAGGGGAAGGACGGCTCACACCTGACCCCACCCCACCTCCCCCAGGCACCCCCGGCCCCCGAGGCGTCCAGGCCTGGAAGGTAGAGCAGAAACCACGACGGGGGGCCTCCCACGCCCAGCCCCTGTGCCTGCGCCTGCGCCTGCCCCAGGCAGCTGCGGTGTGCGGGGTGTGGGTGGCTGGTGCGGGGAGGGCTGGCGAGCCTTCAAGCTGCCCTGCAGGTGTTGAACCGGAAGCCAGGACAAGGCTCGGGAAAAGTAGGCTGGGGAGAGGTGACCTCTCGCCTGGGCCACTGGAGGGAGCCGTTTCCCTGGGGCCCTGCCGGGAGAGGTGCACCCCCAGCAAGCAGGACACAAGGCACAATCAGGGCAAGACCGCGGCCAGCAGGGACCTTCCTGCTCCTCCCCTCCCCCCACGCCAGTGCACGAGCCCGCAGCGGGTGGGCCACGCGGCCTGGAGACCTGGAAGTAAGCCCCAGAGGCCAGGACCCCAGGTCAGAGGCTGAGCCAGCCTGCTTCCCCGGGGAGGGCCTGGGACCACCATGGGGCTGTGGCCTGTGAGTTGGGCAGCCAGTTGAATCCTGATGGTGGCCCAGTAGCCCTGCGGTTCCTCGGAGGCCTGGCCGAAGGGGCTGTCCCCAGATGGCTGAAGCCCCTGCCCGGGCAGGAAAGCTTGGTCTCGCCCAGCCAGCCCCGAATCAGCAGAGGCTCTGCAGGACCTGGATGCCCTTCCTTCCTCCGGGGAGGCGGGGGGGGGTCTGTTTGGATAGCCCAGACCTGCTCCTCACCCACCACCCTGCCCCAAAATTCCA
Organism: Balaenoptera borealis; assembly: GCF_965194805.1. NCBI lineage: Eukaryota > Metazoa > Chordata > Mammalia > Artiodactyla > Balaenopteridae > Balaenoptera > Balaenoptera borealis. The sequence goes on along the minus strand of NC_138868.1, from coordinate 1,028,813 downwards.
CGTCCCTGACCCCCGCACTGCCACAGGTGACCCAAACAGGGGCTCAGCGTCAATCAGGGACAAGCCTACTGGGCTGCAGCTCTGAACACAGCTTGACCTCTCAGCAGCCCAGCTCAACCCACTTAAGCCCAGCTCAGCTCAGCTCAGCTCAGACCTACTCAGTCTAACCCACTCCGGCCCAGCTCAGCCCAGTCCTGTCCACGATGGCCTGACCCAGCCCAGTTTAACCCGGGCCAACAAAGCAAAGCCCTGGCCAGCTCAGTCCAGCCCAGCCCAGCCCAGAGTTCAGCCCAGATTAACCTACTTCAGCTCAGTCCAGCCCAGTGCAGACCTGCCCTGCCCAGGGCAGCCTACCTTATTAGCCCAGCTCAGCCAGCCCTGCCCAGCGCAGCTCTGCCCAGCGCAGCCTACCTTAGCCCAGCTCAGCCAGCCCTGCCCAGGGCAGCCTACCTTAGCCCAGCTCAGCCAGCTCTGCCCAGCGCAGCCCATGCAGTCCAGCCCCGCCCAGTGGCCTTAGCCCAGCCCCAGGGCCGGGGGCGCAAAGAAGAGCCAAGCCAGGCCCAGCACAGCCCGTGAGGGGCCCCGTCGCTGACTGGGCCGGGGCACCAGGCGGCGGAGCGCTGGGCCCTCCCAGCAGGCACGCACCTCTGGCCGTGCTGGGCCATCTCGATGGCCCGCCGCGCAGGCACCGGGGAGCCGCCGTCCGTCACGCTCAGCACCTCCATGGACTTGCGCTCAGGCCGCCGCTTGCCGTGCCGGTTCAGCATTGGGGAATCCACGCGCTTCCGGGGAGGGTCTGCGTGCAGATGGGGGTCAGGGCCAGGCGGCCTGGAGGGGGCAGCGTGGGCCGGGCCACCCTGGGACCTTGTACCTATCTCGTTCCTAGGCGGCAGGTCCTCGTCCTCGTGGCTCGGATACCTTTCTTTCCGGTCCAGGAGGAGGAAATAAATCATCTTCTCCTGGTTTTCCCTGCAGCGGGCGAGAGGCGCCAGGAAGGGTGGATGGGGGTTCCTGGAGGGCGGCGTCCCCACCCACAGACTCCACCACGGCCCCCCCGCCCCCGGCCCGGCGCGGCTCCTGGACGCACTCCTCGGACAGCAGGTCCTGCAGCAGCTTGTTGCGGTCCCGGAAGCAGCCCAGCGAGTGCATGCTGTCCAGCACGTCGGGGTCGATGTCCTCCAGGCTGGGCAGCGAGCGGAGCTGCACCTTGCGGGGGACGGGCTGCTCCGGCTCGGGCTCGTTCTTGCCTCCTCTGTGGGTGACAGGGCGCCGCCGCCACTCACTCACCTCTGGCCCAGCCCCAGGCTCCTCCGCCCCCTCCCCTTCCTGGGGCCCCGAGTCCTGCTGCTCTGCCTGCGCCCGGCCCCTGCGCGCCTCCCGCGTCCTGCCTGCGCCCGGCCCCTGCGCGCCTCCCGCGTCCTGCACGCACCCGGCCCCTGCGCGCCTCCCGCGTCCTGCACGCGCCCGGCCCCTGTGCGCCTCCTGCGTCCTGCATGTGCCCAGCGCAGGCCGGCCCAGGGGCCCCGAGAGCTAGCCGGGTGGCCCGACGCTGGAGGCAAGCCTGCGCTGGGCCCCCTGCCCCCCCCCCGCCCCCCCCCCGCCTTCCCTAGCAGGCCCTCCAGGCCACAGCGGCAGGCAAAGCAGGCGATGAGGGGAGGAAAAGCTACTTACATATACCAAATGTGTTTCTGAATGTGCTCTAGCTACAAGGAAAGAGAGACAGGGAGTTAGTACGAGGAAGGAGCAGAGGCCACGTTAGGAGGCCAGCGGGAGCGGGAGCAGGGAGGTGGGGGCCTGAGTGTGGAGAGAGCAGGAGAATGGGGGAGGGGGGAGGAGGGGGGGAGGGGACAGGTACGGAGCCACAGGGAGGACCCAGAGGGGGAGGGAGAGCCTGGAGGAGGGGGAGGCGTTGCGGGAGGATGGAAAGTGGGGAGAGCACGGGGGGCTCCAGGCTAGCACCCCTGACCCTGCCTATCTCAAGTGGAAGAGAAAACGCCACCCTAGAGACAGCAGAGAGCTGGGGAGAGTGCGGGCTGCAGGCAGGGGCCGAGGGAGCGGTTTGGGGGGTGGGAAGCAGGAGCCCCTGGGGCTCAGGGCGGGAGGCCTGAGGGAGGACAGCAGCAGTGAAGCAGCCAGGGCTCAGCCCACCTGTGCGGGAGGGGCTGGGTGCAGGTGGGAGCGGGAGGCTCGGGGCTACCCCGCTCTCCACCCTGACTTGGGGGGCTTGCTTGGGGAGGGCGGCCTCTTGGGCAGTCCTGCTGCCCCTGCCCGGGGGACCTGACATCCTGGCACGAACCGAGCCCAGAGGAGGCCAGAGACGGCTGGCTGGGGCTTCTTTCAGAAGCGGGGGCTTCCCTCAGACCCTGGCCACCCCCTGGCCACTGGAGTCGGTCATGAGGAACTCTTCTCGCGTACAGGGCAGGCCCCGGACGGCCGGAGAGACTCCGCGCTCCTGGACCGCACTCGCGCGCGGACGGCCCTGGGCGCGCGCACCCACCACCTGCGCGCGTTCACGCCGGGCACGCGCCCATGCCTGTGCCCTCGCGCGCCCGCGGCCTCCGCCCCGCGCCCGTGCGCCCAGGTACGAGCTCTGGGGGAGGAGGGACGCACCGTGAGGCGCCGCGTGGCGTCCACCTCGATCATGCCGCGCAGCAGGCTCTGGCAGTCGGGCGGGATGAAGTGCGGCATGTGGAACACGCCCCGCTTCACCTTCTCCAGCAGCTGCCGCAGGTTGTCGTCGTCGAAGGGCAGCGCCCCCTGCCGGCGGGACAGGGTCACCGCGGGGGCGGACCGACGAGGGGGCGGGATGGGGATGGGGATGGGGATGGGGCGGGGGCGGGGCCGGGGGCGGGGGCAGCCTCACCACAAGCAGGGCGAACAGAATCACGCCGCAGCTCCACACGTCTGCCTTGCGGCCATCGTACTTCTCTCCCTGCGGACAGCACTGGGGTTGGTGCGGGCGCAGGGCCGGGGTCTTTGCGGGGACCGAGGGGCCCAGGGGAAGCGTCTGGGAGGAGCTGGCCCCGTGGGCGGCGCCAAGGACAGGCGGCCAGGCCCCGGCCTGGGGGTCCGCGATCTCCGGGGCAGGGAGGCCCCCTAGGCGGGACAGGGACCAGGGTGGGGGCGCGTGGTGGGGTGGCTACTTACCCGGATGACCTCCGGGCAGGCATAGTGGGGGGACCTGAGGGCAAAGGCAGCAGTCAGGGCAGGAGACTCAGGACCCACCGTGCACCCAGCCGTCCCGCCCCCTGGACTTCTGGACTGCCCCCAGGACCGCAGTAGGTGGAGGCGGAGGGAGGGGTCCTCCCCGCTCCCCCCCCCCCCACCGCAAACTCTGCCTGGGGCGGATGCCCCACTGTGGGATCCTCAGGCCCACCAGGAGGCCCCAGGGCTTTGGTGCCGATTCCCTCACAACCTAATCCCCCCTGCATGCTCCTGGGGGAGGCCCAGGCCTGGGACCCAGGGGCCCACTCTGCTCCAGGCTGTCTGCCCACCTGCCCTGCCCAAGGAGATGGTCACCAGAGGCTGGACTGTGAGGCATGTCCAGGGTTCCAGCCCCGGCACCCCCATGAGAGTGCACGGAGCAGGAAGCTGGCATGCCAGCCTCACTCCCAAGCAGGGCAGGGAGCTCCCAGGGCAAGACCGGCCTTTCTGAGCCTGGCCACAGAGCCGAGGGATGTAATGGGCCAGGCGGGTCGCCTGCAGCCCCTCACTGAACTGCATTGGGGAGACAGTGCCAGGAGCAGAGCCGGGGCCCTGCCTCCAGCCCAGGCTGTGGGGTGCTGGGGGGCCCCGGGGCTGCGGGGCCACCTGGCTGGGCAGCCGCGGGGCCAGGCTGTGGGCGGGGCAGCAGCCCCTGGCCACTGTTCCTGGCCTATGGAGAACCGGCAGCCGGTCCCGGGCACAGCTCACCCGCAGCTAGTCTCCAGCAGGCTGTCGCCAACCTGCAGCGACGCCATGCCGAAGTCTGCGACCCTGATGTTATTCTTCTCGTCCAGCAGAAGGTTTTCTGGTTTCAGATCCCGGTGGCTGGGAAGGAAGGCGGGACTGAGGCTGACAGGGGTGGGAGCTGCCGCCCCTCCCGAAACCCTGCCCTCACAACATGAGGCCAATGGCAGCGCTGCCTGGTGATGTCACCAGCAGCCAATCGGAAGTCTCCTACGGGGCAGCCGGCTGCAGGGTGGCAGGATGGAGGGACAGGGACTCCGCCAGCAACGGGCAAGCTCTGCTTTGCTCCCTGGGGTCCCGTTCCCCTTCGCTGCTTCCCCCACCACACCTGCTCTCGGCCGAGGCCAACCTGGGGCCCCCAGACCGAGGGTGCCCTGACCCCAGGACCCCTGAAAAAACCAAGGAGACTTGGGTGGGCACCTGGCAGAAAGCTTTCTGATGCCCCTGGGCTGGGGGGCCAGTAGAAGATATACTGCCTGATCCAGGGGGAACGGGGGTAGTGCAAGAGTTGGGGGAGGCACACCTGCAGGGACGGGGGCTACCTGGTGGGGGACAGGGCACCTGGAGGGGCGGGGGACGCACCATATGGAGTGACTGTGGCAGAAGTCTAGCGCAGAGATGATCTGCCGGAAGAACTTTCTAGCCTCTTTGGGGGTCAGCCTCCCCTTCTTGACAAGGTAGTCGAAGAGCTCCCCACCAGACACGTGTTCTAGCACCAGGTATCTGCGGGGGACGGGCGGGCGTCGGGTGGGCGCACCCAGCCAGGGCACCGCTGGCCAGAGGCGGTGGACCACCACCCCATCCCGGCGCCATCCTCCACCACGTCCCAGCACTGGGCACCCTCAGCGGGTGGGGTCCCCGCCCACCTCCAGGGAAGCAGGTCCAGAGGAGCAGGGCCACACTGGGCCCCAAGGCGAGAGGGGCACTGCAGTTGCTGACCGTCTTGCGAGCCTGAGGCTTGGCCCTTCCAGGCCCCCCCTGGCCACCCCAGGCTGGGCTCCCAGAGGAGGGGGGACACATCGGACACTCAGGCCCTCAAGAAGCCCCGGCCAGCAGGGCAGACCTCAAAAAGGCATGGGTGGGGGACAGGGCACAGCTGGTCTCGGAAAATAGGGGGGCGGGGGTGGGACGAGGGTCTGGGTGGGTGTGGCCAGAAGGCAGGTGGTGAATGCCCCCAGCTTGGGTCAACACAGCTGCGGTGATGCCGAAGGGTGGGGGTGAGCTACTGGAGGGGTGGGCTTCCCATGGCGCCCCGGGTTCCATGGGGACCCCACGCCCCTCTGCAGTGAGAAGTGGGCTGTGTCCAGGCTGAGCCTCCCTGGGGTGGAACCTGAGGGGCTGGTTTCTAGGGTGGGGTGGGGGGTGGTCCAAGACACGTGGACACGGATGCCTGCGGGCCTCAGGGGAGCTGGGCCTGGAGGGCTGAGCACAGGCCCCGAGGAGCCCCGGGTGGGAGCCAGGGAGGGGTGGTCCTGGTGGGCTGCGGTGGCTTGGGGAGGGGAGGTGGGTGACAGGGGACGTGCGGGACCAGGGCTGGCAAGGATGAGGGTGTGGGCCTTTGGGGGCTGTATCAGGAGCTGGTCTTGCAGGAATGGAGGGGCTGGAGCAGGGGGAGGGGGGGCAGCCTGTCTGCAGAGAGGAGGGATTGGGGGGAGGAAACGGCTGGAGACACAGGGTGGGGAGACTGGGTGGGGTTCGAGCAGAGGCGGGGCCAGTCCCAGGGGACCTGCCCTGCTCCTGAGCGGGAGGCCACAGCACAGGCCCAGCGGTGCCCCAGCCTCGGTGGCGGAGGTCCCCTGCCTGCTCCCCTGCCTCCAGGCTCCCTGGGCCGCCTTGGGACCCCCGGGAGGGCGCTGGGCCCAGCAGCACCAAGGCCGGCCACCGGCCACCATGCTCCCAGCATCCTGTTCCTGTCACCCCGCCTCTGCTCGGCTGCGCCCCCGCCTGGCCTGCTGTCCGGGCCCCTCCCTGCTTCCTGCCCCTCCTGGGGGCCTCCTGGGGGCCTCTCCCCCTGCCTGGCACCCCCACAAGTATCTGAACAGGAGGCGGCGGTGCGACCGGTCTCCTGTGTGCAGAGGTGGGCAAGGCCTGCCCAGCACCCGCCCGTACCCCAAACTCATGGGGTGTCATCAAGACGGTGCCAGGTGGGTCCCCACGTGGGCCTGTGCCCCTCACGGTGGTCCCGATGGCGGCTTCAGCTCACCAGTGTCGGGGGCCCAGGACCACCACCTGCCTCCCACCCACGATCCCATGGTAACCAGTGCTTTGCTCTTCTCAGGGCCCCCATGGGGGGCGGCTCTTGCCATCCCATCTGCAGTTAAACACTCAGAGTTGGGCATTCGTGCAGCACGGGGTCCCCGGCTGGCACAGGAGGAGAGGGAGGCCCGAGAGCGGACGCTGCTTGTTGGAGGGGCTGGGGCTGAACCCAGGCCCCCTGCTCCCCCAGGGCCACTTCCTGCCCCCACCTCCCCTGCCCGAGACAGCGCTGCAGGGGCTAAGGCCAGCCTGCATCAGGGGCCCATCAAGGCCCAGCTCGAGGCCTTAAGGGCCCCTGGGGCAGTGGGCCTGCGGGGACTGTGCCAGGCCAGCCCCCTGCACACATCCCCTCGCTCAGCCGCGCGTCCCGAGGAACGCTCTGGCAGAACCCCTCCCTGAGGGACGCGGCCCAGCAGCCAGGCCTCTCCTATGGCCACACACGGGGCAGCGGCAGAGCTGACTCCCCCGAGGGGACCCTGTGAGCGGCCGCCCACGCCTCCGGGGGAGCTCGCTGAGGCCACACAGCGGGGGACGTGGGGGGCTGCCCATGTGGGGAGACGTCCACCAGCCTCAGTTGCCTCGGTGGTGACAGGAAGTCAGCCACGCTCAGCATCCCGACGGCGGGCTGGGTGAGGGGCCTGGCGTGGCGACAGTGCGGTCGGCCGGCCTGGGGTCCCCACCCACACAAGGGAGAACACGGGGGCTCCAAGGGGCTTGGCAAGGGATCCGTGGGAGCCCCCGGCAGAGCGGCGGGGTCCTGAGGCTCACTGGGGCCGGGAGAAAGGGCCTGAGTTGCTCCTGCCCCTCGAAGGTCCCATCCTCAAGCCAGTGGCTCTGCAAGTCCCCGCTGACCAGCCCTGGACCTGGTCAAGGAGCAGTGACCACCACGGCCTGTCCTTCAGACCCCCTCCAGGGACGGCCCCTTCTGCCCCCCAGCTCTCTGGACCCAGCAATACCTACAAATATTTTTTGTTTTCATAGACGTCATGCAGCTTGAGGACGTGGGGGTGCTCGATCAGCTTCAGGATGGCGATCTCCCGCTCCACCTGCGGGCAAGGGGGCGCCGTCACGGCAGGCCGGGCTCATGCCCCAACCCGTGCGCCGCCCACCCGCCCGTCCAGGCTGTGGGGTCACAGAGCCCCCGGGATGCTGGGCTCCTGGGGGCAGCACTGGGCCCTGGGGCAGGTCCAGCCTCGCACCGGCATCTCCACCCCGTGGGCCGCCTCCCTGCCCCTCCCCCAGCTGCGCTCCGGCCCTGCCAGGCCTCTGGGGGGTGGCCCGGTTACACCCCCAGGTCCACTTCCACTGAGATAGCTCCTGTCTTCCCACTCAGATATGTCGTGGCCTCTTGACCTTAGCGCCCCAAACTGACACGTAAGACCCTGCCCCCAAGCCGGGCGCTGGCCAAGGCAGGATGGGAATCTGCCAACCCCCCACCAACACTGCCCCCACCCCATCCAAACGACTGCCGCCTCCCCTTAAAACCAGCCCGTGGGGGCTTCCCTGGTGGCACAGTGGTTGAGAATCTGCCTGCCAATGCAGGGGACACGGGTTCGAGCCCTGGTCTGGGAAGATCCCACATGCCGCGGAGCAACTGGGCCCGTGAGCCACAATTACTGAGCCTGTGCGTCTGGAGCCTGTGCTCCGCAACAAGAGAGGCCGCGACAGTGAGAGGCCCGTGCACCGCGATGAAGAGTGGCCCCCGCTCGCCGCAACTAGAGAAAGCCCTCGCACAGAAACAAAGACCCAACACAGCCAAAAATAAAAAAATTAATTAAAAAAAAAAAAAAAAAAAAAACAGCCCATGGCGCATCCCCCAGGGTTCCCCAGCTGGGCCCACCCGGTCCCCCCCTGCCCCCACCGGCCAGAGGTGTCCTCACTGTGTCACTGGCCGGCACCCACCACGGCCCTCCTGCTTTCCTGCCCCCGTGTGCCTGGAGGGCCAGGCCTGCTCGCCCTCCGCCCCTCACCCCCGCCCGCTGAGTTGACAGCCGTTTAGACAGATGAGCCCAGACAGATGGGGAACAGGGCCTGGGCGGCCCCCTCCCCGCTGAGTGTCTGGTCCCACCCAGAGTCCTCCAGTCACGTGGGGTCTGCTTCAGTCCCTAAGGGGACCGGACTCCACCAGAGCTGGGGTAGCGGGGGCTGAGATGGGGGGAGCGGGGAGGAGGAGGGGCTGCGAGGCCTCCTGGGACCTGGCACTTACTCTTCTCCCTCAGAGACAGGGTCTCCTCCTGATTCTAATGGGGGAAACTGAGGCCAGCCAGCCCTCTCAACAGATGGGACAGCAGGACCCAGCAGGAACCCCCCTTCCCAGGCTGGCTCCACCCCGCCCACTGGGCACTCCCCACCTGCCCCCGTCCGCCCCCCATGCTCACCTTCATCAGTACAGACTCGCTGAGCTTCTCGCGGTTGACGATCTTGACAGCCACCTTCTGGCACGTGACACAGTGAATCCCCAGCTTCACGAGGCCTGGGGGCGAGGGGAGCCCTCAGACCCCGTCCGGCCACCGCCCAGGCCTGACCAGCAGGGCCCCTCCCGCACCCAACCCCGGCCCCTCACTCAGCGCCGGGATCCTGTGCCCCTGCCCCCACAGCGTGTCTTGGGCCAACCCCAGGCCAACGTCTGCCCTCCCACGCTCCCTGGTCGGTGGCCAGAGGCTGTCCCCAGTGTGGTCACTCTGCCCCACGCTACATGCTGGCCCTCTGCCCCTCCAGCCTGGGCCTCGGGCCCTCACTCCCCGGCCAGCGACACCTGGAGTCCCTCCCCCAGACCTCAGCCAGAGCTCGGCCCCTCGGCAGGGGAGCCAGGGTGCCCTCAGGTCCCACAGGCCCCTCCCCCGCCCATCACCCTCCTCTTGGCCTTCGGACCCCTGGACAAGGTGCCCCCGACACCTGTGTCCAGCTCCCTGCTCTCCCCAGGACACCGGCACAGGCCCAAGGCCCCTCCCCCGGCAGCTGTGGCCCCGCGGCCCGCCTCCCTGCATCTCCCGCGGGACAGGACACTCCGCCGATTCACCTCTGCTGTCATCACCACGCTGCAGGGAGCCGCGGTCCTGGTCACTGCCCCCTGGCCTCCTGCCCTCCTGCCCTCCGCTGGACCCTCTGTGGCCTCAGACCGAGACGCCCTGCACTCTCCCCTCCCAAGCCTGGGCCCGACCTGGACGTTCCCCGCGGTGGCCTGTGTTCCCCGATGGGCACGGAGGTGACCACCATGGTCCGGGCGGCCTCCGGCATTCGGGCGCCTGGACGCAGCGCAGGACGGCACTGCAGCCTGCCCACGACCTCTGCTGGGTTTTGAGGGATGTGGGGCGCTGGACGCCTCTCAGTTTCATTCACACTTTGCCGACTCTGTTGCTGCTGCTTTAGTTACGACCTTGACACAGTCTCACGGTTCCGACCACTCGGCTTTGCACTTGCCCCTTTTTACGCTGCTGAGGGGTGGCTCTTACCAATTTGCAAAGCCCTTTGCTTTTTATGGGAAATGAATTCTTTGCCATATGCATGGAAAACACGTTCCCGCAAAGGGCGCGTCTCTTCATCAGGCCTTCGGGGTCACGAGCAGTCACACCTTCCCAGCAGTGTCGCGTCCTCCTCCTTCCTGTTCCCCGTGGGCAGTGGGCTTGCCGGCCGCTGGGAGGTGACCTGTGCCCCCCAGACGCAGCAGCAGCGGCAGGCGGGGCTGGACGAGGGCCGGGGGACCAGGCCCGGTGGAACCCCCGAGCCCTGAGCCTGGGGGCCCAAAGCTCCTCGGCTCAGGGAAGGACAGAGGTCCCGCAGGGGGGCCCGCTGAGCCCCGGCTCCCACCCGGGAAGGGCTGCGGGCTCCTGGGCGCTCTCACCAGCTGCCTTTGATCCGGAGCCCGAGCCCTGTGATTCCAGGTCAGGAGCCGAGCACAGAGAATGGGCCCCGGGAAGCAGGAGGAGCGTCACGGGCATCTGTAATTCAGAGCCGTGGCCCAGGGCCTCCAGGACGGCCTCCAGGATGGCCTCCAGCATGGGAACCGGGCCTGGCACCGAGCCCTCCACCCCGGCACCAGGCAGGTCTGGGCGCAGACGCAGAAACCCAGCAGGAGCACGCCTGAGTGAGAAGCAGGCTTCTGCCCGGCGAGTCTCCCAGACAAGGTGCACAGGCCTCGAGGAGCCGCAGCGACGGCGGCCTGGCCGCTCCCCGGGGGCACAAGTCCCTCCAAGTCCCTAATGCCCAGGACAGATGGCCCAGAAACGTGCCACAGATGAGCCTCACACCTGTGCACACACACCCCTACACGTGTGTCCTCAGGAGGCAGGGGTCACGGGCACGTGGGGAATAAAGGGAAGTGAGCTTCAACTCAAAAGGGAGCTGGACAGGGATGCAGGCGACCCTCCGGAAGTGGAAAACCAAGTGGCCGCTGCCACCACCCCCATCACTGACCACCACAGCAGCCAGTCTGCTGACAGAGCGTTGGGGCCGTGTGACATTGGGGACCGTTACCACCCTCACTTCACAGATGAGAAACTCCATCACCAGCTGGTGCACAGAAAGGCCAGGAGGACAAAGGACCCAGTGGACAAGGTGCCCTGGATGAGCCCCATGCCATCAGGGCGTGAGCCTGCCACACCCTCAGAGCTGCTAGCGGACCTGCGGGCTGGGCCCCCGGCCAGGACACGTGGCTGGGGTGCAGGGGGCTGCCCTGGGCCGCGTCCTAGAACTCTGGTGGCTATCTCCCTGCCTTCACCTTCCTCCACTTGCTGCCTCTTTCCCCGAAAGTCCTCTGCCCACAGACTCCTACACACCCCTCAAAGCCCTGCATGGAGGTGCCCCTCCTGGGTGAAGCTTCCAGGCCGCCCTGGCCGTGCTGGTCTCCTGCAGCCCCGGGGTCCTCTGGGGTGGGAGGTTTGGGTTCCAAGCAGTCCTGCCACTTCCCTGGAGGCAGGGAGCAGAGTGCACCCTCAGGAGGGCCTGCTAGGGAAGCCCAAGACCGCCCTAATTACCCTGCCCTCCAACAGCTCAGGCTCATTTTCCAAGTGTGATTTCACCTCTAATTATTGCCTTTGCAGCAAATACGGCGCACGTCAAGAGAAGGAGAGTACAGAGCGTCACAGGTAATTGCGGGAGGAACAGAGGCAATCCCGCCCGGCGGGTGCTTGAGGGTGCTGCGCCGCCTGGGCCCTGCTGCAGGAAGGGGCTCCGCAAGGGCGTCCTGAGGACCCCAGGCCCACCCACGAGCGCCCCACCACACCCCAGGCTCAGGCACAAGGACGCGTGTGCACGAACATGGGCCCCCACCTCCCGGGGCTCCTGAGCACGGCTGGGAGAGTCAAGGGGATCCAGGAACCGCTAACTGAGAGCAGACCCCGCCCCAGGGCGCCCAAGTGTGCGGGACCTCCCCGCACCTGGGCCAAGGGCGCGGGTCAGCAGGACGGCCCTCTCGAGCACCCCGGCCCCTCCACTCATCTACTGGGGCTCGAGGGCCAAGAGGCGGCCACGGTGCTGGGGGCAGGGAGCTCTCCAGGCCTGGCTCAGCCCCTCTGCAGCCCCCGCTGGCCCCCGGTTAGCTGTCAAACCCAGGGCACCAGTCTGGTCGGAGGAAGGAGGCCAGGGCCCCGGGCGGCCTGGGAGCGGTGGAGAGCGGGAAGGTGCAGCCCTCGGGGCTCTCAGACCTGCACAGGTCCAGCATGCGAGGTGGCTGGACGGGCCTGTGGGGTCAGAGGTCAGGCAGGGGTGGTCCTGAGCAGCTGCCTCACCCTCCGGCTCTCTGGGCATCCTCGGCCTCCCTTTTCTTCTTGGTCAGGTACCTTCAGGGAAAAACTCTGCTGGAGGGCCCTGCACCCAGGGGGCTGCCAGCTCATAGGAGTGAACAGAGCATGAGGGACCACCACCCTGTGGGGAGCCCCGAGAGGGGGGCCCAGACTCCACTGTCCAGAAACTGCCATTGGGGCTGGACAGGGGTCCGGGCCAGGTGACAGTGCTGCATCGAGGGGGGGGGACAGGGAAGGGGACCCTCTGCACCCCAGGCTCAGCCCTGTAGCCCAGCAGGGCAGTCAACACTGGGGGTGTCAGCGGGGCTGCCTGAGGACTCCCCTCCCTACAGACACAGTGGGGTCACTCCCTACCCTCTAACTGCATGCCAACCTCCAGCGCTGCTTCCACCCCCAAGTAATGAGCCTCTGTGGGTGCCCCAGGCCCACCTGGGAGGGGGAGGCCCTGGTCTGGTGCGGGCGGCATCAGGCTCTCCTCTCGACCTCTCAGGGTGGTCTGGCCAAGGCCTGCTGCCCCATCCCTGTTGCCCCCAGTCCTGCAGCCCCAGCCCTGCAGCCCCTGTGGGCAGACAGTGTGGCTCCCAGGGGCCTGCCCCTCCGCCCTTCGTCCTGAGCTCAGAGCCGCCCCAGGCCCTTGGCTGTCCGTCTTCTCTCCAGGTGCCAGGCCACTACACGGCCTCCCTCAGGGCATGCTTGGAGCACCTCCCGGAGGGCCCTGCCCCCCCCCACCGGGGCCCCTCGCTCCTCTGCCTGTGGCCGTCAGGTCCTGAGACCCCAGCTGGCCCCACCCCACCCCTTGGGGGCCCAGTGAGCATCCTGCACCCAGGGCTTTCCTGGCCACCCCCGAGTGGCGGCTGCAGGGGGGTCAGGACCAGAGGGAGGTCCCACTCCTGTCAGTGACATTCCTCTGTCAGTTTCCATCTCTGATTACCAACCCCCCACCCACCCAGCCCACGCGCTGTCCACCTCATCTGAGCCCCCGGATGGCGATAGGGGCACCGTGGCTCAGCCTGTCAGCCCCCCGCCACATGGCACTGTGACCACCCTTCCGGAGGGGCGGCGTCTCGTGGGCAGGAGCCTCCCTCCCAGGATTGGGGTGCCTTTCCTACACCTACGGCCCTTGAAGATGGCCTGTGGGTTCCCGTCACCCAGGGCCTTCCCAGCACCCTCTTTAATAGGCCGGGAGGGAGATTCTCAGGGCCTGGGGGCCACGCTCAGCCGGTGCCTGTGGCAGGAGAGCTTCGCGACCTTCTCCCCTGGGGCGGACCTGTGTCCCACCCACCACGTGACAACACAGGAGTGTGACCTCGAGCCTCCCCTGGCTTGGGCTCCACGCTGCCAGCCAGCGCTCGCCGGGCATGTCCTCTGCACATCCACCACGTGCCGGCCTGGGAGTCCTCTGCACAAGGGAACCAGGGCACGAGAGGGGTGTGCGCACGCTAGCGCACACACACGCACGTGGGTCCCGTGCGTGGTTGCCCCCGCCCGCGCCGCCACACTGCCGACTGGCCGTGTGACCTCGGTGACACAAATCCCACGGGCTCTGCACGGCCGCCGGGTCTGCCCCGGGCCCTGCTGGCAGAGTCCTACGAAGTGACACGTACAGGGTGCATGTGGCTCCCACACAGACGGGAAAGCAGAGACAGAAAAGACTGGTTTTGCCATTTCTCGTTTAAATCACCAAATCTAGATCGTGCTGCCACCGTGAGCACCCATCCCTGGGGCATGGAGCCAGCTGAAGGAAGAGAGAAGGCCCCTCCACCCCCTGGGCCGGGCTGTCCCCTGCGTGGTCCTCTGTGGCTCCCCAGTCCCTCCTCCCTCCCTCCCCAGCCACAAGCCGTGGGCCCCTCCCTCGGTGGCGTCAGCTCTCCAGGGCCCTGGAGTTTTTGCCTAAAAGGCCCTTCTCCCCGCCGCCCCGCCGTCTCCATACTGCCAGACGCACCAAGCCACAGCTTCACGGGCTCAGGGCTCCCTCCTGCTCGGCACCCTGCCCTGTCCCTCCTGCCCGCCCCGCCCCACGGGGGAGTCCCCTGCCTCAGGGGCCAACCCCGAGACCCCCTCGTGTGGCTTCTGCCTCGCGCCCCCCAGAAGAGGGCGAAGGTTCAGATAAAGGGTGGGGGTCAGCCTGTCTCCCGGGACGCGGGCGCCGAGGCTCTGGCAGCGGGGGAGGGGCGCCAGCCCGGAGTCGGCACGTTTCTCTGTTACCTCCGCGTGAGCCAGCGGGAGGCGGCCTGGAAACCAGAACCCGCTCTGCCGCAGCGCAGCGCCAGCTGCTGTCCGTGGTGCTGACAGAGCCGGGCCGCAGCCTCCGACAAGCCCAGGCCTTCAGGGGACAGGAAACAAACCCTGAGGGGAAGGGACGGGACACACCCGCTCCTGCGAAGCCCCCCTCCGTGTGCCCACACCGGCCTCCTCGCGCCGGGGACGCGGGTACGGGTGACCAGACGGGGTGGAGGGCAGGATGCGCCAGAGCCCAGCTCGGGTCACCTGGCAGCTCCAGACCCCCGTCAGGCTTCTGCTGAGCCTGGAGGAGGGCAGGGCAGCCTGCCTGGACCCCCCAGAGCCCCTCTGAGCACCCGGGAGACACCAGCATCCAGCCGCTAACGCTCACAGGACCACCGAGCACCACTAACGCCCGGGGCGGCGACCGGCCCTCCTCGCGCATCACTCCCCACTGTGCCTCTGGACCACGTGGCCACCTCCCTAGGGCAACAAGCACAGCTAACGGCGACCCACTTTCCGCCCACTGCGGGGGCGCCGGGGGATGCTGTTTTCCTGGGGCGGACAGAACGGAGCAGCCCTGCCACCCCTCCCGCCCAGGCTCTCGCTGGACGAGGATGGGGGAGGCAGCTCCACACTGGCTCTTGGGAAGTCAAAGCTGGTCACCCTGCTGCCCGCCCTGCTGCCCGTCTTGCTGCCCACCCTGCTGCCCGCCCTGCTGCCCGGCCTGCTGCCCGCCCTGCTGCCCGGCCCTGCTGCCCGGCCTGCTGCCCGCCCTGCTGCCCGGCCCAGCTGCCCACCCTGCTGCCCGCGGCTGGCACCAGGGGAGCCTTAGAGAGCGGTCGGGGTGAGACGGGCTCGGCTGCCCTCACTGAGACGGGGCAAGAGCAGGAATGGGGCTGAGTCCCCAGCCTGGGAGGAGACGCGTCTTCTGGCATCAGTGCAGTGGCGCCTGGCCTCCCGGTGCAGGTCCTTCCTGCCACCTAGGCGCTGGCTGCTCCGCCCGCCTCGGTGGACTGCAGCCCCACGAGGACCCCCGGTTACTTGTGCCTCCTGGAAACCGGCCCCTGGGCAGTGTAGTCGCCCCCACGCTGCACCAGGGCTGGTCTGTGTGGCCAGTGGAACGTGGCAGAACGGATGGCTTCCTGTCTCCAAGGTCAGATGCTAACAAGAGCACAGCTTCCTTTGGGGTCCCTGGGGTCTTGCTCAGGTGGAGGCGGCTGCCTTTTCTCTAGGCAGTGCCCCTCGGAGACGGCCACACGGCCTCCAGGTGACAGCAGGGGCGGGGGGAGCCTCCAGTCCAGCCCACACCTGGAACCTCGTGAGACCCCTGAGCCCCATGCACCCAGCTCGGTTGCCCTGGACGCCTGCCCCTCAGGGGTGGTGAGAGAACGTTTGCTGTCTCAAGACACTAGGTTTTGGGGGCAGCTTGTTATACAGCAACAGAGACCAAAGAAATACACTCAGCCCTACAACCACCAGGCCTCAGAGGAACGCCCGGGACGGTGTCCAGTGTGAGCTGAACACACGTGGAGGACAGCCTCACAGACAGGACACATGGCCTCAGCGGCAGTCGAGCCTGGTGGTCCCGGCCAGTGCTCTCAGACAAGAACCCGAACCGCCCCAGGCCTGAGTTTCCTCACCTGAGGAAGCAGGAAAAACAATACCTCAACAGCCCCCCGGCCGGCCCAGCCCAGCCCCATCGGACAGCAGGAGGTGCTGGGAACCCTGGGACCGGAGAGGGGCGGCCTCTCCCCTAGGCGGCCCACCCAGAGGGAGTCCCCGGGCCAGAGCCTCAACCCTGGTCTGTCTCGACCCCCAGCCAGCTGGCCGGCTCCTGCCACCGCTGGGGGAGAGCAAGGGCCTGCCCGGCTCCCAGGACTAAGTCCTCCCAGGCCCGGCCGGGTTGGGAGCCCGAGGGATGGCGAGTCGCACGGATGCTGGTGGTGGGTTGAGGAGGATGCACGGCCCTCCCCAGTCCTGGGGGGGCGGGGCTGGCTGTATCCTTGTCTTCTAAACCTTGGGGAAACTCCCGCCACCGGGTGGCCGCTGAGAAAAGGGGACTCCTCGGCCCGTCCTCTGTCTCCCACACTGACCCCGTCTCTTCCCCAGCACAGCCCCCTCCGCTGTCTGCCTGTGTGGGTGGGGGATCCTGAGGGGGGGCAGGAGGCCACCCCACTAGGGTGACGGTTAACCCCACCTGGCTCTCCTCCCATCACCCCCCCACTCGGGGCACCCAGCTGTGGGGGAGGAGCCCTGGTGGCACCCGGGTCCAGGCTTCCAGGAAGGGCATCCCCTCCCTCCTCCTGCAGGACCAGGGACGGCTAGGCGACAGCCAGGCGACGGCCAATGGCTCCCGGCAGCAGCCGAGCAGCTCTTGAGCCCACGGGCAGGGAGCGACAGTGCAAAACTGGGATCCGCTCGGGGCCCCAAACCCAGTGTGCAGGGGTTGAATGGTGGCCCCAAGAAGATGTGTCCACATCCTAATGCCCAGAACCCGTAAGTGTGAGCATGTTTGGGAAAAGGGCCTTTACAGAGGTACTTAAGTTATAGATCTCAAGAGATCACCCTGCATGGAGGGTGGGTGCGCCCGAAATCCAAAGACAAAGTTCTTATAAGAGAAAGACAGAGGGAGATTAGACACGGCGCAGGGAGGAGGCCACGTGAAGATGGAGGGAGAGGCCACGGGGATGCTTCTAGAAGAGCCAGCAAACCACCGAAAGCCCGGGGTGGGGGGCCTGGAACCATCCTCCCTCAGAGCCTCAGGAGAACCACCGCAGACTTCCGGCTCCTGGAGTTGAGGATAAGATTCTGTTGTTCTAGTGACCAGGGTTGTGGCAGTCGTGTGGGGCCCCAGGGAACTGTGCAGGGTCCCTTCAGCTCACACGGTATTTACCTGAGTCTCCTCTCACCCCAAACCTCCTGGTACATTTCAGAAGGGTTTCCGTTCACTCCAGAGGCCTCTATGTAAGCACGTACCTTCACGTCACTCAGTGTAACGGGAGCCCCTCCCCAGGCCCCCACACACGCAGCAAAGGCCTCTGTGCCCGCCGCAACGGGCAGCCCCCAACAGTACTCGAGCACCCAGGGGCCCTGGAGAGGTTAAGGACAGGACTGGGGGGGGGGGTGTCGGGTTCTGCTGCCTCTGAGTGCTGAGCAGCTCTCACGGCAAGCCTGGCCGGCACGCCCCCTCGCCCTGCCTGCACCGGCGACATCTGGGGCACGGGCCCTGGGGGCTGCAGACCTGGTCAGCCTGGCGCCATGGATGAGACCCTCGGGCGGTGGGCTCTGGGCAGTGGTCAGGCCTGGATGTGGCCCCTTCTCCAGCCACGCCACTGTCTGGTCAGGACGAAGGCTCCCGACTATGTCCCACGTGAACCCTGATCCTTGCAATGGCTCCTCCCTTTCTCCGAAGGGGACACAAGGCTGGGTGAGGCCTGCAGGACCCCAAGGTCCATTCACTGCCACTGCCCAGGGAGTCAGGGTGAAACTGCCCCACAGCCAGCCCCGGAGGCGGGGCTTCCCCAGCTGGTGTAGACACAAGCTCCATCCCCATCACCCTCTCACTACAGGCTTGGGGAGTCGAAGGTGTGCTGGGCAAAGAGGTGGGGGAAAAACAGATGCTGGAAAGAATGCCTGCAGCTGCCCAGGGCTGCAGGAGGGGCAGGAGGCGAGCGGTGGCACATGAAGCCCCTTTCAGCACCATGGACAGGAGCCGGCGCTGCCCTCCAGGCCGGCTGAGCAGCAGGACGGCCCCATCCCCGCCCGGGGACAGCAGGCGGCTTACTCCGGACCACACTGGAGCTGGTGGACGCCAGAGCCAGGGTGCCCTTGGAAGTCAGTTGGCGATCCTGGGGCACCTCCACCGGCCACAGCCCTGGCTCTTCCCTGCGCCGAGCAGGAGGCCTGCCTGCACCACACCCTGGGGACGTGGCACTGCTGTGGCCTGTAAGCTCAGGACACCAGGGGCACGCACACCCTTCTGCACGGCCCCTTATGCATCAGCCCCAACCTCAGGAGATGCCGCCTGCCCGCCCAGGTTCCAGCACCTGGACACGCAGCCCCACCCAGGCCCCTACAGGGTCTCCCACTGGTCGGGCCCACAGAAGGGCCCTCAGAGTCCAGGAGAACACCCCCCTCCAACAGTGGGGTGGGGAGGTGCTACAGGAGCTCCCACCCCTCGGAGGGAGTGCAGCAAGGCAGGGCCCGGAGTTGGGCCGGGCTGAGGATGGAGCTTGGTGGCCCAGGGCCCAGGTGGAGCCCTGGGAAAGTGGGGGGCAGGGCCCACGCGGCTCCACCCGGGAAGGGACCCTGGCCCCCTCCAAGTCTCTGAAGCCGGTGCTCAGGGAGGTCCAAAGCACCCCTCCACAGCAGGGGCTGGGGGGACTGACTTCGCCACCTCCAAGACTCGAGGGGGAGACCGTGCTGGGAGAGGGTTCACATTGCTCTGGGCCAGCGGGGGTGGGAGGTGGGGGGATCGCGCTGAGGCCAAGCCCCCCCCCTGCAGCGCCCTCCCCGCCCCCCCAGCGGCCCGGACACCCGGCTGCCAGCGCCCTCTCCATCCTGCCTGACTTCTGTTCCCACCCGACCACCAGGGACCCCATGGTTGGGCTGGGGAAGTTCGGGGACTGCAAGCTCGGCCTTCAGTGGGCCTGATGAATAAACGGAGAAGGGCCACCGACTCCCGTCCTCCTGAGGCCAGCAGCGCGGCGGGGCTCTACCTGCGTCCCCGGCCGCGGCCCCAGTAATCCCTCCTACTGGACGGGAGACCGGGCCTTGGAGGACGTCTGGGGGCGCTGTCCGCAGCCGCCCCCTCTTCCCGGCTCCCGGTCCAGGACCTCCTCCCCCACGTCCGCCTTGACAGTCCGCTCCTCCAGGCGCAGCGCGGGGCGAGACCAGCGCTGGACCCGGGAGCTCCCCGACCTGCCCCGGGCCCCCCGAGTCCCCGCCCAGGGGGCGCCCATGCCCAGGGGGCCCACTTCAAACACGCCGCCGCCTGCGCGCCGCGGGCCTCCGCGGACTCAGACCCGCGGGACGGGGCGGCCCCTTTGAAGTTGCCGCCCCGACATCAAAGCGCGCACGTTCCCCTCATTAGTGGTCTCGCCTGGTTCTCCCCGCGCCCCTCCCCGCGCCTCCCTCCTTTCCCCGCCCGCCGGCGTGCGCGCACTCAGCCCCAGCTCTCGGTGGGCTGATACGGCGCCCCGGTTCTCGCGGCCTCTCCTCCTGGGGTCGGAGCTCCCCAACCATCTCCTCCTCCCTCCCCCCTTCTCCTCCCCCCTCCCCCTTCTCCTCCCCCCTTCCGGTTGGCGGGGATGCCCGGATCGCGCGCCCCAGCTTTGCGCTGCATCCGCCCCCGGTGCGCCCACGCTTCCGGGCTCCCGGTGACACCCCTCACCGCGCTCCCGGGGGGACGGGGAGGGCGCACTCTCAATATAGATTCCGCTGTTACCTTCGCCCACCAGCGCCAGGCAGGCGGGAGGGGGAGGCGGTGGCGGCGTCTCTTGGGAGACAACTGTTCACGCTCCGAAAAGGAACCTCTCAAATTAAATTAATTAAGCCCTGACATATTTCACACGCACTGAAGCCACTCAGCCGCCTCCGCTGGGCTCCCTGCCTGCCCCGCCCACAGCACCCAAACACAAGGGGACTGCTGCCCCCTCCGTGGGACAGGCCGGAAGCCCCAGGGCAGCCCTTGACCCACGGGAGGAAAGGGACACGGGGGCCGCTCCCCACCCATCCCCAAGAGCCCTTCCCACCTCCACGGCCATTCTGCGCCCCTGAGGAAGCTCGGGGTGCTATTCTGGTACCTGAAGGCCCTTCCCCCGCTGAGCCAGCCATATTTGGCCAGCGGTGGGCACAATGGCTGTGGTCAGGTCCGAGGCTTTGAAGCCTGGTTCCCCATCTCCGCCTGGGGTGGGGACTTGGGTGGCCCCTCCAGCCACAGGGGTGTACTAACACCCTCTCACGATGCCAGTAAAGATTAAATGAGAAAACACCCCATCCCTCTCTCACACTCACACACACACACACACACACACATCTCAGTCCTAAGCAGCCTACACTTCCTCCCTCCCCCTCCCACAGGCATCTGGGATTGCACCCACGAAAACGTACAGCTGAGCGTTCTAACCCTCAGCACAGCCAGGGGGTCTCCAGGGTGGGGCCAGGCACCCTTGCCCCACAGCCCAACGCAGCCCTCAGGGCCTTGGAATGCTTTCAGGCCCAGAACCCCTGAAAAAAGATGATCATCCATGCCTGCCCACACCCCCCTCCCCGCAAAATAAAAAACAACAACAAGCTCCCTCTCAGCTCTGTGCCCAGTGGGAAACTGCTGATAGGAACCACCAATTGAAGCCCTGGGATGAAGAACTTCATTTGCCAGGACCCAGTTGGAGGGTTGGGGGTGGGTGCCGCAGTGATCCTGGGGACACAGACCCTCCTCCCCCAAGAGACACTGAGGCCAGGCTCCCAAGGTCAAAGCTGAGAAGGGGCGAGATGCTGGGCACCTGTTGGACGTGAAGGGGATGCCAAACCTCCAGGCCTCTAGGCTCAGTAAGGGGGCTCCGGAAGCAGCTAGGAACGGGAACACCCCTGTGGCCGGGAGGTGCCCGGAGGCACTTCCTAAGCAGGTCACACTGTGTGTGGCTCAGAAGTATCTCCCCTGGAGACGGATGGGGAGTCAGAAGACGGAGCCGGAGGGAGGAGGGCTGAGCCCAGAGGACTCTGCTGGCCCAGGTGATGGAGGAGACGGCAGAGCTGGGTGGAGTTCTGGGGAGGAGGGGCCGGGACAGGTGCTTGCGGGGAGACCCTAGGACGAGTCTGGGCTGGGGGCCAGTACCTGGAGAGGCTGCCAGGGCCCTGCTGGCCAGACAGACCCAGGTCCCTTGCAGTTGCCTCCTACTGACCCCACCCTCTGGGTTAAAAAAGAGGGAGCCTGGTGGTGGAAAGGAGAGATCTCAAAACATTCCAGAAACCTCTTGAAGAAGAAAGACAGGGGGCAGGTGATGGGGGACAGGGCAGGGGCCGGGCCTGCCGGCCTCCAGGGTGCCCTAGAGAGACTCCAGGTGCCAGCATCAGCCAGGAGCAGAGGGCAGGCCTGGGATGGGGCTGCAATAACAGATGGGCACGTATCAAGGGCACAGATGTGGGGACAGCCCGGGTCCACATCCCCTCCCTCCAGGCCAAGACTGAGACACAACCAGGGACAAAGTCCAGGACCACAGGGGCCAGGAGGCTGCCCTGCTCGTCCTTGTTCTGACACGCTGAATGCTCAGCCCCTGCCATCAGCATGCCCCCACCAGACACCCCACACTCTGAACTCCAGGCAGGAGACCCCCCAGAAGAGACCCAGGCAAGAAAATATTCCTGCTTCTCACACAGAAGGTAAACAGCCAACCACATCACTAGCGGAAGTCTGAGAAAGAAACAGCACTGACTTGGTAGAAACAGACATTTTTAAATTATTTTACTGTTTATTGCATTGACTTGCCAGGATTTAATCAGTTGCTACACCTATAAAACAAGAAATCTACAGAAAGGATGAGAAAACAAGAAAGAGCTCTAAGATATAATAGCAACGGCTAGAGAAAGAAACCGCTGAAATAAGGACTAAAAACATGAGAAAATGCCCAATGAAGCGGAGCAAAAAGCAAAAAGAAAAGGTGAAACAGTAAGAGATGATCAATCCAGGATGCCCAATGTTTGTCCAAAGGGAGTAGCTGAGAGTGAACAGAAATAATGCCCTGGAGCAGATGGACGTGCCAGAGCAAAAGGCCCTTGGTCGGCCCATGCCCTGGCTGCAAGCTGACCCACACCCAGGCACGGCCTCTCGAAGGCGAGATCCCGGGAGCCTGCTTCATTCTTTCACTCATTCACTTGACAAGCACTCACTGGGCTTCTCCAGGGACAGGCATTCAAAACAACAGCAACAAAAAGAGGTTCCACACCATGGAGCTTACACCCTTGAGACACTTGGCTAGAGCTGAACAGAAACTCGCTGAAGTATCCACTTAGTCCTGACCCAGAGAAAGTCCTACCACCCTACATGCCTGACAGAGGGAATGGCAAGCCCTTTCTGGGGAAGCCTTACCCACTGCGCTGATCTTTTCAATAAATAATGCCTGGCACACAATAAAGATGATGACATACACAAAGAAGTAGGAAAAGTGACCTACCCTCAAGAGAAAAAAATAGCCAACAGAAGCAGGCTGCAGCTGACCCAAACAGTAGAATTTTCTGAAAAGGATTTCACAATAATACTTATATATCTAAATAAATATATATATATATATATATATTTTTTTTAACTAGATGAAAAGATGCACAAAAAGAATTCATTGAATGGACTTAACAGCAGACTGGACACAACAGAAGAAAGGACTAGTGAAATCTAAGACAGGTCGATATAAACCATCCAAGCTGAAGTATCGAGCAAAAGAACAAAAAGACAAACCACACAGCATGAGAGACCTGAGGGACAGCACCCAACAGTCCAACATACTTGTAACTGGAGTCCCAGAAAAAGAGAAGGGGGGGTCGGGGGACAGGGTGGAGGACATATTTTAAGAGATAACAGCCACGCATTTCCCCAAATTATTAGATATTTCAGCCCACAGGTCCATGAGGCCCACTGAACCAAAAGTATGACAGAAACACAGAAAACCACACCAAGGCATATCACTCCTAAACTGATAAAACTGAGAGGAAGAGAAAATCTTAAAAGCAGCCAGACGAAAAACGCACATCACATCACGGGGGGCATCAGTAGTGCCTGACTTCTCACCAGAAACAGTGCGACCAGGAGGCGATGGCTTAACACATCCTTGGTGCTGAAAGAAAACCTAAAGTTCTATAACCAGCAAAAATATCCTTCAAAAATAAGGCAAAATAAAGACATTTGTAGTTAGGCAAAAGCTGAGAGGATGTGTTGCGAGCACTACAAAAGCACTAAAGGAAACTCTTCAGGTTGAGGGAGCCCCAATCCACAGGCAGAAAAGGGTGCACCAAGGAGGGGACACATGAGGAAACGGGAACACCCTCCCTGGAAAGAGCATCTCTTTAAAGCATCGACTCTGCAGATGCAGCAGCAAAGTACTGTGGGGTTAGCACCAGGCAGAAGCCAGACACAACAGGGGCCCAGGAATGAGGGGCTGCGTCAGGAGGCCCCTCCCCTCTGCAACGTGGGGCAGCGCCAACTCCATGAGGACCGTGACAGACAGGCGTGCTGCGACCCCTAAGTCAGGAAGTCTCAGTCTTTGTGGCCTCAGGATCCCCTTATGCTCATAAAAGTTACTGGGGACACCAGAGAACTTTCATGTGTGTGGTTATATCCACTGATATTTATTGGATTAGAAATTAAAACTGACAAGTTTTACAAATATCTATTAACTCGTTAAATATAATAAACCCAGGATTTCCCTGGTGGCGCAGTGGTTAAGACTCCACGCTCCCAATGCAGGGGGCCTGGGTTCGATCCCTGCTCAGGGAACTAGATCTCACATGCATGCTGCAACTGAGAGTTCACATGCCACAACTAAGGAGCCCACCTGTCGCAACTAAGACCCGGTGCAAATACATAAATAAATAAATAAATAAATATTTTAAAAATGTATATATAATAAATCCAGTATACACAAATATAAATAATTTTTATTAAAAATAACCATTTTTTTTCAAAGCTAAAAAGAGCTAGTGAGGAGAGTGGCACTGTTTTACATCTTTGCAGATCTCTTTAACATCTGCCTTCAAAGAAGACACATGGGGAACCTCCGGAAATTTCCCTGTGTTGAGGCAAATACTATCGTATAATGATATCCTATAATGTATGAAAACAGTTTGGGCCTCATGGACCACCCCCCACAAGGATCTCCCCAAGGAGTCCCTGGTCTAAGACTTTGAGAACAACTACTCTAGAGTAACCGCTAAAGAAATAATAAAAGAGGTGTAGCGAAAACACTAAAAGAGGAAAGAAAGTGGAATGACTAGAAAAATACCTGGTTGACACAAAAAAAGCCAGGAAAGGAAGGAAAATGTAGAAAGAACAGATGGGACAAATAGAAAACAAATAGAAAGATAGTAGACTTAAACCAAAGCATGTCAGTAATTACACAAAATGTAATTGATCTAAACACTCCAACTAAAAGAGACTCAGACAGGGGAAAAAGGAAACCCAAACCCAAGTACGTGTGGTTTACAAGTGACACTTCAACTGTAAGGACACACACAGGTTGAAAGTAAGAGGATGATAAAAATGGGCCATGCAAACCCTAAGCACGCAGGAATGGACAAGGTCACCTGGGGTGACCATCAGCAGAGAAAGGCCAAGCTGACCGGGGGCACTCCCAACTCTCAGGCTGGCAAGATGAGGAGGGTCCAGAGAAGTGGAATGGGGAGGAGGGGGAAAAAAAGGGCAAACACGGGGTTTCATAAGTTAAGTGAAGGAGGATGTCCAACTGCGTCTGATGCTGCTGACGGGGCAGGGACTGCCAAGTGACCACTGATTTGGCACTATAAGGGTCATGCATGCAGCAGAGTGGCCGGGTCAAGAGGTAGAGGGAAACGATGTGGGTTCAACGGGAATAACACTTTCGAGGAGCTCCGATGTAAATGGGGGCAAAGAAAAAGGCAGGTAATCTCCCATCAGCACTTGAGGTCGGGAGCTAACGGGAGGAGCATGAGTCCGCAGAGACGGTGCCTCCTGTGTCACTTTTCCTGGGAAGTCACCTGACAAAAGGAGGTGGTAGGCCAGAAGGAAGCTAAGATCCCATCCAGAGAGGAGTCCTGGGAACCCCCCAAAGGAGGCCTCTTAGAGAAACATGGCAGACTAGAGCAGGACAGAAGGCTCTGGGAAAGAGGTTACCACGAGAAAAAGGGAACTTGACAGATCGGATGGCCTGCCCATAAATACATGTAATGAGTTTATAATAATAGTGCAATGAAAAAGAAAGGCAACTGGCAACTCCAGGAAAATCAAAGGACTCTTCAAGAAAGTCATGGTGATGCAAATGGAATGTGTCAAGAACATAAACATTCATGGGGTCTCAGAAAAGAGATTCCGCTGATGGACTCCAAACCCCTGATTTTCCCAACTCCTTAAAGACCAGGCTGGTGCACAGGCACAGCTTCCTTCAAGCGGGTCACATGACCAGGACAGGTGATCCCAGCACACTACCTAGCCCAGCATTGACCAACAATTCCCGAGTGACATCTAGGAAAACCCTCTTTATGATTTTTCACTTTTGAGAGTCAACCAACAGTCAATCCCACAAGGCATGGGTGGGGCTGAAGGACAGAGATACTGTTCTTAAAAAAAAACAAAAAGGTAAAAGTAGCTGCTAGATAGAAGGATGGGAGGGAAAGAGAGGTGAGGACAGCAGTATGCTCATCTTGCAGGGAAAAGAGAAGAGATACTGCTGCAGCTAATGGACAAGATAGGCATTTACTGCGGTATTTGCAAGTACAGAGAAACCCAAGGATGCCCTGGGAAGAGCCACAGGTATCCACCTCGGGGGGTTGGGGGGAGATGTAGGGGTCACTGGGGATTGCCTAACTTGACCCGTCAAGACCCTGAGGTGTGAGTTCACCCCCAAAGCAGTGCAACTGGAAACGGTTCACAGAGGTGGCCTTGGGGGCAGCGCTCAGCAAGCCATCTGCGCCCGGGCCCCTCTGAGCGGCCAGTGGACCAGGGTGCAGTCTCGTTCCCGCCACAACATCCAGACACTTTTGCAGCAACTGGACCAAATAATCTTACGTCTGGTGAATCTAGTAAATGGTAAATTACACGGGCTTGTGCTGCACGAGGTTTGGGGGGTTTTCCTCACTTTGTTTTATTGCATTTCACTCCCACGGACACATCGACGCACCACGGGGCCCCACCCCAGCCAGAACGCAGCCCTCGACGGTGTGGCCTCTCTCCCTCCCCTGCAGCCTGGCTTCCCAGCCGCGCCCCCGCCCCAGCCCCTCGGAGGCCACACTGCCCTGTCTACTGGGAGGTGCCCCATGCACTGGACGAAGCCCAGGGCTACCACGGGAACCGGTGGTAAACTCTGTCCATTGTGTTGTTCTGGGTCCCAGCTGGCAACGGACTTCAAACTCTCAACTTGTCCAAATCTGTAAAAACTGAGACACAGAACAGAACCACTGAGAGCCCAAGGCTGGGCGCTCAGGGCTCCCACAGCTGCCTTCCCAAGTGACAGTGGCCGAGGGGAGCCGTGGCCACCGTGGAGCCCAGGACAACAGGTAGCAGCAGCCCAGGGAGCCCCCACCAGGACCAGGACCACCTGCAAGCATCACACCGACGTAGGCAAGTCACACCCTCCCTCTGAGCCAATAAATTCTGCAAAGGAAGAGAGGACAGTGGTAGGGTGGGCAGTGGGGGCCACCCAACGGGTGGGGGGACGCAATGGGGGGGCCTGTCTATGGAGACATTAACAGCAAAAATAAACTGACTAAAATTGGGTCTATCAGAAAGCAGTCTGGCCGTTCTTCAAAAAATTAAACATAAGGGTTACCATTCCTAGGTGTGTCCCCAAAAGAACCAAAAGCAGGGACTCAAACACACCCACAGCAACCAAAGGTGGAAACAACCCAAGTGCCCATCGACAGATGAATGGATAAAAAAATGTGGTCCGGTGGTTAGGACTCGGCACTTCCACTGCCGGGGCCCGAGTTCAATCCCTGGTGAGGGAACTAAGATCCCGCAAGCTGCGCGGCGTGGCCAAAAAAAAAAAAAAAATGTGGTCCATGCACACAAAGGAATATTATTCAGCCTTAAAGAGGAACACAGGTTGACACAGATTCAACCTGGATGAACCTTGAGGATTTTCTGCTACGTGAAAGCAGGCAGACACAAGAGGCCACATGTGCATGATTCCATTTCTATGAAATACCTACCATAATACATAAACCCACAGAAACAGAAAGCAGATTAGTGGTTGCCAGGGCTGGGGAAGGGGTATCAGGAGTCACTCCTTACGGGCACCGGGCTCCTTTGCGGGATGAGATTGCCCTGGAAGCAGAGGTGGTGACTGCACGACACTGAACACGCTGAACGCTGCAGAACTGTACATTCTAAAAGGGTCCACTTTATCTTACGTGAATTTCATCTCAACTTTTTAAAAAAGAAACGGGCCTACTTTTTGCCACCACGCACCGATGCCAAACGTCAGCGATAAAATAAACACCCCTCCCCCAAACGCAGTCCGTCATCCTCCCAGTTCCAAACAATCGCTGCTCACAGGTGGGTCTCTGTCCCGTGTGTGGAGGCGGCGACAGATGCTGCAGCTACACGGAGGACGAGTCCTCGAATCCCGACACACGCCACCTCCTGCAGGAGGAAAGTTCTGGCTGCCACTCGGAGGCTCCCACCCGCCCCAGAGCCTCCCCTGCGCTCACGGCTCAAAGCAATGACACAGGGTGAACCTCGGGGTGTGATGTCTTTGGAAAGTGCAAACCTTGGTTCATACACGAAATACTTTAGTATCTTTGAGTCTGAAAGTCTTCTTCTTAAATGAATTAAATTAATTAATGAGAATAGTTTTAGATCCAAAGAACGAATCAAGAAAACAGTTATCACTGACTGTCACTGATTATTACCAAACACACTTTTGTCGTAAGAACCGTTCAGCTACGGCCTGCTGTGGATGTCAGGATGCGAGGGGGCACTGAACCCCCAGGGAGGGGCCATTCTCCAAGGGGGTCCAGCAGGGGTGGGGCAGGCTGCCACGTGTCCCCACAGGCCACCAGGTGCCGCGGTCACGGGCAGCCCCACTCACATCCCAGGCCCCGCAGATGAGCCTCTGGGCCCCGAGGGTGGCCCTAGTCCTCTGCCCTGCAGTGCTGGCCACTGGCTAGGGCTGCCCTAGGCCTTGGTGTCCCTAAGCCCATCCCAGGTGGTCACCTCCTTCGCTCTGCCTGCTGCCAAGGCTGGGACCAGTGGCCAGGGCACCTGCCCGGGAGTCACAGCTGCCCTGCCCCTCGAGCACCCCAAAGACAGTGTGAGGTGGAGGGAGGGGTACGGCAGGTTCCGCTGACCCCGGGGCTCAAGTCAGGACCCCTCCTCCTGGCTCCCACCTGCTCCGCCCAGGAAGGCACCACCTGGACTCGTGGGGGGCAGGGGAACAGTGTGGGGATCCCCCAAGACAGGGCTCAGCTTCCGCACAGCAGGCCCCAGACGCCCTGCGCCCACTCCCTTCCTGACGGGGGGCTCTGTCGGGGAACTGGGGGCTGGGCCCCGCACACTGGGCTGGGGGCAGACATCAGCACACCTGGAGGTGAGGGACGGGGCTGAGGGTGCAGCTGGTGGGGCAGGACGGCCACAGGGCCCCGTGTCTCACGCCTCCTGCAGCTGCACCGCAGTCCCCTGGCGCCTGCCTGGCACCCACGCTTGCCTGGGCACCCCGCCCAGCCTAGCTGCCCCGCGTCATGTTATTCAGCCGCCTCACCCCAAACTTGGGCTGGCTCTGGCCTGCCCCTCCCCCACCTTCCAGGAACAGTTCTCTTAAACTGCAAACAGTCCAATTAAATCCCCCCAGAAAAGGCAGGCGTTTTACCAAACCAGCCACAAAATTCTCTGGCTTCCCTGCTGGCAGGCAGCTGCCCTTGGTCTCCAGTCACTTCCCCAAGGGCGGGGGCGTTGCAGGTGCTGCCCTGAGTCTGGAAACAGCCCCGGGGAAAGGGCCGGTGAGCTGCGCCCACACCGGGGCCTGGGCTGACCCAGGGGTCCTTTCCCCTCCTCCCCGCCAGGGGCCTGCAGGAGGCAGTGCCAGGGGCCAAGCTTACCCCGCACAGAGGGGCAACACAACCACCCTCATTCCAGGCCTTGCTGCCCTGGGACTCCAGCACAGTCTCCCCGGGGCGGGGGGCACAGGGCAGAGAGAAGAGGGGTCCCCACCAGCCGGCTCTCTGAGCCACTCCCCACCTTGGGGACAGGTCACTGTGTCTGCCCTGGAAGCTGCCTGGGCTACAATGCCCCTCCCCCCTGCCCTACCCACCCTCCACCCCTCCCCCTTCTGGTTAGTGCCAGGCAGGAGTCGGGAGCTGCCCGAGAGCCCACCTTCACGGAAAGACACACACACACACACACACACACACACACACGTGTGGCTTTGACATCCCACCCATCACCGCACACCTCATTCCCCCAGAAAGGTCAGGAGCCAGCCTGCAGCCTGCGTCCCCCCGGACCCTCTGCAGTGAGAGGACCTCGACCCAGGCCCCAGGCCTCCTGCTGTCCAGGCCCTGAAGGAGCCCCAGGCCTCCCAAGGCGGGGGTGGGGGGGGGTGGTCAGTCTCCCCCAAGTGCCAACCCAGGCCCTTGACAAGTCCTGAGAAAGGGTCCCTGGAGGGTCTCTGGGGATCAGCGCTGGGGCCTGGGGCTGCAGAGGTGGGGTCCCCCGGACTGTTGAGAGCGGGCGGTGGGGTCAGGGCAGAGAGCCAGGGCAAGCTTCGTGGAGGCACTGAACTGAGATTGCAGGGGGACATGGCCAGATGCTGGTGGTGGGTCGGGGTCCGAGGGGTGCTCGCAGGGCGCTGGGGCACACTTGGCGTGCCGACCTGCTCGGCAGAGACCCTGGCCTAGGCCTGAGCCCTGGGAGCCATGAGAGGCCTCAGAGAAAGGGGCCCCAGAGCCCTCCGGCCAATCTTCCCGAGGAGGCTGGGTGGGGCGGCTCGTCCTGGGCGTGGCCACAAGCCAGCAAAAGCAGCGAGAGCCCTGTGGGCGGGGTAGGAGGAGGGGCCCTGTCCCCGCCCCCCATCGCACCTGAGCTGTGCTGTGTCGGGGCTCGGGCCGATGCAGGGCCTCCGATGCCAGACTGGGTTGGGGAGCCCGCCCTGCAGTGGCCCAGGCAGTGGTTTCCAAACCTCAGCAGGTGACCAGCAGCTTCCTCACCCACGGGGTGGGCGGCACCAGGCCAAAGACTCAGCTCAGGTGTGCACTCTGCCCTGGGAACCCACAGCTGGGGCTCAGCTGGGCCTGATGGACGTGCACACGGCCCTTCCCCCCGTGGTGAGGCAAGGACCTTCCCCACCCCTCATGCTCACACATGGCCCCATGCTCACATTCCTGGGGAATAACCATGGCCGAGTCCGGACTGGGCCTGCAGGTCGGGAGGCTGTCTGCAGGAAGCGCCGCCTGGCCTTGGGGAGAAGCCGGCAGGTGCAGCGGGAGGGAGGGAGGCGGGTGCAGGGGTGGCAGTAAGGGGCCTGCTCAGGTGATCACCCTGGAAAGCCTGGGCCCCTTCCCTCCCCCCTCTCCACATGCAAGTGGAGGGGTGGCAGCACAGGGCTGGCTGGGACTCGGTCATCCTGGGATGGCGCCCCGTGGCGGTCGCCCCTGCAGCCAGTGGCAGTACAGGGTTGAGGCTCCTGTGCTCCAGCCGGGCCTTCTCCCCATCACCAGGGCCGGGGGCAGAGCCGGGCCCACTGCCCAGCTGCAGCCCCCCCCCAACTTTGCACACTGACCCAGGCTTGTGGGGCATCCAGGTGGGGGCACTGGTCTCTTTCTGATTTGCAGCCCTGGTCCAGGAGCCAGGGGAGAGAGGGAGGGGCGAGCAAGGGGGGCCAGGCGGCCACCGTGAGCCGGGGTGGGGCTGGCACTCCAGAGAAAGGAAGCTCAGACTTGGGTTTCTGTCTAAAACCTGCCCTGTGAACGGGGGCTGCGCTGGGGGCCCAGGGGAGGAGCTTGCTCAGCCCCGTTGCCAGAGCCCCGCCCTGTCCCTGAAGGATCCCAGCTGGTCTCCAAATCCTGAGCCTCCTCGCACAAAGCCCTCCCCCTCCTCTCTCCTGCCAAACCACCATCTGTTGCCATGACAACGGGAGCAGACAGGCAGGGGCACTGAGCGCTCTCCCCCACCCCCTTCCTTCCTGCTCCCTTCAGCTGGGCCCTGGACTCAGAGCAAGCCACTGGCTGCAGCCCTCAGCGGCCTCAGAGACCCCTGCCCCCAGCTAGCGGGCATGGCCTCAGCCGCACTAACTAACACCCGCTTCCTGCACAAAAAGGCCAGGCGAAGGGCCCCCACTCCCCTGCCCCGCCATGGTGCCAGCCCTGCCCAGGGCAGGACCTGTCTCGCACTAGGGAATGGCTGGTGCCCTGTCCGGTCCCTGAGCCGTCTCCCATGCTGCACCCCCACCAGCGGGGCCCCGGCCTGCTGCAGGCCTGACCCAAGGAGCACCCCAGGAGGCCAGCCTTCCCCCTGCCCCACCATGAGGCAGGCTCGGGCTCCAGGAGTCCTGGCTGCCCAGCGGGCGGTGCCCAGCAGATGACCAGGCCGGGGAGATACAGCAGGTAGCCCCACCTACACCTGTTGCCCAGGTAAACTCCAGGTAGACCAAGGAGACCACCGAGAAGGAAAGCACCGCGCACGCTCTGCGGCCAGGGCACGGCCATCACGGTGACAAGAAGGCACACGGCTGCAGCCACGTCACACCACACCTCTGCCAGGCGGACACCATGACTGCCCCTCTCACAAGGGCCCCAGGCTCAGAGAGGTTCAGTGACTTCCCCGGAAGCACCCAGCCCGAGACCAGGCGGAGTTCAGGGTTTTCCTTTTCCTTGTGTTTGTTGAGCCCTGGTTTGCTCCCTAAAACCTGCTTCCCCAGCAGTCCCCCCTTCTCAGCAGCTCCGTGGAGGTGTAAGCGACGCGCACACTTAAAGGGCCGCAGTGTTCCCCCCTGGGTCCCGTGAAAGGGCGTCCCGGCGCCCCCGGCGCCCCGCCCTCCGCAGCAGCCCGGTCACTGGCCACAGCCCTCCTTCCCTGGGATTTCGTGTCAACGGAACCACTGGTAGAACCACAGCCAGAAGTGACTCAGGGCATCCCACCCCCAGACAGAGGGAAAGGCCCACTGAGCCCGGCCCTCGACGTGAAGAGCTCTGACGAGCTCCTTTAGAAACCCGCCAACGCGGCTGCTTCAGAGGAGCCAAGGATGAGACCGGTGATTCCCAAGAGAAACACAAACGCCCAACACACCAAATCAGGGGCTTCAGCCAGGCTGGCCAGGCCTGAGCCGGACGCACCCTTGAACAGCCCCCCAGGCTCAGGCACAGGCCCCCGCAATGGGGGAGCCAGGCCGGGCTCGAGGCAGAGTCGTGGGGGCCACAGGAGCAAGAGGGCCCGGCCCTCCCCAGTCTGTCCTGCTCTTTCTGCCGCCCCCGTGGGCCTGGGAGGCGGGGGCGGGAGGGGGCGGGGACAGCCCGAGGCTGCAGTGTGAAGCCCCCTGCCGCGTGATACCACGGACACCCCGGCTCCTTCCAAGGGCAGCTGCCCTGGCACCCGCCCCCCCTGGTGTGTCCAGGACGGGGCTCCTTCCCACCACAGCGGGGACTCGCTCGGGGCTGTGTAAGGATCGCGGTCAAGGCGGGCGGAGTGTGGGCCGCACACAGGGCTGCAGGGACAGAACCGGGGAGGCCCCGGCCGTGCGCTGAGGGCCACCCCAGGTCCCCACACCCCCAGGATGGTGGGAGAGGGCAGGGGGGCCATGGCTTCCTTCCTGGGCTGAGGGCCCAGCCAGCAGGGCACCCTCTCCCCAGAGTCACTGCCCCAACCTCAGCAGCCCGGTGGTTGCCATGGCGACCACAACCGGGCTCCCCTCCCCTCCCCCTCTGCTTCCTCCGACCCCAGTGCCAACTCCCCACCCCCCCAGGACCCCCCCCCCCAGTCCCACCCGCAGAAGCCGGGGCACAAGGGTGGATGCTTCTCCATCAGCCGAGGTCCCCTGGCCGACACCCAGAGCATGGAAATCATCGCCACTACCTCCAGGCCGGGTCTCCCCCAGATGCAGCAGGACCTCCCTCAGCCACGCCACGGAAAGCCCACCCGCGCAGCCAGCGTCCCCGAGGGGCGTCCACCTACTGTGTGCTCAGCACCACATCCTGAGAGCCCCAGACACTCGGAGGCCTGACCTGTGCACCCTGCACCCTCTGTGGGGAGAGGTGGAGGGGGAGGCCAGCACCCGGGCCCCTCGGCCCTCTGGCTGCAGCCTCGGGGCGGGATGTCCAGGGGGACCCGGTGGCCTTGTCTGGGGGGCACGAGTGCTGGGAAACCATCAGTTCTGGGGTGCGCTGGGGCAAGCGCCAGCAAACAGCCGGCTGGGCCCCCTTCCTGCCCCGCCTGCCCGCACTTCCGCCCGCTCTCTCCTTGAGAGCTTCTGGGAAGAGAAGGGCTTCCCAGAGGCCGGCGAGCGGCCCCGCGTCTCCGCTTCCGATGGTGGCAGGTGACCACGTGAGCTTTTTATTAACTGCTTTATCAGTTCAACGCTGTAAAATCAACCCAATGAAACATTTTGATTGAATTCAGTAACTATTCAGTAATTCAATCTGGTAAATTGTTGTTGTTCTAAGCTGGCGCCCTAGTTTCAGAAGCCTTAGGACTGGGGGCTGATGCTGGGGTCGCCTGCCAAGGGCCTGCAGGAAGGAGGGTGACTGGCCCAAGGGACCCAGGAAGGGGAGGGGTCGGAAGCTTGTGGGGAGCAGGTGGCAGGGGGCGCAGCTGCTGTGAAGACAAGGGTGCCGGGTCCCGCACGCGAGGAGCCAGCTGTACGAGGAGGCTGGACTCCAGGGGGCCAAGGTCACACGTGCAGCGTGGACGCCATGCTGTGACGTGAGCATGCACCACCAGCAGCTGTCCAGCTCTCCAGGGACGTGTGTGTGCGGGGTGGGGGGGGCAGTGGAGGGACAGAGCCATGGTGACCGGCAGGAGTGCTTCAAGGTCAGTGACCCAGTGCCTGGGGGGGGGGGGGGGAGAGAAGGGATCGCCAGGACAGGAAGGCTGCCTACAGGCCAGGCCCCAGGGGGCTTCAGCAGCAGACACGGACCCCCTCCCACACACACACACACACACACCAGGCCTTCCCTCCTTCCTGCTCCACCCCCTCCAGGCCCCAGGGATGGTGATGGGGTTGCCTTGGTGACGAGGCCGGGATGCCTGCCCCGGGAGGCCCAGGCACACACACCAACAGCCTCTCTGGTAGCAGATGCAACGCCACGCAACCCCACTCACACCTGCCAGGCGTGGGGGGCCCTCCGGGATGGAGCCAGGCCCAGAGCCGCTCACAGCTAAGCCAGGTGTGGAAATACCTCCCAGAAGCCCCTGGGCCTCCCCTCAGCCCCCACCCCGAGGGGCAGGAGCTGCAGGTGACCAGACGCCAGAGGCTGGCCGCCCTCCGCCCCTGCCCGCTTCCCAGCTCCTACCGGCCCCCTGGCCGCGCCTCCAGCCCCCGACACAGGACACAGCGAAGCCTTGTGCAGGGAAGGTGCCCCTCATCTGCGGGCCGGCCTGTGGTCAAGCGGAGGAAGGCAGAGCCCGCCCGCCTGTGGCCACCAGGCACCCCCAGCAGCCCCCTCGCCCGGCACACCTGGGAGGGCTGCCAGGGTTGGCCTCGGAAGCCACATGGGCTCCCGCGGTCCAGCGGGCAGGGGAAGAAGGAACAGGAGGGCGGGGCGGGGGGCCGGCGGCGGGGCGGACAAGCTCTCTCTGGTCTGTGGCTGAGATCCCTTGTCCCCACGTGGGAGGGGATGGGGGCCAGAGGACCACTCTGCAGTGTCAAATCTGGATTTATCATTAAAAAAAAAAACCCAATCCACGTTTTAAATACTACCTACTGAGTTGGTTTCCCCAGCCACGAGGTAGGTCTGGTGTCCCACCCTCCCCCGGGCCAAGAAGCCTGTGTCCCCACCCTGCTCGCGGGTCGGGGAGCTGCAGGCCCCACCCTAGACTCGTCTCAGGAGCCAGCCATCCGATGCCCCTGGGTCAGGGCTCCCAGGCAGCACGGGAAGGTGCTGGCACCGCGGCACCGGCCCCGACCATGGAGCTTCGAGACCGCTCGTGGCAGGGGCCTGACCTGGGGGAGCCCGGGGCTGAGGCGGCTGCTGGCTGCCCAGGGGCCTGGCCAGTGCTGGGCACGAGATGGACGCCAAGGCGCCGGGCCAGGCAGGCCATGTGCAGGCTGCTCCCACCTGACCCAGACAAGTTCCCTGCCCAGGTCCCTCGGACGGACGGACGGACGGACAGACATGCACACCCTGCCTGCGGTACCAGCAGGAAGTGGGAAACAGGCCTGTGGCCCGAGCTCCGCCCCCGCCCAGCGGGGATCAGGTGCCAGGAGAGCCTGCCCACCCCCGGAAGGGCGCCGGCAGATGTAACCTCCAGCATGGGGTAATGATAGAAGCTGCTTAGCGGTCAGCGGGCAGCTTCTCCGAAGGACAGAGAGGAGAGAGGCAGAGACCCGCCCGCCCACAGCTGCCACCTCATCCTCCCAAACATCAGCTCGGTCCCTGAGCGCCTCTGACTGTTTCCAGGAGGCCCGCCTGCCCGGAGCTGTCCACGGTCACGGAGCCCGGGCAGGACATCCACCTCTGCCACCTCCTCCCCGCCTGGGGCTGGCACTTGCAGAGTAGCTGGAAGGGCCGGGCAGTGGGACCTGCCACTCAAAGGCGCAAATGGGCACGAGGTCTCAGGACAGGAGCCCAGCCCGGAGGGGATGCAGAGCCGCCCTGCCCTGATACGCCATCCACGGGCCCCTGCTCAATGTCCCCTGGGCCTCCGCCCTGACCCCCTGACCCAGGCAGCACAGACTGTCCCACACGCCTCCCCCCAGCACATCCCCCCAGGGACGGGCAGGCAAGGCGCTCGATTACGTGTACATCTTTGCACCTGCAAACTTGAGGTTGGCCTCGGCGCTGGCCACGGAGCGCAGGCCTGGTTCATGAAGTCCCCGACCCAACACCTCCAGGAGACCGCCTGTCCCGAGGTGCACACACCAGAGAACCCCACATGGTCCTGCCAGCACGGGGTCCCCAGGCTCTCACTCTGCTGACCCCGCTGACTGACCTGTCCCCACCTGCCCTGGCCCCTCGAGCAACGGGAAGAGGAGGAGCACGGGCGCCCCCCCCAACCACTCCATCAACACCCACTGTGAGCCTGCCCGGAGCTGACGGCCCCCTGCACGCCCACGCTGCTTCTGGGGGCTGCTCCCCCAGGGTACAGGCCACTTGGTGTCCAAGGGAAGAGGCACCCCCATGGGGATGGGTGCTGGCCTGCAGCCCCCCAGGCTCGGCAGGCCTCACCCAAGTGGTGAGCTCCCGAGGCCCAGCGAGGGACCGCAGAGCCCCCAAAACGGTGCCTGGGGCACGTGCCCACGGCCACCACGCCCGAGGTCCTGCGCAGGGCCAGAGAGGCTCCCCAGGGGCCATCTTTCCTCCCCAAGGCCCGCTGCAGCAGGCGTGGGGGGGGGCAGCCTGTGCCCCAGACCCAGCCTGGACTGGCATGGACAGGCCCAGGAGCCAGCCTGCCCCGAACCCTGGCTGCCCAGTGGGTTGCTCTGCCCAGGACAGGACTGTCCCCAGCACAGAGCCCGGCCAGCTTCCCAGAGGTGCCCCCAGGTGTCCACCAGCCAGAGACCAGCACCTCCCCCAGCAGCACCAAGAGGGCTGCCAACCAGGCTTTGGTCAGCACAGGACCCTGTGCACACCACCTGGCACGGTGGGACTGGCACCCAGAGGCCACCCACCCAGGGTGACTCGGGATGCCACAGCCCCCTGGACAGAAGGGGCAGAGTAAGCCTGTGAGGTCAGAGGCCCTGGCTGGCCCCCCAGCCCCTGCCAGGCCCTGAGCACCTCTGGAGGCCCACAGCACTGACCAGCCCAGGCTGGTCCCCCCAGAGCCAACTCTCCTGCCCCAGCAGCCTGGATCCCGACGGGGGCATCACCGGCATCACCCCGACAGAGAGCCAGTCCCCACACCCCCGTCCGCAGACAGCAGGGCAGCGCACAGATGCCCACAGAAGGGTGTGCACTGCACACAGGGTGGCGGGAAGCAGGGCCCCGAGGTCAGAGGCCCTACGGCCAGCTGACTCCAAAGACGGGCTGTGGGACAGGGGTCTGAGCACCCCTCAGGCAGAGGGACCCAGGAGGGGGAGGTACGGACGTGGGTGGCACTGAGGGCAGCAGCCAGCCCTCAGGATGCCGAGGACACCGTGTGCCCTGCCAGGGCCGGCAGCGAAGCTGGAAGTGAATCTGGGAACCCGGCACATAGACCCTGGGCCACTGGGTGTCACCCAGAGGTGCCCCTGTAGCCCCCACCAAGCCCCCGACACGGCTGCCCTGATGCCCAGGCCGATGCAGCCCACGACCGCCCACAGATGCCCTCAGTCGCCCCACGGCATCTGCTGGAAGGTGTCCTGTGCCACTTTATGATTAGTTATAAATCCCTTGGGATTTGGGATTTAGAGTCAGCAACCCTCCAATCAGAGACAAGCTCTTGCCCCTAGAGCTAAGCCAGCATCTAACCCTTCCCATCTGCCCAGGCCAGCCCCACCCCCTCACACACAGGAAGCAGTCCCTCCACCTCCAAGGCCTCAGTCCTTCCCAAACGTCTCCTGTCTCCAGTCTCCCCGCCGAGCTAGCCCGGGATGCTGGTTTGGATGCGGGGGTTTAGTGGGGGTTGGAGCTGGGGGCCTGCCTTCCTGAGTCCAGGCTCAATTCCCCCCAGTGCCCAGGCCTGGGGAGGGGGCTGCACGCATGGACTTTGAGGTCAGAGGACCCTCCTCGTGTGCACGGGGAGCTCCACAGATCAGCCCAAGGCAGAACCAGCGGGAGGGTAACACCCGTGCCTTCACACCCAACACATCTCTGTCCCCCTGGGTAGGAGCTCAGGCGGGCAGACCCGACTCAGAGGGTCGGTGCACAGCCCGGGCCCCAGCTGGTCTCCCCTCTCGGCCGCCCCAAGGCCATCACTGATGTCCCAGCATGCTGCAGAAACGCCTGTATTTCATCCACCCTCGGGCCACAAGACCCTTGAAATAAGGGGACCCAGGAGGGAACCAGGGGATGCAACTGGCTGGTGTGCACCGGAGCCTCTCGCGGTGTGCCTGCCCCTCCCTGGGGAGCCCAGGCGACGCGGGGCACCCACAGCCTACAGAGCACGGGGCCAGGTGGCGGGGCCTCCCTGGCTGCTCTGTGCCCCCAACGGCACCCACACCCGGGCGATGGGGGTCTCCAAGGGCTTCTGGATGGGACGGTTCACTGCGGCAGCTCCTGCCACCTTGGAGACACCAAGCGAACGTCAGGGATGCCAGGGACTGCCCTGGAGAGTCACCTTGAATCAACCCCAGGGCCAGAGAAGGTGCCAGCAGCCTTGGAGAGCGAGCAGTACTCATGTTCACGCTCTGTGAGGCCCTGGTCCTCCCCCCGCCCCGGCAGGTCAGCAGCAGCCCCAAGAGAACTGGCCACCAGCTCCTCCTGACCGAGGAGGGGAGTGGGGGCCGGGGTCTCCCCTGGGAGCACACCAGGCGGCTTCCCCCTGCCCACCTCCTCAGCCCAGAGCCGAAGTCCCACACTGGGGAGACAGGTGCAGGAGCTCACCAAAGACGCACAGACCTTCCCACAGGTCTGCTCAGCTGCAGAGGAGGGCTAGGGACAAACTGCTAACCGCAGCCTCCCTCCTGGGCCGCGGAAGCTGCAGACTTCAGCACTGCCGCGCTGGACAGCTCCCACAGGCGGGCCCAGGGAGAGGGCCTGGCCCCAGGCTGCAGGGCCAACTCAGGCCCCTCGGCACCCCCTCAGGAACAGGGTGCGGCCAGCGAGCTGCCCCAGCCTCCTCCCCACGAGCCGCCCTAGGGGAGTGCAGCAGAGATGGGGCACCACCTGAGGGCTTGCCGCTGCTCTCCTTGGAGACTTAGGGAGGGGAGAGCAGGGGCCATGCCCTGCACAGGGCAGGGGTCCTAGGCTGCCTGCACACTGTTCACGGGTAGCTGGCCCCTGGACGCAGGGTCTCCTGGCAGCCCACGCCGTGTACGAACACGCGGGCCTTGAAGAGCAATTCTCCCAGGTCACCAGGGCCCACGGCTTTGCACAGAAGCAGGCGCGTATGAGGAAAGCACGGCGCCCCCAGCATGAGCCCTGCTGCAGGAGAAGCGTGTGCCCCCGCCTCGAGCAGCCCCGACACCAAGCGGGAAACCCCAGACAGTACCAGGGGTTCGAGCCCAGCGTCTCCCGTGTGAGGTCACGGGTCGGAGCCACAGGCCAGGCGTGGTGGCAGAGGGCCTGGAGGAAGAGCTGGAGGCGTGGGCCGGGCGTGGGCAGGCTGACTGTCCACCCTTGGCAGTGAGTGCTCAAACTGGCGCTCCGTGACAGGGCCCCTGCAGCCAAGAGGGCGAGGCCGAGCATGGAGACGGGCCCAGCGGGACGTAAAGAGACCAGGTGCCTGGCGGAAGCTGGTCCAAGCTCCCCAGGAGGGCCTCCTTCAGGCTCCCACCGAGCCTGTTCCCTCACCTACACCCCTGCCCAGGGCTGCAGCGGCTCGGGGCCGAGGGACCAGAGAGTGACCGGCCAGCCGTCCTCACCTGCCTCAGGTCCACCCCCGCAGGACAGAACCCAAAGGGGGCGCTCCGCGCGTGCGACGACCCCACTGGGCCTGCACCTGTGTGTGTGACGGCAGTGAAGCTCCGGGGTGGCTGGACCCGCTGCTCCCAGGCAAGGCCAGGCCTGTATTTCGCTGCGCACCGCACGCCGGCACCATCACGTCAGGGTCGGGGCGGGAGTGAGGGTGGGACAGGCCACAACCACACACGGTTTCCTGTCCAAGCGGGGCCCCGCCAGCATCAGCACCCCCGGGAAGTCAGAAGCGGGCAGATCCTGAGGTTGAGGACCCCTGGGAGCAGCCCCGGCGCCGAGGCCCCACGGCCCCCAGACGCCGCACGCGGGGGCCCACAGGGACTCAGGTTCCAGGAAGCAGCCCTTACGCGCTAAAAATCCAGCATTTGACGGTATTTCTGCCAGTTTGGGAAATCAGGGTTAACTTCTCAGGGTACTAACGGTATGGCACTTCTTTAAAGAGTCTCTATCTTTTAGACCCAGCCCCAAAATATTTACATTTCAGGCAAGTCTGGGGGTGGGGTGAAGCAAACTAACCCCGTGTCTGTGTCGCTGAGGCTGGGGTGGGCTCGCGGGGTCCAGGATGCTCTTTTCTCTACCTCCGCACCTGGAAATGCCCGTCTGCAGAGGGAAACGAGAAGCCGGTTCCCACGGCGGCCCAGGAACACGGGGCCTCCACGCCGGGTGGGCCCCCAGAACAGAGGCATCTGCCGGACAGACTGCAGCAGGTTGCGTGCGAGGGGTCAGCGGGGCGGGGCCGCAGGCAGGGCAGGCCGCATCACAGGGCGCCATGTGGCAGAGGAAAGGGACGAGGCAAGCCCCTCCCCAGCCCAGACTGTGCCCCCACCCCCGGGTCCCTCAGCCCCGCACAGCTGGCAGCCCAGCTCTGCCACAATCCGCATCCACTCTCCCCACTCGCTGCCCCATAAACAAGCGGTGCACGAAAACACCACATCCGCGGGGATAAGCAAACACGACGCCCATCTGTCCACCCTCATCCTGTTTCCCCCTCGGCCCCCTGGGCCTGGGCTGGACGTGAAGGCTGAGCCCACTCTCAGGCCCACGGCCCAAGGGTGACACAGGCTGCCAGCCCCCTGCCTGGCCCCAAGCAAACACGTTCCCTCGCGGTGCCGCTCACCCTCACACCTGAGCCACAACGGGGACACGGAGGCCTGCAGACGCTGACTTTCCCACCCAGTCTGGGCTGGGGGCCCCGCCCCGGGGGCTCTGCACGCAGGCTGACCCCAGAGACCCTGGATGACCCCAAATGCTCTGTGCCTTCTGGCTGACTCCTGGGGGTGGCCAGAGTGAGCCCGGGACGGAGCGGCCCATCCAGCTCCTTCCTGGCTCCACGGGGCCAGCCGAGGGACTTTTTCTGAATGGTCTCGGAGGACTCTGAGGTCCTCACACACGCTCCCGGCGCACCCCTCTCCACAGGCATCGGGGACCCCCACGTGCCCGCAGCTGCCCGCCGAGCACCAGCCCCTCACCCTTCAGAGAAGAAACTGGCCCCACGAGGCTGCCTGGCCTCCACTGCAGGCCCCTGCCAGACGACAGAGCCGGGAGTCTGGGCGGGGGCGGCAGAGGCTGCAGCTCCCGACCCGGGCAGGGGCTCCTCCCAGCCTCTGCAGAGCCGGGCTCCCCACCGCCCTGCCGGCCCGTGCCCCGGACTCCAGCTTGGGCCCAGCGTCAACACCTGAGGAAGCTGGACCCGCGCACCTGATACGTCGCTGGACCCAACTCAGAACAAGGCACGGGAAGCACCCGGCCTCGGGGCCCCCGCCCTGCCCTTCCCTGGGGCTGCTCTGGCCTCGTGGCCTGCGATCCAGGCCGAAGTCGGCCACGGGAAGGGACCCGTCAGGTTCCCAGGCAGCCACCCCCCAGCACGTAGGCCCCCCATTTATCCTGCTCCTCCACCCAAGCCAGCGGCTGCCAGCAACTCTAGAGTTGCCCGGGGCACCACAGCCGAGGCCCCTCACAGATGCCACATTCCTGGCCGGGCAGCCTCCTGCCGCCCCCGAAAACCACCCACGGCCCTGAGACAGAGCAGCAGCCTGCCGCGTCCCCAGCCCCGGCTACGTCACTCAGGCCACGCAAGCAGCCGCTCAAGCTGCCCTCCCACCTCCGCCCTGGGGCCAGGAAGGCCAGCCCTGGGACCCAGGCTGAGCCCAGAGTGGGCAGCAATGGCGCAAGTGCCGTGCGGTCCTCCCCCACCCCCCCGAGCCAGAACCACAAGGCCCCAGAATCTTCCATCCACCCTCGGCCAGGCCTGCGGGCACGGTCTGCGGGCACGGTCTGCGGGAGGCCCAGGTGGGGGCGGCCAGCTCTGGGGCCCTGTGTGGACGAGAATGTGACAGCACCTGGAGAAGCGCCTCTGTCCTCACAGGTCAGCACCACCAGCCAGGGTGTGTGTTCCCGGGATGCCATGTCAGCGCTCAACAGGCATCGACCTCGGTGACCCCTGAAATCCACCCGGAGGCGCTGTCACCCCAGGGCCCAGGGAAGAAACCGAGGCCCAGCAGCAGCCTCCCTGGGCCCTGAGGGACGAAAGCAGAAGGAACAGGAAGAAAACCACCCGAAGAGAAGGGCCGTTTTCTCATCCTGGGGTTGGGGGAGGCGGCTTCCAGCTGCCCAGCTCCAGAACACTGGGCCCTCAGAGGCTGCAGAACAAGGCCTGGGCCGCCTCTCAGGGCCCAGCCCGCACAATCCCTGCTTTGTCCCTGCGGCCTCTGCCCCAACCCAGCCTCCATCCCGTCCGGAGTCTGAGGCAGCTAGCCCGGGGCAGCCCCGCTCGGCAGCCGGCACCCCTGTCTGGGGTGAAACCTCGGGCAGGCGGGCGGGCAGCTCGGCCACCCCTGGCCGGGACCCAGGGCTCTGGGCAGGCTCGTGGAGGCCCACCCGGGGCCCACCACCCAGTGCTGTGTGGCCTGGACACGTCAGCCGGCCCACAGGGGACAGCGGGGCTGGTCGGGCCTGGCACGGGGGAGAGCTCCATTGGAGCAGTTGTCCGAAGGCACCAGCTTGCCCCATGTCCGAGAGGACTTGCTGCAGAATCCAGGGCAACGCAAGGTACCACCCACAGGGAAGGAGGTCCTTCCCCTCCCCCGAGACCCTAGATGGGCCCTGACAGATGCTGGCCTCCTGGCTTCCTGCTGGATACCGAGCACAGCAGACGTGCCCCCGACGTTGTTCCCGTCCATCAGGGCCTCACAGAAGCACCCCTGCCGTCGGGGGGCCTGAGGCTCAAAGCCCCTCAGCTACCGAGCCCCAGAGCCTAGGGGGCTGTCCCTGGCTGTACCTCCAGGACCAGGGGCACAGACCCACCCCATTAGGGTCCAAGGTGGCCACGGGGGCCTGGGGGCCCTGGCTGTACAGCTGCGGAAGCCAGGCCACGTGGGCAGCACACAGGGCCACAGGCAGGTGGCGAGGCCTCTCACCCACCTCAAACGCCCTGCCACGTGTGCGGCCGCCACCATGCTCCCTCTCTGCGTGGCAGCAGGCCCTGGGGAGCGCCAGCGTGCCCCACTCCAAGGAGCCCAGACTGTGCGGGTGGACACAGGCAGGAAGGGCCCTGGGCCCGGGGAGCTCCAGACATAGCCCGTGGGCGCGGGCAGATGGAGGACACAGCCTCCTCTGTGGGCACCGCCACCCGGCCAGGCCCCCACAGACACCGGTTCTGTGTCCACTGGCCTCAAAGGCACGGGTGCTCTCCAAACCAGAGCACTAGGTGACCAGGAAGTCGCCATAACGCTCCTCGTGAACACCAGCCACGGACCCTCCCACGGCACCGCTGACTCGGGAGCACGGCCGACGTGGGCCATCCTCAGCGCGGGCCTCTGACCTGGCAGGACCTCTCTGCTCCGGGCACAGGAAGGTGCCAGGCACCGAGCAGGGCTCATGCGCAGGCAGAGAGGATGCAGTCAGTACTGCTGCCCAGCCCACCTGCCTCCCAGGTGCCGGCCTCCTCTCCCTCCCCTGACGTTTTCAGGCCCAGTGGCTGCCCCACAGATAAGCCCCAGCAATGAACACCAGGGGAAGAAGTAGCCAGAGAAAGGCGCGTGTGGGCAGGGGAAGCGCACGCTCGCTCGGGCCCCCGTCCAGGCGCAGGCCCAGGGCAGTGCCGGTCAGCCGCTACTGCGGGCAGCAGGGGACCCTGCGTCCTGTGGCAGAGCCCTCGGCGGCCCCACACAGCCCTCGAGGTCGGCTGGGACGGGCCAGGAGGCAGGGGGCGCACAGGGAGCA
The DNA here is from genome assembly GCF_965194805.1 of Balaenoptera borealis. Lineage (NCBI taxonomy): Eukaryota > Metazoa > Chordata > Mammalia > Artiodactyla > Balaenopteridae > Balaenoptera > Balaenoptera borealis. The sequence goes on along the minus strand of NC_138868.1, from coordinate 985,044 downwards.
AGCCCCGGAGGCCCCCGTCCACACGCGCCCCCAGCACGTACGGCCAAGCCTGCCTGTCACCAGCGAGGCTAGGGGACCCCTGACCACCCTCCAGCAGACCAGGGTTGGGGGAACCTGGAGTCCCCGGAGTCTGAGACCCCTCTGCTCCTCTGCCCTGAGCACAGCGCAGACGGCTGTATATCCAGCAGGGTCCCCCCGTGAGTCCCGCATGAGCATCTGCTGGAGACAGGTTCTGCTTGGACCTCGGGGCCATGGCCAGCTCTGGCCTGGCTTCTTCCAGAAGGAGCCAGGCCTGGCCTTGCCCCCAAAACCTGCTCCGGACAGACAGCTCTGGGGACCATGGCTAGCACGTGGTGGGCAGAGGTTGCCCACAGGTGACGTACTCTTTCACATCGTGCTGGGGGCCCTGCGGGCGGGGGACTGCAGGCCTTGATGTCCCCAGCGGAAAACCCCCAGCGCGGAGGAACCCACGGCCAGAGCTGCACTGGGCAGCACCCGGCTCTGCAAAGAGCCTCTCTCACCTCTGTCCCCTCGCCCGGGCCGTGCCCTCTGCCCCGCGTGCCCTTCCTGGTACAAACACCCCTGCCCCCATCCCTGCAGAGCCACAGCCAGTGGTGAGGCAGGCAGGACACGTGAAAACTGAGAGGTGCTCAGAGCCACAGGGGACCACGGTGGGTAGGGGACACGCTGGGACCAGGGTCCTAGGGCTCTGTCCATCCCAGAACCCTCCCATCCCTACCTTCAGGAAAATGCCCATCCTTTGAGGCGAGACCCTCATCACCCCAGGAAGCCCCCTGCAGAGCTGCCCTCCATCAACAAGGGCAGCCTACCCAGGGCCAGCTCTCAGCTCGGGGAAGGGGGCTTTCCTGGGGGAGGGTCTGTGCCTCGGGAGGATGGCTGAGCAGCCTCTGTCCCACCCAAAGTCACTGATGGCTTGCTGAGCCTTTCTAACCACTCCAGTGGGGCAGGGAGACAGGTGGGGGATCCCCACTGCCCCCCAAGGTCTGCCCACAACTATTTGAGAATACGGTCCTAACCTTTAACCAGGCTCGTGCAGTGAGCATCCGTGGGCTTTCCTGCCATCCCCGGGAGCCACTGCCCTGGACCAAGTTCAGGTTCTGAGCCCGTTCCCTCACTTATAAAACAGGTTAGATGGACTGAGGTCAGCCTGAGGCACGGTGGCGGAGGCTCTGGACTCAGCAAAGGGCAAAGTGGCCTGCGACCGTTCTGACCATCAGGCACGACAGGCGGTCCACATGCGACCAGTGGAGGCCCACCCCACTCACCCTGCTCTGTCCACCTTCACTGTGCACCCCAAGTCCAGTGCCTCCACCCTCATGGGGAGGCCCACTCCTTCTCCGGGCCTCAGCCCTCCATGGCACCCCAGGCCGGTTCCTGGGCCAGCCCCTGGCTGCCCCATCCCCAGAGCCGACGCACTGTGGCCTCTCGTTGGCTTAAAGCTGCCTCCAGACTCCCCTGGTGGCGCAGTGGTTAAGTATCTACCTGCCAATGCAGGGGACACGGGTTCGAGCCCTGGTCCGGGAAGATCCCACATGCCGCGGAGCAACTAAGCCCGCACGCCACAACTACTGAGCCTGCGCTCTAGAGCCTGCGAGCCACAACTACTGAGCCTGCGCACCACAACTACTGAAGCCCACGTACCTAGAGCCCACGCTCCACAACAAGAGAAGCCGCCACAATAAGAAGCCCACACACCGCAACAAAGAGTAGCCCCCGCTCGCCACAACTAGAGAAAGCCCGCGCGCAGCAACGAGGACCCAATGCGGCCAAAAATAAATAAATATTTTTAAAAATTTAAAAAAAAAAAAAGCTGCCTCCTTCTGTTCAACCTTCTAAAACTGACGTGGTCCCCCACGCCCCAGGTGCCTCCCCGCCCGTCTCGGCCTCCGGCTCTGCCGCCCCCGTCCTGCTCTGAGCTGGGCTCCCTCCAGCTCCGGGCCATGAGTCACCCCAGGGTCTGCCAGACTCTCCCGCCAGCTCACCTGTCTTCCTCTCACACCTGTCTCTCCTCCCAGCTCACCTGTCTCCCTCCGGGTCACCTGTCTCTCCTCCCAGCTCACCTGTCTCCCTCGCTCACCTGCTCCATCCCACCCAAGGAGTCCTCTCCAGCCTGCGTGCCACCAGCACCCACATTAATTCTCCTGAGAGTCCCTTGAGAGCCTGGAGGGCCTCCCCCCCCGCCCACCCACCAACCTGCGAGCCCAGCCAGATGAGCAGCAGGGAGGGCCCTCACTGCCCCCCTTTCTCTTTAGCTGGACCGATCCCTTGCCTGAAAGCCCTGTCTCAGTGCCGCCCCCCGCCCCCATCTCCTGCCCACTGGAGGAGGGTTTCCAAAGGCGGGCTCCACATCTTACCGTGGACCTTGGCTCCAGGAAAGGCTCCCAGAGCCCAACGTCCTCCCCATCGAGCCCCAGGGTCCTCGCGGCCTATGGGCGCCGAGCCCCACTTGGACTTGCTGCGCCCTGGCTTGGGCAGGGCCGGGCACTGCTCCGTTTCCTGATGGGGCTGGAGGAGTGAAGACGGCACAGCCCACACCACTCACCTCCTGGGCCTATCGGTCCCCGCTGGACCCTCTGGGGGTGTCCTCCCCACCCCCCAGCTGAAGAAGCCTCTCCTGGATGAGGGAGGGGCCGGGCGGAGCCTCGGCAGTGAACACCACACGGCACAGCGACACCGGCCCCCGCAGGCCCAGAAGGCCCCGTCCCTCGACCAGAAACCACGTCGCGGCCGAGGCGGAGGCCCCCTCCCCGGGCTGCTTGCAGAGGTGACGTCAGGCCGCCAAGGACAGCTGGGCAGAGGAGATGACTTTTCAACCACGGCCTCGCCAGCCCTGACGGGGAGGCCCAACACCAGCAGGAGTGACGGACCCGCTCCCTGAGCCCAACGCCAAACAAGCAAAACGGAACCACCGGGGGCGAAAAAGATGCAACAGAAGCGTGAGCTGGACCCTGCCAGCCCCAGCCGGGCGGAAGAGGCGGCTCTGCCCACACCTGCACTCTGCACCTGGCGGCGTCCCCCACCCCGCATCTGACTCCCCAAAGGCGGCGTTCTGGGGGAGAGCAGCGGGCCCGCCTCCCAACAGGCCCCCGCTCGGGACACGCGGCCAGAGTGCCCGGATCAGCTGGGTTGAGAGGCCCAGCTGCCCCACGCGGCCCACAGCCGCCGACATCTACTCTCCTCAGCTCTCCTTTTACAGGACTTGGGCAGAGAGCGGGCAAAGAGCACGGAGAACGGAGGTGTCCGCGAGACGAGGAGGGCTGGGCTGGAGTCAAGGGACAAACCACGGGCCCCACCGCCCCCTGGGCCTGGGGGCTGCACGGCTCCGGGGGAGCAGCTCCCAGCAGCACTGACGGCTGGCGAGGGAGGCGGCACACTTCCACCAAGGTGTCCTGGCAAGAAGCCTGGCCCTCAGAGAAGGTCAGGTGTTTATCTTGGGAGCGAAAGGACAGGCCTGGGAAATCACCAGCTTTCTTGGCATTTGGTGCCGAAGAGCAGCCAGCAAGCCAAGCAGCCAGGCCCGGCACACACACACCACGAGGCCCCTACGTCCACCACACTCCAGATGACCCTGCCACGAAAGGACGGAGAGACGGGCGCCAACAGGACAAGCCTCCTCCCCAGCCTTCCTGGGAAGCAGGTGTTCCAACTGTCAGGATCTCGGGTGGCAGCTCCAAGCACTCAGGGAGGCCAGAGGGAACAGAGGACGGGCAGACCCCCAGAGAGGGGGCCTCAGCTAGAGACCTGATCCCACTCACAAGAGAAGGGCCTGAGGAGAGAGGCTGCTGGATGCAGGGGCCGCTCAGAGCTGCTTCTAAACATCACACGGCCTGTTGTTCACACACTGTACATCCTTTTGTGTTCGTTACTGTTAATTACAGTGGAACCGTCCTGTAATTAACTGTACGACAGAATAACTCAAAGAAGAGTACGGAGGCCAGACCCTACCCTTGGAGACCTACGTATAATTCACGGCTGTCATCGCTTGCATGCCGACGTTTCCTTATAATAACATTTTATTGGTAAGATAATTAGATTATTTCACTGCCTCCTGCATTCTGCTGCCCCAAGCCCCTCCCCCACTGAGGATTTCACCAACTACAGTTGTTCCTCCCAGGAAACATGCACATTTTGAACTCAGCTGATCACAGGCTGTCTGCCACCTCCTCTTCCAACCCGGCCCGCCACCCCGACTTCCAACAGCACTGCACTACTGCCCCGGGACCCACGGTGCAAGGGCTGCCCACCCAGGAGGGGGCAGGGGGGCTCGCGCTGCCTCTAGCCCAGACGCCTTCACACGCTCTGCCTTACTTACATCACAGCCCCTGCCCCCCGCCCCAGCCTGGGGCTTGGCCCACTTTCCTTCCACCTCCAGGCTCTGCCTCTGGGCCACCCTGGGGGGCTCGGGGAGGGCCTGCAGCATCCCTGGCTAGAGCGCTCCCTCCTGGGCCCCAACCCTGCACCAGTGGGGTGGGCCCAGCCCTACCGCACCCTCCTCCTCCCCCCTTGCTCCGCTTGCCTGCCTGCCCTAGGTCTAAGGAACTTCCCAGAGAGGCAGGGAGAAGGAGGCAGTGCCAATCGGACCTCTGGGCCGCCAAGAGAGGCCCATCCAAGGAGAAGAAAGAAAATGGCTGAGCCCAGTGTCCCACAAAGCGACTCTGCGAACGCCCGGTCAGCCAGATGAGGGCACTGGCCTTGGGGCTGCGATCTAACCCGATGGCCAGAAGACGGCTGCCCAGGACCAGCCGGGAAGCCCCCTCCTCCCATAGGCTGGGATCTGTTCCACCGCCGGTGTGGGATCCGTGGCCCAGGATCCGCGGTCGGGCCCAGTACCGGTCTCCCTCTCCCGCCCCTGGAGGAGTGCAGTGTCGCAGACATCCTGACAGGTTGGGAGAAGAGAGGCGCTGTCCAGCCCTCTGAGTGGCCCGGGCACTCTCCCACTCCCACCGTGGAGGGAGGTCCCGGCCTGGCCAAAGTGGCCCGGTCCCTGCAGGACGCGCATGGCGGCCTCGCTGCTCGCCGGCCGCCGGAGTTGGGGGTCGCGGCCGGGGTCGCGCGGCCCGGGGCGCAGCTGCTCGGGCAGCACGCCTATTAGCGCGGCCGCGGCAGACGGCAGATGGGCGCCCGCTCGGCCCCCTCCTCCCGCGGCACAATGGGCCCGGTCGCTCGGGCGCACAATGCGGCGGGGGCCGCGCACCTGCAGCCTGCAGCCGGGCCGAGGGGCGCTGGCCGGGCCAGTGCGCCGCCGTCCGCGCCGAGTGTCCTTGGGCCGCGCCCGGCCGACCGCAGCCGCGCGGCCTGCGGGGCTCCGCGGCGGGACCGGGCGCCCGGCCTCCCATTGTTCGCGGCCGCGGGCCGGAGACGTGGGCCGGGCCTGCAGCACCCCGTTCCGGGCGGCCTCCCTACCGGGCCCCCGCTCGGCGCGCCGGCGCCGGCCTTCCCGGCGGCGGGCCTGTGCGCCCCCGGCCCTCCCGGTCCCCCGGCGCCCCCGGCCCCCATCGGTGTGCCCGGCCCTCTGGGTCCTCCGTGTGCACGGTCTCCCCGGCCCCGGCCCCCGCCGGCCCGCACGCACCTGTCTGCCCCTTGCCCAGCGTCTTCTCCAGCCGGTAGGGCCCCACATACTGCGCGTGCTGCGCCCCGCCGCCGTCCTTCCCCGTCGATGTCATCGCTCCCGGGCCCGGCGCCGGCGAGGTGGGCGCCCCGGGCGGGCGGCGGCAGGGAGGGGCCGCGTCCGTGCGCGTCCGTCAGTCCGCTGGGCCGGGTCGGCGGCGCCCGGCGGGCCGCGCTCGCTCAGCGCCCCCCGCGCCTCCCCCGCGCCGCCGCCCCCCGCGCCTGCGCCCGCTCTGCTGCGGCCGGCCCGCGCTGCCTCCGCCTCTCCGAGACGACCGGGCGGGCGGGGACACAAGGCTTCCGCCGCCGCCGCTGCCGCCGCCGCCGCCGCCGCCGCCGAGGCCCGCGCCCCGCGCCCCGCGCCCCGCGCCCCCCGCGCACGCCCGTCAGTCCGTCCGCGGTCGCGCAGCCGAGGTGAGCCGAGCCGCCGAGCCGAGCTGCCGAGCCGAGCCGAGCCGAGCCGAGCTGAGCTGCCGAGCCCAGCCGAGCTGCCGAGCCGAACCCGTACGAACGCAGCCGGATGCAGCGGCGGCAGCGAGTGGCTCTCGCGCCGGCCAATCAGCGGCACCGGCCAATCAGCGGCGCCTTCTGCCGGCCCCGCCCCCCGCCTCGCTCCGCCCCGCCGCGGAGAGCGCTCCTGGGAGCTGGTCTCCGGGAGGCGAGGCCGGGGCGGGGTCCGGGCGGGGTCCGGGCGAGGCCCGGGCGGGGGCGGGGGCGGGGCCTGGGCATCTCGAGCCCCTCGCCTGCCCCCCACCGCCCCTAGTCCCCCGACCCCGCCTGGATGCCGAGCTGCGGAAGCCGGGCGGCCCTGCCCTAAAGCGCCTCCCGGGACGGTGCAGGCGGCGGGCCGTGGGGGTGGGCAGTCAGCTGCCCCGGCTCCCGGCGCCTTCCCTCTTGGCCGCGACCACCGGGGTGGAAAGGAGTTACTAGCCCCTCCCCACCCCATCCCGGGGGCGGCGGCGCTGCGTGGCTCTTGGCCCAGCCGTGACCTTGTGCGTCCCAAGGCCGTGCCCGGGTCGCTGCCCTCCTCCGCTCCGTTTTCCCGGGTACACAACTGTGACCAGCACAGGGGGGTCAGGAACTCAACCCAGGCTACATAGCAGGCCTTTGTGCCGGCCCACCTTCTTCCTCGGTTGGGCCGAGGGTGCACCGGCACCGACGGCTCGAGGGCTCGGGAGAGGCGTCTGCAGTGGAGCCAGACCTGGAGGGCCCCTGTTCCTTGCGGAAAACACGTGCTGCCTAAGCCAGTGCCGCAGAGGTGGTGGGAGAAGAGAGGTGACGGCCGGCAGCAGGGAGCCCCGAACCCTGCACGTGAGGGTCCCACACCCTTTGAGCCGCTGGGTGCCCTGCCGTGGCTCGGATCTGCCGCCAAGTCCTGGGTGGCCGAGTTTCACCTGAAGGTTTTCTGCGGGCTCCCAGGGCTCCACAGCCAGCCCTCACTCCCGTCAGGCTAATCCCCTGCTCCTGCCCGCCCTGGGGGGAGGGCTGAGAGAACTCTGGAAACTCTTAGGTCTTCCCAGCACCCCTCCTGGAAGGGCCTATTTGCATTTCTTTCTCCCGTATCTGAACTCAGAACAGCTGGCTGCTCCACTCGGCCCTTGCAGGTCTCCCCTTGCAGGTCTCCCCTTGCTTCCCACTCGTTTCTTAAAAGGTTGCAGATTAAGAGTCTTTTAGGTGCCGGCGCAGTGCTGAGTGCGGGTGCCTCCAAAGGTGTGCAGCGCAGGTCAGGGGAACACTGCCGCAGACGGTGCCAGGCTTCAGGGGGGCGGTGCAGTTTAAACTGGATATAAGGAGAGTTTGGGACCTTGGACTAGAGAAATTTTCCAGGGGCTAAAGGCAGACTGGGAGTCATCAGGTCCAGGGGGTGGGCAAGAGATGGGCTAGGGCTGTGGGCAGGCAGAGGAAGGGTGGCATCCCGGTACCTGGAGGAGGGGCACCTGCCAGGGAAGGGACATGCCCCTGGCCTCCCTGTCTTCCTCTGCTGGAGCTGTGCCTGCCACAGTCACCTGGGCCTCCCCAGCCTGCAGGACTTACCAGACGCATTGTTCTTGTGCCCTCAGCAGCACTGGCCCAGCTGACCATTCTTTTTTTTTTTTTTTTTAATAAATTTATTTATTTATTTATTTTGGGCTGCATTGGGTCTTCGTTGCTGCACACAGGCTTTCTTTAGTTGTGGTGAGCGGGGGCTACTCTTCGTTGCAGTGCTCAAGCTTCTCATTGCAGCAACTTCTCTTTGTTGTGGAGAATGGGCTCTAGGCATGCGGGCTTCCGTAGTTGTGGTTCGTGGGCTCAGTAGTTGTGGCTCACGGGCTCTAGAGCGCAGGCTCAGTAGTTGTGGCGCGTTGGCTTAGTTGCTCCGCGGCATGTGGGATCTTCCCGGACCAGGGCTCGAACCCGTGTCCCCTGCATTGGCAGGTAGATACTTAACCACTGCACCACCAGGGAAGTCCCAGCTGACCATTCTTATCTGGATACTCTTGGGCTAAAATTCCTGGCTTTCAAGAGTCCCACTTCCCCACCCCCACCTCACCCTGTGCTCCTGGGTCTTCTTCCCTCTCTGGCCACTTCTCGCTTCTCTGTGTCATGTGCAGCCCATACCCATTATCATTTCTCAGGGCTCCGTGGGGGACCCCTCTACTGGCCTCTCCAGGTCCTCCAGGTGACCACATCCACTCCCACCGCATTCCTGAATCACCACTGCCAGCTCCCCTCACTCCAGGGCTGTGGGGCAGGCTCCCTCCTGAACTCCTCCTGGTATCCGTTGCACAAACTCTCACACTTAGTGCATGCACAACAGAATAGCTCATCTCCCCATCTTTGTGGGGGTCAAGAGCACGACCCCTCGTGGTCAGGCTTCCATCTGCCTGCTCCAGTGCTGGCTGGCCTTGGTGCAGAGAATGTCAAGGTGGGAGGCCTTGCTGGAGGATTACAGCAGACCTTTAAAGGAGAAATAACACGGTCACTACAGAAGTGCTTTCAGAACACGGAGGAGGAGGGAGCACCCCCTAAATCTTCACAGGAGTCCATCTTAACCCTGGTACCAAATCCAGATAAGGAAATGACACGAAAAGGAAATTAAAGTCCAATATAATTCATGAGCCCAGAAAAAATTATTAACAGAATATTAGCAAGTTGATTCCAGCAATATATTAAAAGAATAATACATATGACCAAGAAGGGCTCATTCCAAGAATGTAAAGTTCCTTTAACATTTCAAAATTTACTGATGTAATTCACAGTGTGATTGGTCTGAAACAGAAAAACCACACAATCATTTCAATAGATGCCAATCATTTCAATAGATGCCAAAAAAAAAAAGCATGACAAAATTCACCCATTTATGGTTTAAACACACACACATACAACACACACACATAAACATGTCAGTAAACTAGGACTAAAAGGGAGCTCCTTCAATTGATAAAGGGGATCTTCAAAAACCCACAGTGACATCATACTTGATGGTGAAAGACTGAGTGGGAATGAGGCAAAAACATCCACTATCACCACTTTACTAGAGAACCTAATCTATGTAATAAGGCAAGGAAAACAAGTTATACCTTATATTTTTATATGATTGGAAAGGAAAAATTGAAACAATCTTGATCCACAGATGACATTTTTGTCTGCAGAAAATCCTAAACTACAAAATACTCATAGAACTAACAAGTGAGTTCAGCAAAGTCACAGGATACAAAGCCAAAATACAAAAATCCTATCTCTGTGTCCTAACAATGGACAATTAGAATTTGAAATTACAAGAACAATACAATTTATAAATAGAATTTTAAAACATGTATTACTTAGAGGTAAATTTAACAAAATATGTGTGAGATATGTACCCAGAAAACTATAAAATACCACTGAGAGACTAAAAAAGACCTAAGTAAATGGAGAGTCATACTGTGTTGTTACCCAACCAAACTTGGGTCCACTCACCCCAATGTGCAGCAAAGCCAATCTACTAACACTGGGTTGTGGTGAAGAAAAGTGCAGTTTATTGCAGGGCCAACAAAGGAGAATGGGCAGCTCCTGTTCAAAAGACCCAAACTCCCCCATGGCTTTCAGGGAAGGGTCTTTAAAGACACTGTGAAGGAGAGGGTCACAGGGTGGGTGATTAGCTTTTGAATAATTCTCTGATTGGTTGATGGTGATGTTTCAGGAATCTCAATCATCAACTTTCCTGTTGCAGCTGATCTGGGGTCTCCGTGCTGGTGGCCAGCATGCAGTTAACTTGTTCCACCTAGTGGAGGTTTCAGTATCTGCAAAACAACTCAAGGATATGGCTCAGGATATTATCTATAGCCCTTGAGAAGGAAACTTGACTTAGTTTTATGGCTAAACTATTATTATTTTGTCTTGCTTGACTACTTTCCTATGTTTCTGCATTTTCTCACTTCTCTGATTAAATTTGCTCTTCAGAACTCGGGGAAGGCCTAGAAGGCTGAAGCCTTTCTGCAAACAAGGGGTGTGGGACTTGGAGGGGGTCTGTCCCTGAAGCCCCTGCAGGGTCCTGCTTGGTTTCATGTTCATGGATTCCAAAACTGAATATTGTTAAGATGTTGATTCTCCCCAAATTGATCTATAGGTTCAATGCGATTTCAAGCAAAGCCACCCAGTTTTTAAAGACATTGACAAGCTGATTCGAAAATTTATAAAGAAATGCAAAGGGCGAAGGAAATTCCAAACAATGATAAGGAAGAAGGAAGTTGGGAGACTTACACCACCTGATTTCAAGACTTATAAAGCTACAGCAGTCAAGACAGAACAGTGTTGGCTTAAAGATAGACACATAAATCAAAGAATGAGGCTAGAGTTCAGAAATCAATCCTTGCATTTATGACAATAGGTTTTCAACAAAGGTGCAGAGGTCATCTAATGGAGAAAGGATAGTCATTTCAGCAAAAGGTACTGCAATAATTAGACATCATATGTTAATAAAGAACCTCAAAGCTTACACTATCTATAAATATCAACTAGATTAATATTTATTAATATTAACCAGCAATAATACAGGCATAAATGTAAGAACTATAAATATGAACCTACTAGAAGAAAACACAGGAGAAAATCTTTGTGTCCTTGAGTTATGCAAAGATTTTTCTAGATAAGATGCGAAAAGCACAAACCATAAAATTTTAAAAATAGTAATTGGGTCTCATCAAAGTTTAAAAATTTTTGCTTTGGGGACTTCCCTGGTGGTCCAGTGGTTATGAATCTGTCTTGCAATTCAGAGGACGCCAGTTCGATCCCTGGTCGGGGATCTAAGATCCCACATGCCGCGGGGCAACTAAGCCCATGTGCCACAACTAGAGAGAAGCCTGCGCACCACAATGAAGAGCCCACACACTGCAACTAAGACCCGATGCAGCCAATAAATAAATAAATATTTTTTTTAATCTGTGCTTCAAAAGACACTGTAAAGAAAATGAAAAGCCACAAATTGGGAGAAAATATTTGCAAAACACATCCTCGATAACAGATTTGTATTTTGAGTACATAAAGAATTCTTGCAACTCAATAAGAAGAAAACTTGATTTAAAACTCGGGCAAAACACTTCAACCAAGAAGAGAAATGGATGGCAAATAAGCACCTGGAAAAAAATGGTCAAAGTGATTAGTCATGTGATCCAGGAAAAGTAAAACCATTACTACAGACCTATTAAAACGACTAAAACTCCCAATGCTGACACACCTACTGGAGAGAATTTGGAGTGCCTGGAGCTCTCGCATGTCGCTGATGGGAATGTAAATACACAGCCACTTTGGAAATCAGTTTGGCAATAACCTACAAAGTTCAACATACTCTTACCACACAATCCAACAATCCCACTCATAGGTATTTTCCCCCCAAAATGAAAACTTAGTCTACATGAACCAGCATACCAATGTTCATAGCAGCTTTATTTGTAATAGCCAAAAATTGGAAGCAACACAAATGTCCTCCAGTGGGTGACTGGATGGACAAGCCGTGGTCCATCCACACAGGGGACAACTGCTCCACAGTAAATAGGATGCCCATCAGGACTCAGGTGAACCTCAAAAACATCACGCCGAGAATCTGGTCTCAAGAAATAGTGTCCTGTGTGATTTTATGTATGACGTTTTAGAAGAGGCAAGACTGCAGTTACAGAAAGCAGACTGGGGTTGCCAGGTGCAGGGTGGGGGAAGGAGATTGCTGGCAAATGGCGGAGGGAGCCTTGCGGGGTGCTGGAAACGCTCTAGGGCCCAATTGTGGTTACACCACAGTGGCTTTTGTCAACCTCATCGAATTACAGGTCGATTTTTTTTTTTTAATAAATTTATTTATTTATTTTTTTATTTTATTTATTTATTTTTGGCTGCATTGGGTCTTCATTGCTGCGTGTGGGCTTTCTCTAGTTGTGGCGAGTGGGGCTACTCTTCATTGTGGTGCGCGGGCTTCTCGTTGTGGTGGCTTCTCTTGTTGCAGAGCACGGGCTCTAGGTGCACGGGCTTCAGTAGTTGTGGCACGCAGGCTCAGTAGTTGTGGTGCACGGGCTTAGTTGCCCCGCGGCATGTGGGATCTTCCCGGACCAGGGATCGAACCCGTGTCCCCTGCATTGGCAGGTAGATTCTCAACCACTGCGCCACCAGGGAAGTCCCCCTTTTAGTATTGAAGACATCAGCATTCCCTCTAGCATGCTTGCTGCAAATGTTTTTTTCCCTTGCTTGTGCTTTGACTCTCAATCTTGGTTACAGTGTTTTGCGGGCTAAGTGCATTTTCAATGTCTGTGTCGTCAGGTCTTGTAATCTTCCCCTTTACAGTTCTGGCAAAGTGGAGGCCTCTGGGCTGTCACCCCAGATTAGGGTCCTCCTGCTGTCAATGGCCTTAACCTCGGAGTCGGATTGGTTGTGCCCTGCAACATCAGCCGTGGCTCATTGGACCAGGATGCCCAGCTGCCCACGCGGGGCCAACTGGGGTCTCCCTCCTGACCATTTGGGACTGGGATCCAGAGGTGCTTACCCGGCACTGCTGCCCATTCCACTTGAGGACACAGAAACCTGGGAACTCTGAGGGTAGGACGACCCGCAGGGGCCCTGAGATGCTGGAAAAGTCAGATCACAGAGAGAGGGGGAGGAAGAGAGGGCTGCAGAGGTGAGTGAGAGGGCCAGGATGGGAGAGGCACACGCGGACGGGATGGAGAGCTCCCCGGGCCTTGAAGGCTCCCCAGGCCTGGCCCACGGCTTAGGAGACTGGCCTGTGTCCCTGGGGCATCTTCTGCTTCTTAGCTGGGTGGGTCACTTGCCCTAGCAAAGCCTTGACCAAGCCCTGCGGGGACTGGACGCCAGTGCTTAGGGTGTGTCTGGCAGCCTTATGATCTGCTGTCCTCCTGGAAATGAAGACCTCTGTGAGCAGGCAAGCCCTCCCACCTGTGCCCTCCCCCAGCTTGCCCTGGGGGAGACCTCAAGGGAGAACTTTACTCCTCCTGGCTGGGCTGGCTGCAAGTCACTACTTCCTGGGGTCACCACTCTTCCCCATGAGCTCGGGGTGGGGGGTAGGGAGAGATGACAAAGGCGAGGGGCTTGGAGCAGGTGACCCGGTGGCCCCAGGGCCAGTCCCAGGTGCCTCCCTGGCTGCACCACACTGAGATACACCGAGGTTCCCAGTGTTTGGCCCTTGGAGCGTTTGGCCCTGGGGGTCTCAGTGGCAACTCCTGCATTCAGCCCCCGCCCCCATACTTCTGTCTGCTGGGGGAGGGGCCGAGCCCCCGCAGCCTCAGGACTGCGGCTCCTCCAGGCCCCCGTCCAGCCTTCTGCGGCACACCAGCGCCTTCCTCCTCTTTGGGCACCTGAAGATGAGCTGAAGAGGGAGCCAAGGAGCGAGGAGGGCTCAGGAGTCTGTGGGTGCCTCTGATCACTGGGGGCTGACCCCGGAAAAATGGGGAGGCCTGTTCCTGAGTGACCTCAAGGCCCCAAGGGGTACAGGTTCCAGCGGCAAGGATCTGGCCTGAGGACACAGAAAGACTTTCTAGTAATTCAGAGGTGGGTGGGCTGCCCTGGGTCGCAGGAGGCTCTGAGCCCCACCCCCAGCTTGGTGGGGGATCGACCCACGGGTGGGAGGGGGTGGAGGAGCCTCCAGAGTGTAGGGACCTCTTTCGCTGCAGGGTCAAGATCCAGGGACCCCTGGCTTTGCTCCCCATCTGGGGTGGGGGGTTCCACTCTCCCCACGAGTGTATTTCCATCAGCATTTGAATAAGAAATGGGGAGTTAAAAAAACAAGCGGTTGGAGCTGGTTGCAGGACAATGTGAAGGTACTTGACACCGCTGAACTGCACGCTTAAAATGCTTAAGAGGTTACATTCTATGTATATTTTTAAACACAATTAAAAACGTAAAAAACAGGCCAGAAAAGCGATGGGAGTCATATTCTTCAAAGTAGGGCTTTGTTCCTCCCCGCTCCCTCCGTGGGACTTCTTGGGGGCGGGGTGGGCAGTTTGCGGCCGGTCAGACGCGCAGGTGCGGCAGGACAGCGGAGGGAACCTGGCCTCTTGGACCCAATACGGGCGCTGGGTGCGGGGAGGAGGGAGAGGGGACGGAGGGCGTTTCCAAGCCGGCTCTCCCAGCACTGGCCGCCTATTTTTGGAGCATTAATCCCATTCCTCGAGAGACAGCCCAGCCACACGCCCCCTCCCCCCGCGCTCGTGGGGTGAACCGACGCGGAGCGCGCAGGAGACGGTGCGCGGAGACGGTGCGCCCGCGCCACCACCGAGGAAGGAGGAAGCAGGCCACGCTGGAAATTACACTTATTAGGCAAGCGCAATAAATGCAGGTGCTGCGGTTGCCAGCGGGGGGTGCGCATTTCCTTCTCCCTCGTTTGTTCTCGGGCTGGCCGCGAAGAGTAGAAAGAAACCGTGCCCGAGCGCCAGGGCAGAAAACGCTCCGCGCGCGGGGTCCCCACCTGATTGATAACCGGACGGACTGATAAAACGTAATGACGCTTATAATCCGGCGAATTGTGGCTTAATAGTCGATGCGTTTTCAGTAAGACTGTCTTTGTATTTACTCGTTTAATGACATGGGGCTCCAGAGACCCTGGAGAGGTCCCAGCGCCGGCAGTGCTGCGGGAGACAGGGAGCTGCCCCAACCCAGCTTCCCCTCCTGTCTGCTCCTGGCTCGTAATGGGGCCATTTATTTATGTTTTCAATTTGGTTATTATTATTACTATTCGCTTTTACAGAATTAGTACATCAAACATCCTCTCGCCCCCAGAACCGGGTCACATGTCTCCAAAGTGCGGGCAAAAGCTTCCCTCAGATGTGAGCAGAAGAAAAATATCTAATAATTATGTTGAATGTTAATAATTAAAGTTAATATAACTCAGTGGATTGAGTCCCTATTTCTTGGAGTTTGCCCGTCTCATCACGAGGTAAGCCTGTGCATCAATCCTCTGTACGTGGATAGCTGGCACATTTGCATTTTTGCAATGTTAGTGTTTCCCATGAAATTGGTGTTTAATACGGGATTTTTCTCTTGTTTTTTCAGGACCCTTTCAACATCGTGATCAGTCAGTTGGTCTTGACCTGACCCACTTCCTGAGTCCCGCATGAGCGGGTGAGGCTGCACGTGTTTGGCACCTTGGTCACCTGTTGACTCCACCCCATCACGTGCTCATTGGAGAAACACCAGTCCTGTCCCACGGAGCCGTATGCCAGAAATTCAGGAAGCAACTCACTGCAGTAAGAGCCCCGTGCGGGGAGCTCGGACCACAGGTTAGGATTTGGAATTCATTTTGGTCACCTGAAGGTAGAGCCTTTCAGGGTTGGGTGCAGCTGTTGGAGACCTTTGTAAAGTCCCGGAGACAACTTTCTTGGGTACATGCCTCTGCCGTGGCCAGGCCTCGGAGCACAGTAGCTGGGAAGGGAGCTGGTCAAGGCTGCCCATCCCGGGAGGGGCCTCAGCCCAAAGCGTAGGGAGGATGGGAACCGGCACAGCGGCTGCAGGTGCAGCAACGGGGAGCTGCCCTCGCTGGGCCCCGGCTGGTGCCCAGGGGATTGAGTCACATGTCTCCAAAGTGCAGCCAAAAGCTTCCCTCAGATGTGAGCAGAAGAAAAATATCTAATAATTATGTTGAATGTTAATAATTAAAGTTAATATAACTCAGTGGATTGAGTCCCTATTTCTTGGAGTTTGCCCGTCTCATCCCGAGGTAAGCCTGTGCATCAATCCTCTGTACGTGAATAGCTGGCAGATTTGCATTTTTGCAATGTTAGTGTTTCCCATGAAATTGGTGTTTAATACGGGATTTTTCTCTCCCCATGGACCTGGGCTCCTCGGCGCTGGTCAACACCAATCCTATGTGGTGGCCACATTAGGGCAGTTGAAGATCCCTGACCCCCGGAGCATTCAGCCCCTCTAGCCTGACCTTGAGGGCAGACCCCAGGGAGCTGCTCATTGCCAAGATCATCAGTCCCTCCTCTCTTCCCCCTGCCGCACCTCTGGGTAGCCTTGACCCCACCCAGTGCCCCCTGTGTGCAGAGCTCCCGTGACCCCTGTGGCTCTGTGGCTCCCGTCCCCTCGCTGTGTCTGTTCTCCTGCTCTGAGTCTGTCTCAGCCTCCTCACATCGCCCCTTCAGCCACTTGCCCCATTCACTCACGGGGGTGCTGGGGGGCCTCTGGTCCCCCGTCTCCTGGCCCATCCTGTACTGGTCCCTGGTCCACAACACCCCCTCCCCTCGGTGAAGGGTCCGGCCTGACCTAGTTCCAGGGTCCCCGTGACAGGCCGGTCCCTCATCGCACTGTGGCCCTGCCCCTGCCCTACGGCTCTGTCTCCTCCTGTTACTGGCCCTGACACCACACACTAGCAGCCCTAGCCCTTCTGTCACCTGCTCGGGCCCCTCTGTGAGTGAACGATGGCCGGGTTAGAGGGCTCGGGAGGAAGCTACAACCCAGGTGAGCAGCATGGTCGCAGGACTTCTCTGCGGAAGGGGGAATGGCCTGCGCGAGGCTGGGGGCCCACCCGACAGGGCTGCAGCCCCCACTGAGGCCTCTGCCCGGGTCACGAGGTGATCCCACCTCAGGAACAGGAAAGGGGCCCAGTTGCGTCACTGAGCACCCCCCCGCTGTGGCCTAGATTGTGTCCCGCAGGTTCCTAGACTGAAGCCCAAACCCCAGCATCTCAGAATGTGACTGTATTTGGAGGTGGACCCCTTAAAGAGGTGATGAAGGTAAAATGACTGAGGTACCCTGGGGTGACCCTAACCCCACAGGACTGGGGTCCTTACAAGAAAAGGAGGTAAGGACACAGAGGGACGACCCCGTGAGGATACAGGGAGGAGACGGCCAGCTACACGCCGAGGAGAGAGGCCTCAGGAGGACCCAGCCCTGCCCACACCAGGATCTGGGACTGGAGACAGTAAATGACGTGAGGGCATCCAGGCCAGGGCTGTGAGGGCGTCTGGGCCAGGGCAGTGAGGGCGTCTGGGCCAGTGTGCTGTGACCGAGGCACCTCCAGCCCATCCGTGGCCGTGGTGCTACGGTCACCTTCAAAAGCAGGTGGTTCATGTTGAGACTGATGACACCACAGGCGCCAAGAGGGTAAAGAAAGCTTATTCCTCATGGAGCAGGTGTCTGGGGGGGAGCAGAGAGGCCCGATGCCTTGATTGAGGGCAGGAAGACTGGGTCTTCACCAAGGTCACGGTGGGGCAGCTGTGAGAGTCCCCATGTGGCAGGAACGTGCACTTGAATCTCCTGCCGGCGCCAGAGGGCAGATGAAGCGCTCACTTTCTTCCCAGCTCACCCGGA
Source organism: Balaenoptera borealis (assembly GCF_965194805.1). Classification (NCBI taxonomy): domain Eukaryota; kingdom Metazoa; phylum Chordata; class Mammalia; order Artiodactyla; family Balaenopteridae; genus Balaenoptera; species Balaenoptera borealis. The sequence goes on along the minus strand of NC_138868.1, from coordinate 967,653 downwards.
TGTGGGCGCGAGAAGCCCTAAAAGCCGTCAGCGATCAGACACCAAGAGATGGAGTCCCATCCCTGGCGCACCTGGACAGCAGCCAGGCCGGGCAGCTGGTGTCTCGGGCCAGCTTGGAGGGGTGGCCAAACAGTCTGTGCCCGGGGGCCGGGCTGCGGGGGGAGTCACCCCACTCACACCACCTCCGCAGTCCTTCTCCGCCCCCCTCCCTGACCTAAAGAATCCTGTCCCTTTTTTCAAATTATGTTGCACTTTCAGCTCATTTCCAGGAGCTCTGCTTTCCTCTCTACCTGGCCGTGGGGAGGACACGGGGATGGACCCACCCGGTGGGCAGGGGAGGGAACGGGCCACGGCCGTGGCTGAGGTCGGGAGGGACAGTTAGCTCTTGAATACGCGTCCAGTCATCTGTGTGGCCAAGATGAGCCCTGGGATCTTCCAGACCAGGCTCAGGATCTGGCCCAAGGCCCTGCGGCAGGAGGAGGGCAGAGGCTGGCAGGGTGGTGCCCAAGGAGGGATGCTCAGGGGGAGGTGCTGGGGGCCCATCCCACCCCCCACCCCCCACAGAGGCATTTTCCCTTCACCAGCATCAGTGTCATAGGAGGGACCGGATTTAATAAATGAAAACACAGAATGTGCAGCTAAATTTGAATTTCAGATAAACAGCGAACAACCTTTCAGTATAAGTACGTCCTGTGCAATACGTAGGGCATATTTATGCTGAAAAATTATTCATTGTTTATCCTAGTTTTAACGTAAGGGTGTCCTGCCATCTACCTGGCGACTCCATGAGTGTGAGAGGTGTGCGCAGGTGGGCAGGGCGGGCAGGGCCTGCGGGGGGGCGGCCGGGATGCCAGGCCTCTCTCAGATCCCTGGGCCACGGCGGTGACTTCGTGGCCTTGAAGGGTGTGTCCTGGGGGCCCAGCTGCCTGGGGGGATGCTGAGGTGGGCCAGGAGAGGGGGCAGAGCAACACCCGCCCCCACCCTCAGGTCCAGTGGAGGGACGGAGGGGCAAGGCCCGGAGGGGCCCCCCTTTAACTGGGGAAGGCACCCCGCGGAGGCAGCGGCCCCCCAGGTGCCTCCCCCCTTGTACCCCTGCAGCTGTGGTTTACAGGAAACCCAAGGGCGTTTCCAAAGGAACCTGCTTTCTGCGGCACTGGTTTCCCGGGCCCTGGGGCTCCAGACACCTAACTCGGAGCTCAGGGCGTGGGATTCACGGCAGAGCGAGGTTGCTCGGCCTGAAGCTCGGCCCAGCCGGGACGCCCCCAACACCCCAGCAGCAGAGCCGTCGTCCTGAGAGGCCGCCACATGTGCCGTCATTGGTTTTAAATGAGGAGAAAATAAGCCAGCGGTAAAACGGAAATAAAGTGACTCGGGATTAATAGACCTGAACTTTCAAGTTCATCTGAGCAGATGACAGCAGGGAGAGAGCAGTCAGTCCTGGCAGCTCAGCAGCATGAAATCGGGCTGCAGGTGGTCTGCCGCCGTCTGGGGGGGGGGCACTCTCCTCTTTGGCCGAGGCTCCGAGCACCCCCGGGACCCCTGACACCCTAGGGCAGACCCTGGGTGCCCTTGCTTTGCTGAGGGCATGAGGCCTGAGGCTCTGTGTGAGGATCCCCCTCTCTTCGTGAGGCAGGACGGCCCAGTGTTTAGATGCCGCAGGTCAGGGGTCAGCCTGCTGGGTTCAGATTCCTCCTCCCCTGCTGGAGCCGGTGGGGCCCCGTCCCCTCCTGACCTGCCCCTGTCCATGAGTGAGGGTGGTGGCAGTGATCCCTGGGTGCAGGGTCATAGGGCAACTAGATGAGAGGGTGGGCGTGGCCAGTGCCCAGGCAGGGCTGCTGCAGGGTCCTGGCAGTGCCCCTTCCTGGGCCTGGCCCTGTGTGCAGTGCCCTGGCGGCCTGGCACCCGAGAGGCAGGGGCACCCCAGCCCCAGAGGACGAGGCCAACACGGCTGTTCCTGGGTCACTCGGGCTGCACCCCAGCTCCTGGCACCGTGGGCTCCTGGCCAGGCACCAGGCAGTCTCTCGTCCCCTCATGGGCATGGGGCCTGCTGGGCAGGAATTGTTGCCCTTCTCTGTGTTGGTCAAGGGTCTACCGGCTGCCAGGGTGTCTGCTGCCCCCGAGAATGTGGGGAGTGGAGAGTCCATGACCAGAAGGAAAACTGAGTGGGCAGCTTAGGTGCCCAGGCAGCAGCTGCAGTGGGTGTGCCTGGCAAGGCGAGGGTGGGGCTGGCAAGGCGAGGGTGGGGCTGGGGAATATGCACACAACTGTCCCTTGCCAGGTCTCAGCACATCCTAGCAGGGATGCCACCCTTTCCTCCCTGTTTACACCACCTCTCTCTCCGCATGCGCCCAGTAGCCACTCCACACCCCCCCATCCTTTTGGTTCTTCCCCACACCATCCATCCCCAGCAGGATAATTCAACGTGTACTTCTGTGTCCACCCTATACACCCCAGGTAGTCTCCTCAAGGCTGGAGTCTCATCTGCCTTTTCTATGGAGGCCTCAGTAATGCTTTCTGGATGCACACAGTTTTGTTTGTTTGCTTTTTATTTTTTCAGAATTTTAAATTTGTGGTAAAATATACATAACATAAAATTTGCCATTTTAACCATTTTTAGGTGTATAATTCAGTGGCATTAAGTGCATTCACAAATGTTATGCAGCCATCTCTGCTATCCTCTATGGTTCTTAACTGGTCAATTTTAGATATTATTCACTAACTTATGTTAGATGAGGATTAGCTCTGTTATTACCCCTCACCTGTCCCTCACCTGTCCTTCCCCATGTACTCAATATAGAGAGAACTTTTAAATTTGAATCAATGGTCAGTGTTTACAACATCATGTCTAAATACCATCCACTCTAGTAGACAGGTAGTGTAATTTCATTTCCTTCTTTGTACAGCCTATTGTTTTTCCTGGAGTTTGTTATTGCTGCATATTCCACTTGCATCAATTGCTGTCCTTTTGTTTTTAATTCTTTCCAATTGCTCTGCCCTACTGTAGAGCTGTCTACTGCTGCTGCACCAAATTGCCACAAATTTAGTGGAGAACACCTTGAGAGACATGACTAATGAAAGTTCTAGAAGCGTCCTGTGTGTCTAGTTGGAGCAGGTCCTGCCAGAGTGGACAGAAGTCCTCCCATGAGAACAGTGCCAGGCCAGGGGCCGAGCGTAAGGAAAGAAGGGTGTCCAGAGGCTCCTGTCCAGACCTGGAGACAGTGCCCACCTGGGAGGAGGAGTTGGCAGCAGCAGGTGGCATCTGGCAGATACACGACATTAGGGCAAAGGCCCAGCACCAGGAGCTGCTCCCCCGGAGATCTGCCTCCTCAGTCACGCCCTCCACGGAGGGCAGGACTGTCCGCCATTGCTCACTGTTCTGCCCCAGCGCCCAGCAGGCCCTCAGACAAGCAGCTGCCCCAAGACTGGCTAAGTTCTGAACGGAATGCTCACCTGCACGGGACCAGATGTTTCTGGAGAAGGCCAGACTCGGGGGATCCCGGAGATAGAGGAGGATGTGCATTCCTGCAGAGAGGGAGGGGTCCCAGGAGGTGGAGGGCAGATGAGCCAGGGCTGGACGGCAAGGACAGCCAGCACAGGGGGTGTGGCCAAGGGGATGGCTGGGGTCAGTGACGGAGGGGCGCTCGCCCTGGGGAAGGACGCAAATCTGATGGGCCAGGCCCCCCAGGATGACATGTGGGTAGGCAGGGGCTGGATGTTAAGATGGGGGTGGTCAGCTGAGACAACCCAGGTGAAGCCAGAGATGGCAGGAGGAGGGGCCACCAGAAGGTTCTAGAAGCCAGTGGGGCACCAGCCTATGTTTGGGCCAGAGCCTGGGCCGTGTCTGGCCATTGGGGGCGGGGGGGTCCAGGCAGGACATTCTCTACCTGAAAGGCTGTCCAGCCCAGTGGCCGGTCAGTTCCCATGGCCACGGCCAGGCCCTGGCCGCCCCACAGGCTTGCGGGGTGGGAGCCTACTTCCCGAGTCTCGGAGGAGGGAGGAAGGACAAAGAGAACAAAGGCGGCAGCCGGCACTAAGCCCGTCAGAGTCAGGCCACATGGAGCAGGTGGGCCTCGGGGCCAGGCCCGGGCCTTTGTGCTCTGGGCCCAGCGACCGCCACAAGCCATCCATCAAATCGAAGGTCCCATTGAAATTCTAATAGGAAAGGGGTGGGAGGCAGGGACTTCCCTGGGGCCGCCCTCCTGACTCAGAGCGCCCACGACAGGGTCACAGGGCCCCACGAGGGGCATACAGAAGTGAGGTCACTCCCCCAGGAAACTCAGAACACGTGCTTTTGGTGGCTTTCCCAGGGACCCCCAGGAAGACTGCAAACTGCCCCCAACACCGGCGGGACTCTGAACAGAGGACTCTGCCGCGGACAGGCGGGCGTCCCACTAAGTGGCCGGATTTTCGGAGGGGCTCCCGGTGCAGCTGGCGTTTTGTTGGCATGAGTTATAGATGCCCCTTCCCTGGGAGGCAGGATGTGGCTCTCTCCCCAGCGCCCCACGCTCTGCACGGGTATCCACTCAGGACACCCTGCCTGGCCTCAAGTGCTCAGTACTTTGTCTTACTTTTCATTCAATTCAGAACGTGGGCGGGGGGAGGGGTGCCAGCGATTGAAGCCTCACACCCCCACGTGTGTCTGGTGAGCAGGAAGGGGCCCCTGCAGGCTGGGGAAGGATGGCATGAGCCAAGGGCGGGCCGGTTGCAGAGAGGGTCCTGCAGGCGAGGCAAGGACTTGGACTTTTGTTCCAGAGGGACATCCAACTAATCTCCAGCCAGAGACGCACAATTCAGACCATGTCACCCTCTTGCTGGACCCCCTCCCACCAGGAGGGGGACTGCTGGCCCTGTGCCCCTTCTTTGGGCCCTGCCACCCCAGATGCACAGAGAAACGACCCTGCCCAGCTCCTGTCCAGGTGTGGAGTTCGCAGTTTGTGGGGCTCCTGGGGGTGCTGACGGGAGGGTCCCCTGGAGAAGCTCAGGGAGAGGAGATGGGGGGTGTGGGGAGGGGCCAGGGCTGCTGGCGCTGAACAGGCCCTGAGGTCGGGGCTCAGCCGACCTCGTGGGGGCGCTCAGGAGCCCCCCCCGCCCCGGGGAGAGGGCTATAGTCCCGTGGAACGCGGCGGAGCCTGGGTCACCGAAGGCGGGCCGGGCCCTCTCCTGCTCTCCCCTCCTTGCTCCGCTTCCCGGGGGAAGCAGCTGCCACGTGCTGAGCTGCCCTGAGGGGGACTGGGGGGAGGGGCCCTCACGGCAATGGCTGGATGTCCCGTAATAACTGCCAGCAAAGGAAGCCCTCCAGGAAGTGAACCCGCCAGCACCCACGGAGGAGCTCGAGGCAGGGCCTCCCCAGGGCAGCCTTCAGGGGAGACCACGGCCCTGGGGGACCCAGCCGAGCCCCTCCCGGATCCTGACCCTCAGAAGCAGGGAGGTGGTGAAATGCGTGTTGTTTCCAGCCGTGACGTTTGCGGGTAACTTGCTACACGGCAGCTGATGGAATAGCTCACGGAATAAAGGATGTGGCAGCGGCACCGGACCCACCGTGAGTGTCGGAGGATCTAGGGAAGGAGGGCCTGGGGGTGGTTGCCCTCGCCTCCCCCACAGCGGGGTCCGGACTCGCACAGGCCCGGCTGCTGCCCCCCTCGCTGCTGCCTCCGCGAGTCCACAGCCAAGTGCCCGACAACACCTGGGGCCCCTGCGGGGCAGCGGGGACCCGTCGGGAAGAGGGCTCAGGGCAGGAGAAGTGCCAGCCCTGTGTCTGCCTCACTGCCTGTGACCACCGTGACCTTAAGAGCGTTGTGACTTGTGTCCCCACAAGAAGTGGAAGCAGAGTCTCGGAGAGACACGTGCCCACCCGTGTTCACGACAGCATTATTCACAGCGCCTGAAGGTGGATGCAGCCCACGTCCGTCAACAGGAGAACAGACATGCAAACTGTGGTCCATGCCCACAGTGGAGCATTGGTCAGCCTTGAAAAGGAAGGAAATCCTGACACAGCCTACCACAGGATGGACCCCGGAGGACGTTATGCTAAGTGAAAATAATCCAGACACAGAAGGACAAACCCGGTCTAATTCCACCCACGTGAGGTCCCTGAAGGAGTCAGATCCATAGAGACAGACAGGAGATGGTGGGGTCCGGGGCTGGGGGAGGGGAGGGGAATGTTTAATGGGGGCAGAGTGTCCGTTTGGGAAGACGGAACGTTCTGGGGATGATGGTAGGGAAGGTAACACAAGCATGTGAATGTGCTTCATGCCCGGACATGTACACCTAGAAATGGCTGAGATGGTTAATTTTATGTTGTGTGTTTGTTACCACAATCTAAAATAAATGAATAGTATTTTTAATAAAGAACACAGTGACTGCTGAGTTTTGTTCCTCTCCCAAGTCCCGCCAGTTCCTCTCTGGCCGACTGTGTCTTGAAGACACTCATGGCCCTGATTCAGCTGAGTTGACACAAACCACTGCCTGGGGCCTCACGCTCCCTCTGGACTGAACCACGGAGGGGACTGTTTTCAGTTTGAGGCGTCTCTGGAGAGCTGGCTGTTTGGAGAGGCCACAGCCCTGGAGTCAAGAATCCAGGCTCCAGGCCAGCCTTGCACATTTCTACCTGCAAGGCTTTGGAGAGGTTCTGGTGGGGGACCTGCTGTCCCCTTCTCTCATAAAAACCAGGATCACAGCAAGCGCCTCATGAGGCGCTTGAGAGAGCTGAGTGAGTCAATACGTGTAAAATCTTTTAAAAGTAGCTGTTAATATCAGATGGTATAGAAGCGTTAGCTCTTGTTGTATCGTTGAAGCATAATTGTGTGTTGAGTTTGGGAGTATATTTATGATGTCATCACAGAATCTCTTGATGGCCTGTTCCAGACAACGTGGCCGGCTGGACACAATAAGCTTGGGAAATAGGAGGGAAATAATGCACTTACATCTTGGACGGGGTATGAGTTTGCTCAGGCTGCTGTAACAAACATCACAGACCAGGGGGCTTAAACAGCAGACATTATTGTCCCCAGTCCTGGAGGCTGGAATCCCAGATCCAGGTGTGGGCAGGGCTGGGTCCTCCCGAGGCCTCTCTCCTCGGTGTGTAGACGGCCGTCTTCTCCCTGTGTCCTCACCAGGTCATCCCTCTGTGTGTGTCTGTGTCCTGACCTCCTCTTCTTATAAGGACACCAGCCATTGGATTAGGGTCGCAGTCTTATGACTTCATTTACCTTAATCACCTCTTTAAAGACCCCACCTCCAAACACAGTCACATTCTGAGATCCTGGGGTTTAGGTCTGCTACGCAGGAATTTTAAGGGGACACGACTCAGCCCATCACAGATGGAGAATGGCACTGGAATTAAGTATGGTTCTAACCGCTTCAGAACCTTCTAGAGGTAAAGGCTACACTGCCTCCCAGAGGCCCCAGGAGGTCAGGGACCAGAGGTCGGGGTCTCCGTGGATGGCCCTGGGAGGGGGCTCATTCGTCCACCACAGGCTTTTTGTTTAGGAGACAAGAGGTGGCGGATGTGTCCCTCCGCCCTGATGGCTCTTCCCGTAGATTGGGGAGGGGGCCTTGCTTATTGGAGAGCTAAGGGGAGGGGCAGGGCAGGGGTCCCCACTCCTCCCTGGGAACCAACCTGCCCAAGCCTCTTCCCTGCTGTTCCAACCTCCGAGGTTTCCAGTGTCAGGCTGTACCCTTAGGGAAGGACAGAGACAGTTGTGCCTGGAGGGCAAGTCTGTACATTCTGAGGGTCGTTATTAAAAAGACCCCTTAGCTCATATTCTCCAACAGCAGCTTTACCGGTAATAAAAAGAATGTTGGTCCCCAAAACCTCACTCTTTTATCTCTCAACTGGTGCAGCACTCCACGGGGAGAAGTGTTATTTAGTGGGCCTCCTCAAACCCTATCAGAACGAGTCCAGAATTCCTGGAATTTGAAGAACCAGATGAGAATTCTGTGGGCATCCCATTTTTCTCCTGGCCCTGGAAGAAAACAAAACTCATCTACAAGGAAGATTATCAGGCTCGTTTCTGAATTTTCCACGGGAACATTCCATGCCAGGAGCAATGTCTACAGGGACCTCAGAGAAAGAGAGTGTAATCCAGTAATTCTATAACCAGCTAAATTCTTGTGCAAGGAAAGGCCACAGACTTTTGAAATGTGAAATTTTTGAATTTTTCAAATTTTGTAATTGGAAGCTTTGTTGTGATATAATTTATACAGGATAAAATGCTCCAATGTAAACTGTCCAGTTCAATGAGTTGTAAAAAAAAATGTACACCCCTTTGTATCTACCTTCCCGGTCCAGACCCAGAGCATTTCCATCAGCCCGGAAAGTTTCTTCGTGCTCCTTTGCCGTAAATCCCTGCTGCCCCATCCCAGGTGACCATTGACCTGATTTCTATCACTAGCTCAATTTTGCCTGTTCTAGGACGTTGTGATAGTGAAATCAAATGGCCTGTTCTTTTTGTGTCCATTTTCACTCATTATCGTGTCTGTGACATTTGACCCTTTTGTAGCATCGCAGACAACATTTTCAAACATCTCAAGAACAGGAGCCTCCCGGAGACTGTGTGGTGCTTCCTCCACTTGCTGAGGGCCCCCTGGCCAGGGAGGACCTTATTATGTGCATCACTTTATATCCAGCCCCTCAGATAGGGCCCCAGCATCTGTTGTATAAATGAATGACGAAATAAAAGGAGATGCTGATGTAAAATGAGTGAGGTTGACCCTGAATCAACTTAAATGTAGAATGACTAAACAAAGCAAAGGAGAACACAGACATATCAACCTTGACGATTTAGAAATAATAATATGACCAACAGGAATTGGGGAGTCGAAGGGTGAAGTGGGGAAGAGCTTGGCAGTGCTTCTAGGATGACTGAGTGAGGAGCTTGGTAAGTCTTCTCCCCAAAGCTGCAATGATAGAACAAGGCAAAATGGTCAAAGACGACCATTTAAAAACTCTAGGAATTGTCCAAATGCATGCAACAAATTGAGACATGTTTTTTTTGTTTGTTTGTTTTTATAAATTTATTTATTTATTTATTTGGCTGCGTTGAGTCTTCGTTGCTGCACGCGGTCTTTCTCTAGTTGCGGCGAGCGGGGGCTACTCTTCGTTGTGGTGCGCGGGCTTCTCATTGTGGTGGCTTCTCTTGTTGCGGAGCACGGGCTCTAGGCGCGAGGGCTTCAGTAGTTGTGGCACGCAGGCTCAGTAGTTGTGGCGCACGGGCTTAGTTGCTCCATGGCATGTGGGATCTTCCTGGACCAGGGTTCGAACCCGTTTCCCCTGCATTGGCAGGCGGATTCTTAACCACTGCGCCACCAGGAAAGTCCCTTGAGACATGTTTATCCAGGGAAATCTACTGAATCTTGGTAGGAACCATGAGAGTTTGTGGCATCTTAGCCAGGGGCTGCTCCTCTCCCTCCCCGCCCACCAGGCCCATTGCAGGGAAGTCCAGCCCAGCCTGGAGAGCAGGAGGACCGTGGCAGAGGGGGCTGGCTTTCTCTGGAGCTGAGTCTGGAAAATTCCATGCTCAGGGTGTTGCCAACAACAACAACAAACTCTGTGGCAACTGACAGAGAAGGCCAACACCCCAGCTAGCCTGAGGTCCCTGTAGTGGTCGGGGCAAGCGACGGACCACCCAGACAGACAGACATTTCACGTGGACATCTGGGGGATGAGAAAGCCAGGGAGGGCCTTGAAAGACGCCATGTGTCCCTGGTGGCCTGGCAGATGGCACCCATGCTCAGGAGAGAGCAGAGAAGCCCTGGCGACCACTCACGACCAGACGAACATAAATCCCTTTTCCAAAAGGCTACTCGGTTCTCCCAACACCATCATTGAAGATTCTGTCTTTACCCTGTGACTTGTGACCCACCCTTGTCATCCACGAACTTTCCACCCAGCCCGGCCCTCTCCGTGGTCCGAGTCCACTCCGGCACCAGCACCACGCGGCTCTAAACAGGTCACAGAGACTTTCGGATGTCGTCACGTCTGCTGGTCCTCACAGTTTCTCTTTTCAGGGCGCTCCTAGCTTTTCCTACACGTTTGCTTTTCCAGAACTGTATCACCAACTCGTTTCACTCCATAAACGTGTCTTGGTATCTTGATTGGGGTTGCATTGAATTTATAAATTAACTTGGGAAGAAGTGACATTTTACAATGTTGGGTCACTCTGTCCAAGGGGATGAGGACGTCTTTCCACTTCTTCAAACCGACTTGTGCCCCTTTCCAGAGTGTTTTAAAATTTTCCCCATGGGTTTCAGTGCAGTGTTTTGCAAAACAGTGGTCCACTGTCTCTCCCTTCGAAGCAGCTGATGCCATTTCTGCAAGTTCTGACAATGACATTAAAACAAACGAACAATAACTTACTATGGGACTTCCCTGGTGGTGCAGTGGTTAAGAATGCGGGGGACATGGGTTCAATCCCATGTCCGGGAAGATCCCACATGTCATGAAGCAACTAAGCCCATGCGCCACAACTACTGAGCCCGCGTGCTGCAACTACTGAAGCCCATGTGCCTAGAGCCCGTGCTCCACAACAAGAGAAGCCACCGCAATGAGAAGCCCGCGCACCGCAACGAAGAGTAGCCCCCCTCACTGCAACTAGAGAAAACCCGCGCTCAGCAATGAAGACCCAACGCAGCCAAAAATAAAAATAAATAAATAAATAAATAACAATTTAAAAGTTAAAAAACAAAACAAAACACTTACTGGAGAGTGTTAGGCGGGGTTTCAGACAAGAGTCAGGACTCATATCCTTTCTCCAGATGGTCCTTACATGGCCTTTTGGGTGACAGCTGTGGAGTACCCACGGTTGTCCAGCCAGACCCACAGGAGAAACCGCCAAGTTTTCCTGTGTGTGGGTGGTGACCAAATGTCCACATGTCACAGTTGCCACCAGGGTGATAGTGATTATAAGACAATATCCACTGCCACTCACAGATCTAGAGAACAAACTAGTTGTTACCAGTGGAGAGGTGGAAGTGGGGAGAGGCAATGTAGGGTTGGGGGTTAAGAGGTACAAACTATTAGGTATACAATAAGCTACAAGGATATATTGTACAACACAGGGAATATAGCCAATATTTTATAATAGTTATAAATGGAACATAACCTTTAAAAACTGTGAATCATTATATTGTACACTTGTAATTTATTGATATACAATATTATACATCAAATATACTTCAATAATAATAGAAACAGACAACATCCACGGCAACACTGCACCTGACTTCAGAGATGTTAAATGGTGAAAAAAACATGCCTAGGAATTTACAAAATATAGTGCATCAGGAGAAAATGCCCACTGGAAACTTCATTGGCGTGGCTCACAAATTAAAGGAGGATATCCTGGGACTTCCCTGGTGGTCCAGTGGTTAATACTCCACGCTCCCAATGCAGGGGCCCTGGAGTTCGATCCCTGGTCAAGGAACCAGATCCCGCATGCTGCAACTAAAAGATCCCGCACACCACAACAAAGATCCCACGTGCCGCAGCTAAGACCCAGCACAGCCAAATAAATAAATAAATAAATAAATTTTTTTTTAAAGTAAATTAAAAAAGGAGGAATTCCTGCGATCATCTCAACAGACACTGAGGATGATTTTGAGCAAATCCAATGTTCCTTCATTTGATTTAAAAAATGACTAGCAAACGAGGTGAGTCACAGAAAGCTGTCCCTCTGAGGCTGGATGCCTGTATTCAGTGCTGGGGTCCTGACCACAGCTGTAAGAAAGAGAAATTAAAAGGAAAAATTAAATTATGTCATCACACATGATATAGTTGGGTATACAGAAAAATCCACAAGAGCCACTGCTACCAGTTGAACTGTGTCCCCAAAATTCACATGTTGGAGTCCTAACTCCCAGACTTCAGAATGTGGCTGTGTTTGGAGCTGGGACCTTTACAGAAGTGATTAAGTGAAAATGAGGCCATTAGGATGGGCCCTAGTCCAATGTGACTGGTGTCCTTATAAGAAGAGGCGATCAGGACACAGACACACCAAGAGGGACCAATAGGGAGAAGACAGCCATCTACATGCCAAGGAGAGAGGCCTCAGGAGGACCCAGCCCTGCCCACACCTGGATCTCAGATTCCAGCCTCCAGGACTGGAGACAATGAATGTCTGTTGTTTAAGCCACCCCGTATGTGGCATGTTGTTATGACAGCCCTAGCAAACTAATACAGCCTTGATTGATTGACACAAAATCAATATACAGGGTATATAGTTTCTATTTGGGGTGATGAAAACATTCTGGAGCTGGATGATGGCGGTGGTTGCAGAACAATGTGAATGTGCTTAATGCCACTGAACTGTTCCCTTAGAAATGGTTAAAATGGTAACTTTTATGTTATATATATTTTACCACAGTAAAAAAAAAATCAATACACAGAAATCAATTATTTATGTGCCTGCAACAAACTGTTGAAAATAGAATTTGGAAGCTGACACTTGCAATAAGCATCAAAAATATCAAATAACTATGAATCTAACAGAAGATGTATAAGACCACTCTGGTGAAAGTCATGACATTTTGAGGGAATTTAAAGATTATCACTAAAAATTGAGAAATACGCTATATTGATGGACTTGAGACTCAGTACTGTTAGGAAGTCAGTTCTCCTCGGCGTAGTTCTCAGTGTTTTTTTTTTTGTTTTTTTTTTGTTTTTTTTTAGTTCTCAGTGTTTGACACCGGATTTTAATGGAATGCTTTTAATGTCTAAGAAATAAACAGGGCAGTTGCTGTAGGTTTCCAGCTTCATGAATGAAGGATGTGCTTTTGTGCTCCTGATTCACTGAGAGTTTTCACCTCTGAGCTCCTAACGTACGGAATCGCACTGATGGACGTGGTAGTGTGGAAACACCCTCGCAGGCCGAGAGGAGGCTTCCTTCAGTCGAGGACCAGTTACTCTTTTGATCCCTCGCTTGGTTTTTTGCTGGTGTTTTATTTAGGCAGGTTCAGAACACTACGTACCTCCATGTGGGCGTGCCTGAGAGATTCCAAACAATGACCCGGCATTTAACTCTGGGAAGGGGAGGGCCTGGGGCTTCGAACCATTGTCTGCGTTGTGTGTGATGCCTGTGTGTGGCTTGTGCAGCTGAAACAGACGTGAAATGGGAACCTGCAGGGTGTTTGCGTCCACAGTCTCCTGTGATGCTGCCTGTGGTTTTCCTTCACGTTCTTTTTTCCTTTGTGTGTGTCTGTGTGTAAGACTGCATGTGATTGTGTCTGTGAGTATCACCAGTGTGTCTGTGTGTTTGTGTGTGCTCGTGTATTTGTGTCTGTCTGTGTATTACCGGGTGTGTGTGTGTGTGTGACTGTGAGTGTGTGAACGCCTGTCGGCTGCAGGGGGACGCTGGTGCGGGCAGGCTGGTCCCAGGGCCAGGACCGCTGTCCATCTTTCACTGTTGGCCGCTCCCACGTGAGGGGGCACTGCCCGCTGCTTGGACCTGCTCTGTGGGTCTCCCTGGTGTCGATGGCTGGCGGACGGCCACCACGTCACATACTCCTGGTCATCGTCTAGTTTCCTTAGAGAGTCAGTGCCCCGAGGGCAGTGGTCCCTGTCCGTCTGTCTGTCCCTGGCTCACAGGAAACGCCCCCAAATATCTGGGGAGAAATGAACGAGTCCATTTCATCCCATAGTTCCTCAGTTTCATTTAGACCTTCAGAGTGCTGGGTAGAAACTTGTGCATGAAGTTCTCCTTTAACTTTTGACATCCCTTTAGGTTCTGTCATTATTTTACTTTTTTGTCTTTTATCTTTAATAAAATTCATTTTTCCCCAAAGTCCAGCTTTGGGTTTTCCTGGGCAGGTCTACTTGTCAATTTCCTGTTTTCTGTTTCCTTCTGCCTCGTTGAGCCCTTCCCTGGGGGCATCTGCTCTGTGCTTTCTGGCTTCAGCTTCCCCCCCCACCCCCATTCTCCAGGAAACGCCCGCGGTGCTGTCCTGAGGCCGTTTCCAGGCGGCTTTAACCAGGAAGTTGTTTACAAAGGTCTCTTTAAAGGGTCCCGGGAAACGGGGCCCTGCGTTACTGGGGCACCGAGGGAGCTCGTGGGTGCTCCCAGCCCCCGTGTGGCACTGAGCGAGTCCACCTTCCCGTCCCCGTTACCTTCTACTTCATCAGCTTCTGTGAGCGTGTCTGGTTTCTCACTGTGAGGGTGGAGCTCACCCGAAAAGTCCTAAAGGGTTTTGCTTCCTGCATCCTGAAGGTGAGCATTTAGCTGCACGATTCATTACTGTTACATCTTTTTGGAGGATTATACCTTTAGTCCATATAAAACCTTCCTTTTTCTAGATTAAGTCTTTCCATCTTCATTCTATTTTAATTAATACTTTTTCAGACGTAGAGTGGCACAACCGTTTTCTCTTTGTGTGCGTGGCTGCTTTAATCTCTGTCTTTCCCTCTCTGTTCAAAGGTTCCTTTTCATTTAGCTTCTAACTGCATCTCTTATAAACAGCATACAGAATTGTCCACTAATCCCTCTCCCACCCCCCTCAAATCTGGAAGATTCTTAGTGGGGACCTAAGCCCTTGATGCTTTTCTGTGATCATTAGCAGCTTTGCATTTACCTGGCCGTCTGGTCTTGTATTTCTTATTTACCATGGTTTTTACTGTTCCCCCTCCCCCCAAGCCTTTCATTGTATTGACTGAATTTTCTTTGTTCCATTTTTTGTCTTGATGATGGTTTGGAAGTTCTCCATCCAATTTCTGTTCTCCTGGTGGCTACCTTTCAAACCTATTTTTAATTTAATTTATTTTATTTTTAAATTTTATTTTGTATTAGAGTTGATTTACAACGTTGTGTTAGTTTTAGGTGTACAGCAAAGTGATTCATTGATACATACACTCATTCTTTTTCAGGTTCTTTTCCCATATAGTTTATTACTGAATACTGAGTAGATCTAGTTCCCAGTGCTGTACAGTAGGTCCTTGTTGATTAGCTATAAAATCTTAACATAGGTTGGAAGATATTTTTCTGTTGATACCGGGAATCAGTCTCCTGTCGGGGTTACAGAGGAGCTGCCGTTCCGGGGGGACATGTTACCGACATTGTTTAGGAGGGTCAGAGCGCAGTGGTGATCACACACACACGTTTGGTCTGCTTATTATGGTTTTTGGATTCCCTTACGCACCCGGGGTGGGGTGCCCATCACCCTCTTTAGGTGCAGTCAGTCAGCATCTCTGCCCTCCTCGGAAGCAAGAGAAGCCGCTCTTATGCTGGGTTTGAAACGCCCACATAAAACCCACAGGTACACACGTGTGTGCACATGCACACAGATACACCACACATTCATAGGTACAACTATACACCCACAGCACAAATGTACACGCCCGTACACACACTCACACAGATGCACACACACGCTCACACACGTGCACACGTCGGCCCCGAGGCTGCAGGGCTCGGCCCCTTCTCCTCTGTGTCCCCGATGCCAGGAGCAGGGGACGCCCGATGACACCCAGTGAAAGATCGGTGACAGGCACCGAAACTGCGCTGGCAAGGAGCAGCACAGAACCCACGGTGAGATGGTTCTGTCCTTTCAGGGATGTTGTGTGAGTTTCCACAGATGCTCTGAAAAGGAAACAATTTCCTGTTGGTGGCCGAGCAGCTGGCAACGGTCCAGCCTTCCAGATGGCCGTCCACTGCTGGCCCAGATGCCCCTGAGGGCCGCAGGGCCAGTGGTCACGGAGGGGGTCTCAGTGCTGGGGACAGCTCCAGCCACATGGACAATCGCCAGCCTGGGACACACTGTGAAGATGGGGCCCAGGGACTGAGGGGGGGTCGCAGGGGGACCAGGGCAGACGGAGGAGGAGGACCTGTGCAGGGGAAAGGCTGGAGCCTGCGGCCGTGGGTGAGTTCCTGGGAAGGGAGCCGCCAGCACGGGACAAAAGAGACGCAGGAAGACCAACCACAGCAAGCGGAAGGAGAAGGAAAATGTTCTCTGAGGAAGGAGAACCCTGGGAGGAGAGAGACACAGAGACTGGGAGACACAGAGACAGAGAGAAGAGACAGGGAGACAAACAGAGACAGAGAGACAAAGAGAAGAGAGAGGGCGGAAGGAGAGAGGGGGGTTGACGCGGGGCGGGGCGCAGAGGGAGGCTTCCAGACCCAGAGCAACGGGAAGAGGCCCGCCGTGGTGAGGGGATGGGAGGACGTGGGGGGACCTTGACGCCCTATAAGCTGAACCGACGGCAGTGTGGCTCCTCCTCACCCCCAGCTTTTTTTCATCCTCGTAACCGGCCGCTGTCCTCCTGCGGCCACCCCGCCTCCCCGCACAGGGGGCCGTGTCCCCAGGGCCGCTGGCTCCGGGTGCTGCGTCCGAGGGAGCCGCCAGGGGGCGGCGGAGACCCGGGAACAGAGGACGCAGGAGTTGAGAATCTCTCCCCCAAGTTCTTTCTAACGACATTTCTCAAGTGAAGATGAAATGGAATAAAAACCATGCCTGGGAGGGAGGCGAGCCCACCAGTGGGGACACGAAAGAAAACCTGCCTGTGAAGGGAAACGGGGGGAATGACAGCAGCGGAGGGCAGGGCCCGGGGGGCCCCCAGAACTCCGGGCTCTGCGGGCGTCCCGGCTCCGGCTCAGGGGAGACAGACAAGCGCCAACACTGGGGCAGGTGCAGAGATGGAGACAGCGAGGCGCTTACACCAAACCACGGAGCAACGGAGCCGTCCTGCTCATACGGTCAGCTCGGGGTCTGTGTCATCATCATCGTCGTCGTCATCAATAAGGAGAACACCGCCCTCCCTGGGCCTGGGGGTCTGGGCCCGGCACACCGAGGCCCCTGCAAGGTGCTGGCTTGGTGAGCGTGAGATAGAAGGTCCTAGTGGACCACCTGACTTGGAGCCTGCACTGGGCACAGCTCCGTCCAGCAGGGATCGCCCCCAGGAGCAGGGTCACGGTGTCGCGAGGCGGGAACCTGTCCCCCCCCCCTTCTCCCCGGGGCCGTCCTCCGCTGGAGGAAGAAACTTTCCATCAGGGTTTGATCTGCATTATGAACACTCTCTACCGCCTCCTGAAGGCGACACCATCAGCAGAACGGGAGTCGAGGCCTGAGGCGTGGCCTTGGCGGATTTTCTCGCTAAGTCCTCCCACGTGGGCTCCGAGCCGGAGTTGGCGGAGGTGCGCGGCAGCTTCTGCGGCCCACGCGGGCGCGCCCCACGCGGAGCAGCGAGGGGCCGGCAGATGATTAGGAAGCGGTGGTTCCGGCTTTACAGCAGGTTATTTGACTGTAAGCTAATACACATTAACGTTTAAGGACGGCCGTGCTTCCGACCTCCTGGGCATCAGCGGTCACCTCCCCGGCCCGCGAACTGGCTGCTGCGGAGGCCGCGGAGTCACGAGTAGGGCGTGTGTTTCCGAGCTCCGTCCAGAGTGAAAGTAAGGACTGGCGGTTCCTGTAGAGATGCGCCTCCGAGCGCTCCCTGGGCGGGGCCGAGGTGGGGGGCGGCTGCCGTAAGAAGGCACGGGAAGGAGTGGGGCGGGGCTGGGTGAGTGGGGGTGGGGTAGGGAGAGGGCGCGTGGGGCTGGATCTGCGTGGGGGTTTGGATGGCGGGGGACGGTGCAGTGGCCTTGACCCAGCGCTGGCCCCGGCCGGGCCTGCAGGGCTGAAGCTGGGTGGCACAGGGAGAGGGGAGCGGGGAGGGAGGCCGGCACCCGCAAGACCAGCCCCTCGCTGGGCTGACCTGTTCGCTTACAACCAGGCAGGGACCACCTGGAGAAAACTGGCCAGCAGGTTCGCTCCATCTTGAAGATGTATTAGGACACGTATTAAAAACAAAGACCAGGCTTTGTTACAATGGAGTTTTGTTCCCAGAGATCGTGTTGTATGGAACTTCCACTCCAAACATCTCTAAATTAGATAGCACTTGGAAAATTAACACCCAATGTCTTGCAAGAGCTGCTAGTTATAGGAATTCTGGGTTTTAGCAGATTCTCTTGAAAGCCCACGAGGTTGCTCTCCAATGCAGCTGTTTTATCCGTTGACATCCCCTACACTGGGTATCTGATTTTTGTGTTTCTTAGGGCACACCTCTAAGATACTCTCAGGGGCTCAAAGAGAGAGTTTTGGCCTTCAATTTAGTCTCATCACGTAGAATCCATCTCTTTACAAACAATTCATCTGTTCATCTATCCATCCATTCACTACTTGTGTGGACTTGGGAAAGGTGCTTATGTCCCTGAGCCAAGTTTCCCCACTTGTATCCTTTGTATGGGGCTGTGTGGCTCTTGCAAAGAGTGGGGGGATTGCAAAGTCCCTGCCGTAGGCCCTGCTCGGTGAATGTTGGCGTAAATGTTGGCTGCATGAATATCAGCAACACCTCCTGTGCACCTAAGGGTGTGGCTCAGAGATGACCAGCTTCAGCGCAGGACTGGCTGTGAGCCCACATCCCAGGGAGCAGTTAAAGCTGCCCAGGAGTGTGGCGACAGCCTTAACACAGGAGGCGACATGGGGCAGGGATTTTGGGGTTTTTTTTTTTAACATCTTTATTGGAGTGTAATTGCTTTACAATGTTGTGTTAGTTTCTGCTGTATAACAAAGTGAATCAGCTATACGTATACATATATCCCCATATCCCCTCCCTCTTGCGTCTCCCTCCCACCCTCCCTATCCCACCCCTCTAGGTGGTCACAAAGCATGGAGCTGATCTCCCTGTGCTATGCGGCTGCTTCCCACTAGCTACCTATTTTACATTTGGTGGTGTATATATGTTAATGACAGGGCAGGGTCTTGATGTACACATAGGAGTTTTCCAGGTAGCAGGTGGTGGAGAGGGGCTTGCAGGCAGAGGAATCAGGAATCACTCCTAGGGGCAGGTCCCTCACACCACACAGAAAAATGAGCTCAAAGTGGATTATCAGGAGGAATCTTACAGGAATGGTCAGTCATCCTGACATCAAACTGTCATCACTTCTGTGGAGGGCATCACAGTACAGCAGAGAGAGACACAAAACACAAACACTTTAAATACAACAAAGAGAGAACAGAGTAGAACAACGATTAGTATAATGAGTTGCAATCGGGTCACAATAAGGCACTAAGTCCAGAGGGGAGCCTGCTGAAGGTTTCTCGATGTCAGGGTCAGAGCATCTTTTGCAGTGTGAAATGTCTCTGATCATGTCATCAAGGGTTTAGGTAAACTTTCTGAGTGGCTCATACAACAGCAGGTGTGAAGATTGTCTGTACATGAGCTGTTATGGTGATTTCTCTGAAGTTTATATCAAGTTGTTTGATGTTAGCTTGCATGACTTTGGGAAAAGGGCATTTTTAGTTCTAAACATTTCCAAGTCAAAGGGATGGGAGGAAAACTGGAAATGTTAGTTTGGAGTCATAGCCAGATATTAGAGGGAACTAGGAGAATTCAGGATCTAGTCCAGATTACGGGTAAATACCAAAACCTCAAAGGCAATTTAACAGCACTAGAACCTGATATACACAAAAGTATTACTGAAACATAACTTTTCTCTCTAAAATTACCCTCATTTCTACCAAAGTTAGCCAAATTAATTTTTTTGCAAAATAAGTCTGATTTCAATAAACTGAACCCAATTATTTACATAAGTGGAACAAGAATAACAATGGTTCATATTTTTATGATCATTTAAATTGGCTTTGCTGGAACTTTTCATAAAGAATCTCAGATTGAACTTTAAAAAAAAATTTATTTATTTGTTTATTTTTGGCTGTGTTGGGTCTTCTCTGCTGCACTTGGGCTTTCTCTAGTTGCGGCGAGCAGGGGCTACTCTACGTTGCGGTGCACAGGCTTCTCATTGCGGTGGCTTCTCTTGTTGTGAAGCACAGGCTCTATGCACGCGGGCTGTAGAGCGCAGGCTCCGTAGTTGTGGCGCACGGGCTTAGTTGGTCCACGGCATGTGGGATCTTCCTGGCCGAGGGATCGAACCCGTGTCCCCTGTGTTGGCAGGCAGATTCTTAACCATTGCGCCACCAGGGAAACCCCTCAGACTGAACTTTTATTTATTTATTTATTTATTTATTTATTTATTTATTTATTTATTTATATTTTTGGCTGCGTTGGGTCTTTGTTGCTGGGCGCGGGCTTTTCTCTAGTTGCGGCGAGCGGGGGCTACTCTTCATTGCGGTGCGCAGGCTTCTCATTGTGGTGGCTTCTCATTGCAGTGGCTTCTCTTGTTGCAGAGCACAGGGCTCTAGGCATGTGGGCTTCAGTAGTTGTGGCACGTGGGCGCAGCAGTTGTGGCTCGCAGGCTCTAGAGCGCAGGCTCAGTAGTTGTGGTGCATGGGCTTAGTTGCTCTGCGGCATGTGGGATCTTCCCGGAGCAGGGCTCGAGCCTGTGTCCCCTGCATTGGCAGGCAGATTCTTAACCACTGCGCCACCAGGGAAGCCCCCAGACTGAACTTTTAAAGTCCTCTCGAGGCCAGGAAAGCCAAGCAAGAACTTGACATCAGGTTTCGCCTGCAATACCTACAGATTTGGTTACATTCCTCTTTTCTCCAGGTCCCCAAAATATCTTGAGGTTTATGCACCTGCCAGGAAGTGACTTTCCTTACTCACATGTTTAGGCTGCTGGGAACCCTGTAAGCAAGGTCCCAGGCTGTTTTCCCAATGGGCTTTTGGCTCCATAAAGTCAAGCTTAGTTCCTTAAAGCTTTCTGGTCTGAGACTATGCATGTCCCTCTCAAATATGACATTCCAGTCAAAGCCTTGGTAAAAGAACCAATGTTTCCAATTATGTCCTGTTATAAGGAGAACAGAGTCTTATTGAAATTATGCAAATAATTATATTGCCATGGAAACAAGAATACCCACTCAGAGTTTCCAAATTCTGGAGGGATCAGGTAGGGAGAAAAGATAGATATTTCATCTTTGTCTACAAAGGTATACTTTATCAAATTGCTGCAAGTCCTAGATAGCTTGAGAGGAAAGGTTTTCTTAAATCTGGAAAAGCAAAACATAAAAGGACCTGCAATGTTTAAAACAAAAAGTCATAAAAATGATAATCCTCCTCACCAGTTCATTCAGTTCCATGGAATTAATTCTTGATCTTGACCTTTTGTTAGTAGTTTTATGAAGCCATCAGTTTCTTCAGTAGAGTTCTGTAAATTCTTACCCAGTTGAATGGTATGATCTAAAAGTTTATCAGAAACCTGTAGTCTAGAGAAAGTGTCAGAGCCCTTTCCATGAATCTCTCTGAAGAGGAAACATTTATAAAGACCAGAGTAAAGCAATGTGTAGAAATGAAAAAAGACTTAAAATGGCTGGTTAAAGACCTGATCACAGTGCAATTGACAAGGAAATTAGGTTATTTCACTGACATACAGCATTTTAAGATAATAACTAGAATTATGACTGATGACATTATACCAGGATATACCAGATTTCCAGATATTTCACATAGTTTCAGAAACATATTTAACATATACCTACACAGACACAACATAAAGGAGGCTTAGTATTACTTCTTATTTGACAATGCTTCCCGTGTAATTTAATATATCAAATAAGCCTAATTCGTTTAACATCTCCTTTTTATAAGGAGAGAGAACAAATCTTTGAGTTATTTCAGGGGCCCTCTGAAACATCTCATACCTCAAAGTTAATTCTAAGTCAAAAAGACTTCATTTAGAATTTGATTCGGGGAATTTTGCAACAAATACCAAAAGTTTTTAAAAAAAACACTTGGTCAAATAGGATCATAGGTAACTGTGAAGCAGTGCTTAGTGATCCGTTTAACCAAAATAACAATTAAAGACTTCACAGGCAAATATAAACAGTTATATATATTGTAAAAAGCCTGAGCTATACAATATAGAATCTTTGTTTTTCTAGACAGATTACATTAAAAATAAAGAAAACCTTTGTCTACAATTTCTCATTAAGATCAGACCAATAATCTAAGAAAACTTTTCCTTTCAACAGAGAAAACAAGTTTAATTTTGTACCAGCTTGCTTTTGATATTAAAAATCATTTACTTAATTGAATTCATTCCAATGTTAGCCACACATAAAATTCCTTTCTAAACGTTCCCTCTTTTGTTTCATTTTGTTTACAAACCTTCTATAACTTCCTATATCCATATTGTTTGTCCCCTGTTTTCTTTCCCATTTAGAAATTACCAGCTTTAGGACAAAGTCACTTTTTTTCCCTTAACAAAATGCATTTCCATTCCTTAGACTTTTTAAAACAAATTGCCTTGCATGTGAAGATGTTTTTCTTATTAATTTTGGTAGTTTTAATTACATATATTAATTAGAATTTTAACCCTTAGAAACCTTAATTTCTAGTAAAAATTAAGAAGTAGGCAATTATGGACTGTCTTTTACATTAGCATTCTGTAGACTGGCAAATTTATAAATACTTTTTACAATTTCTAGAAACATGTACTTTCTCACAGGTAATTACTCAGGGTGGCACCAAATATATTTACTAATAGCCCCAAATATCTTTAGTTTCTCTGTAAAAGGAAGCCTATGTTCAGTAATTAATATTTCAGCATCTTATTTTGGGGGGAATGATCTAGATATTTAATAAATTTCCATCATTTTACTTAACAAAACTCTAAAGTTTCCAGTTACCAAAAAGAATGGAGAAAATATTTTTAAGTATCATAAAACATAATGAAAGAGTTCACCTAACAACTCTTATCTCATTTACATTTAATTCACTTATGAAGATATCATCATACCAACTTTTTTTTTTTTTGGCTGACAAATTTTATAACAAAGATAACATGAACTATTTGACTTTTAGTAAACCTAGGTATTGATACAATAAAAGTATTATACTTAATGTTGACGCTGAAGAAATGTCTATATTAACTAACCAACAAACTTAAACTAGTTTTAATAACAAATATTAATTTAATACTGAAAATTTCCCAGATCACATGAACCTGAAATTCATTTGGGTTAGTTTCTATTATATTTCTAAAAATTTATATAAGCACTTAATTTTCTTTAAGTCAATTACATAGAGCTCTTTGACAAGTTAAGTCTGGCAATACCCTCCAGAGATAGAAACATACCATATCCATAAGTACAGACATAGACATTCACACAGTCACCCAGACAGACACAGACAGATCTCATAGTTTCCATTTTAAAACTTTCATCATGAATCATGTACAATACAAAACTCACTAGTTTATAAATAACAGTTGGAATAAATTAAGTCTACTCACTCAGATGGCTAAAGTCTTTTATTATCTGTGGAGAACACTTTTAAGATTTGTATTTGCCCTTGACAAAAGGCAGGTCACCAGGGGGAACAATGGTGTGATTAGAGGGCCGTCACTCTCATTCCATCCCCCAGACCTCTGAGGAGGGGAGGGGGCTGGGGGTTCAGTTCAATCACCAGTGGCCAGTGATTTAATCAATCAGGTAATGAAGGCTCCAAAGCACTGAAAAGGACCGGGCTGTGAACACACGGAGGTCTGGGAGACTGCACACCTGGAGACGGCATGAGAGCTCCTGACCCTTTCCCCACACATTGCCCCAGGCATCTCTTCTGCCTGAGTTACTTCCTTTTATAATAAACTGATGATCTAGTGAGTAAAATGTTTCTCTGAGTTCTGTGAGCCACTCTAGCAAATCAAACCCCAAGAGGGGGTCTTAGGAACGTCCAACCTGTACCCAGTCGGTCAGAAGCACAGGTGACAACCTGGATTTGGGATTGGCATCTTAAGGTGGAGATGTGAGACTGAGCCCTTTACCTGTGGGGTCTGATGCTAACGCTAGGCAGGTAGTGTCAGAATTGAATTAAATTTGTGAGACACCCAGGTAGCGTCTCACAGGAGAATCACTTGGGGGTGTGGAAAAAAACACACATTGGAATACCCAAGAGAAACGAAAATATGTCCACACAAAACTTGTAATATTCACAGCAACGTTATTCGTAACAGCAACAAATGGAAACAGCCCAAATGCCCAGCATCTGATGAGTCAATAAACAAAATGCTGTATCCACACAGTGGAATGTTGTTTGGCCATAAAGAAGCATGAAGCAGAGATGAAAGCAGGCTCTCAGTCAGGTACTTGCACACCTGTGTTCACAGCAGCGTCATTCACAACAGCCAAGAGGCAGCAACAACCCAGGTGTCCACCGATAGATGGACCGATAAGCAAAATGTGGTCTGTGTGTACCGTGAAATATTCTTCGTCCTTAAAAAGGAAGGAGATTCGGACACAGGCTACCACATGGATGAAACTTGGGGACACTATGCTCAGTGGAAAAAAGAAACAGAGACAAAATGTCACAAACCGTATGGTTCCATTTATATGAAATGTCCAGAATAGGCAAATCTCGGAGACATAAAGGAGATTCGTGGTTGCCAGGGGCTGGGGGCAGGGGAGGGAGTGGGCTATGAGCGCTAAGGGTGCAGGGCTTCTTGGGGGTGGTGGATGTGCTCTAAAGTGGATGGTGGTGATGGATGCACCACTCTGTGGGTACGCTAAAAGCCATTGGATTGTAGGCTCTAAATGGGTGGGTTATATCTCAACAAAGCTGGGGGAAGGGGGGAAGGGGAGGGAAGGGAAGCAAGCCCAGGCTGGAGGGCCTGGCGGGCGGAGCCAGGGAGGCTGGGCTGACCCAGTGCAGCAGGGTGATGTGGGCGGGAGCGGGGTATGTGGGAGGAGGGGAAGACTGGGGTCTGGTGGGACCAAGAGCCACGACGACAAATACTGAAGAAGGGTTGCTAACCGCCAGAATCTCTCCTTCCCTCTTCCTTTAATTAACTAGTTAGGAAAGACCTTCCCAGGGACTCTGTTCTCTATCTAAAGAGAGTGGCCAAGTGCTGATGAAGGGGTGGGTTCTGACCAGCCCTGAAGGGAGAAGTGCTCTGGCCACTACTTTTTCCTGGCGAGACTGACCAGTGGTGGCCAGACACACCCCCACCGCACTGCACTGGGGGGGGCAACGCCCTGGGTTGGCAGGGCCGCAGAAAGACCCGCCAGGGCTGTGAGAGACATACCCGTTCCTCTGTGTTTGGTGTCCGTCACAGCAGAAAATCTTTATTGTGCATGTTTTAAAGGTCATGTTTGTAATCTCTTACCCCGCTGGCCTTCTCTTTGACCCCAGCCTGAATTCTGCTCTCCTGTGGCTAGTGCCTAGAAGGAAGACGTGTGCCCTGGTGTGGTTACGGGTAGGCATGTGAAAAGTGGCTTCTTTTGTGAAACCTCACTTTCTGCAAGCTGTAAGCTGGGTGCCCCCTTGTGTCCTTACTCAGCTCTCGCCCACCTGGGCATCCATTAAGGACACGTGCCTCCTGGGTGCCAGCCCTGGGCCTGAGGACTCCCCTGAGTGCGGTCTGGGCTTCGACCTGTTCCTGGAATGACGTAGGTCATTTTTTTTTTTTCCGTAGAGAAGATGCAGGTGCTGGCACACTGACCATGAAGGAGGTGAGGGACCCTCTCTGTGCCTCTGGATCCCGGGGAGGTCCTGAAACTGGGAGCAGGATAAGACACCCTGAAGGGCGGTGTCACTCTCTCCACAGACCTCGCCCCGAGCAGCTTCAGCTGGGCCTCCAGAGTCGCCTGCCAGACGGAGTTTGTGTTGGACTGAACGATGAAACATCCTGAGCATAGAGCACCATAGTGCTGCTTCCTGGATGGAGAAGAGAAGCCCGTGTTCCACGCCAGAATGTGACTTCCTGGTGATACACAGAGTCCGAGAAGCAGCAGCCAGACTCTTGGGGACCAGAGCCTCACTGGACCACGCTCTCCAGATTCCAGGTGGAAAGATGCGGCAGAGGTGGGTCATTTCCCTGGGCCGTGTCAGTGCCCAAGCAACCAGGACACAGAAATAACCTGTGATCAAGAATAATACCGGGTGTGAGTTTCCTGGAGCCGCCCTAACAAAGTCCCACAGACCAGGGGGGCTTAAACCGCAGACACTCACTGTCTCCAGTCCGGGAGGCTGGAATCCGAGATCCAGGTGTGGGCAGGGCTGGTCCTCCTGAGGCCTCTCCCCTCAGTGTGTAGACGGCTGTCTCCTCCCTGTGTCCTCACAGGGTCGTCCCTCTGTGTGTGTCTGTGTCCTGATCTCCTCTTCTTCCCAGTCCTATGGGATTAGGGCCACCCATAATGGCCTCATTTTACCTTAATCACTCCTTTAAAGACCCCATCTCCAAATACAGTCACATTCTGAGTTCCTGGGGTTAGGACTCCAGCGTATGAATTTGCAGGGACACATTCAGGGGTTAGGGGTAGGGTTAGGGTTGGGTTAGGGCCTAACATCAGGCCATGACTTAAGATATTTGGTACAAAAGCAGTGAAGCCCCATGGAATCCCGAGGGCCAAAACGTGCGAGCCCGTGTCGGCCGGAGGGCCTCCGGGCCCTGTGCTGGCCCTGGCAGGGACACCTCGCGGACACCCCGTGAGCAGTGGCCGTGCACTGAGATGCTGCAGCTGCAGGTGGCGTGCCGCATCGCCTGGGCTAGGTGTGTGGGGAGGCTGGACCCGCGCCTGAAAAGAGCGTCTTTGGCCAAAGCCCCCTTAGCAGACAGCAGGTTGCCGCTTGTCTCTTGGAATCGCTTCCAGGGGGTGACGTCGGGCCCGTCCTGCCCCGGGTGTGGCCATCTCCTGGCCTGGGCAGCCTTCTCCAGGTCGCTGGTCACCGCCTCCCGTCCCCTCTCACAGCAGCTCTGTTCCTGACGATCAGAGAGGAAGGACACAAGACAAGAGCCATTCTTCCCTGGAACACGTCACCGTCCTGAAGGACCCACTGGAATCTTGATTTTATGCCCAGGAAACCTCTCCCGTGCTGACCCCCCGCCAGCTGCAAGACCCTCCAGCACGAAGCACGGGTCACCTGAGTGCCCCTGAAACAGCACCTGGGGGAGTGTTAAAGTGCCTTCGTCCCTTCTATGGAACCAGAGGGCCTGCAGGTGATTGAATGCGAGCAAATAGTGGATCTTCACCCATGCCCGACTGGCACCCACGCGTGGCAGCGGCGGGACCCTGGCCCCCTCCCGTGGGCTCTGAGGCCAAGGGCTTCTTCGATGCAAAACCTACCCACAACACCAGGGCACAGGGTGGGGCTGTGTCTGAGTGAGAGGTCCCCACTGCTGTGTTTCTTGTTTTCTCTTCTTCTTTTCCCCAGTGTGATAAAATACACATAAAATTTAACATTTTTAAGGGTACATTGTCATTAAGAGCACTCGCATTGTGATACCATCACACCATCATCTCCAGAACTTCCCATCTTCCCCCCTGACACTCTGCCCCCGTTAAACACTCACTCCCCTCCCCTCCCCCACCCCTGGGCACCCACTGTCTACTTCCTGTCTCTCTGGATGTGATGACTCTGGAGACCTCACGTGAGTGGAATCACACAGGATTTGTCCTTCTGTGTCTGGCTAATTTCTCTGAGCATAATGTCCCCAAGGTTCATCCATGTTGTAGCCTGTGTCAGGATTTCCTTCCTTGTTAAGGCCGAGTAATGTTGCATTGTGTGGATGGACCACATCTTGTTTATCCTAGTTTTGCTCTGAAACAGCCTCTTACAAATTCCAGAGGTGAACCGAGGGCTGTGAGGTGTCACTCCGGCGGAGTGGCAGTTGCTCCTTGTCTCAGGAACCTTGCCCCGGCATGATTCATGCGCTCAGTAACCCCCACACCTGCTTTAGCAGAGATGTGATGAGCTCTTGGACTTGGAATCGGTGCTGCAACGGGGCAGGACCTTTGGGGGTGGCGGGACGGGGTGAGCGTAGTTGCACCCCGGGATGTGAACGCCGAGGGGGGGGTATCCTCCTTGGAGCAGGCGTCTGAGCTCTGCCAGGCCCGTGTGCTTGCCGGCTGCTGGGGCCGCCCTCCCCGTGGCCCAGGCTCTCCCAGGGCAACAGGGACACAGAGATGACCGTCTGCTCCCTGGGCTCTGCTCTGTGCTTCCTTCCTGGGAGCCCAGTGTCTTAAGTCCCGTGACAGATGTCACTCAGTGTCAGCCTCTCAGGTCCCCAAGCTGACGTCCCCCCACCCCTGGGGTTTGGCCTGAGCAGCCTCTGTCTCCACACCTTGTGGGCATGGGTACCCCACCCCGGGCATCCCCCCCACACGAACCCAGTGTCACCCCGACTCGGGACACCCTGCCCTCCTGCGTCACCCCTCCTGTGTCCCAGCCAAGGTCACAGGACTCAGGGAGCACAGAACAGGGCGTGTGTGAGGTGAGGGAGCACCCATAGGTGTGACCCTGCAGGTCAACAAGGGCAGAGGGGCAGAGGTCAGGGCTCACGTGACCCAGGGGGGCTGCGGGGCTCCCTGTCCAGCGAGACTGAACAGAGTGTACTTAACGTGGCAGTGTGACTTTTCCGAGGGAAAAACGTGTGTGTGGAGTGTGTGCGCACGTGTGTATGTGTGTTTGGGGTGGGAGGGAGTAGGTCAGGCTCAGAAGGAGGACCTTGAGGCAAACGTGCTGGCCCCGGTGTCAGAAATCCTGACCTGAGGACTTGGGATGGGCAGGGCCACGGTCTCCCACCCCTGGGAGGCATAATTGGTGGCCCCAAATACAGTCCACATCTGAACCCCCAGAACCTGAGGTGACCTTTTTTGGGAAAAGGGTCTTTGCAGCTGTGATCAAGCTAAAGGTCTCGAGATGAGGTCATCCTGGGTTACCAGGGTGGCCCTAAATCCAATGACAGGTGCCCTGATGAGAGAAGAGACAGAGCGAGGAGGAGGCCCGTGAAGACCAGGCAGAGGTTGGGGTGACGCGGCCATAAGCCCAGAGATGCGTGGGGCCCCCAGCAGCTGGCAGAGGCAGGAAGGACCCTCCCCTGGAGCCAGAGGGAAGGAGCGCGACACTGGGACACCTCGATTCAGACTTGGGCCCGCAGGACGGGGAGAGGATGAACCCCTGGCCATATTCCAAGTCAGATGACCCCAAACATGCCCCCAAGGGTGCCGACCGGCCAGAACGAAGATGCTCTGACGGACACTTGATGATCCACGTGTACGTCTGCTCACAGAGGGAGGGTGAGGCCCCGCATCCTGGGTCCTCTGGTCACGTGGTGGGTGCTGGTTTTCCCCATCAGTTTCATGATAACACAAAGCCCACATTTCCTGACCCTGAGCCAGGGTCCCCAGGACGCTCTGCAAAAATGACCACATTTGACGTTTGTGGAGAAAACCCCATGGGATGGGTGTTCTCTCATTTTCACGGGTGAAAAATCAAGGTCTAAAGATTGGCACCGGGTCATGCAGCCAGTGGTACAGAGCCCAGGTCAGAACCCACCTGTCTCCCCTTTTCAGTGAAGTGGCAGAAAAACACAGAGGCTGGCATGACCAAATCCCAGTGACCAGGGCTGACATCACTGTAGATCTTTGTGTCTTTGTAAGAGATTAAACAGCCTGCCCAGCCCCAAGCTCCCTTCCCTGCTGGTGTGGGCACTGTGGTCCCTGCGGTGGGTCTGCGGTGCTCTGCTCTGTAACCTCTCTGGGCCGCAGGTGCAGAGTGGAGCCGGTCAGCCTTCTCTCGCCTGAGGCAGAGTGTGTGGAACACACACTTTCCTGTGCACGCATCTTTGTGAAACGTGTGTTGTTTGCACTTCTTTAGACCACGTGTGGAGGTCCAGCTCACGTACAATGATGGCACGTATTTAAACTGTGCTGGTTGATAAGTTCTGGCTTTTGCAAATGACCCCGAAAGCATCGCACAATCAAGATAATGACGTATCACCCACCCCCGGAAGCTTCCTGTGCCTTTGTCATGCCCCTCCTGTCTGTCTGTCTGTCTGTCTCCACCCTGTCTCTGCCAGCTCCTCCCCACTCATCCGCTTGTGTCCTCACAGAGGAGTTTGCATTTTCCAGAATTTTACTTATTTATTTTTGGCCGCGGTGCTGCAGGACCTTAGTTCCCAGACCAGGAATGGAACTCCTGAGAGCGCCGAGCCCTAACCACTGGACTGCCAGGGAACTCCCCAGAATTCTAAATATATGGACTCATACACATGGGCAAAATCATTTTGCGATTCCTCTTTGCTGCCCTGTGTGCCAACAGCCCCTGCCCCCAGGTCACCCAGAGGTACCCCGCTGGATGGACCTTCCAGGGTTTCTCTCTCCACACTTTGGTGCACACTTGGGTTTTCTCCAGTTTGGGACCATTACAAATAAAGCTGCTGTGAGAATTCTCCATGTGACACATGCTTTTGCTCTCTTAGGGAAAGAGCCTGGAGTGGAATCACGTGGTGGGCGTAAGTTTAACCTTGGCGGAAACTCAACAACAAGCAAACAAACCTTTTGAGAAGCTGCCCGACTGTCCCCGCAGTAGCTGCGCCGTGTTGCTTCCCACCAGCTGCGCACTAGGGCTTAGTTCTTCCACGTTCTCTGGGCATGGGCAGTCTTTTTCATTTTAGAATTTAGCCATTTAATAGTGTGTAGTGGCATCTCATTGTGATTTTAATTTGCATTTCCCTAATGCCTAATACGTTGAACACCTTTTCACAGGCTTATCTGCCCCTATATACCTTCTTTCATAAATTATTCAGATCTTTTGCCCATTTTTAATTGGGTTGTTTATTTTCTTGTTACTGAGTTTAAAGTTCTTCTCATGTTCTTCATACAAACCCTTTACTAGATATATGATTTGCAAATATTTTCTCTTGGTCTATGGCTTGTCTTTTTATTTCTTTAACCATTATTTCTAATGGTCTTTAGAAGAGCAAAAGTTATTAAGTTTAATGAAGCACAATTTCCCATTTTTTTCTCTTATGGATTGGGCTTTTGCTGTTGTATCCAAGAAATCTTTACCTAACTCAAGATTACAAAGATTTTTCTCCTATTTTCCCCAGGAAGATTTATATTCTTACATTTTACCCATGGATCTATGATTCATTCTTAGTTAATTTTCTATAAGATGTGAGATACCAATCAAAGTTAATTTTTTTGCATGCAGATACCCAATTGTATATGGCTATCCAGCGCTATCTGTGAAAAGACTACCCTCTCTTCTGACATGTCGGAAGCTTGGAAGTTGCCATTCTGTCCTAACAAAAGTAAAAAGCTGAACAAACAAAAATCAAAAACTCTTCTTTGATCCATAGAGGAGCGAGGTCACAGGGCAAACTACTGTCCCCCAGATTGGAGAGACAGACAGGTGCACACAGGGCGTCGGGGTTTACCAGTGCAGCTGTCTGCGTGGGAACCAGCACAGGGGTAGGAAGTCTGGACCGGAATTGATAAATGGCTGAAGGCTCGGTGTGGACAAACCTGAGGGATGAAAACTCCAGGGGCACTCGGTCAGAGGGTCCCCCACAGAAGTGTGAGGTTCACCTCCAGGAGCACCACCAGGTCTGCACAGTAGACACTGGAGAAAAATTCCTGGTGCTTCCATCAGGGGGAGGGAAAAGGATCCATTCTGAAATGGATGGAGAAAGACATACTATGCTGACCTGAAACAAGGGAAAGCAGGGGTTGCTGTATTAATTTCAGGCAGAGCAGACTTCAGAGCTGGGAAATTTATCAGGGAAAATGATAAAGCATCAATTCTCCAAGAATACATAATACTCCTTAATGTGTGTGCACCAAACAACAGAGAATCAAAATACACGAGGCAAAAACTGATGGACGGGCTTCCCTGGTGGCACAGTGGTTAAGAACCTGCCTGCCAAATCAGGGGACATGGGTTCGAGCCTTGGTCCAGGAAGCAACTAAGCCACGTTGCAACACACATGCTGCGCAGCAACTAAGCCCGTGCGCCACAACTACTGAGCCTGCGCTCTAGAGCCCGCGAGCCACAACTACTGAGCCTGTGTGCCACAACTACTGAAGCCTGCGTGCCTAGAGCCCGTGCTCCACAACAAGAGAAGCCACCGCAATGAGAAGCCTGCGCACTGCAACAAAGAGTAGCCCCCGCTCGCCACAACTAGAGAAAGCCCGCGTGCAGCAACAAAGACCCAACGCAGCCAAAAATAAAATAACTAAAATAAAAATATATAAATATTAAAAAAAAAAACCAAAAACTGATGGACCTGCAAGGAGAAACAGATGAACCCGCTGTTACAGTTGGAGACTTCACACCCCTCTACCAGAAATGGACAGATCCAGCAGGCAGAAGACAAGTGAGGACATAGCTGAACTCAACAACACCAGCAATCAACTGGATTTATCTCTGAGTATTTAATTTTGGGGATGCTTTTGTAAATGGTATTGTTTTTAATTTCAGTTTATGAATGTTCAGTTTGTATTGCTAGTATATAGGAACACAGTAGATTTTTGTTTACTTCCTTTAACGCTGCAAACTTGCTAAACGCACTAACTAGTTCTAGTAGCTGTTTTGTAGATTTTGTAGGATTTTTCACGTAAACGATCATTCTGTCTGTAAGTAAAGATGGTTTACCTTGTTATTTTTCTAGTGGGATGCCTTGGTTTCTTTTTCTTGCCTGATTGCCCTGGCTACTACCTCCATTCCACGCTGAATAGACGTGGTGAGCGCAGACATCCTTGTCTTGTTCCTGTCTTAGGAAAAGTATTCAGTCTTTCACCACTAAGTATGATATGTCAGCTGCATGTTTTTTTGTAGATTCCCTCTATCAGATGGAGGGAGTTCCCTTCCGTTCACATGTGCAGAAAGTTAACATATGGAGTGGAGTTTGGAGTTTGTCAAATGCTTTTTCTGCCTTTATTTGGACAACCATCTGTTTTTTGTTTTTTGCTTTTGTTTTCAGTTTATTAATGTGGTAGAGTGCATCGTATAATGATTTTCAGAAGTTAAACCATCCTTGCACTCCTGAGTTAAATACCACGTTGTCATGATAAATTATCCTTCCTATATGTTGATGAATTCAGTTTGCTAAAAATTTTGTTAAGAATTTTGCATCTAGGTTCATGAGGGATATTGGTTTGCAGTTTTCTCTTTTGTAATGTCTTTGTTTGGTCTTGGTACTAGCATAATGCTGGACTCATGGAATGAGTTGGAAAGTGTTTTCTCCTCTCCTCTTCTCTAGAAGAGAATTTGTGTAGAATTGATGTTATTTTTTCTCAAATTTTGGTAGAACTCACCAGCAAAGCCATTTGAGTCTGGAGTTTTCTTGGTGGAAAGGTTTTTAATTTAATAGACAGAGAACTGTCCTTCATGAGGGAGCTTTGATCATTTGTGTCTTTCAAGGACTTTGTCTATTTCATTCTATTTCATTTAACCTAAGTGAAGTTGTTCATAACATTCCCTTACTATTCTTCTAATGTTTGTAGAATCTGTAGTGATGCCAACTTCATCATTCCTCGTATCGGTAATTCATGTTTTCTATCTTTTTTCTTCCTGATCAGTCTGTTTAGTGGTTTATTGATCTTCTTTAAAAAATGAGCTTTTGCTTTTACCAATTTTCTCTGTGGTCTTTCTGTTTTCTATGTCATTGATTTCTTCAATGACTTTTTTTTTTGGCTGTGCCCCTTGGCATGCGGGATCTTAGTTCCCTGACCAGGGATAGAACCCGCGCCCCCTGCAGTGGAAGCACAGAGTCTTAACCACTGGACTGCCAGGGAAGTCCCTCTTCAATGACTTTTATTTCCTCCTTATTTTCTGCTTACTTAGAATTTAATTTGCCTTTCTTTTTCTAGTGTCTAAAGGTGAATGCTGATGTCAGTGATTTTCTAATGTAGGCATGGATTTCCCCTATGTACTGCTTTAGCTGCATCCCACAAAATGTAATATATTTTTATCTTCATCCAGTTGAAAATGCTGTCTAACTTTCCTTTTGGTTTCTTTGATACGTGGGTTATTTAGCTGTTTGTTATTTAGTTTCCAAATATTTTGTGCCTTTTCCAGATATCTTTGAATTATTGATTTCTAATTTAATTTTGTTTCAGTCAGAGAATATACTTTGCATGATTTGAATCATTTTAGACTATTTTCTGGCCCAGAATATGGTCTATCTTGGTAAGTGTTCAGTGTATACTTAAAATTGTGTGTTCTGCTGTTGTTGGATGGAGTTTTCTACAAATGTCAGTCAGATCAAGCTGTTGATGGTGCTGTCCTGGTCCGTCATCCCTTTACGAGGCTTCTATTTGTTCCACTGAATACGGAGGGGAGGGTGTTGATATCTCCAGCGACAGTTGTGCGTTTGTCTCTCTCCCCGCAGTTCTATCCGGTTTTGCTCCAAGAATTCTGAAGCTCTACAACTAGATGTAGGATTTTTATGTCCTCTTGATAAGTGTATCCCTTTACCATCTTAAAACGACCCACTTCATCCCCGGCAATTTCAAGGCAAAGCCTTTTGCGTACTCTACTCGGTGTCCGGTTGGTTATGTGGCTTTTTACTCTGACTAGTGGGAACAGGAACTATTCCTGCCCCATTGGGCTAACGGTATTATTTCTGTAGCTCTTTCAGGTGGCGCTCTCTCCTGCCTCAGCAGTTTCATCCATGTGTGCTCTGGTCTGTATTCAGCTGAAGTCTCCAGGGGGAGTCTCTGCAGATAGCAGTCCCTTCTCTGCAGGAACTCCCCGCGGCGAATGCCAGCCTCCCCGGCCTCCTCAGACTCCCGGCCAAGTCCCCTCAGCTCAGGGAGACCCCTGCCCTGCCCCTCGGTCACCCTCCCTGCCCTGCAGCCTGCAAGCTCTCTCTGGGCAGTGAGCAGAGGCTGTCCTACAGCTGAGCTCACTTGTTCCCCGTCCCACAGGGACCACTGACCCTCGTTGACCGATGTCCGGTGTCTTGAAAACCTGCTGCTTAATTATTTTGCGTGGATTTAAAAAATTCATACAAGCTGTTCTACAAACAACTACTTTATTGTTTCTCCCTGTCGCATTGCACCCATAGTGTGTATGCATCACATTCTACTGATTCATTCCCCTAAAGATGGTCAGTTAGGTTGCCAACTCTGCTACACAAACAACAAACAGCCTTGAATGTGTTTCTTGTGGGTCAGAGTGAGAATGTTCCAGAACATATGCTCAGGAGAGAGCTCCTGGGGTGTGTCTAGTCCCCTGAGCCCGGCTGCGTTACTCCTCAGAGGGCCTCTGCCAGCCTCGCAGGAGCCGCCCTCGCCTGGGTTCTCACCTGCCCTTGGTCTCCCTCCCCTCCTAATTGTTATTTTTCTGATGGATGTAATGTGGTGTCTCATTACTGTTTTTTGTTTTTTTAAAAAATTAATTAATTAACTAATTTTTGGCTGTGTTGGGTCTTCGTTTCTGTGCGAGGGCTTTCTCCAGTTGTGGCGAGCGGGGGCCACTCTTCATCACGTTGTGTGGGCCTCTCACTATCGCGGCCTCTCTTGTTGCGGAGCACAGGCTCCAGACGCGCAGGCTCAGTAGTTGTGGCTCACGGGCCTAGTTGCTCCGCGGCATGTGGGATCTTCCCAGACCAGGGCTCGAACCCGTGTCCTCTGCATTAGCAGGCAGATTCTCAACCACTGCGCCACCAGGGAAGCCCCTCATTACTGTTTTATTTCTCTTACTCTTAGTGAGTCTGAAAGCCCCTTCCCATACCTGTCAAGCCTTTGGGCTTCCTCTTTTTGAATTGCCAGTTTACAATATCTGTCCATTTATCATCTGGTCTCCTGTTTCCTTGTGATTTATGGGAGGTGTTTCTATATTCTGGACATTCATTACTCATTGGTGTTAGACACTGAAACATTTTTGTCCTTCACCTGCCCGTTATCCCTTCTGTCAGGCAGATGACAAATGCATGTGCCTCATGGGACCGTATTGTAAATTAAATGAGATAATACACACCGAGCACTCAGATCAATACCTGACACCTATGAAACATGCAAAGGTGTTATTTATCATCATTGTTACTCAAGAATCCCACCCAAAGACATACAAAAAAACTATCAGGGGCTCTTGGTACACTGGGATGTTCCATGAATACTGGGACCTGTGAGTGCCATTATGAGTTGAAACCTGGACCCAGAAAGGCCACGGAGAGCTCACCTCCCATGACAACATGGAAATGGACTGGGGAACAATGAGGATTACACAGGTAGATGACATCACTCAGGTGACACACAGGGTCAGGGTCCTGAATGTTGGTGTTGGGTCTCTGAGCAAATGTAAGCAGTTAGGGGGAGGAGCTAGTGTTTAAGTTAGAATTCCCTTCACAGTCTACATTTTCTACAGAAATTCACTTGGCTGGACCCCTGGCCTCCAGCTTTGTCCCTCTTGCAATTCTCCTGCCAAGGATGTCTTCTCTGGCCACCTCTATGGCCATACCACTCCACTCGGTAAAGCTCCATGAGGATGGCTCACTATTACACCTTGCTTTGGTCCTAACCCCCACTCTAGGGTTGAAACCTCCTTTTCTGGCCCACCTAACTCTCACTTTTTCTGCCCATCAGCTCCCTCTGCCTTTCTCAGGGATATGTGGTCAGCACCCTGGGGGCCAGGTGGTCCTGGTCTGCTGAAAAACTTGTCCTCATGTTTGACTTACCAAGTGTCTCTCCTTTCATCCTACGTGTTCTCTCCCAAGACTTCAACTGCTGCTCAAACCTTCCCAGATGGAGCAGAGGAGAGGTGCCACCTTTTTCTGATTTTATCCTTTACAAACATGACATAGGTATTGAATTCATCAAATAGTCACTGGATCAGTTCCACCAGGAATTGCTTTTTTGTTCAGCATAAGATAGGGGTCCAATTTCAAGTTTTTTCCTAAGTAGAGCCAATTGTTTTAGTACAGAGTATTAGAAGATACTTCCTTTCCCAACTGCTCAGCAGTGCCAACACCCTCATAAATCAAATTTTCAGATTTTGTTCCATTGGTGAACTTGTCTATCCCAATATTCATATCATAGGCTCAATTACTGTAGTTTTTGAATACATTTTGACACCTCCTAGGACAGTTTCCTTCTGTTTCCTCCTTCTCCTCTTTCTTCTCCTAGAATGTTTTGGCTATTATTCAGCCATTGTTCTTCCATATAAATTCTAGAATCAGCTTGTTAAATTTCTTTAAAAAAAACCCTGTTGGGATTTTAATGAGAATTTCTTTTGTAGGGCAATTTGGGGGAGAATGGACATATTTCTGATACTGAGCCTTCCTATCCATGAATATGGTATACAGTTCTCAACTTATTCAGGTCTTCCTTAATGTCTTTTAATAAAACTTTATAATTTTTCCTTAACACTTTAAAAAAAGTTATATTTTGTCTCTTCTCTTTTTGCTCTTTTCAATGGTATGTTATAAAACTGTATCCTCTGGTTATTGCTGATATTTAGACACACGTGTAGAATAGTCTCTGTTTGGCCTCCCAGATCCTCTCCACCTTTCTCTGCCTTTCTTTGTGCCCCAGGAAGTGTTTGTCTACAGAATGCATCACCTGGTTAGGTTAATGGGAGACACCTGTAGAAATTAGAGATGAGAGAGGTCAGGGTGTTTATTTCCCCAGGCCCATCCCTGCAAGCCTGTGGTTGGCAGTGGCTTCACTCCTCTGCTGAAGAAGCCTCTTTCCCTGATTACTGCTTCCTCCTTTTGTCCTTTCAAGGCCAGGAGTGGTGGCTGCTTCCTGAGGTTAAAAGAAGTCCCTCATGCTTTGCTTATTCACTGAACTCTGCCCCTCCTTTGTAAACTGGAGGGATTTGCTGAAATCCCTCCAGTGATCTTTCTGCACATGCCATCTGTTTCTCACCGGGACCATGACTGATACCATAATTGCCACCAGAAGTGGCCCCAGAAAACAGACTCAAAATGGGATGCTAGCATTGGGTTGCACATATATTTGATGAGCATGTGGCTAAAATCCTTGCCCGGGGAAATCGAGTACCAGGAGCCTGTGTCATCCAGGGGCAACCCAGTTCCTCAAATTATCACCAATGGTGGCATGGGATGTGGTGCAAGTGGAGGGCAAACAGATGTGTGGCCAAGCGGATGAGATATTTAGTCGCTATGGCAAATGCAGGGTTACAAAGACTATGCAGTGGGCTGGCTACTTCTGAGGGCTCTGGGAAGTACACACAGGAAAAGGACGGTTCACACCTTGGGTGTGTCAGTGCCCTCCAGGCAGGCCACCAGGAACACACCTGTAACTCAACAAGCTGGGATTCTTACTGGTTGCAGCTAAAGAGACCACACACCTGGGGGATGCACCCGGGGACTCAGAGAGTATTAGAAAGGACTCCTTATAGAATTGGGGCTTTTGTAGGTGATTCTGGGGGGCGGTTTAAGGAAGCGGGGTTTTGCTGTGGATTGGTGCTGTCTGGAAGCTTCTTAATAACTCCCATCCAGAAGGTGAAGCTGTAATGAGAAGTGGCAGCAGTGTCCCAGCTCGGGTGGCGGAGGAGGTCCACCCGTGACTGGAGTGGTCAGCAGCCCTGTCTGATCGTGGTGCCTGGGAAACTGCTTGTGTCAACAGCAGAACACCAGGCCTAGGGGAAGCCAGGCCTCTCCACCTCCTCTTCGGACGGACAACAGCAAAGCTCCGTGGTCTCTAGAGGAAGCTCGGCCAGCAGCCTCGGGGCAGACCCTGCTGAGGGGTCGGCGGGGAGCAGGGGGCGGAGTGGTCAGCGCGCGGCCTCACTGCGGGCACACACGGAGGGAGGCCGCTGCACCAAGTCACGCCGGTCACTTGGCGAGGAGCAGCGAAGCCACAATCCCGCTCCGGCCGCGGGGCCAACTGGCGGCACCAGCACCTACAGTCCGCGGGCCGGCCCCACGGCCCGCCCCCAACGGCCCACCCGCAACGGCCCACCCCCAACGGCCCGGCCCCCAACGGCCCGCCGCGCATGCGCACACTGCCGGCTCGGGAGCCATGTCGCGGGGCCGAGGGCGGGGAGCGACTGCGCAGGCGCCCGGCGCCGGAAAGGGCGGGGCAGTGTTGCGCCCGCGCAGTGGGCAGTGCGGGGGCGGGGCCGGCCGTCAGCTGACTGTGGCGGCGGCGGCCTTGCGGAGTAATAGTCACATCGCGGTTCCGCGCGGAGGGTCGCCGGCGCGTCAGCTCTCGGAGGGCGAGGCCTGAGGCCGGCCAGACCATGGCGACCACCGTCAGCACGCAGCGCGGGCCGGTAGGCTCCGGCTGGGGGCGGGCTCCACGGCCTCCGGGCGCAGGGGAGGGCCCGACGCCGGGCTCCGGGCAAGCGGAAGGGAGTCCCGGGTTGGGGGCGGCCCCGCACCGGGTGGGTCCCCAGGTTGGGGGAGGCCCCGCACCCAGTGGGTCCTCGGAAGGAGGAGGCACCCAGAGAAGCACCCTGAACCCTGGACAGGCTCTTGGATGGTGGAGGCTCCCAGGCCCAGCTGTGTTCCTCGGTTTCTTAAGTGACAAATGAGGGGTTGGGAGCCGCGAGCTGGTAGTGCCCTTCCGCCCAGCCCTCGCGTCCTGTCTTCTGGCCCAGCTTATTGTGTCAGTGCCGGCGAGCGAGTCCAGACGGGCTCAGGCCGGCTCCTGGGGACTCGCCTCCAGCCGGGCGTTCAGACTGGGTTGGGGTGCGTCCTCACGAGTAGTGAGGTTTTTATTACAGCGGCTTGAAACGTACAGTAGACGGACACCTGGGTCCTTCTGAGTCGGGACAAGGTTCTTCTGTGGGCACTTTGATGTGCCTTCTTTCAGAAAGCCGCTGCTGAGGGTAAGTCCCCGACTGCCGGGGCTCCTCACCCTCGGGTCGGGGTTGACAAATCTTGTTTGTGTTTTTCCCGACTGGAGAAGAATCCACAGAACCTTTTTCTGAGTTTGAGGAAGACCAGGTCTTGCTAGAAGCCCCCTGGGCACAGATGCTCGTTCTGAGCGTTTGAATGGGACCTGATGGGAGTTCCTAGCCGACTTGGGTGTGGAAACGCCCCAGAGTCAGTAGAGTGATTTCTAGATTCGGATTCTCAGCGTTTCCACGTCTCCACCTTCACTGCGCACAGTGAGTTACAGCAGGCCGAGTGTCTGTCGCACTTCCTCATTTCTATGCAAGTGGCTCGTCAGAGCAGCACAGGGCGCAAATTAGCGGCTCCCCTGGGAGGGGAGCGGTGGCGTAATGGGCAAGCGGCCCGGCCCCGGCCCGGTCCCGGCCTGTCACGTGTCCTCAGCCTGCTGGGAACTCAGAGCCCTTGTCGCCGGGAACCACAGGCAAACACTCACGGCCGGCTCGGGGCCAGGCGAAGGGAGCGCTTGGTGAAGGTGGGCCCCTCCTCTCACCAAGGGGGATGTTGGCCATGTGCTGTGACAGGGCTGTGACAGGGCCAGGGCGACGGGCGGTGTCCGGACTTGGGGCCTGTGCTGTCGGGGTCTCGATGACCCGGCTGACTGGCCCTGTGCGGTGCTTCCCGGCGTGTTCTCTTGTCGAGTGGTCGTGGGCCCCATGCGTAGACCAGCAGGTGTTTGAGGGCTGCCCTCCATGACTTGTGCTCATGCAGTAAGGTTCGGTCTGGGCCAGAGCTGCTGGGGGCTCAGGGGTCTTGGGCGCCCTGGAGCCTGTGCGACTTGCCCAGCTGGCGTGGGTGCTCTCGGTATCTTGGGTGGCACCGTACGGTGACGCCTGCCATCGGGTTCTCACAGAGCATCCAGTCTCA
The DNA here is from genome assembly GCF_965194805.1 of Balaenoptera borealis. NCBI lineage: Eukaryota > Metazoa > Chordata > Mammalia > Artiodactyla > Balaenopteridae > Balaenoptera > Balaenoptera borealis. The sequence goes on along the minus strand of NC_138868.1, from coordinate 927,277 downwards.
GACCCCGAGGTCTGAATTCGAGTTGGGGTGAACGGTGGCCGGCCTGGGCCGGGGTCAGGGTGAGTAAGGGTTGTGGAGCAAGGGTCTCTGACTGGAGACTTGATGGGGGAGCAGGAGCTGTGGGGTGGTGGGAGGGGAGAGCATGGAAAGCAGAGTGGGACAGGGTCTGGGAGATGGGGGGCTGCTGCTTCAAGGCCAGGAAGGGTCCTGAGCAGGGGTGTCTGTGCCAGAGGGCGGGGGCCCGCGAGTGCAGGTACACCTGGCCTGGAGTTTGATCTGGTTGCTACAGTGTACTGTTTACTGTTTTTTTTTCCCCCCCCTAATGTTTTTGCCTGGTACGCATTCTCTCGTTTCCACATCTCCCCTCTGGCCCACCCCCTCTGGGTTAACTGTACTCATAAAGGCTTTTTTGCCAGTTATCAGGCATGGAGAACCCTTCCTTTTGTGGTTATCGGGGTCTGGTGGAGATCTCTTCCTTTGCCAGGGTGCACGGACTTGGCGTTGAAGGAGCTCCCACGTGCTGTCGTGTGTGTGGTGCGGTGGAGGCCCCGGGGGACGGCGTGGCTTGTGGCAGAAGCTGCGAGTCCAGCTGGGGCGTCCGGCAGGTGCTCCCCGTGCCGGGTCCTGGCTGGGCGGCTCTCCCGAGTGTCCGCCCTCGGCCGGGGGGACCCAGCCCTACCCACACAGGACGGGGTTCAGCCTCGGCCCAGGGTCACTCAGCAGGGCTCCCAGGGCCTGGATTCACGCTCGCTTGGGCTGACTCTGAAGTCTGACTGTCTCTTCCTGCTCGTGGTGAAGGAGGGACAGAGTTCTCGGGCATGTGAGGCAGAAGGGGGGTCCCACGGGTCTGGGGAGGTTCTCTTTGTCCCTGAGAAGGGGAGCCTGAGGGGCTAGGAATTTGCTTAAATTCCAGGAGACGTGGTGTTTGCGTCTGCAGGTTAGTCTTTCCCTGAGTGGCCGCTGAGGGATGCCCAGCCCTGTGCTGTCTGCCCACTTTCAGCAGTGCTGGTGTTTCTGGTCTGACAGCCCTTCTCCATCCCGTGATTTTGTCTGGTCCACGAACTATTAAAAAGCACCCGATGGACACCCACAGGAGTACCTGTGTGGGGGCCCCTGCCCTCTGAGGTAGAACTCGGGTCAGGGGAGGTTTGCGGGCCCCGCTGCTGTTGACCACAGTGCTGCCGGTCAGCTCGACGGCACGGCGGCCAAGGCTTGGTCACAGGCTAAGACGTGTGGTATGTCCCATTGAGTCCAGGCCGAAGGGGGCCAGTAGGGACCACTTGTCCTGCTTTTGGAGATGCTGGTTGATCAGTGCGGCCCCTCCTTCCTGTCACATCTTTTCCCTCGTCAGGCCTGAGGGTGAGCTGTCTGGTGATGCCTGGGTGGCCCGGGATGTCCAGGTCCTCATCAGCCTTGCACAAACTGATAATTGACTTCACTGGGGATGGCAGAGGGTGATATTTGAATTTTTTTTTTTAATTTATTTTGGCTGCATTGGGTCTTTGTTGCTGTGAGCGGGCTTTCTCTAGTTGTGGCGAGCGGGGGCCACTCTTTGTTGCGGTGCGCGGGCTTCTCATTGTGGTGGCTTCTCTTGTTGTGGAGCATGGGCTCTGGGCCTGCGGGCTTCAGTAGTTGTGGCTCGCGGGCTATAGAGCGCTGGCTCAGTAGTTGTGGCGCATGGGCTTAGTTGTTCCGCGGCATGTGGGATCTTCCCAGACCAGGGCTCGAACCCGTGTCCCCTGCATTGGCAGGCGGATTCTTAACCGCTCCGCCACCAGGGAAGCCCCTGATGTTTGAATTTTATCACTTGTTCTGCATTTATTAGCTGGACCTGTTTGTATAGATGAATGCTGTCTGGTTGTCCTTAAATACAGTCTGTATGGAAAAGGCAAGACAGCTGCTTAGTTCTTTCCCTTTCATTTCCACTGTTCAGAGGAAGGAGTTGTTTTTTTTTTAGGCCTGCGCTTGGCTTTCTCTTTTTCGGGTGCAGTTGTGGACCCACACTGTTGGAGTCTGGACCGTCGCCCGTGTCCCTGTGAGCTCTGCTCTGGATTCTCAGGGTGAGTTAGGAGCGCGTCCTGGTTTAGAATGGCCCCGTCTTCCCGTGAGTTGGACCTTTTTGCGTGTGGTGACCCCGCTGGCCATGCACAGGCCTTTCTTGTTTGGTCTGATGCCACATGGCAACGCCAGCTTTCTTTTAGGGAGTGTTTGCCTGATGGGGTTTTCATTGTTGGACCACATCTTTCTGAACATGTGTGTCAGGTTGGTCTGTTGTCAACAACATGGAGCTGAATTGTTAAAATGTCAAATGTGAAGTTTGTCTTCTTCGTTTTTTAACTGGAATGTGTTAGATAGTTTTATGTATATAGTTATACACACACACTTTTTGTTCCTAATGCTTTCTTTTGTGCTTTTATTTGTCTATTTATGTTTCTTTTTCTCTCCTTGCCTGCTTTTGGATTGATTAAATATAGTTTTTTAAGTTCCATTTTTTGGTTTCTGCTGGTCTGGAAAACACATGTTGTCATTCTGTTCTCTTTGGGGTCATCCTGGAAATGTTAACATAGGGACTTCGGGCTGCAAGGTTAATCGTTGTAACCACCCTCCTCCTGATCAGTTGCTGCCTCGGGTGGCCTCTCCCCATCCTCCCAGGGGCGGTGTTGCCTTGATAAGCTGGTGCTTGCTCAGATGGACTGAGACACGTGCTGCTTCCTCTGGTTCTTGAAAGGTATGTTTGCTGTCTGGGATTCTGGGCTCACAGTCTCCTTCTCTCGGGACGTGAAGGCCCCTGTGTGGCATCTGCCATCGAGCTGTTGGTGGCAGATTCGCCTGTGCTCCAGCCCTGTGCCTCTTCCCGCATCTGAGAGCAACCCCAGCCCCTCTTCCCGCTCCCCCGCTCTGCTGTCTGTCGGTGTCTGTGGCATCCGTCTGGGCATTGTGGCCTGCAGCTCTGTGGCCGTGCCCTCCCGTGTACATGGCCTGGGGGCTGCCCGGCCCCTGCGTTACTTGTCGTTTCTCAGACACCTGGCCAACTCCTCGGGCTCTCTGCCTGCAGTCCTGCCTGTGTACCTCCCATTCCGCCCACCTCCCTCTGTTGATTCTGCTTCACCACCAGCTGGATAGGAGCTGGGTGGGGGGGATGGCGGTGCGGGGCTGGGGGCCCAGGAGGGGCAGCTGCCTCAGCCGACAGTGAGAAGATCCTGGAGGTCGGGAAACCACCTGTGCTTTGCGGGGTGCGGGGGTGACCGAGTGGGGGTGGGGCTCGGACGGGGTCCCCGCAGCGGCTTGTCTGGCGGGTTCATTGTGGGCACGGCCGCGGCAGTGGGCACAGGTGCGATGGCCTCTCCCTGCCCAGGGTCGCCTTCTTCACACGGGTTTCCTTCCACGGCTCCTCCTCCTTTCTGTCCGTCTTGCTCCCTCGGGGGTCTTGGGGGGTGTCAGCGCCCACCCCACTCATCCCCAGGCTTACCATCCTGAGCGGCTCCCTGTCTCCCAAGAACATTGCACACGGACCCGCCCTTTCCTTCCCTGGGACCCTCCCTGGCTTCCCCGTCCCCTTGGGCGGCCTCGCCTCTCCTGCCCACTCAGGCGCTCCTGTGGCTCTGCCTTCCGAGCAGGTCCAGAATCGGATTCCTTCTCAGCCTCTGCTTCACCCACACCCACCACACCCCTTCGACTGGTCCCGCCCTGCCGCCCCCCCCCCCCAATGTCACATGCTGGGGCCGGGCGCCAGGCAGAGCCAGATGTGCATGCGCGCAGCACCTCACCTGCCCCGGCACCGCACCTGCCCTGCCTGCTCACCTGCCCCGGCACCTCACCTGCCCCGGCTCCTCACCTGCCCCGGCTGCTCACCTGCCCTGGCACCTCACCTGCCCCGGCTGCTCACCTGCCCCGGCTGCTCACCTGCCCCGGCACCTCACCTGCCCGGCTCCTCACCTGCCCCGGCCGCTCACCTGCCCCGGCCCCTCAGCTGCCCCGGCACCTCACCTGCCCGGCTTCTCACCTGCCCCGGCTGCTCACCTGCCCCGGCACCTCACCTGCCCCGGCTGCTCACCTTGCTCGGCACCTCACCTGGTCCCTTCCTCATCTCTGAGTCGGAGCCCATCAGTGGCCTTGGGGCAACACCCCTGTCCTCCGCTCCACCCTCCTGCTCTCCCTCGCTTGCTCTGCTCCAGCCACCTCCCTGCCTCAAGCTGCCTGGCGGGCTCCTGGCCAGGCCTGTGCACAGGGCCCTCCCAGGCTCTGCATGACCGACGCCGTCGTGCCATTCAGGCCTCTGCTGAGGTGGCATCTTCTCCCGAAGCCGCCTCAGCCGTCTGCACCGTCTTACCTCGCCCTGTGTCCATTTACAGCTCTGCGACTTTCAGCAATGATTTGTTTTCATTTGTTAAAGTATGAGCTCCATGGGAGCAGTGATTTCCCCCCAGCATTTGGTGTGAAAACCCGCACATACGGTGAAGGTGAAAGACTTGCAGTGCAATGCCCGGCCCCCGGCGCCCCTTGGCGCACCACTGGCTGTTTCGTTTCACTCAGATGTGGACGGCGTGATCCATCTCGCTCGCGCCCGGACCCCGGGCTGGCGGGAGAGGCTCTGGAATCCCTGGGCGAGGCCCCGTGGAAGCCGCTGGCTGGCCTGTCAGCGTCGTGTGGCGTTGTCTCTCTCGCTGACCCTCTGGCGTCCTCGTGCTCAGTTAACGCCGTGCCTCGGTCCCCTCGTCCGGAGCTCGTGTACGCTGTGTCCGGCAGGGATGGGACAGCCAGACGTTTTGGCTTGAATGGCCTCTCCAGGGTTGGGTCATTTAGAAAGCCGGGGGAGGCCTGAGGGATAGGAATAGGGGAGGAGAGCTGACACAGGTTTTTGCAGTGAAACCTGGAAGAGGATTGGGGGGGAGGGGGCGAGGGGGGAGGGACCAAGTGACACCCTCTGCGGAGCCCCCCGCGGCGCTGGTGGTGCCCGCCTTCCCTCCCTGTTGCTTCTGGGCTTTTTCCTCTTTTCCCATTTCCTGAAACCAGGTCATCGGCAGGAGGTGCTGGAGGCTTGAGGAAGGAGCAGGGTGTGTGTGTATGTGGGGGGCGGTGACTCGTGCAGAGACCTGTCCCCGTGGCTGCAGGTGTCGGCTGGCAGTTGGAGTTTTCCTCGTAACTTTCTTTGGGAAGATGCTGAATGTATGGAAGAACGTCAGTGACGCGTCCCGTGGCTGGCAGGTGTCTCTTAGGCCTCAGTGGGCACGTCCTGGGGCCTCTCTGTCGGGGTGGGATGCGCTGGGATGTGTGTGCGGCCCGCTCCTTGCCACAGGCCGCTGAGGCTGCGGTGCGACGGGGCCTGTTGGCTGGCGGGGCAGCCGTCAGCCGCCCCGGGTGCTGAGCCCCACGTGACCTGCCCTGACCCGCCGTCACCCTGGGCCTCACCCCTGCTGTTGTCTCCGGCGGGCGGGCCTAGGGCAGGTGTCCCCAGGGCGCCTTCAGGCGGGTGGCCCTGCAGACCTGGAGGCTCCGGGTTCAGCGTTGGCTCCTCCTCCCTGGGCTGTGATTCCCCCCCCCCCCCCGCCCCTCGCAGGCTCTGAGCATGTGGGATTGGTTTGTTGTGCTGTGTCCCCCTCCCTTGAGGCCTCAGCCTGGCCCGCTGTCCCCGCGTGGCTCCCGCGTGGACTGTGCTGAACCCCAAAACCAAGACGAGTACGACAAAGAGGGCGCGTGACCCCTAGGCGTTGCATCTCATTCTAGTTTCATGACCTCTAGGAGCATAACTGACAAGACAGGATCAGTGAAGGAAGGGAGAGGCCTTTCCTGACGTGTCACTCTCGCCACTGCACGTCCCCGTGCGGCCTGCTCCCTGTGGGGTCCTTGGCGCTGAGGTGGGCAGTCATTCCTCAGACCAGCAGGTGGGGGTGTGGTCTGTGCGCAGCGACCCCTGGGAGAGTCATTTCTGTAAGACGAGCACCGGGGCAAGCGGGGGCTGTGGGCAAACGGCGAGGGGCCCGAGGGGCTCTGGATGGGGTGCGTCTGGGGGGTCACGGGGGCCTGGTCTTGGCGCTGGCAGGAATTGACGATTGGCGTGTCCCGGGCATCTCAGCTCTCCTGAGGGGTGTGGCCCGCGGGGTGTCACCACCCGCCTTCCTTCGAGGGCCCGACCTGGAACCCTCTCAGCTGCACTACGTGCCCAGGAAACGCGGCCTGCGATGCCCTGGGGAGGGAATGGAAGGCACTGCGCTCTTCTCCTGGCAACGCCGGGGCCTCTGGGGGGCGGCCTCCGGGGGCGCCCTCCCCTGCCCTGGGCTGGGTCCTTGATGCAGCGGAGGTGTGAGACGCAGAGCTGGCTCCCAGACAGAGGGTCCGGGGGGGCGGGGGCGGCGGGGGGCACGGCTTGCTTTTAGAGAGAAGCAGTGGGAGCGCGAGGCCTGTGGGTGCAGAGTCGGCGTGTGGGCTGCTGGGAGCCAGCGAGCGCCCTTGTGTTCGCTTCCGTTAGCCTTGGTGGGAGCGCATGAGCTCCAGGCCCAGACTCTCCCAGGGACCTTGGAAAGGAAAGGCGCTGAGGGCGCTCGCCGGGCGAGGTGCTCTCCCAGGGGCGCTGTGAGCTGGGCGGGTCGGGTGCTGTCTGGGCCCCTGCCTGGTGCCGTCTGGTCTGCGCAGGACAGACCTCCGCGTCAGGCGGCGTCTGGACGTCACGTGGTCCCTGGCGGCCGCTATAAGCGCAGTTGCCAGAACTCGCTGTGACACGCTGGGGGCTTCCTTTCCGTGTTCCCTGAAACTGCCCAGTTCTTCAGGGCCCGCGGCTGGGGTCTGTGACGTCCCCTGGGCGGCTGAGGGGGCCTGTGGCCCCGGTTTCCCCCCCAGCAGCCAGACCTCCGTCGTGGGTCCTGCGGCTGCTCCCTTCCGTTCACCTGGGCTCTGCTCGCACTGTGGCCCCTCCAGGCCCGCGCCCCCCGCCCGGGAGCGAGCAGCGGTGCGGCTGTCCAGGGCTCTGAACACCGGGGGGAGGCGTCGGGCCATCTGGCTGTGGGCCGTCTCTCCGTGCATGGTGTCCTGCGGTTTTCTGGGAATTGTCGCTCCTGCAGCCCCCAGGCTCTACCGGGCGCCACACGCAGGTGTGTCCCTGGGAGCCGGCGCTTTCCCATCACTTCAGCTGCCCAGGGCCAGGTCTCCGGGCTTCTGGGGGTTAATCTGTTGGCTTCTTGGTCTCCGGGGCGTTTCTGCATGTGAGCTGTTTCTCATGGAGACGTTTGAAGGGTATCAGCACACAGGCCTTTCCAAGTCACTGGACATCCAAGCTTCAGGTTTCACCCCGTGAACAGCGCTCACGGTGGACAGGCCTTGCTTGCGGCAGTCCTGGTCCTGGGGAAGGGATCGTGGACACGCGGACCAGAGCGTGTGAGGCGCCCAGGCCCAGCGAGGACGCGAGGCCTGCTTTCAGGGCGGAGACGCACTCGGGCCTCCACAGAGCCCCCCGTCTGCTGAGCGTCCTGCTCCCGAGAGCGCAGGCCCTGGGAGGGGCCCGCAGGGTGGAGACCCTGGCACCGCGGACCCCCGTCCTGTGGGCGGGCGGCGCCCAGCTCTGACCGCCGTGCTCTCCGCAGGTGTACATCGGGGAGCTGCCTCAGGACTTCCTGCGCATCACGCCCACGCAGCAGCAGCAGCAGATCCAGCTGGACGCACAGGCGGCGCAGCAGCTGCAGTTCGGAGGGGCACTGGGCACCGTGGGCCGCCTCAGCATCACCGTGGTGCAGGTGGGTGTGGCCGCTTGTGGGGGGGGGAGGGGGCCGGAGCGGGCGGGGCGGGGCCTTCGCTGTCATAGCATGTTTCCACGTGGACGGATGGGGCTTTCTCTGATCCCGTTTTTCCGGAAACACACACCTGGTGGAGAACGATGGACGTGAGGATACTGACGATCGCCCGGGTTTCGCCAGGAGGAGTTAGAGAAGGGGTCCAGAGCGCCGCTCGCCCTGCCGGTGCCGGGGCAGGGGCGGCGCGGCTGCTGCCCGGTCATCCCGGCCCCCGGGAGAACCAGCTGTGCTGTCAGGGCGGAAAGGGTGCTGCCACATTGCTCTGACGGGCTGCATGAGGCCGCGGGAGGCAGAGACGTCTGTCCGTCCATCCGTTTGTCCCCAGCAGACAGCAGGGCCGTGCCCGGCGGGTCGTCGTGCCCAGTAGGCTTTGGGGTGGCCTTCCTCAGACACTCGTGTGCCTGCAGCACAGCCCAGTCGACGTCACAGGGGAGCCACTTGGAAGCGGGCAGGCCAGGCCTCCGTGTCCCCTCCGTGGTGCCGGGGGCGCGGGAGGAGAGCACGGTGCAGACGGGCCTCTGCAGAGGGCAGCAGCCATGCGCAGAGCATGGCCTTGGGGCCAGTCGGGGTCCAGGTGAAGGGAGGCGCCTCCCGCACTCACGGGCAGCTGGCCTTGCTCAGCCACGAGCGTCGGATCATTCCGGTGGAAAAGCCTTAGCGGCTAGACAGAGGCAAAACAGCTGCCTTGAAGCTATAGAAAATCAAGCCCGTTTCAGACTTTGCTGCTACGTGTTTTCCAGAAAATACCAGAGCAGCTTCTAGGAGTTTCGGGGGGAAAATCTGCCGTCCTGAGAACTGCTCTAGTGAATTCACGGTGAAGACAACAGCACGTGAGGGCTGAGGCCCTCTCCCAGGCGCTTTCGGGAAGACATTAGCCATGTTATGCGTGTTTGCTCTTGGAGACAGAGGAGCAGGAAGTCAGCGGGTGAGGAGGGCAGGGGCAGGACGGCAGTAAAAGCCTGCGTCGCCCTGAGGGACGGAGTGCGGGTGCAGCGATGGCGAGCTTCGAGGGCGGGTGTGGAGCGGCCCAGTGATTACCGTGGAAAGTACAACTTGAACAGGAATTGCCACCCTGTGCCAGGGGCTGCTTCAGGGCCAGGCCCTCCTGGTGCTGCCGGCTGGGGGTCCTGCGGCCTTGGAGCTCAGCTCTGAGTGGGCACCCTGTCCTGAGCTGGAGTTCAGGGCTCCCTCGGGCTCTGTGTCGGGAAGATGTGGGTGAGGCTGGAAGGCCCTGCACTTGGTGCTCCTGGGGGAGAACCAGCCGACTTCAGGGAGCACCCCAGTGGGGGCAGGAGGGGGTGTGACCTCAAGGCCTGTTGCCAGCGCCCAGGGGATGGAGGAGCATTGACCTAAATGGGGGAAATTGTAGGAGGAACAGGCCGGGAAGGAAACTCGCGGTTCAGTGTCGGACACGTTAAGTCGAGGATGTTTTAAAGGCAGGTGGCCGAGGCTGGGGGGCTGTGGACTTCAGGGGAGAGGTCCAGCAGTGACACAAGGCGGGCGTCCTGAGGTGCTCCGGCTGGTCCTGCACGGAGGGGTGGTGGCTCTGGGACGTGCGGTCATGGGCAGCCCCGGCCAGAGCTCTGGGGAAGTCGGCACAAGAGTGGGGGATGCGGGGGGCAAGGAGGCTCGCAGACAGAATAGGGGCTTGTGCGGAGCCTTCCAGAGGGGAGAAGAGAGAGGGTGTCAGTGCAGGCAGCAGGGCTTTGGGGAATTTTTTGCTGTTCTTTTAAAAATCTACCTTACTGAATATGATTTACATATGTTAAAATGCGCTGATTTGAATTAGCCTATGCTTCAATGACCTCTGACAAGCCTGTCCACCCCTGTGATGAAGAGAGCTTCTCCAGCAACACAGAAAGTTCCCTCTGCCTGTCGGTGGGCTGACCAAGCTCAGCCCCCGGGGCACTTCCCAGAGTCTGTCTGTGGCCCAGCAGGGCCGCTGTGAAGCGCGGGCTTCTGTGTGAGCGTGAGTTTCCTTTTCGGAGTCGACTCCCTGCTCCGGAGCTGGGTGGAGTGTGCTTTGGAGAAGCTGCCAGGCTGGTCCCTGCACGGCCGCCCCGTGGCTCCGCCCAGCCGCCCGCGGGGCTCCTGCGCTCTGGGGGTGGGCGGCTTGGCCCGGCCCAGCTGGGTCTGAGCCCGTCCAGCAGCTCCTTGTGGCCTCACGGGGTTCTGGTTTGCGTGTCTCTGATGACCGACGGTGGGGAGCATCTTCTCACGTGCTTATTGGCGTTGCGCTTTCTTCTTCAGATCTTTTGCCTGTTTTCTAATCGTGTTGTGTTCTCAGTGCTGAGGTTTGTGAGTCCTTTATGTACTGGACACAGGTTTGTGATCAGACTTGATTGCGCAGACGGGGCTGGTCTGCCTTCCTCCTCACGGGCCTCAGGGGGCCGCCAGCTGCCCTTCCTGGGTCATGCTTTTGCTGACCTTGCCTAAAAGATGACAAAGACTTCTCCTGGTTTTTCTTGTGCAAGTTTTATAGTTTCAGGTTTTACGTTTAAGCCCATAATCCACTTTGAGTCGGTACTTACTGACCGACAGCCTGCCGTGCTCCTCGGTGTCCACGTTTTCTCCTCCAAACGCGGCCCGAGCAGCCTGTCTGGCTTGAGTGGGCCCGTGACCTATGTGAGGTGTGGGTGGGCTCCGCCGGGATGCCCAGGGTGAGGTGCCTGCACCCCTGGCCCCCACGCCGCGCTGGGCAGGGACGGTCACTGCCGAGAGGCTCCTGCGCGGGAGGGGAGGCGGGGAAGCCAGCACGGTCACTGTCCGAGGGTGCGGGGAAGGCCTTGGCTGGGCCCTGCTTCTCCGGGGTGGCCCCCGTCCCCCTGCTTCTCTTCTCGGTGGCTCTTGGCTCTGTCCCAGGACGGCCTGCCGTCTTCACCCTCCTCCTCCTCTGGGTGGGGATCCAGCCCCTGCCTAGCAGCAGCCGGTGTGTCCTCAGTGTCAGGCACGGCGCCGGGTGCCTTATCGCAGAAACACTGGACCCAGCCTGGACTTTCTCCTCCCTCCTGGGTCCCAGAGCACGGTCGTCCCTGGGACTGGTTCTGGGACCCCGCAGACACCACCATGCAAGGATGCTCAAGGCCCTCGTATGAAACGGTGCAGTTTTGCACTCACATACCCTCCACATGTCCTCCCGTGTACTGAGTCATCACTGGGCTACTCGTAACGCCCAACACGGTAAATGCTGTGTGCGTGCAGTTGTAACACAGTGTAAAGCTATAAAAATCGTTGCTGGTGTGGCAAATTCAAGTTTTGCTTTTTGGAACTTTCTGGAATGTTTTTTCCTAATATTTTCGATCTGTGGTTGCTTAAATCCACCGTTACAGAGGGCTGACAGTTCAGTTACAGCCGTGTTCTGGTGGGTCGGCACCCAGAAAACTCTGGAAGCCGTGAGTGGAAGGGGCGGCCCACTTAGCTGAGCTGCAGGCTTCCACTGTGACAGCTGCTGCCCTGTCTCATACGGTGGCTTTATTTCAGGCCAAGTTGGCAAAGAACTACGGCATGACCCGCATGGATCCGTACTGCCGACTGCGCCTGGGCTACGCGGTGTACGAGACGCCCACGGCCCACAACGGCGCCAAGAACCCGCGCTGGAATAAGGTCATCCAGTGCACGGTGCCCCCGGGCGTGGACTCCTTCTACCTGGAGATCTTTGACGAGGTGGGGGCCGCACGGGGGCCACTCAGCCGCTCTAGAACTTCAGGTTTCTTGTGGCTTTGTGACAGGCGTCCTGGTGTCCCCAGCATAGTGAAAAGCACGTTTCCCCCGCAGAGTCTTTAGAACTTGCATTCAGACACGTCACCACCCTGTGTCCAGCGTGTGGGCGTCACCCGACCAGGCAGGTCAGGCAGCCGCTATCTGTACGCAGCTTGGGTGTGACGTGGCCAGGGCCCGTGGCTGGGTGCCGTGCGTGGCAGGAGCCTCCCGAGTGTCCCTGGGCCGTCGGGTGCCCTGGGCTCTAACTCAGCCTGACCCTCCGAGGGCCTGTCTGGGCGTGTCCCACCGCTCCTGAGGCCGGGTCGGCTGCCCCCTCGCCTGTGGTCAGCTGACAGGGCTGGGGGGGTGGGGTGGGCAGCGGGGCTGGGAAGTGGCCACAGTCCCCAGGGTTCTGCCTTCCTCCCTTCCTCCTGGGTCCTCCCTCACACCCTGCCCCGTCGCCTCTGGGGCCCTGGGGTGGAGGGGAGGAGGGGAGCGTGTGGTTCGTGGGGGAGCGCATGTCTGCAGGCGCCCGGTGGAGCCTCCCTCCCCCTGCACCCACAGGAGGTGGAGAGAGCGGGTTGGCCCCGGGCCGCGTACACACTGCCGGGAGGGCTGGGGGAGTGGGGCGGCCTCCCGGGCGGCCCTGGGGTCACCGCCATCTCCCGTCGCCCCCCAGCGAGCCTTCTCCATGGACGACCGCATTGCCTGGACGCACGTGACAATCCCCGAGGCGCTGAGGCAGGGCAAGGTCGTGGACGAATGGTACAGCCTGAGCGGACGGCAGGGCGACGACAAGGAGGGCATGATCAACCTGGTCCTGTCTTACACGGTGAGGCCGGCCGGCGGGCCTGCGGCCACCGGGGTGCCATTCCTGGGCTTAACGGCATCCCCGCCCTCACTCCGAGGTGTTTCTGGCATGTGGATGCCGGGAGGGCGTGCAGGGACCCCGGGTGGGACCGACTGCCCAGCCTCACAGCCGCCGCCTCTGGCACCTTGTCTCACCCCCTTTCTAGTGCTGGACTGATTCACAGCAGGTCCCAACATCAGTGAGTTTACTCGTGAACGTGCCATCGTGCCTCTGTAACAGACGTTTCTATGTAGACGGAAAGCCATTATTGTACTTAACTGAAGAATTATAAACAGAGAGAGGCTGTTTGACCCTGGAATTTAAGCTTAGGTTTCCTTTCTTGAGCGGGGTTCTCTGTTGGTCACGTCTCAGCCGTGGTTCAGCAGGTCTGATGACACCTTCTACCCGAGTCCTCCGAGTCTTCCAGCAGAGGAGCCTTTGGGGTGTCGGTGTGGGCAGGGACTTGATGATGCTGGACGGGGCGCAGGGCCTGGCTGGACCCGCCTCGATCCTGGCTCAGGTGACTGGGCTCCAGGCCCTGTGCTGTGCCTCCCAGGACGGTTTTGGCGAGGCTGGGAGTGATGAGGTTTGGATGTGCGCTGTGTTCTTCTCTGACCCCCTGATCGTCTTTGGTGTGTTTCAGTCGCTGCCGGCTGCCATGATGATGCCGCCTCAGCCCGTGGTCCTGATGCCCACTGTGTACCAGCAGGGCGTCGGCTACGTGCCCATCACAGGTGTGTGCTGCTCCTCCTTCCCGGGCGCGTCTCCTTGGGTGTTCGAGCTGGGGGGAGGCACGTGGGGATTCGGGCTGTGGGCTAGAGGCTGGGCCTGGTCTTCAGGGGATGCCCGGAGAGCCTCCCAAAACCAGGGGTCCGCTGTTACGTTTGAATGTTACATGCATGTGTAGGAAATAGGGTTTGTTTTTTCTCTGTCAGCACAAAGAAGGTGAGTTGAAATTTATGGAGATGTTGAAATGTGATTTCTAAGCATTTTGAGTCACCGCAGCACAAGATCACTTCCTGTTGGGTGGATGGACACCGGGCTCCAGCGTTACCGTTTCTCTTTTTACCTTCATGAGGTACTTACCTTACACGTTGGTAACCTTTCTGAATGAGCGGTTCGCACAGCACAACAAAGTCAAGTTGGACTGTGGCTTTTCCGCCTTTGGATTTTTGAGCCTTCACGTCAGCCTGTGGTCGGCTCCCACCCTGGGCCGCGACGGGGCCTGGGCTCAGCTCGCCCCCCGCGTGAGCCACCGTAAAGCCGGGCGGTGCGTGGGCGGCGGGAGGCTCGGGGCACCGGAGAGACCAAGTGACGCCGAGGATGCCGTGTGCACGGTGGTGGCCACGTCCCCGAAATCCTCTGAACTCCGTCCAGGGCAAGGTGAAGACTGTGAGGCCCCGAGTTAACTGCCCCAGGACCGCCTGCCTCCCACGTTAAAACCCAAGACCCTCCGGGTGGAAGGGGTCTAAGGAGAGCCACAGTGTCTCCTAAAGTTTGTCTCGACTGTTCCCAGAAGTGTCAGAAATGCAGGCAGTGGGAGTGTGGCCCGGATGCGAACCAGGCAAGGGCGGACAGCGAGGGCTCGCGGAGTGAAGCTGTCAGCCATCCCCAGTCCCGGGTTCCCTTTTCCTTCTCCCCGTTTCTGAAAGGTGGTGGGCGAGCACCTTCCTGGGCTCATGGAACGACCTGGGGGTCCTGGCCTCACCGGGTTTGAGTGCCCACCTGGGACCCAGGCGACCTCTCGCCTCTGAGGACGGCCAGGACTAAAGGCCGGTGGGCAGGGGGTGTGGGCAGGTGCTCGGCCCGGCTGGCCCAGGAGGGACTTGGAGGGGCTGGGCTCTGCTGCTGCCTTGGGAGCACGTCCCGTCCCCTCCGTCCCTGGAGGCGGCCGTGTGTGTCCAGCACAGCCTCGGTCGCGCACCTGCAGCCGATGCCACCTCGTCTCAACACTTGTCGGCCCTTCTGTCAGTTTTGGTTTGGACAGTGTTGAGCTGCCTTTAGGATCTTCTGACTTCAGACAGGAAAGGAAATCATGTCCTAAACTTCTCAGTCCAGCGCTCCCAGCCTGGTTGGGCGGATTGTTTGTGCTTTTGACTTTATAAGAACTAATGATTTTATTTTATTTTATTTTTAAAATTTATTTATTTATTTTTGGCTGTGTTGGGTCTTCGTTGCTGCGCACAGGCTTTCTCTAGTTTCGGCGAGCGGGGGCTACTCTTGGTTGCGGTGTGTGGGCTTCTCGTTGCGGTGGCTTCTCTTGTTGAGCACGGGCTCTAGGCGCACGGGCTTCAGTAGTTGTGGCCCCCGGGCTCAGTAGCTGTGGCGCACAGGGGTAGTTGCCCCGCAGCACGTGGGATCTTAGTTCTCAACCAGGGCCCGAACCCTCGTCCCCTGCATTGGCAAGCGGATTCTTTATTTTTTTATTTTTTTAAATTAATTAATTAATTTATGGCTGAGTTGGGTCTTTGTTGCTGTGCGCGGGCTTCAGTAGTTGTGGCTCGTGGGCTCTAGAGGGCAGGCTCAGTAGTTGTGGCGCATGGGCTTTGTTGCTCTGCGGCATGTGGGATCTTCCCAGACCAGGGCTCGAACCCGTGTCCCCTCATTGGCAGGCGGATTCTTAACCACTGCGCCACCAGGAAAGCCCTGCAAGCGGATTCTTAACCAGTGCGCCACCAGGGCAGTCCCAGAACTAATGATTTTAAATCCCTTTCTACTTTTCTGAGTGGTGTTTGACTGGCTCTGCACTCTGTTAGGCGTGGAGTCTCTGTTAACACCCTCCTTCCTTACGTTTGCCGGGGTTCCCCCCCGAGACCATCTCAGGACAAGGAGTCAAAGCTTTGACTTGGGGTCTGGTGGCACCAGGTGCTCGGACTGAACCTTCCAGCAGTTGAGATGCCGTGAGGTTCTCATTTGTCACCCGTGTCTAACAAGGGAGTGAGGGGACATGGCTGGTGTGAGGGAGTGATACCAGGAGCCCCACGTGTAGCTGGCGGGGCTGGGCGTCCGGGGCCCCAGGGCCTCTGCTCGAGTGCACAGGCCCCGGCGTGGCAGTGCTCGTGAGCCCCTCACCTCGTGGGTTGTCTGCTGTCACAGGGAAGGCTGGGCGTGCGCTGGGCACGCGCTGGGCACGCGCTGGGCACGCGCTGGGCGGGTTTTCTTTCCTCGTCAGTGTCTGATTGTGATGTGAGTGCCAAGCTGGGAAAGTCTGTTCTGGAAAGTGTGACAGAGGAAACGGCGTGAAAGTCTCAGGTGTTGGGGCAAAGGAGCGTAGACTGTGTTTGCTGTTTCGTTCTCAGGTGGAGGGAACTGTTCTGTGGCCTTTGATGGATGAGAATTGACCCCTGTGGTGTAAATGCACACGTTCTTAGGCTTGTTTTTGCCCCTGCCACCCCCGCTGTGAAGTGGGTTCGTGTGAGACGCTGGGGACCGAGTGGCGGGGGGCTGCTCGCCCCTGGTTTCTCGCAAGTGTCTGGCCAGTTTCTGAGGTCATGTTGGGAGACGAGACCTGGGGGGCCGCCCCCCGGGGCGGCGCACGTCGGAGGTGCTGCTTTCCCTGAACCCTGTCTCCTGGTCGCAGGGATGCCCGCCGTGTGCAGCCCCGGCATGGTGCCTGTGGCCCTGCCCCCAGCCGTGAGCGCCCAGCCCCGCTGCAGCGAGGAGGACCTGAAGGCCATCCAGGACATGTTCCCCAACATGGACCGGGAGGTGATCCGCTCTGTGCTGGAGGCCCAGCGGGGCAGCAAGGATGCGGCCATCAACTCCCTGCTGCAGATGGGCGAGGAGTCCTAGATGTGCCCCGCCGCCAGCCCGCCTGCCCGCCCGCCCGCCCGCCCAGCTCCCGGGAGCACCGTCCCCAGCAGATCCCCGTGAACGCGCCCTGCGTAGCCCCTTCCTCGGACGTCTGTGTAGCCCAGTCCACACCCTTGTTCGGGATGCATGTGGTTTTCGGTTCTTGCAGCCGTTCTCGACGTGGTCGGGGCGGGTGGGGGGCTCTCCCGCATTGTGTCGGAGGGCCGTGTCCTGTGTGCGCGCCCGCCTTCCCGCTGTCCCGGGAGGCTCTCCTGGGAGCATCTGCCCCCACCAGGGCCTTCGTGCCGAGCCTCCTCTGGTTTGATTGGTGGCCTGCGGTGACGCGACCTGATCGGGTAGACCCATTAGCGCAAGGCACACAGAACCCACTGGCAGCGGGTTTGGGGTCGCTTAGAAGTTTCCGCTGAACACTTACCTCCTCCCCTTGGTGGTGTTCGTGGGCTGCTCACCAGCGCCCAGCCTCGGCCGCAGAGCTCAGCCTGCGTGCAGAGCGGCCAAGTCTGGGCGCGGCGTCGGCAGCCCTGGCCTGAGCCCGGGGCCCTCCGTCTCTCCTGCTGTCTCGCCCGCCTCTGTGCGATGCCGTCCCGAAGGGTCACCGCTCCTCCCCGGGGTGCCCTCTGGCAGCAGAACTAAAGTTGGGGGTGTGAGAGACCGATCCAGTCTTTGTGTTTGCTTATTAAAGGGCCTTTAGGAGCTGGCTTGCGACCGATGTTAACTTAGGGAAGCTAGGTTGGGCCCAGTCCTGTGGATCAGTTTGGGCGACAGAGAGGGCAGTCTGGTGACCGTCAGTGCTGGCAGGTCTTCCCAAGAGGCAGGAGGCGCCCTGCCGTGTGGACGGCACCCTGGCCCTGGCTCCGGCCGCGGACAGAGAGGACGGGGACAGGCTGGGTGATGCCCCGTGGAAATCAGAAATCTGAGTGGTGTCTCCGAAGTGACGCACTGTGCTGTGGTCACTGCGGTCCGCGGTAAGTCGTGGTCACCGCTCTGTCTTTGCCCAGCCTTTGGACATAGAGGTGGATCCCAACCGTGTGGACGTCAGTGGAAGGTCAGCCCAAGGAAGTTAGGAGGACCCAGGCTGCAGCCCTTCCCTCCGTATAGGTTAAGTGTGGTGCCACTTTCTGTCTCCCGGGGCGTGCACGGTGGCCCCGGGTGAGGGAGACCTGCGTTGGTTGGTGGGTTCGGAACACTTGTGCCTTTGCCGCAGGCTCTTCTCAGATGCTTGAGAGCGATGGTTCCTCGGCTGCAGCCCTAGACTGTTGGGCGGTGACCTGACCACACTCAGCGCAGCTCCACACAGGCCCGGCCCCCAGCCCCAGGTGACCCCGTGCTGCCCCAGCCGCCCCGCCCGGGCCTCCGTTCACGGGAGTCTTAGCTTCAGGGTGGCTCCAGACCTGCCAGCTCTCATGGTCCTTTTTCATGGATGCCGCTGCTTTACTAGGTCAGAGAAGGGTCACGCCCCGTGAGGCCTTTGTTAAGTCAGACGCCCTTCCTGCCTCGGCTGCCCCTTCCTGCCTGGCTTCGCGTTCGTGTCCGCGCTCACCGTCCAGGCAGCCCCTGGGGCTGGGGTGGGTGCCGTCTGGCTCGGGCGCCCGCGGCTGCTGGGCCCGGGGCCGGGGCACGTGCAGCCGGCTGCTGCTCTGTGCTGGTGAGGAGAGAGGCGTTTCCAGCGGGCCTGCCCGCCTTCTCGTTTCAGGCGCCCAGCCGGGTATTGGCAGAAACGGTCCTCGGAGCTTTGCGTTTCTGATCATTCTTTTGGGGTCCAGGGTCCAGATTCCTCCTTGATTGTAAGATACGTTTTTACTTTTCAGCCTTCTAATTTAATAAATGGTCTGTGTAAAATAGAGAAGTCAAGTTCTCCAAGGAGAGTTTGCCATTTTTGTTCTGTTTTTTTAACTTGGCTCGTAACAAGCAGGTTGACGGCAGTCGCAATAAACTCACCAGCAAACTAGTTGCAGGACTCGTAAGTGAAGGCAGAGGAGGGCACAGGCTGGATTCCGACTGGGAGCCTGAAATAGTTCCATGCAGCGTGGGTTTGGTTTTCTGGTCGGGCTGTGGAGGACAGGCCCCAGACGCTGTCCTCCACTCCTGGTTCCCGAAGCACCGGCCTCTCGTTCCTTTGTTGTCCTGTTTGTAATTCTTCTCCAGGCCGTCCTGAGCCGGGAGTAGGAACCGAACATGGGCCACAATGTGTCTCCCCTTCTAAGAGGGCCCACGACGCCCGCCTCGGAGCCAGACCCCGAGTGCAGGGTCCGGCTCGGGTGCAGGGCCCCGGGGCCCTGGAGCGCACAGGGGTGGGGCTGGTCCAGCCCCGAGTCAGCAGGCACTGGCCCCACTGAGGACATTGCACAGCCGGGAGGTGGGGAGGGAGGGGTCCCACTGCCTTCGGGTACGCCCCCCCCACCCCCGTTACCCCCTGTCAGTTTTCTCAGGTGCCCTCCTGCCCTGGGTCAGTGTCACAGTGAGAGCTTGTGCCCAAGGCTGAGAGGAGTTGTGCATGGGCGGGGCCCGGGCACCAGGGACACGATGCAGAGGGTAGGATACGCTCCGTGCTTGCCGTGTCCCGGGTGCTCGGCCCTGCATGTGGGGTGTGAGCCGCCGGGAGGTGCGGCCTTGGCTCGTTCAAGTGCCGGCTGAGGAGGGGACTCGGCCCACAGAGGGAGGGGGGAGCCCCTCCCCACTGCAGGCCCATGTCTACACCACCTGCAGCCCGGGGAGCTCCAGGTGAGAAAGCCGCTTGGTGGAAGCAGCAGCACGTTGTTTCTGGAGGAGCTCAGACGCAGGCGAGCGGGACCCCGCCCATCCCAGCCGCCAGCCTCCCCTGGAGCAGCACGTGACAGCCTGCAGTGTCGTGGAAACAGAATAAAATGCAAAGACCAAGAGAGTTAACAATACGCACACAGAAATGGAGAAGAACAGAACTGTTGGAAATGCAGATACAGTCGTTGCAGTTGACCCCTTGGTGGGCAGGCTTTTGGCAGATTGGACCTTGCTGAAGGATGGTGGTCCAGCGGGGCCTGAAGAAACCCACTACACACGGGGCCCAGAGGAGGTGGGGGGACGGTTGGTGCCTCCGGTCAGGAATCCTGTGAACCCCAAGGAACACGAGGTAGATGTGCATCGAGTGTGTGAAACAGGCCTGAAACGGCCGAGCTGGGTGTGGGCAGGGGCGTTACTTTGGGGTCAGCTGGTGGAGCTGGGGACAGGGGACGAGGACGTTACCCAGGTACGCGGCCTGCCCACGTCTCAGGGGCCCGCCACTCCTCGCGTGGACGTCCATCCGCAGCCGAATGCGGGCTGGGTGTGCAGGCGCCGGGCAGTGGGTACCGGGCCGTGGTGGTGGCAGCCCTTCCGTCCTTCATGTCGGAGGTCAGAGATGGCCCTCCTCTCGGCCAGCCCATCCCAGACGGCAGAGGAATCAGTGGCGTTCTGCCGGCGTCCATCCCAGTTACACGTTCCAGGGCTGGGGAAATGACCAGTGGGTAGCTGAGTGGCCCCATAAGCCCCAGTTTTAAAGGGGCCTTGGCGTTGCTTTGGGTGCCTGCGGTCAGTGGTGGCCCCTCTGCCCTGGGGGTGAATGCCGTGAGCCCCTCTGGGAGGGGGTAGGGACCACCGCCCCGTCCACTTGCCCTGGTGCCTTGGGCTCTCCCGAGGGAGCCCAGCCTCTCCTCCGGCCGATGGTTCTGGCCTGAGGACCGAGCAGGTCTGGACCCTGGGGGAGGGGCCGTGGCCCCCATGAGGAGGCCGGCAGCTGTCTGTGTTGTCATTCGGTTCTGTTCTGAGTCCACGGGCTGTCAGCCGCCCGTCCAGCTTGCCCCCATCACCGCAGGTGGCCACTGCTCAGGGCGTCTGGCTGCCTCTGGCCCCTCTGCTCCTGTGGGATCTCAGCCCCCACCCCATCACCCTGCTGTTGGGGAACCAGCCCTGTAACAGCATCTGCTGTCTTCAGCCGCGCTGGTTCTCGGCTGTGCAGGCGCCCTCCCCTGTGCAGTGTCCCCGGGGCCCTGCTTAGCCTCCGCATCCCTTCCTCAGCCACTGCGAGGGCCCTTCTGGGCTCTCCACTCAACGCGGACCGCGGTCGGTTCCGAATTTCCAAGAGCCCGCCCGGCAGCGTGGCGAATCTGCTCCTAGGGCACTTGCTCCTGGGTCACAGACCCCCCGGCCAGCCCCCCGACTGGGTCCAGAGCTTGTCGGGCCCCGAGATGCTTTCCCAGTGCCTGCAGCTGCAGCGTCACCCCCCTGCCCAGCGGGGCCCACGCTGTCCCAGCCTCCACGCTGACCCCCCCGCTCAGTCATGGGCAGCGAGGAGTGGGCTGGCCCCGCAGCCGTGGCGGCTCCGAGGATGGCCATCGCAGGTCCAGGCACCCTTCCTCTCGGGGCTTCCTGGGGTGGCAGGTGCTGCTGCCCTTGTGTTGAGCTCCGGGCCCAGTGCTCAGGGACCCTCCCTCAGGCTGCAGGGTGACTGCTTATCTTCAGCCGGCCCAGGAGGCCCCTCACTTCCCACCAGGAAGTCTGGAGACTCTAATGGGTGGGCCAAGCACCCTGGCAGCGGCTTTGGTCCTTCGTCTGGGTTCCCACGTCTCCTGAGTGCCAGGGAGACGGCACAAGGCCGGGTTCCTCACTCACGTCCCGGCCAACCCTGCAAAGGGAAGACCCCAGGACACAGGAGCTCAGGGAGGCCTCCTGCTGAGCCTCCCGCCCCCCCCTGCAAGGCTCCTGACCTCCACCTGCTCCCCGTGGCTAGCGGGGCAGCTTCCCAGCCTCTCTGGCAACTCCTCACCCTCCCCACACCCAGCCCCTCTCGACTGGGTCATCCAGATGCACCTGTTCTCTTTTCTCTGCTTGATGTCTGTCCTGCTGGGATGCTGGACGGTCAAGCACGGGCTTTTGCCCGCACAGCAGGGCTCAGTCAGCACTTGTTGGACGAACAAATGCAGGGGGGATTCTGAGCTCGGCCAGTCCCCCTCCCCGCCATGGCCCCAAGGGTGGCAGGACCTCCCTGGGCTGGGCTTCCGGGTTCACGGGGCTCCCAGAGCGCACAGAGTCTGGGCCTTCAGGGCCGTCTTCCCTGTGCTGACAAGGAGAGCGATTTATTATCGTTATCTCTTGCATTTTTATTTTCAGAAGTAATGTTCAGAGCATCCCTTGGCACCGTTGATTTCTGAAAAGCAACCTTTGTGGAAGCAAAGGTTGCAGCCCAGTTTGATGTTTGACTTGTTCTGGAGGCAAAGCCCTGCGTCCAGGGCCGTAGTCCCCTAGCGCTCAGCGGAGCCGTGTCCCCATCACCCGGAGGGTGGAGGGCGGGAGACGAACCAGCGCGGCGAAGCAGAGCGCGGTGCTGCTTGGGGTGAGTGTGTCAGTGGTGGTTTTGCTTGAAAGTTTCTGTACTAACAAGTCAGTCTCGTGAGAAACACGCGGTTCCCTGAGTGCAGGCGTCACTGTGAAACGCATTAAAGCCAGTGATAACAAAACGTTCATTCACTAATTTGTAACGTTGTCACTAAGGTAATTATCTTCAGTGTCTATTAACTGTTAGGTACTGCCAAGCTTAAAGCAATCAACCTCATTTAGGGCAAAATGGAAAAGTGAAAAATTACAAAAATTGCAGTTCAAGGGTCATTAACTCAGTGTGGAAGAGCCGTTTTCTTTCTGACATACAGCCGGCCCGCTCTTATTCCTGTGGACATCCGGGCAGGACAGAGTGTGTGGCCTTCACACCAGCGCAGGGGGACGTGTCCGGCGCTGGCCAAGGGGCGTCCTGGAGGAGGCCCCGGCTGGGGCCTTGGTCTGGGAGGGGCTCTGCTGAGCTGGAGCTGTGGACGGACCACTCGGCGGCCAGGCTGAGCCCTGGGCTTGTGGTTGGGAGCTCTGCCCCCTGCAGAGCTCTGTGTCGCCTGCTTCCACAGCCCCGCTCTCGGGCCCCAGACAGGCTGGGAAACGAACGTGGCTTGGGTTCAGTGAGGGAGCAGATTGGAGGGCGAGTGAGGACGTGACCCCAGGGCACCCGGACAGCAGGAAGATCCGTGCCAGGCGCCCTCCACACCCCTCCTAGGATGGAGCTGGGATGAGTTGTCTCCTAAAGAGCACGGGCGGAGTTTTGGAAACATCTGTGACCTGCCCGGGCCCCACGCCCTCAGCCCTTCACGAATCGCACAGGAGCTGCCCCCAACGAGCCTGGCAGCAGAGCTGGGTCCACCCAAGCTGCAGAAGCCCACGCGGGGTCCAGGCGGGCTGCGACACTGAGCAGAGGATGAGGGCACCCGGGGTCCGCTCTGATGGGTCAGGGAGCCCAAGGCCTGGGTGGGGGGGGGGGGCACAGTGGGACCCCAGTCAGGGCCCTGAACTCAGGGCTGGACCTGGCTGACCGGCGGTGAGCCTTGCCTGGGGCGAGATGAGAGCACAGAGCCGCCCAGGGCTGAGAGGCAGCACCTGTTGGCCCCAGGGTCCCGTGGGCAGGGACCCAGCAGCAGATGCCCCATGTCTCAGCCCCCCTCAGTGACTGTGGGGTTGTGGCCTCTGGAGGGAGGTGGGGTGCAGCTTGTCCAGCGTCGACTTCAATAATAACATAGCCAGTTGTTTCACCAGCAAAAGTGAGTTTATTGGGGAATAGCAGAGGAATTGCAGTTCAGTATCTGTGAACCATGGTGGCCCACAGGCAAATCCAGAGAACAAGGAGGGGGATCTTGCTTTTATGGGCAAAAGGGGGAGCTGGGAGGGGCTGTGATAACCAGAGCCCATTGGAGGAGCCGGGGGTCCAGAGTAAGGAGGCTTCCCATGGGCTGGGCCGCTGCAGTCTCTGATTGGCTGGGCTGCTGTGGGAGGAGAGAAGTTTCCTTCCTCCTGCCGGATGGTCAGTAGAGATGCCTTCCTGTGGGGGGCGTGCAGGGGGACGTCTCTTCCTGTTTGGGGTAGTTGATGATGCATTGCGGGCATGAGAGCTTCCCCTGCAGGCCTGTCCCGACTCCAACTTTAGCTCAGTTTCCTTAATTCCATACCAGGCAGAGAGCGAGCCTGCAAAGAGACATCTGGGCAGTGGTCTCCAAAGTGAGCTCTAGTCTGTGACGGGTGAGAACACTTCACACACGTGAGCTCGAGTCTGTGGAGACGGACACTCATTTTCCAGGTACCTTGGAAACACGCTTAGTTTTGTAAGCGGTACATGGGTTTAAGGAAGCAGTCGTGCCCTGAGAATGACTGAGGTTTAGGAAATGCTGTTGTTTTACACGTGGGTTAACAAAGGCTAAGGCCGGGGCTTGACTTGGCCACAGCCCCCCCACAGGAAATCAGACTGTGAGACACGGCAAGTTTACAGTTGACCCCAGTGGTGACCGAGGGGGGCAGCCAGACTCACCTGCAGTGTGTCTGTAACCTTGTCAGCCCTCCTGGACCATCTCCGGCCCAGTCCCAGGGTGGCCTGCCCTGACCAGACCTCGGTGACGTGAGTAGGAAAGGCCACTAAAGAGACCACAGGCCCACCTTCCCCGGGAGCTGAGGACCCCAGCCCACGGGGGACAATGTAAATCACTGTGGCTGCCATTCCCTGGGTGGGCAGACGCACACAGAGTGCAGAGGCAGGTCACATGATGCAGGAGGCCCCAGAAGCCCCCCGCCCCGCACACGCTCGCCAGGCTTCCTTGGCCCCGGCCAGCAGCGCCTTTGCCTCCCCGGTGGAAGCCCCGCCCTCTCGTAGCTGCCCCTGCCCATGTGGACACTCAAGCGGGGGGCACCGCCCCACCCTTGCACCCCGCTCGCCCCACCCCATCCTGTGCTGGCAGTGTTCTCCGCTCTGGATGCAGCAGAAGAGAAAGGCAGCAACGGCTGCCCTCGGTGGAGAGAGAAGCGAAGGTCAGATGCACAGCAAGTTGACGTGCGACAAGTGCCTGAAGGAAATGCCCCGCAGAGGCGCAGGGAGTGCTTCCCACACTGATGCCCTCCGTGTCCCCCCGGGGGCTTCCCCCCATTGGCTTGTCCGGTCTTTTCTGCAGCTGTGAACCAACTTCCTTATAAAACCCGCATGTTTGAACCCTCGGATGACCCCTGACTCTGGCCAGTACTCCCACAGCCCAAGACCTGACCCTGGGGGCCTCTTGCCTCCTGCCCCGCCTGTCCCTCCCGGGGGTCCCCCAGGGGTGTGGCTCTGGACAGCCCCGCCCACACATGGAGGAGAGAGCCGCCAGGACCAGGAAGTGTAT
Organism: Balaenoptera borealis; assembly: GCF_965194805.1. Taxonomy (NCBI): domain Eukaryota; kingdom Metazoa; phylum Chordata; class Mammalia; order Artiodactyla; family Balaenopteridae; genus Balaenoptera; species Balaenoptera borealis. The sequence continues at coordinate 902,945 of NC_138868.1, read as the reverse complement.
GTGATGTTCGCTGTTTATTTTCAAAGACTGGGGCTGGGTGAGCAGAGGGGGTGCTGTGGGGTGCCGACCCCGCCGGGGCCCGTCCCTTGGCCCTCGTAGCCTCAGGCCGCGGTCCAGACGTGAGCAGGTAGCCGGCCTTGCCTGGACAGGCCTCAGTGTGCGCTCAGCTGCAGGAGGTGTAGCCAGCGGGCACCTGTGCGCCACGGGGCTTCGAGGGGCCGTGGGGGGCACACAGGCCCGCCGTGGGAGCAGCACAGTGGTGGGTGTGCAGTTTTCTCCGGGGCGTCCCTCTGACCCCAGGACGGGGGTGAGCCTGGGTGGAGTGGGTGCCTGTGTTTCGGATGAGGCTCAGGTCCCGAAGGCCAGGCAGGTGGCCAAAGCAGGCAGGAGGGGCTCTGAGGGCAGGCGCCCCCCGCCTGGGGTCCTCCTCAAGCCGACCCCCACTACGCTGTCACCCTCCAGGGCCTGGGTTTCACCTGGGGCAGGTGTAAAGTGGGCGGGGGCAGTGGTATTCACAGGAGGTGTGCGTAGGCTCCTGCGGTTTCTGTGGTCGGGTGCTGCGTGTTCTGGCTCCAGGTGGGGTGGGCGTGTGAGGGGGGCGCAGAATGCGTCAGACAGCGGTGGACCCATAGATTGGGAAGGTGGGGGTGCTGTCCTCGGGAGCCTGGGCCGAGGAGACGCAGGATGGGCCACAGCTGCACTCGTCCACGTGGGTGTAGGTGTGCTGGAAGGCCGTCCCGTTGGGACACTGCATGGTCACCACCTCCTGGTGGGCCCTGGTCTCCTGGCAGCAGACGCACGGGCACTGCGTGGCCCGGGCCCCCGTGGAGTACCTGCAGACACACGGCCCTCAGGACCTGCCCACCTGCCACAACTGCCCGGCTCCTGGTTTCGCGGGGGTCGGGAGACAGCGGCCCTGTGCCTGTTCCCTGAGCGCTCGGGGCTGCTCTGTACTGGCCCGGGCAGCGCTCTCGGTCACTTGGAACCCCGACCTTCCCCAGCCAGGCCCCCGTTCTTTCCCCAAGCAGCTCCTCTGACTTGCTGACCCTGTCAGACCCCTCCTCCAGGAACCTGCCCGGGGCCCTCCAGCCAGGCCTGGACCCATCCTCCTGCCTCTTCCCGCCGGTCTGCTCACAGCTGGCTGCAGCCCGCGGGCATCGGGGATGGGGCGGGGCTCTGCCAGCAGCTCTGCCCTAACAGTCTGGTCCCCCCGGATTCTGCCCGTCCTGCACGTGGACTCTGACCTTTGGGGGGTAGCCCTGGTGCCCTGCCCCACGTGGCCCAGCCAAGCTCTCCCAGGCCGGGCTCTGGGGGTTAGGGAAGGCCCCAGGGTTGGTGCAGCCCTGTTGGGGCGGCCCTTCTTTCCTTCCTGTAGCAAGCTGGGACCTCCAGCCCCAGCCCCAGCTCCAGGTGTCCGGCCAGGGACAGGAACACGGACACGTGGGGCACCGGGTGGTGTCCCCGTGTGTCCCGCGGGGGAGGCGCGGGCCGCTCACCGGGACGCTCCCGGGCAGAAGCCCTCGCAGAAGGGGACGCTGACGGCGGCCTGGGTGGCGCAGCCCCGGTGTCGCAGGACCGTCAAGCTGGCGCGTACCTGGCAGGAGTCTGGGCAGACGAAAGGCGGTGGAGGCGGATCTGTGAGGTCCCCGCCCGCGCCGCACCCCCACGTAACCTCCCGCTCAGGGTCGGGTTCTGGCGGCGGAGTTGGCTTCGGGAGGAGTCAGTGGGCGGCGCTGGGCGGGGCTGGGGGGCGGGAAGGCGGGCCTCGACTTACCCACTTCCTCACAGGAGTAGCAGCAGCCGATTTTCCTGAGGATGCCCTGCGGGGGGAGGGGGAACAGAGGGCGAGCTGGGGCAGGCGGGGCCTCCTGGGGTGGGTGTGGGCGGGGTCTCCCGAGGCGGTGTGGGCGGGGTCTCCCTAGGCGGTGTGGGCGGGGCCCCAGGGTGGGTGTGGCTCTGGGCATGGGCGGGGCCTCCGGGGCGGGCCTGAGCCCCAGACACACACCCTGCAGCTGGACACGTCCGGGCACGCGACGGGCGTCGGGGTCAGCATCGGGGGCCCGTTCTCAGCCTGGCAGTGGTACAACGTGCAGTTGTCCACGAGGCTGTTGACCCAGGTCTCGTTGGGCTGAAATAAAAGGGGGAGAGTGGGGGCCGGGTTGAGGATTATCTGGTGGGCAGAGAGGAGCTGGCGGGGAGGGTCTCTGGGGCGCGGGGGTTGAGACTGAGCCCCCCCTTACCTGGACCAGCCGGCCGTCGGACGTGAGGCAAGCTGTCTGCACGCACTCCCCGCAGCACTGCCCGGCCACCCTCGAGTACTGGAAGCCCTGGGGGCAGAGGGGTGGTCACGTCCCTCACCCCCAGCCTGGCTCCTCAGCCCTCCTGCTCTCCTGCCCACGTCCCAGGGGCCCAGGGCCTCCCTAGCAGCGCCTTTCCTCTGTGAGGCGGTGTCCCCGCCCTGCCGCAGTGCCCCTCTCAGCCTCACCCCTGCTTCCAGCACCTTCTGCGCTTGTGCCCTCCGGGAACCTGATCCCAGCAGCCTGCAGGTCCTGCCCCTCGCCCAAGACCCCTTCCACCATCCTCCTGCTTCACTCCCTCCCTTTGGGAAGACAAAAGCCCCAGTGAAGCCTGAGCTGGAGACCCTTCCTGGACCCCAGGGTGTGGTGATTGGGGGCTGCCCTAGGGGCCTGGCTCTGCCCCGGAGGCCGGCCTCACCTGGGGACAAGTGGCGTTGCAGGCCTCCTCCTCACACTGCACGGTCGGGTCACGGGTGTCCACGGACAGGCAGGTGCACGTGTGGCAGGGAATGACCGCTGGGAAGGTTGCACCGACCTGCAGTGGACAGGGTGAGGGGAGGTGACACTGAGGGCCCTGAAGGGGCACCAGGGCCAGGACCTCTCCCCGTGTCGGTGAGGCCCACAGAGCAGTCTCTCTGCTCTTCACATGGGATTACGGATGTGCCCCCTGGCTGAGCACAGACCAGGGCAGGCAGGGGCCCCGGGCAGGCAGGAGGGGTGGGAGGGTGCAGTCCTGCCCCGAAGCTCTTGCTGGGAGAGCTAAGCTCCCAGAGGCTCTCTACAGAAGGTGCCTGTAAAGGGCCCAGAGCCTCGACTCACCTGCTGTCATGGCGGGAGGGGCTGGATAGGGCTGGGCGTGGGGAGACAAGGAGTGGACACGGGGCATCCCTAGGCGGGTGTGCCCAGCCCCGGACCCACTCTCCGCTCTACCCTGACGGCCTAGCTGAGCCCTTACCCCGTAGACGGTGCCGTTGTAGGTGCACAGCTGAGGCCCTGGAAGGAAAGAGAGGGCTGAGGACCTGCCCAGGCAGCGGAAGGAAGTGTTCAGACCACCCCCCCCGGCCCCACCCCCACCCCAGAGACTCACGGCAGCTGAAGGTGGGGCAGCAGCTGTTCTCCGCCTGGGTGCAGGCCAGCTCCTCTCCCGGCCTACATTTGGGTGGGCTCTGGGGGCACGTGCTCGTGTTGCAGACTGCGGGAGAGTTGGGGGGCTGCCTGGGGTGTCCCTGCCCTCTGTCCTCTGGCTATTCTGGTTCCCAGGGTAACATCTACCCACACTGGACCAAAGAGATCCCCCTTCCATGGGAGCTGACGGCTCTCTGTTGCCCTTCTGGGTCCCCACGCTTTGTCACCTCCCCGGTCTTCCCCAAGACCCTGGGTGGTACCAGGGCACACCAGAGGTCATCAGCGTCATTTTTAGGTGGAAAAATGAAGGCCCAAGAGGCCTCCCCACCTCGTGGTCCAGCCAAGTCCAGCTAGGACCCTGCAAACCTCCTCCGCCCTGCAGGCCTGCCGGCCAGGTGGCCTGTGCCCAACACCGTCCTCTGCTGTCTCACCACTCCACCCGGCCCACTGGGGTTCAGGTCTCACCACACAGAGTTTCCATGCAGCAAGGGTTGTCGGCCAGGGGCCTGGTCTGGGCCACGAAGCCGGCCCAGCCACATTCCTGTGGCTGGTCCCGGGCCTCGCACTGCACAGGGACGCACTGCACCGACACGGAGCCTTCATCACACACGCAGGACTGGCAGTTGCTGACCCACCGCTCTCCGGGCTGCAACAGACCAGGTCAGGGTCCCCCAGGGCTCCTGGGTGGTGCCCCGGCCTCTGGGGCTGCGTCCAGCAGCGGGTCAGGCCCCAGCCCTCAGCATGCGGGCTCAGCGCTCAGCCTCCCCCTCTCTGGAGCAGGCGTGTGCCGGTGATGCGGCTCACGCCGGGGTGCCCACACCAGCCCCTCCCTGGCCCGGGTAGAGCTGCCGCCCTGAGATGGGGACCCCCTCCCTCCGTCTGCTCAAGCAAGGAGTCAGGAAGCTGTGTGCAGAACACTCACGAATTTGGGAAACCCATCTGGTCCCACGCAGGCTGGGAGGGAAGAACGGGGAGAAAGGGGGTCACTGGGAGTGCTGGGGTTGGGGCCCAGCAGGCCTGGCCACCCCCTCCCCCCAACAGAGGCCTCTTCTTCCTGCTGGGGACAGAAGCCTCCGGAGAACTCCGGGGGGGGGTCATTTAGGAGGGGGCTCAGGAAGGCTCAAGCCCACCCTGCACCGCTGGCAGAACTGGGTGGGACGGGCCCAGGCCGGGGTCTGCCCGCCCCGTGGCCCTCCCCATCCCGCTCTGCGGGGCTGGGGAGGGCCCAGGTGTGGGGTTGCTTACGGCACTCGGGCACACAGACGTCCGTGTGTGAGTTGAACAGGATGTGGCCGTCGGGACAGAAGCAACCCTCTGCCAGCCCCCTGCTCTCCGGGCTCTGGCTCCTGCAAGGCGACCAGGGCAGTCTGAGGAGGAGGGCAGTGGGCATGGTGGGGGGCTGGGGTCACTCCTGAAGTCCAGGGTCGGAGGTCAGGGCCGGGGAAGGGCACCCTGAGATCTGGGGCTTGGGGTCTCGGACCCTCTGTGGGTCTCCTCCTGGGTCCCCCCAGACCCTTCAGGCAGGCCTGGGAGGCCTGCTGTCCCCACTGTCCTATCCCGTCCCCGTCTGCTGGGCTCACCTGGAGTCACAGGACTTGGGCTGCATGGGGCCACACGGCTTATACACCTTGGTGGGCGGGCAGGTGAGGTCTGCGGGCACACAGACGGGTGTCAGGTGGGCCAAGGAGGCCAGGGCCCCCGGCGGCCACACCCGACTCACCACACAGCCCGCTGGTGGCGTTGCGCCAGTCGGGGCACACGCCCCGGGCGCGGCAGAGCGCCGAGTAGGCCTCCAGGCTCTGGCAGAGCGCTTCAGGGCGGCTGGGCCCGCAGCTGTCGCTGACACAGGTGCTGAAGAACGGGCCGGGCGGGATGAGGCCGTGGCACCCGGCGAAGACCCTGCAGGCAGGGCCGGTCAGAGGCCAGGGCGGACGCCCCGCGGGGTGGCTGCGCCTGACCGCCCAGCCCACGCAGAGGACTCACGGGCTCAGCAGCAGCTCGCAGAGGGGTTCCGGGGGGCACGGAGTGGAGGTGGGTGTGCTGGGTGCCGGCGACAGGGGGCTGGCGGTCGGGGGCAGGCCGGTCGGTGCCCAGCAGCCCTCCCCGCTGCTGTTGGGGACCAGCCAGGACTGGGCCATGTCCTGGCAGGTGGGGGCCGTGGTGCCGTCAGGCCGGCGACAGTCGTCCCTGCGGCTGTTGGTGCAGGTGCCTGGGGAGGGCGGGGCAGGCGCCTCACTGTGGTGGGGGGCACTGGACCATCCTCTTCTCCCCTTCCATCCCCCCGACTTCCCTGGCAGCCAGTCAGCTATGAAACACTGCTTCCTGCCCGGGGCAGGTGGCACGGGGAGCAGGTGGGAATCTGTGGCGGGGGCATCCGTGGCGGGGGGCAGGCGGTCAAGAGCCGGGGCCGCCTGGGGGCATGTGCCCGCAGCGGTGGTGCCCGGCCCCTCGCTCCCCCAGCAGGCGTCCTGCGGGTCCCTGCTCACCACACTGGCCCTCGGTGTTGTAGCTGAAGTGGCTGTAGGACAGCTGGGCTTGGAAGACCCGCCCGTTGAAGATGACTCTCACGCCGACGGCGGGAATCTCGATGCTCATCTCGGTGGCCCCCGTCGCCGTCACGGTCAGGCCGTTCTTGCTGAAGCTCTGCCTCACCCGCATTTGGCCAAACAGGATCTGGGGACGTGACCGGGGAACCCGTGACTTGGGCCGAGGGGCAGCGGGCTGGCCTTTGGGGCTTTGCCTGCTGGGCGCTGGGCCCCCTCCTCGGCATCTGCACCCCGAAGCGCAGATGCCCCCTTGGGCCTGGGGTCACAGTCGGCGCATTTGGGTCCCAGGGTGCTCTTGGCCACGGGCACTCCCCACGCTTCTTCCCTGCTCAGGAGTCACTGTGCTTGGGGCCCCAGGTCGCAGTGTGCCCTTTGCCTGCCCTGAGGCCCCATGGGAGCTGCCCTCTGCGCGGGGGAGATGCGCTCTATGTGCACCAGGGCTCCCGGGCCTCTGCCGGCCCCTGCCTTCCCTAACCAGGCTGGGACAGGCCAGTGCCGCTCTGCTGCCTGCACTCACCAGGCTTTCCTCCTGCCCGTCGGCGCCAGGGGTGGTGGTGAGGACGATGTCCATGGACTCATAGTGGACGCCGAGGGCGCGGGGGCAGCTGGCGGCGGCCTCGCAGTAGTGGTTGTACAGGAGAATGCTGAGGTTGCCGTGGCGCGGCCGGATCTCCCGCATGAGGACGTGGGTGCAATTGTCCAGGAAAGAGTAGGAGGTGCCGTCGAAGGTCTCGTAGTGGGTGTCCCCCCAGCCGCTGCAGGAGCCTGGGGGGTGTGGACGGGCCTCACCCAGTGCCACCCAGAGCTGCCACCCTGGGGAGTCACTCAGCCCCCAGGGCCTCAGTCCTCTCGTTTATGACATGGGTATAGCAGGTTGGATGGGGGCCCCGAAAACGCGTCCACCCAGAGCCTGCGAATGTGACCTCCTTTGGGAAAAGGGTCTTTGCAGCTGTGATTAAGTTACGGATCATGGGGTGAGGTCATCCTGAGTTACCAGGGTGGCCCTAAGTCCAATGACAGGTGTCCTTCTAAGAGACAGAAGAGACAGAGAGAGGAAGCCGCGTGATGACTGGGGCAGAGGTTGGATGGATGCGGCCACAGCCCGGGGCGCCTGAGGCCCCAAGTCTGGAAGGGGCGGACAGGACCCTCCTTTAAAGTTTTGGGGAGAGCTTGGTCCTGCAGACACCTTGATCTTGGATTTCTGGTCTCCAGGACTGGGAGAGAATCACTTTCTGTTGTTTTGAACCACCCAGTTTGTGGTCCTTCGTTTTAGCTGCCCCAGGACCCCCGGGGGGTTGTAAGACCACCCCCTCCTGCATGCTACTCCATGGGGAAATCTGCTCAGGACCCCTCAGGTTACGATTCCCTCCTCTCCCTGATCTCAGAAACCCCCGGCTTCCCTTCAAACTGCCAAGCCTGATGGGGGGTGAGCTCAGCGATCCCGGGCATCGGGCATGGGGGACGTGTGCGTGTCCCAAATGCCTGGCGGCGCATCCCCTCCCCCCCCCCCCGCCCCCAGAGGCGGGCTCTCACACTGGCACTCGTAGCTGTAGTCACAGGGCCCATCCCCGCTCTGCACTCTCACGGGCAGGTGCCCGTTCACGCAGACGACTTCACCCATCGGCTTCGGCCCCAGCAGGACGACACGGTTGTCACCCTCACACCGAGCCACTGTGCAGTCCTCTAGGGTCCAGGACTCATTCACCTGGAGAGAAGGGCAGAGCGCTCACCAGGTGGGCTTGCAAGACCCACCCTCACTGCCGCTGCCACAGCCTCAGGACCCCCTCGGCCTGGGAAGGGCTGCCCCCGCCTCCTGGCTGGGCCGGTGCTAACCAGGCCAGACCCCGCGCTCCTCCCTCCAGCCAAGCGAGCTGCGGAGCGGTCACCGAGGGGCTTGGGGTTGTGCCGTCACCCTGACGGGCGCCTTAGACCCTGTGCACACAGAAGGGCCTGGCGCTTCAGGGAGGAGGCGGGGGACACACCTGTCGGGGTGGGATGATGCGATCGCAGCCGGGAACTGGGGTGTCTGGGGGAACAGAGGCCGAGGTCCCCGAGGGTGAGGGGGTGGAGCAGGCGCCCTGGAAGCGGTCGATGTCACAGCGCTGGTTGCAGATGGCTAAGAAGTGGCAGCCCTCTCCGTCGGTCTTGTTGTAGATGATGTCCCCTACGAATACAGAGACACTGGGTCAGCCAGGGAGGGGGGACAGGAGGGCATCCCCGGACATGCAGGCACATGGACACGGCCCGCGGGACCCAGCGTCCAGGCTGCAGGTCTGCAGGGAGGGGGCGGGCTCCTCCACTCACCTGGTAGGAAGAACTTTCCGAAGGCGTGGCAAAGGCAGGCTGTGGTGGGGCTGGGAGAGGCAGTGGAGATGGAGAAGGTCCCCGGGCTGCCAGAGGCCACCCCGGACCAGGAAGAGGTGGTGGGTGGGGACCAGGAGGCGGTCGATATGGGGGAAGTCAAAAGGGGACCCGTAGGAGAGACACTGGGCAAGCCTGGCTTGGTGGTCATGGGTGGGGACCCCGGGAAGGCAGAGGGACTAGGGGTGGAGATGCTCTCGGTGGTCCCAGGGGAGAAGGGACCTGTCACAGTGGTTGAGGTGGAGACCCTCTGGGTGGTCCCCGTGGAGGAGGGACCTGTCAGAGTGGTGGAGGTGTAGACCTTCCCGGTGGTCCACGTGGAGGAGGGACCTGTCACACGGGTGGGGGTGGAGACCCTCTGGGTTGTCCCCTTGGAGGAGGGACGTGTCACACTGGTGGAGGTGTAGACCCTCTGGGTGGTCCCAGAGTAGGAAGGACCTGTCACAGTGGTTGAGGTGTAGACCCTCCCGGTGGTCCCCATGGAGGAGGGACCTGTCACACTGGTGGAGGCATAGACCCTCTTGGTGGTCCCTGTGGAGAAGGGACCTGTCATATGGGTGGTGGAGGAGATGCTCTGGGTGGTCCCCGTGGAGGAGGGACCTGTCACACGGGTGGGGGTGGAGACCCCCTCGGTGGTCCCCGTGGAGGAGGGACCTGTCAGAGTGGTGGGGGTGGAGACCCTCTTGATCGTCCCTGGGGAGGAGAGGTGTGTCTGGGTGGTGACCTTCGATGACAGACTGCCAGTGCTGGTGCTGATGGTGGAGGGTGAGGGGGCCGGCGTGGTGGACGTGGGACTGGCGGGGCTGGGGCAGTGGCTGTGGTCACAGCAGAACACGCGGATCTGGTAGTTGAGGCACATCAGGCTACTCTGGTCTCGGTTCCGGCACACCAGACCCTCCTCCAGCCGGCACTGCACCACCTGGCCCAGATCCTGCAGGGCCTCCTCAGGCAGGGCCTCGGCCCGGCACTGCAGCTGCAGAGGCTGCTGGCAGATGGCCCCACCGGCCGCCTGGATATTAGCATAGGTCTCGAAGTCCCCCCCAGAGGCCCCCGGCATCGGGTAGCTCTGGTCCAGCCAGTCTGTCCAGGCACAGCGAGGCTGACAGGCCGTGGACCCGATGTCTGGGGACGTGGTGACCAACGGGGTGCTGGAGGTGTGGGTCTTCTGCGAGGACACCGTGGCTGTGGAGGTGGCCATGGAGGAGCCGAGGGTGGTGCCCAGTGAGGAGGTGCTGGGCTCAGGCATGCGGGTGGATACGGAGGCTCTGGTGCCCGCCCCTGTGCTGGAGGTGGTCCCCGTGGAGGAGGGACCTGTCACAAGGGTGGTGGTGGAGACCCCCTTGGTGGTCCCCATGGAGGAGGGACCTGTCAGAGTGGTAGCGGAGGAGACCCTCTGGGTGGTCCCCTTGGAGGAGGGACCTGTCACATGGGTGGTGGTGGAGACCCCCTTGGTGGTCCCCATGGAGGAGGGACCTGTCAGAGTGGTAGCAGAGGAGACCCTCTGGGTGGTCCCCGTGGAGGAGGGACCTGTCACATGGGTGGTGGTGGAGACCCCCTTGGTGGTCCCCGTGGAGGAGGGACCTGTCAGAGGGGTGGGGGTGGAGACCCTCTGGCTGGTCCTCGTGGAGGAGGGACCTGTCAGAATGGTGGGGGAGGAGACCCTCTGGGTGGTTCCAGGGTAGGAGGGACCTGTCACACGGGTGGGGGTGGAGACCCTCTTGGTGGTCCCCGTGGAGGAGGGACCTGTCAGAGTGGTAGGGGTGGAGACACTCTGCGTGTTCCCTGTGGAGAAGGGACCTGTCACACTGGTGGAGGCATAGACCCCCTTGGTGGTCCCCGTGGAGGAGGGCCCTGTCTCACGGGTTGGGGTGGAGACCCTCTTGGTGGTCCCCGTGGAGGAGGGACCTGTCACATGGGTGGTGGTGGAGACCCCCTTGGTGGTCCCCATGGAGGAGGGACCTGTCAGAGTGGTAGCGGAGGAGACCCTCTGGGTTGTCCCCGTGGAGGAGGGACCTGTTACATGGGTGGTGGTGGAGACCCCCTTGGTGGTCCCCGTGGAGGAGGGACCTGTCAGAGGGGTGGTGGTGGAGACCCTCTGGGTGGTCCCCGTGGAGGAGGGACCTGTCAGAGGGGTGGGGGTGGAGACCCTCTGGCTGGTCCTCGTGGAGGAGGGACCTGTCAGAATGGTGGGGGAGGAGACCCTCTGGGTGGTTCCAGGGTAGGAGGGACCTGTCAGAGGGGTGGTGGTGGAGACCCTCTTCGTGGTCCCCGTGGAGGAGGGACCTGTCACATGGGTGGTGGTGGAGACCCCCTTGGTGGTCCCCATGGAGGAGGGACCTGTCAGAGTGGTAGCAGAGGAGACCCTCTGGGTGGTCCCTGTGGAGGAGGGACCTGTCACATGGGTGGTGGTGGAGACCCCCTTGGTGGTCCCCGTGGAGGAGGGACCTGTCAGAGGGGTGGGGGTGGAGACCCTCTGGCTGGTCCTCGTGGAGGAGGGACCTGTCAGAATGGTGGGGGAGGAGACCCTCTTGGTGGTCCCCGTGGAGGAGGGACCTGTCAGAGTGGTAGGGGTGGAGACACTCTGCGTGTTCCCTGTGGAGAAGGGACCTGTCACACTGGTGGAGGCATAGACCCCCTTGGTGGTCCCCGTGGAGGAGGGCCCTGTCACACGGGTTGGGGTGGAGACCCTCTTGGTGGTCCCCGTGGAGGAGGGACCTGTCACATGGGTGGTGGTGGAGACCCCCTTGGTGGTCCCCATGGAGGAGGGACCTGTCAGAGTGGTAGCGGAGGAGACCCTCTGGGTTGTCCCCGTGGAGGAGGGACCTGTCAGAGGGGTGGGGGTGGAGACCCTCTGGCTGGTCCTCGTGGAGGAGGGACCTGTCAGAATGGTGGGGGAGGAGACCCTCTGGGTGGTTCCAGGGTAGGAGGGACCTGTCAGAGGGGAGGTGGTGGAGACCCTCTTGGTGGTCCCCGTGGAGGAGGGACCTGTCACATGGGTGGTGGTGGAGACCCCCTTGGTGGTCCCCGTGGAGGAGGGACCTGTCAGAGGGGTGATGGTGGAGACCCCCTTGGTGGTCCCCGTGGAGGAGGGACCTGTCAGAGGGGTGGTGGTGGAGACCCCCTTGGTGGTCCCCGTGGAGGAGGGACCTGTCAGAGGGGTGGTGGTGGAGACCCCCTGGGTGGTCTCCATGGAGGAGGGACCTGTCACATGGGTGGTGGTGGAGACCCCCTTGGTGGTCCCCATGGAGGAGGGACCTGTCAGAGTGGTAGCAGAGGAGACCCTCTGGGTGGTCCCCGTGGAGGAGGGACCTGTCACATGGGTGGTGGTGGAGACCCCCTTGGTGGTCCCCGTGGAGGAGGGACCTGTCAGAGGGGTGGGGGTGGAGACCCTCTGGCTGGTCCTCGTGGAGGAGGGACCTGTCAGAATGGTGGGGGAGGAGACCCTCTGGGTGGTTCCAGGGTAGGAGGGACCTGTCACACGGGTGGGGGTGGAGACCCTCTTGGTGGTTCCCGTGGAGGAGGGACCTGTCAGAGTGGTAGGGGTGGAGACACTCTGCGTGTTCCCTGTGGAGAAGGGACCTGTCACACTGGTGGAGGCATAGACCCCCTTGGTGGTCCCCGTGGAGGAGGGCCCTGTCACACGGGTTGGGGTGGAGACCCTCTGGGTGGTCCCCGTGGAGGAGGGACCTGTCACATGGGTGGTGGTGGAGACCCCCTTGGTGGTCCCCATGGAGGAGGGACCTGTCAGAGTGGTAGCGGAGGAGACCCTCTGGGTTGTCCCCGTGGAGGAGGGACCTGTTACATGGGTGGTGGTGGAGACCCCCTTGGTGGTCCCCGTGGAGGAGGGACCTGTCAGAGGGGTGGTGGTGGAGACCCCCTTGGTGGTCCCCGTGGAGGAGGGACCTGTCAGAGGGGTGGTGGTGGAGACCCTCTGGGTGGTCTCCATGGAGGAGGGACCTGTCAGAGGGGTGGGGGTGGAGACCCTCTGGCTGGTCCCAGTGGAGGAGGGACCTGTCAGAATGGTGGGGGAGGAGACCCTCTGGGTGGTTCCAGGGTAGGAGGGACCTGTCACACGGGTGGGGGTGGAGACCCTCTTGGTGGTCCCCGTGGAGGAGGGACCTGTCAGAGTGGTAGGGGTGGAGACACTCTGCGTGTTCCCTGTGGAGAAGGGACCTGTCACACTGGTGGAGGCATAGACCCCCTTGGTGGTCCCCGTTGAGGAGGGACCTGTCACATGGGTGGTGGTGGAGACCCCCTTGGTGGTCCCCGTGGAGGAGGGACCTGTCAGAGGGGTGGTGGTGGAGACCCCCTTGGTGGTCCCCCTGGAGGAGGGACCTGTCAGAGGGGTGGTGGTGGAGACCCTCTGGGTGGTCTCCATGGAGGAGGGACCTGTCAGAGGGGTGGGGGTGGAGACCCTCTGGCTGGTCCCCGTGGAGGAGGGCCCTGTCACACGGGTTGGGGTGGAGACCCTCTTGGTGGTCCCCGTGGAGGAGGGACCTGTCACATGGGTGGTGGTGGAGACCCCCTTGGTGGTCCCCATGGAGGAGGGACCTGTCAGAGTGGTAGCGGAGGAGACCCTCTGGGTGGTCCCCGTGGAGGAGGGACCTGTCGCATGGGTGGTGGTGGAGACCCCCTTGGTGGTCCCCGTGGAGGAGGGACCTGTCAGAGGGGTGGTGGTGGAGACCCTCTGGGTGGTCCCCGTGGAGGAGGGACCTGTCAGAGGGGTGGGGGTGGAGACCCTCTGGCTGGTCCTCGTGGAGGAGGGACCTGTCAGAATGGTGGGGGAGGAGACCCTCTGGGTGGTTCCAGGGTAGGAGGGACCTGTCAGAGGGGTGGTGGTGGAGACCCTCTTCGTGGTCCCCGTGGAGGAGGGACCTGTCACATGGGTGGTGGTGGAGACCCCCTTGGTGGTCCCCGTGGAGGAGGGACCTGTCAGAGGGGTGGTGGTGGAGACCCCCTTGGTGGTCCCCGTGGAGGAGGGACCTGTCAGAGGGGTGGTGGTAGAGACCCTCTGGGTGTTCTCCATGGAGGAGGGACCTGTCAGAATGGTGGGGGAGGAGACCCTCTGGGTGGTTCCAGGGTAGGAGGGACCTGTCACACGGGTGGGGGTGGAGACCCTCTTGGTGGTCCCCATGGAGGAGGGACCTGTCAGAGTGGTAGGGGTGGAGACACTCTGCGTGTTCCCCGTGGAGAAGGGACCTGTCACACTGGTGGAGGTGTAGACACTCTGTGTGGTCCCCACGGAGGAGGGACCTGTCACACTGGTGGAGGCATAGACCCTTTTGGTGGTCCCCGTGGAGAAGGGACCTGTCATACGGGTGGGGGTGGAGACCCTCTGGGTGGTCCCCGTGGAGGAGGGACCTGTCAGAGTGGTGGGGCTGGAGACCCTCTGGGTTGTCCCAGTGGAGAAGGGACCTGTCACACGGGTGGAGGTGTAGACACTCTGCCTGGTCCCTGTGGAGGAGGGACCTGTCACACTGGTGGTGGCATAGACCCTCTTGGTGGTCCCCGTGGAGAAGGGACCTGTCACACTGGTGGAGGTGTAGACCTTCTTAGTGGTCCCCGTGGAGGAGGGACCTGTCATACGGGTGGTGGAGGAGATGCTCTGGGTGGTCCCTGTGGAGAAGGGACCTGTCAGAGTTGTGGGGGTGGAGACCCTCTTGATCGTCCCTGGGGAGGAGAGGTGCGTCTGGGTGGTGACCTTCGATGACAGACTGCCAGTGCTGGTGCTGATGGTGGAGGGTGAGGGGGCCGGCGTGGTGGACGTGGGACTGGCGGGGCTGGGGCAGTGGCTGTGGTCGCAGCAGAACACGCGGATCTGGTAGTTGAGGCACATCAGGCTACTCTGGTCTCGGTTCCGGCACACCAGACCCTCCTCCAGCCGGCACTGCACCACCTGGCCCAGATCCTGCAGGGCCTCCTCAGGCAGGGCCTCGGCCCGGCACTGCAGCTGCAGAGGCTGCTGGCAGATGGCCCCACCGGCCGCCTGGATATTAGCATAGGTCTCGAAGTCCCCCCCAGAGGCCCCCGGCATCGGGTAGCTCTGGTCCAGCCAGTCTGTCCAGGCACAGCGAGGCTGACAGGCCGTGGACCCGGTCTCTGGGGACGTGGTGACCAGCGGGGTGCTGGAGGTGTGGGTCTTCTGCGAGGACACCGTGGCTGTGGAGGTGGCCATGGAGGAGCCGAGGGTGGTGCCCAGTGAGGAGGTGCTGGGCTCAGGCATGCGGGTGGATACGGAGGCTCTGGTGCCCGCCCCTGTGCTGGAGGTGGCGTGGCCTGTGCTGGGTGTCGTGTTGGGGGGTCCGGGTGTGGTCTCGAAGGGCCTGGTGGGGAGCTCTGTGACCTGAGGAGAGGCTGTGGGGTGCAGGGAGCGGGTGTAGGTGGTAGCCCTAGTGTTGGGCGTCACGGTGGTGGGGAGGAGGGTGGTCCCGAAGGTGGTCTCGTGAATGTGCGCAGTTGGAGGGGCCGTGGTGGGGGCACCTGTCTGGGTCACTGCAGAGATCGAGGGACTTGGCACTGTGGCCGTGGATCTGCCAGTGGCAGGCGGTGCGGTGGAGGTGGGTTGGGTCTGGGTCGTGGCAGAGGTCGAGGGCCATGGCACCGTGGCTGTGGAGCTGCTGGTGGCGGGCAGTGTGGTGGAGGTGAGGTAGGGGGTAGCCGTGGTGGGGCAGTGCCGGACATCATCGCAGCAGTACACACGGATGTTGTAGTTGAAGCACATGGTGAACTGCCCCCTCTGGTCTTCGTTCCTGCAGACCAGCCCGACCTCCAGGCTGCAGCTGAGCACCTGCCCGATCTGATCGATGCTCACCTCGGGGTAGCTCTCCGCCCGGCATTCAATCTTCTGCGGCTGCTGACACATCTTGCCGCCCGCGGCCCGGATATTGTCATAGGTCTCCATGTCTCCACCCCTGACCCCCGAGGTGGGGAAGTCCACGTCAAACCACTCTGTCCATTGGCACTTGGGTTGACAGCTGGTTGTGCCCTGGCTGGTGGTGGCCCCAGTGGTGGCCGTCGACACCGGGATTCCCGGCATGCTGGTCTCAGGGTGCGAAGTGGACAGCGGGCCGGTGGAGGTGGTGCCCGTTGTGCCCACTGCTGTTCCCGTGAGCAGCTGAGACGTGGAGGTTTCCATCGTCACCGACGTCGGGGTGGGCCCCCTTGAGGCTGTGTGAGTCGGGAGGACCGATGTGGCCCTCCGTGGGACGGTGGGCTCTGTGGACCCTGGGGGAGATGTGAGGCTCCCCGTGGCAGACACTGGGAGCGTGCCTGTGTGGCTGGGACTCGATGTCACTCGGGCTGTCAGTCCCGTGGAAAGGGAAGACGCTGGTGTGGCACTGCTGGTGGGGGACCTGGTCACCCCTGTGCTCCCCGGCCATGTTGTGGGCTGTGTGGCTGGTGGCACAGTGGTGGTAGTGCTGGAGGCAGTGGGGGACGTGGGGGCTGTGGCAGCAGAGGTGGCTGCTGTGGCAATGGCAGCAGTGGAGGTGGCTGCAGTGGTGACTCTAGCAGTGGAGGTTGTGGCAGTGGGGGCTGTGGCAGTGGTGGTGGGGGACGTGGAGGCCATGGGGGTGGGGGCGGTGGCAGTGGAGGTGGCTGCAGTGGGGGCTGTGGCAGTGGATGCGGTGGCAGTGGATGCGGTGGCAGTGGGGGCTGTGGTAGTGGATGTGGTGGCAGTGGGGGCTGTAGAGGTGGCCACAGTGGTGACTGTAGCAGTGGATGCGGTGGCAGTGGGGGCTGTGGCAGTGGATGCAGTGGCAGTGGTGGCTGTAGAGGTGGCCACAGTGGTGACTGTAGCAGTGGATGCAGTGGCAGTGGGGGCTGTGGCAGTGGATGTGGTGGCAGTGGTGGCTGTAGAGGTGGCCACAGTGGTGGCTGTGGCAGTGGAGGTGGTGGCCGTGTGGGCTGTGACAGTGGATGCGGTGGCAGTGGCAGTGGGGGACGTGGGCTCCCCGCAGTGGCCGTACCCACAGCACAGCACACGGATTTTGTAGTTGTAGCACATCTTGAACAGGCCCACCTGCTCGTCGTTCCTGCAGACCAGGCCGAAGCTGATGTCACAGTGCACGCGCTGATTCAGCTCCTCCAGCCTGACGTCGGGGAAGTTTTCGGCCTGGCACTCTATGCCCTGGGGCTGCTCGCACACGGCCCCTCCCGCACGCCTGATCTTGTCGTAGGACTCAACGTCCCCCCCGGCCTCCTCGGACTTGGGGTAGTCCTCGTCAAACCACTCTGTCCACTGACAGCGGGGCTCACACGTGGTGGTGCCCGTCGACACTGGGGTTCCCGGCATGCTGGTCTCAGGGTGCGAGGTGGACAGCGGGCCAGTGGAGGTGGTGCCCGTTTTGCCCACTGCTGTTCCCGTCAACGGCTGAGACGTGGAGGTTTGCGTCATCACCGACGCCGGGGTCGGCCCCCTTGAGGCTGTGTGAGTCGGGAGGACCGACGTGGCAGACACTGGGAGCGTGCCTGTGTGGCTGGGCCTCGAGGATGTCACTTGGGCTGTCAGTCCCGTGGAAAGGGAAGGTGCTGGTGTGGCACTGCTGGTGGGGGACCTGGTCACCCCTGTGCTCCCTGGCCGTGTCCTGGGCTGCGTGGCTGGTGACACAGCGGTGGTGGTGCTGGAGGCAGTGGGGGACGTGGGGGCTGTGGCAGCAGAGGTGGCCACTGTGGCAATGGCAGCAGTGGAGGTGGCTGCAGTGGTGACTGTAGCAGTGGAGGTTGTGGCAGTGGTGGCTGTGGCAGTGGCAGTGGGGGACATGGGGGCTATGGGGGTGGGGGCTGTGGCAGTGGAGGTGGCTGCAGTGGTGGCTGTAGAGGTGGCCACAGTGGTTGCTGTGGAGGTGGTGGCCACAGGGGCTGTGGCAGTGGATGTGGTGGCAATGGTGGCTGTAGAGGTGGCCACAGTGGTTGCTGTGGAGGTGGTGGCCATAGGGGCTGTGGCAGTGGATGTGGTGGCAATGGTGGCTGTAGAGGTGGCCACAGTGGTGGCTGTGGCAGTGGATGTGGTGGCAGTGGGGGCTGTGGCAGTGGATGTGGTGGCAGTGGGAGCTGTAGAGGTGGCCACAGTGGTGACTGTAGCAGTGGATGCGGTGGCAGTGGGGGCTGTGGCAGTGGATATGGTGGCAGTGGGGGCTGTAGAGATGGTCACTGTAGTGGCTGTGGCAGTGGAGGTAGTGGCCGTGGGGGCTGTGGCAGTGGAGGCAGTGGGAGCTGTAGAGGTGGCCACAGTGGTGGCTGTGGCAGTGGATGCGGTGGCAGTGGGGGCTGTGGCAGTGGATGTGGTGGCAGTGGTGGCTGTAGAGATGGCCACAGTAGTGGCTGTGGCAGTGGAGGTAGTGGCCGTGGGGGCTGTGGCAGTGGATGTGGTGGCAGTGGGAGCTGTAGAGGTGGCCACAGTGGTGACTGTAGCTGTGGATGCGGTGGCAGTGGGGGCTGTGGCAGTGGATGTGGTGGCAGTGGGGGCTGTAGAGGTGGCCGCAGTGGGGGCTGTGGAGGTGGCGGCCGTGCGGGCTGTGACAGTGGATGCGGTGGCAGTGGGGGCTGTGGCAGTGGATGTGATGGCAATGGTGGCTGTAGAGGTGGCCACAGTGGTGGCTGTGACAGTGGATGAGGTGGCAGTGGCAGTGGGGGACGTGGGCTCCCCGCAGTGGCCGTACCCACAGCACAGCACGCGGATTTTGTAGTTGTAGCACATCTTGAACAGGCCCACCTGCTCGTCGTTCCTGCAGACCAGGCCGAAGCTGACGTCACAGTGCACGCGCTGATTCAGCTCCTCCAGCCTAACGTCGGGGAAGTTTTCGGCCTGGCACTCTATGCCCTGGGGCTGCTCACACACGGCCCCTCCCGCACGCCTGATCTTGTCGTAGGACTCAACGTCCCCCCCAGCCTCCTCGGACTTGGGGTAGTCCTCGTCAAACCACTCCGTCCACTGACAGCGGGGCTCACACGTGGTGGTAGCCGGGACCACAGAGCTGCTGCCCACTTGGGTCACGGTTGAGGCAGGCTTGGCAGATGGGGTCTGTGAGGCGGAGGGCGCCATGGACAGGAGGGTGGTTCCTCTGGTGGGTGTGGTCTGGGTGGAGGTGGGCAGGGGCTGGGAGGATGGCCGCTGGCTGGTGCCCGGGGCCGGGCTGGTGCTGCAGGGCACGTAGTCGCAGCAGAGGACCCTCAGCTCGTAGTTGTGGCAGAGCGGGGGGTTCTGCTCGCTGTTGAGGCAGGTCAGCCCCCGGGCCTGGCCACACTCCACCTTCTGGCCCAGCTTCTCCAAAGGCATATCCGGGAACTGCTGGGCCCGGCACTCGACATGCGCTGGGGCCGGGCAGAACCGGTAGCCCCTCTGCCTCAGGTTCTCGAATGTCTCGAAGTCTCCCCCTCCCATGCCCAGCTCTGGACGTCCGCTGTCGTACCAGTCGGACCAGCGGCAGCGCTCCTGCACACACACGGTGGAGGGCGTGGGGACCGCGCCTGCGGGTGGAGTGCCGGGGTCCCCGTCAGCTCCCTCTGCGTCCTTGCCAGCCACCCCCCAAGGAGGGGCGACTCATGTCCCCTTGCCCCAGCGTTGGGCCCGGGCCGTCCTTTGCACCCAGGACACCTGTACCAGGTGCCCACTGGGTTCTCCCTTGGCACCCAGACCATCACCAGGGTCAGGGGCTCTGGTGAGTGAGGCAGGACCAGTGGTGTGTCTGCCAGGCTTACCTGTGGTGGAGGGCGGAGCCGCAGTGCTGGTGAAGGTGAAGGGCGTTGGGGACGGGGTTCCAGGACACTCCTCGGCCTTTCGGACAATGGTTCCATTGTCTCTGCAGATGGCAATCAGGCAGGCGCCCAGCCCGTCAGTCGTGTTGTAGATGACGTCCCCGTAGGCATAGGTTCTGCCCTCGTAGGTGCACGTACAGGCTGGAGACGGACAGGTACAGGGCTCATTCAGAGCCCCCAGCCCCCAGCCCTCAAACCAACAGGCCCCTGCTTACCCGCGGGGCTGTATGTGCACTGGAGGCCTCTGGAGGTGCAGTCACTGGGAGGGGGAGAGAGAAGAGCTGAGGGCCAGCAGGGCCCGGGCCTTACTGTGCCCGCCTGGCCCCGCCCCGTGCCCGCCCCATGTCCCCCCAGACCCCACCCCCGCTCCGCCACTGGCTCACCAGCTCTGGCAGTTCTCCGCCGTGGGGACCCTGGTGCCGGCATCATGGTAGTTTCCGTCCTCGTCATAGCAGCCCCCACACTGGGCCACGCACTTCATCTCGTCCTCATTGAAGAACGGCTTGCTGGGCGGGCACTTTGGGTAGCAGCCTGGGGCGGGCACAGGGCAGGGAGAAGACTCCCCTCTCAGGCCAGGCGGTGGGGCTGCCCTGGCCGCCACCCGTCTCTGTCCCCGTGTCCCGAGGGTGGGCGTGGGGAGGCAGGAGCCCGTGCTGGGGCGACGAGGCGTGGCCTCCCCCGGACAGCCTGCCCTCACCTTCCAGGCCTGGCAGGTCCATCAGGCAATGCCCGCTGGGGTTCCGGCAGGTCCTCAGGCAGGGGGCCCCGCAGGGCTGGTAGTGCCATTCGCACTCCCCTTGTGGGTTGTAGTAGTCGCAGAACAGGGCTGAGCAAGGGGGAGAGAGGCTGTGGGCGCCCGCCGGGCCCCGTCACCTCACTCCTCCCAGATCCAAGGGGTCTCAGGGCCTGCCCCCCGAATTCCAGTTTCATTTCTCAGCCCTGCACTCAGAACTCCCATCCCCCCCAAGCCATCCCATTTGGGGGCGACCTGTCTGTCTGGTTTGTACGCACACGAACGTGAGCACATGTGTATAGTACACGCATGTCACGTGTTCTTATGTGTGCATGCGTGCCCGTCAGGCCCCAGAGCTGGTGCAGCCGCACCTCATCCCGCCACCGTGGACAGAGCCCGACTCACGGCAGATGTCCGGGGTCCGCCAGGACACACACACGCCCGCTTCGTGGCAGGCCTGGGCGTAGGCGGCCACGGCTGTGCAGAAACACTCGCGGTCGCCCCCCGAGTCGCAGGCGCACGCGTCGCTCACGCAGGCCTCGTAGTACCTGGTGGAGTCGACCTGGGTGGGGGGGGGTGTCTGCTCAGCGAGAAGAGCCAACCCCCAGCCCCTGGGCAGCCGGCTCCCCATCTGCACGTCAAACCCCCATCTGCCATCTGAGACGCGCCCGCCTGGGCACCCACCCCAGGTCCCTGGGCGCCTCTCTGACCTCACCCCTGCCACTCCTCCCTCGCCTCTGCTCGGCCACCTCACTTAACTGTAGGCCAGCCCTCCCTGTGACCGTGCTGTGACCTGTCCTGACAGACGGGGTGCTGTCTCCTCAGGGTGAGGGGGTGCCCCCCGCTCTTCCCTCCCAGGCGGCAGAGTCCAGGGCAACCGTGTCTCGCATCTGCCACCAGGGGTGGCACCATCCGAGGTGGAGACTGCTGTGTCAGGTTCACAAAGGACTTTCTGAGCCAATGGGCAGGGCCCCCGGGGTGCGGGCGGGGGCCGCGAGCCAGGAGGGACACGAGGCCGCACACAGGCTGGCCAGCGTCAGCTGCGGGCCCGTCCCACTAAGCCGCCTCCTCATCACCGTGCGAGCCCCGGATCCCGAGACCGTGTTGGCGAGTGGGCCCTGCAGTCCTTGTTAAGTAGCAGGAAGGGCTTTGGGGAAGGGTCTCAGGCCACTGCGATCCTCTGCTTCTGTGGGGCCCGGCTGGGCTGCAGGCCCCCTGAGCTTTCTGTCCATGCTGGGGGCTGGCGGCTCAGGGAATGTGGGGGAGGACCGGGAGGTGACACTGAGGTCCTTCCTGGGTGGCTCGCAGCCCCGTTTCCAGGGGATGAGGCTGAGTGCCATCAGGGAAAGCAGAGCAGGACTGGGGACACGGGCACCTGCCTGGTGGGAGGGCCACACAGCGTGCCATGTGCAGTGGTCAGGGTCAAGGCCGTCTTCAGAGGACCAGCCTGGACCAGACCCAGGTCCCGCCAGGAGGGAAGGAGGCAGCCCCAGCACCCCCTTGGCCCACCTGAGAACGGCAGGCGCGGAAGGTGGCGCTGTTGACAATGCTGCACTGCTTCTGGGCCCAGGGCTTGCGGTACGGGTTGGCGGCGCAGGGGTCCTTGGGGGCCTGGGCGTCCGGGCAGGACGGCGAGAATTTCCAGCTGTTGCCGAACTCCAGCGCGTCGCCCACCACGGACTGGCTCCGCGTGGTGAAGTCGTTGAGGGCATTGTCGTCAAAGTTCCCACACAGGCCGCAGACCCTCCCCTGCGGATGGACGCAGAGATGGGCACCGGGTGGGGCTGCATGGGGTGGCCTGAGGGAGCAGCACCGAGCCTGGCCTGGGAGGCGTGACTGCTGGCCACCCTATTCCCCCAGGCAGCACCCAGTGAACTTTCAGGAAGGCGGGATGCACAAGGGGTCCTGCAGTGGGCAGGAAGGCAGGTGGGCAGGTGGATAGGCAGGTGGACAGGCGGATAGGTGGGCAGGTAGACAAGTAGAAAGGTAGGCAAGTGGGCAGGCAGGTGGGCAGGTAGACAGGCGGGCAGGCACCTGCTCCCCTATAGAATTTTAGCCCAGCGGGCCTGGAACAGCTGAGTGCAGAGACCAGGGAGCCAAGAGCGCTTTCCAACCAGGACTGACACGCCCACTGGTCGGTTTGGTCTTGACATGCCCCTTTGGGGACCGGACACCGTGCATGGCCTCCCCAGCCCTCAGCAGTCCGTCAGCTGCCAGACTGCACTGGGCCAGGTCTAGGAGTAAGAGCTCTGTCCCTCCCCAAGGGGGTCCCGCAGCCTGCCCACCCCCACCTTGTACTCCTGGTGCAGCCGAATAAACACGCTGGTCTTCCGGTCCCAGGACACGACCATGCCACTGCGGGTCTCGACGGCCAGGTAGATGCCCATGTAACGGATCTTGTAGGGCAGGTCTCCGCCTGGCCCCCTCTGCACCACCTTGTAGGAACCCTCGTGGAGGATCAGCTCATAGTTCTGCAGAGGGGCACAGGGGAGGCGGCGGCTGCAGGGAGCTGAGGGGCCAGCTTTGGGGCCAGAGCCCCCTGTGGCCCAGGACAGGGGCTCTGTGGGTGCTCAGGGGCCCGACGCATGGGGCTGGCGTTAGGAATGAGCCGGACTCCTGACACTATCTGCGAACTTGAGGTGAGAGGCTGGGAGCCCGCAGAGGCCGTGTGGGAAGTTGGGAGCTGTGGGCAAGCGGAGTGGGGCAGAGGCCACAGGAGCTGCAGGAGACCACCCAGCCCCATCTTGGGCCCGCCCCCCACTCTTCTGCTGCCTTCCTCACGCCTCTCCCCACCTTTGGGGCGGGTGGGAAACGGCCCCCCGTCAGCAGCTCCGCTCTCTGCACTGTGAACTCTGACCACCCACTGCTAGAAGTGGTCATCCCCAGGTGTGGGGGGCTGAACGAAGGCCCCCCAAAAAGACACGTCGAGTTCCAACCCCCAGAATCCGCGAATGTGCCTTGATTTGGAAAAAGGGTCTTTGCAGATGTGATGAAGTGGAGGTGAGATCTGGAGGTGAGACCATCCTGGATTTAGGGAGGGCCCAGATCCAGGGACGGGGGTTCCTACCAGGTCAGACAGGGGAAAAGGACACAGAGAAGGGGCTGTGTGAGGACAGAGCAGAGACCGGGGGGGACACGGCCACAAGCCAGGAGGCCCCAGAATCTGGATGAGGCAGGAAGGACCCTCGCCTGGAGCCTGTGGCGGGAGCCTGGCCTCAGAACCATGAGAGAATTACTTTCTCGGGCTGCAAGTCCCCAGGCTGTGGCTATTACTGTGGCCCTGAGACCTGAGGCCACAGCTGGAGGTCCAGGGGCCCCGGCCAGGGCTCCAACAGGGCTGCAGAGGGAGGGAGACGGTTCCCAGGCGCCCCCACCTCCAGGAAGATCTTGATGGCCTTGGAGCAGGTGACGCCCGTGGTCCCGCAGGGGACGTTCTCGGTGACGATGCGGAAGCTCCCATTGCTGGCGTTGTTGCCTGCACAGTAGTCCTGAGAAGGGGAGGAGAGGGACGTGGTCACGGCCCCAGCGCCAGCTCGCTGGCCAGGGGGTGGGCGAGGGGCCATGTACCTGGGCCAGCGTGTGCTGGCCGAGGGAGGGGGGCCGCGTACCTGGGCCAGCGTGTACTCACAGCTCCCCTCAAAGCTGTAGCGCTCGCCGTCAAAGGTGATGAAGTGGCCGTCCCCATAGGCCACGCAGGTGCCCAGGCAGGGCCGGCGGCTGCACTCCCACCTGCGGCCCCTGCAGGTGCTGCGGGGTAGGGCAGGTGACGCCCTGCTCAGGGGGCCGGGCCAGGAGACCACCTCACCAGGCAGCCGCGGCCAAGCCCGTCAGACAAGGACGAGGACACAGCGCCTCTTCCATGAAACAGGAATGCGGTGCTGCCCCTCCCCAGGCTGGAGGGGTTAAATGGAGCAGGGAGGTCGGGGCACGCGGGATCCGACACCCCACCCCCCGGTTGGGCTCCTGTCTGCAGGCTCCCCTAACCCTTGGCGCCTGGGGTGCAGGGCCCACGGCCCTGGGGGCAGCGTCAACCGGCCCTGCCGTCTGCTGGGCAGAGAAGGCCAGTCCCTGGGCACCTCCCAGAGGACGAACGGGCCGCCCGGGGCTTTCCAGGCCTCAGCTCGTCTCCGGCCTCCTGCCAAGGACATCCTGGCCGAGGCCCGCTCGGGCCGCTGTCCCCGTGGTCTCCGCCCACACCGCCCCTCCGCGGCCCCTCCACACACCAGGTGTTACAGTCGACCCTGATGGTCTCCCCGGGCTGGTAGGCGGCCTCGTTGTGCAGGCAGGGGCAGTCCTCCTCGGCCACACAGCCCCCGCTCCCATCGGCCAGCAGCCCCGCGGGGCAGACGCAGCCCGACACACAGCGAGTGCTGAACTGTGGACAGGCAGACGCCCGTCAGCGGCTCGTCCGGCTCGGGGACACCAAGGGACAGGGGACGCTGCCCCCCCTCCCCCCCGGGCCCCGGGCAGCGCTGCCGTGCCCTCCCAGCTGGCTCACACAGTCTACGTCCAGCACGTGGCAGCTCCGCACACACTCGGCCCCGGGCGTGTCCGCGGAGGCGTTGCTACAATCCAGGAACAGCATGGGGGCCACGCACCCTGAGGAGGAGACCACACTGGGTGGGCCGCCCGGCCCAGCAGCAGCCCCTCCCCTTGGTCGTCGGGGGGGGGGTGGCGTGGGGCCCTTAGAGGGGGAGGCCCGGGGCGGGGGGTGGGAGTAGAACCTGTGCTCTCCTCCACGGCTCCCAGGCAGCTCAGCTTCCCGCTCGCACATGAACTACAAGAGATGAGAACGACGGCCAGTCTGGGCAGCTGCCCGCTGCCCCACAGACCTCACCCAGATCTCGCCGGCTGGGCCCCCGGGCCTTGTCATGAGGGGAGGGAGCCGCCTGCTCCGGGGCACAGTGAGGGCCACAAATCCCCGCGAATGCACTGAGTGAATGAGCAGAGGTGCCAGGAAGGTACCTGGAGTCGGACGGGAGGGGGAGGGGGAGAGGGAGGGGGGGGGCGGAGGAGGCCAGGACAGGGGTGCACCCAGGTGGGCCCTCCAGGGCACACACCGTGCCCCCCACGGGCCCCAGACTCTCAGAACACCTTCCCGGGCCAGAGGAGGGGTCCCTCTCAGAAGGGCTAAGGGGTGCACAGGGGTGAACTTCCCTCCCCAGGGAGTCCCCTGTGTGCTGAAGTCCCCTGCGGGAGGCACGGAGAGCTTTGTGTGTGGAGCAGGAGGGGTGGGGGGCATGACATCGGGGAGGGGCTGACAGCGGGGACGGGGCCCCTTACCACACCACACCGCTGTCGTGCAGGACCTCCCCGGGGGCCAGCACGGAGCCACGGGCGTAGCAGGGGCAGGCCTCGGCGGGCACGCAGTCACCGGTGTCGTCCAGGAAGGTGCCCGAGGGGCAGGTGCAGCCGTCCACGGGCACGAAGGCCACGTCGCAGGTGACATCGGCCTGGCTTAGGGAGCGGCAGGTGGGCTGACAGCTGTCCACCACGTAGGCGTAGCTCTGGGTCTTGGGGCAGCTGCTCACGTACTTGTCTGGGGGCCGGCAGGTGACATACAGGTCAGCGGCGGGCAGCCCGTCCAGCCTCGCCTGACCACGTCCGAGCTGGGACTGGAGCGGCCCGAGACTTGGCTCCCCCTCTGGACGGGGTGGGGAGGCCTAAGGCTCTCGCTGAGGACGGGTGGTGGGGTGCGCCCCAGGGTCTCCGGTCCCCCCGCATCCCCCCCTGCCCCCCTGTCAAGCCGGCTGGCGGACACTCACTGCACACGCCGTCCCGCCAGCCGCCGAGCAGCACGCCCCGGGCGGCGCAGGCCCGCACGTAGGAGGACAGGGCCGCGCACATGCAGTCCTCACTCTTCTCGCAGCTGCACGTGTCGAACATGCAGTTCTGGGGGGGCATCGGGACGTCAGGGACCCCAGCCCACCAGGGACCCTTCTCTCCGTGTCCATCCTTCCTGGGACCCCCGTCTGGGCCGGGAGACAGAGGGCAGCGGGGCCTCCCGCAGGGAGCGTGGTGTAAGGCCACGGGTGGGGGTGGGGGTGGGCGGGAACATGCTGCTCTGAGGGATGGGAGAGGCCAGGCCAGGCTGAGGACGGGGTCCAAGGGAGGGGTCTCTGCGGGACCAGGACAGGGCTCAGCTTGAGTTCTAGATCCGTCACGGGCTGAGCTGCATGTGGGGGGAGACTGAAGGCAGGAGATGTCTGGAGGTGAGTTGGCCGGGAGGGTGCTGGCAGGGGGTGCCGCCCCCCAAAGCGGGCCTGGGTCTTCCAGCTGTGGACACGCACTCCCGGGGGCTGGAGTCACACGTGCGTTAGGGCTCTGGCTTCCAGAGAAGCGGCCTGTGAGCCAACTGTCAGGTCGAGTTGTGTACCCCCAAAGGATGTGTCCACGTCAGGACCCCAGGGCCTGTGAACGTGGCCCTGTTGGAAACGGGGTCTTTGCAGATGTGACGAAGTTAGGATGAAGTCATTAGGGTGGGCCTGGACCAACACACCTGGTGTCCTTATGGGAGAGCTTTGGACCCATTCACACAAGGAGGAGGCCACGAGGCAGAGGCTGGGGTGATGCAGCCTCGTGGCCCCCAGAAGCTGGAGAGGCAGGAAGGACCCCCAGGGGACCCTGCCAGCACTGTGATTTTAACCTTCTGGCTCCAGGACCTGGGCAGTGGGTAGATGCCTCCGGCTGTCAGCCCCCCCCCCCAGTCTGGGCCCTTTGTTACGGCTGCCCCAGGCAACGAACACACCAGCAGTGGCCGTGTCCCTAGAGTGGGATGACCCTCGGCCACGGAGGTGTGGGCGGTGCTGAGAGAGGGAGCCGGGAGTGGGGCATGTCCTGCCCCCAGCACCCCACCCCACGCAGGGGCTGGCCGGGGGTCTCACCGAGTGGAAGGGCCCAGGGTTGATGACAGAGTGGCAGGACGAGAAGGCCCCGGCAGGGTCGGTCAGCAGGGAGCACCAGTGCTGGGCGTAGTTCTCTGGGGAGGACCGTCGTGGGCGCGGCTCAGCGGCCACTGGCGTCCCTCCCACACCTCCTCCCCTGCACCGGCCCACCCGCCCAGCCTCCGCTCGGCATACGCAGGCCCTGTGGGGGCCCCTCCGCTGCGGAAACCGAACTGGAACTGGGGGCTCGCCAGCCGCGCCGCGCGGGCGCTGCTCACAGGGCAGCGGCGCCTTCCCGGGGGCGGGCCCGCAGCCTGTCGGTGACCCCGCAGCCCACCCTGCTCACCCCCAGCCCCGGCCGCCCTGGAGCCCGGGTGAGACAGACGGGCAGCTCCCAGGCCCGGCCGCAGGGTAACCCGAGGTCCCCCCACCCCCAGGCTGGGGATACCGTTCTCCACGCTGAGGGAGCAGGGGTCCTCGAAGCCGTTCTTGACGTTGGGGCAGGTGGCCTGCGTCTTCCAGGTGTTGGCGAAGGCGGCGGCCGTGCCCTCCACCACGCCGCTGATGGTCCGGAAGTCGTCGGCCTGGTTCCGGTTGAAGTTCCCGCACAGGCCTGGGGGCGGGAGGGGGCATCAGAGGGCCGCCCAGCTCGGCCCAGGCCCCCCGGGCGCCTGCGGGTCCTACAGGCACCACCACACCGTGGCCCCGCCGGAGAGCCCCATCCCAGGATGTTGGTTCCAAAACCATCTGCAGATGAGCCCTGGTGGGGGGGCGGGCAGCCCCCACATGAAGCCCGCTGTGAGGGCAGCGTGCCCTGCTCTCCATCCTCCCGGCCCGCCTTCCCGTGCCGGGGTCCCTGCTCCGCCCGGGGAGCCACTGACGCCCCAGTCCCCACCTCTGGCCTGACTGCCCACCCCCCGCTCCCCCCCACCGCCCCGCCCCCGGTGCCCCAAGCCCACCGCTGGCCTCACCACACATCTGGCCCTGGTAGGAGGGGTCCAGCCTGAGGAACACCTGCATGAGGGGCACCAGCTGCACCTGCAGCTGCAGCCCGAGGCCCGTCTGCACCAGGATGAAGAAGGATGACGGCCTGAAGACGGTGATGTTGGCTGCGGGTTGGGGGGGACGGTCAGAGGCCACCGTGCTGACCAGCCGAGCCTAAGCTGGGGGCTCCGGTAGGAACCCCAGCTGCCCCTCCAGGGCCCGGGAGCTGGGCGGGAACTCGCGCTGACGCTCCCGTGAGGCCGGGCACCGAGTGTGCGCCACACGGGTCCCCACAGAGTCACAGATGAGGCCCCTGGCAGCCCCACCTTGCATGTGGGAACCCAGCCCTGGGCCTTTCCGGGACTCCCAAGGCCACAAAGAACTAGCGAGGGACTCTGCTGGCTCGGTGCTGCCCCCTAGAGGCCCCGCCTGGCCACCGCAGCGCCCGTTCCCTGGGGGCCACGTACCCACTGACACGGGCAGCTGCGTGTAGATGGAGTTCACGAACACCCCGCCATTGGCCTGGATCTGGATGGCCTGGCGAGAGGAGGCGGGGCTGCGGTCAGCGTGGGGAGGAGCCCGGCCGGCCATCCCGCGGAGGGCCGCTGCCACCGCCCCCGCCCCGCCGGGCCCTCACCGTGTCCCCTCCGCTCAAGCTCAGCATCACTGCTCTGAGGCAGTTCTCGTTGTCCGTCAGGCCGCATCTCCGCAGCTCGGCCAGCACGGTGAGGGCGTTGCCTGCACATATCTGACGGGACAGAGCCCAGCCGTGTCCTGGGTCGGCCAGCCCCCAACCCGGGCAGGGAGGGGCTGTGTGTGCGTGGTGCCCTGTGCCCAGGAAGCCTGGTCACCTGGTCACCTCTGGGCAGCTTGTCCAGACCTGGGAGCCCCTTGGCCCCCGTGAGTGTGAGCTTCCTCTCGGAGTGGAACCCCGGGGGACTTCACCGCTCGGATGGCCATCATGGAACCCTTCCTGGGGTGGAGGAGGGCTGAGGGTCCCGGGAGGGCCCAGCCGGTGGGGCTCACCTTGGTTAGGACGTAGCTGCAGTCCCCATGCACATCATAGAGTTTCTCATCGTAGGTGGAGATGTGGGACCCGCCCTGGACGGAGCAGATGCCCGGGCACGGGAGGTCCTGGCACTGCCATAGTCCCCCGGAGCAGGTGCTGGGTGGGGGGAGGCCGTGACAGAGGGGCCATGGTGAGGGGGAGGTGAACCCCGTGCGAGGCAGGGGCAGGGCAGGGACCGGGCCGGCCGGGGGCCTACCAGGAGCTGCAGCTGGTGGTGAAGGAGGCCCCCGGGGCGTAGGGGCGGCCGCCGTGGGTGCAGGGGCACTGCCGCAGGGGCAGGCAGCCCGAGTGGGTGACGTCGTCCAGCACCGTGCCTGGGGAGCAGCAGGGGTGGGGCACAAGCGGTCAGCGGAGGCTGGGCTCAGGTGTTGGAAACACAGTGACCGGATGGGGGCAAAGGCCCGGGGGGGGGCAGTCCCCAAGGGCCCGGAGGACCTGCCTAGGGGGCAGAAGCAGCCGTCGACACAGTGGTCCTCGCAGAGCTGGGAGCGCTCGGGGTTGGAGCAGGTGTCCACGCAGGGTGAGCCACACTCCTGGTGCTGCATGTTCAGCGGGCACGTCTGGGCTGTGGGGAGGAGCACAGGGCTTGGCCCCAGGAAGCCGCCCTGCTCCCGCCTTCCACGTGCCACCAAGGGGCCCCAAAGGGGCGCCTCTCGCCCCGTCCAGCCATCTTCTGAGTGAGGCGGGAGGGGAGAGGAGCGTGGGGCCCCGAGCCTCCGGGGGCAGCCCTCCCGCCCCCACCTGGGTTCAGGGGTGAGCCCAGCTCAGTGTGCCCAGACCAGGCCCTCCCTCTGGGCCCCCGGGGGCCCGCAGGCCCTTCATATTCCCCTCTGATCTCCTGCCCAGCCTCTCACCATGGGTCCCCCAAGGGGCTCCACCTGCCCAGATCCCCAGCCAGGTGCCAGGCGTCCTGCCTGAGAGTCACCTCCCTCACACTCTCCCCAGGGACCCGGTGTGGGTGCAGGGCCTTGGGCTCCTCCCCAGTGCATGGGGGCACTCACGGCAGAGGTCAGGGCCCCTCCAGCTCTGCGGCTGTCCCCCGGCGTGGGCACACTGGCGAGAGTACTCCGCGAAGGTGGCACATGGGCAGGTGGGGCAGCGGCACAGGTCCTGGGTGCAGGTGGCCACGTACACCTCGGCATCCACCAGCCTGTGGCACTGAGCAAAGGCTGGACCCAGCAGGGTTTGGCGACAGATGCCCTCCTGGTGAGACAGAGGCTGGAGGCTCTGTCCTCCGTGCGGTATCGGTGGGGACCCCAGCCCTGCAGCCTTTCCCCAGGCCAGGAAGCCCCCTTCCCCTGAGGTGCCAGCCAGCCAGCCCGCCACCTGCTTGCCCATCATCCACCACGCATCCACCTTCTCATCCCTCCCTCCCTCCATCCACCCATCTAGCCTTCCATTCCTCTGTCCATCTGTCCATCCACATATCCATCCATTCATCCGTCCCTCCAGCCAGCCGGCCCGCCATCCACCCACCCACCCACCCTTCTGCTCAACTACTGAGAACTTGCTACTGCTCTATGCAGAGCTCTGCTTGGTGACCCACGACCCTGGACTCCCTGCGCCCACCCCGGGCTCCGGGACACACCTGCCCACGGTGCGAGTGCCCAGGACGGGTGCAGACCCCATGCTGGAGGCGGCTCAGAGAAGGGGGAGGCGGAGGTGCCCACCGTCAGCCAGCCCCAGCAGGGTCAGTGCCGGCCTGTCGATGACTGTCCCCCTTGTTCAGCCCCCACCCCTGACTAGCTACAGGTCCTCATTTAAGCCTCGTGGATTCTGCTGGTTTCGGGGATCCTGGAGGTGCTAGGCCACTTCCAAAGGTGGGGTCCTCCCTGCGCATCGGAAGGGATTTTGCTCTGGGCTTCCTGAGTGCCCCCCTCTTGGTGAGACTGTGTCTGGGGGGGGGCACGTATTTGCAGGGGTTGCGGGCAGGCACTCACTCCATCTGTGCAGTTGTCAGCTGGGGAGGGCAGGGGGTCCTGGCACTGCTCCGTGGGCCCATCCAGCTTCTGCAGGTTCCCAAACTGTACAGGGGTCAGCCTGGCATCTGCAGAGAGGAGGCACTCCATGCGGGGGCCCCGAGGGGCTCTGAGGGCAGAGCTCCCGCCCATGCTCAGGACCCCCGAAACTTCCCTCTGGGGCATCACTGGAAGTGTTGCCACCCCCCGATTTGCTCCCTGCCCAGCGTCCCGGCGAGGCCCCCGCCCTGCGCCCCCAGCCTCCCTGGGACCGTCCAGCCTGGACTCGGCCACCTGCTGCGCACTCACTGTGGGCATAGAACTCGCTGATGGCCGGGAGCCCGTTGAAGTCCCCGCACAGGCCGCAGGTCTGGTTGGCGTACCTGGGGTCCAGCTCCAGCTGGGGGCGGGGGAGGGGCAGCTCCAGCTTCTGCGGGCCCGGCAGGGCCCCCAGCCCCCAGCCACCCAGCTCCCGCAGGGCTCCCCCTGGGTGGGGAGGGCGTCGGGGTGGGCAGCCTCACCAGGGCGCTGTCCTCTCCGTTCCACGTGAAGGTCAGCATCAGCCGGATGTTGACCTTGACATAGGCACTGCTCTCCTCCACCAGGAGGCCGGCGCGGCTGTAGGGCAACTCCTCCCTGGGGCGGAAAGTTCGGTGCTCCCACGGGTCCCGCGCCCCCCCCCCGCCAGCTCTGACCCCAGCCGACCCTGGGGCCTGGCCCCTCCACGCCCGGGCAGGCTCACCGCTGCCCGTTGACCAGGATGGACCCGTTGGAGACCTCCAGCACCAGCCCCTGCGTCTTGAGGATGATGTGGGTGACCGTGGGCCTGGAGCCCACCAGGCCGCGGCGGAGCTGGAGGTTGAAGTCCTCGTAGGCGGCACCGCAGTGCGCGGAGAAGACGTAGTTGCACAGCCCGGGGAAGCGGAAGACGTCGCCGTCGAAGGTCTTGTAGTGGAAGTCGCCCCACGTGCTGCACACCCGCCCGCCGTGCGCCGCGTTCGGGGCTGTGGGGAGTGCGCGGTGGGGGAGGGCGGCCTTCCCTGGGACCAGGCCCCCGGTTTCGGGGTGGGGAGCCGCCGCCCCCTTCCTCACTCCCCTCTGCTCCGGATTCCCCCTGGGACCCCTGACACCAGCACCCGGGTCAGCCCCCAGGAGAACCATCTACAGGGATGGCTCCCAGCCACGCCCAAGGCCCGGCTCCAGCCAAGCTCCAGCTTCCCGGCTGCCCACACTGTCCCGGCTTTATCCCCAGGTCTGTGACCACCCCCTGAGGCTGGCAAACACCCCTGCCCCCGGGGGCAGTGGGCGGCGACCACTTACAGCTCATGGTGGGGAAGCCAGTGATGGGCGGGATGAAGGTCACACGCTGGGCTGCAGAGTGAGCCAGGTCACACCCGAACATGGCCGGGCAGAGACCGGCCAGGACACCCCTTCCCAGGGCCCCCGTCCTCCTCACTGGCTACCCTGGGGCAGCAGGGAGCCGCAGGCCAACGCTGACCCAGCCGAGGGAGCCCAGGACTAACGCTGTCCCCTCCAGGACCCTACCCATCTGCCCAGGACACGCTCCTGCCCAGGTCTGTGTGTTTCCCCGATTGTGTGTGTGTGTGAGCATGTGAGTGTGTCCACGCCTGCGAGAGGGTGGGTGGGCAATCGTGTAAGCACAGACGTGTGGGCGTGAACATGTGTGTGCACACACGTGTGAGTGCATGTGAGCGTTTGAGCCTCTCTGCTCAGTGCCTTTGTTTTCTTAGGCCCCCTCCGCTGTCCCCTCCTGTGGGCAGATGGGATCCAGGAGGGTCTCCACGTGACGCGTAGCTAATGTGGCAAAGGGTCCACCCCCAGCCCTGCCCAGGTCCCCTGCCAGCTCCCCGCACCCCTGCCCAGGTCCCCTGCCAGCTCCCCGCACCCCTGCCCAGACCCCCTGCCAGCTCCCCGCACCCCTGCCTAGACCCCCTGCCAGCTCCGCATGGGGCCCTTCCCGCCACTGTCCGCCCTCTCACCGTTCACGGTGGCCTCCTGACTCGCCCAGCTCTGCTCCGTGCCGCTCTGGGTCTCTGTGGGAAAAGGGAGCCGGAGTCCACGAGAAGCCTGACATCAGCCACCTGCCCCTTGGTCTCCAAGGGCTGCAGGATGGTGGCCGCGTGAACAGCACCCGATGCCGGGATGGGAGCTTCGGCAGGGAGCTGACCCGCCCTCCCCGTCTGCACCGCATCTCGCTGTGGCTCAGGGTAGAATGGAATCAGGAAAAGCTGTTGGCCTCACTGACCCCAGGCCACCCCAGGGAGAGCGTTCGGCCCCATGCGCACATCCCTCAGAGAAGGACAAAGCCTGGCTTTGTTGGGGAGAAGGACGCACACGGCTGGGGAGGCTCCTGGGCGTGACTTCGCAGAAACCCAAGACCAGAGCCGGCTCCACCTTAGAACTACCGGCCGTGGCAGGTGGGAGGCCTGGGGGCCCCGGTGCTGGCACGGCTCCCCAGGTCACCTGTGTGTCCCCCGCCACCAGGCACACCCCTCCAGTGTCCAGGTGCCCCCACAATCTTGATGGACAGGACTGAGCCCCCCTCCAGGCTGCTCTCTCCCAGGCTCAGGCTGGGGCACCCCGTTCTCGGGCTGGGGCCTCAGAATTCCTTCATCACGTCTGTGGGGGTCTCCATGCTCAGGCCACGCCTGCGCCTCTTCGGGAGTGGGAGGTGCAGCCCCAGAGGTCCCCATGTCCCCGGTGGGGCTGGGGCTTGGCTTCGCAGCTACCATGCCAGGCTCCACTTCCTGTGCGACTTTCCCGTCTGGGACACCGACATGGGAGCCACGGGGACTGGCCTGGAATTTCTCTCTCCTCTTAAGGGCCCTAGCTGACTGCGTTTCCCAGAAGCATGGCTGCTCCCCGTCCACCCCTGACCCCTGACCCCTGACCCCAGACCTGCAGCCCCTCCCGCGTGTGCCCGCTGTTGTACCCACCCCATGGTCGAGAAATCAGGGGCGTTCACACGGACAGGCTCACGTGGCACACCCTCCTGGGGCCAGGTGACCGCCCAGTGAACCTGGGTCGAGAGCTTGGCCAGAGAAACGCTCACTGTTGACCACCCCATCACGCTGCGGTCTGGGTGCACACCCCCCTGATGGGAAGCCCCTCCACTCAGGGCCCAACCCCACCCACCCCTAAGGGGGCTCCAGCCCAGGGGACACCCATTTGAGGCAGGAGATAGATGGGCTCCAAGCTAGACATTTACAACCAGCCTCCTGTTTCCATTTCCCGAGGCAGGAGGCAGGTGGGCTCCAGGCTAGATATTTACAACCAGCCTCCCGTCTGCACTTGGAGATGGAAATAACAACGGGAACAGGGTAAATAGCTGGACTTTGTTTCCGGTGGACGCTTTGAGATAACAGTCATGGCAGGAACACAGAGGGGTTAACCCTTGTCTGAGGAAAAGATCAAGAGATCACATATTTCCCACCCCTGGGGCAAGGGAGACACTGCACACGCGCAGAAAGGCTCCTTGGGGGTCAAAAAGGAGGGGGCGCCACCCCCTAGTAGGTGATGCCAAGGCCTCCCATAGGCCTCTGGGCTGGGATCCATCTTGGCTAAAGGTTGCGCACGCATGTTGGGGAGGGTCCTAGGGCAGTTAAGTGTGTGGAAAGAGAAACCGGATAATTGGCCAGAGGTAAACAGAGAGCCGGAAGAACTGCCCTCTATGAATGACTTAACCGCCTCTTCACTGGGCCCCTCCTCATTGGCGGGGACGCCCACACCCTTTCTCTCTGGGGGAGGGGGTGGTTAGGATTAGGGCATCTCTGCCCTGCTTCTGTCTTAACTAAGCTGCTTCTCTGTGAGCTCTCCCACAGGTTGTGCTGTGTCTCTAGTAATAAGCTTTGTTCCTGTTTTTACAGTTTTCGCGTCCTTGAGAAATGCATTTTTCGGTGGGGGCGAGGGCCAGGGGAGCACTGCTTCTAGCCTTGAGCCCCTGGTAGACTAGCGGCTAGGATTCCTGGTTTTCATCCAGGCTGCCCAGGTCCGCTTCCTGGGCAGGGAGCTAAGGCCTTGCTTCAAGCCGCTGCTCACTGCTCCCTCTCCCAGCTCAGGCCGCCACGGTGCGCGTCTCCTTCTGACAGGAGCACAGACCCACCCCAGGGATTTGCCCCCAGCCAGAGGAGGGGGAGTGGGCTGACGGCAGGCCTGCTGCCCCGGGGCTGAGCGGGGCCACGGCTGGGCCAGGCGGGCTGGACGGCCACCCAAACCGTGCGGGACCCCCACCGGGAGCTGCTACGGGAATGCCCCCGCACCCAGCCCTGCTCGCCTTCCAAGAAAGGCGGCTTGGGGCAGGGGCTCTGGGAGACAACCCCCTCCCCTTCACCACCTCCCTTTCACAGGTGGAGAGAGCCTCGGGCTGGTGCCCACCTGCCCAGACCCCCGAGCTTGGGGTGAGGTGCCGTAGAGGGGCTGCAGGAGCAGTCCATGGGGCCCGGGGACGGGAGGGGTGGCCCCTGGCGGCCAGGGCTCCAGGCCAGCCCCGCTGGGTGTCACCGGCCGCCCCAGGCAGCATCTTTCGTGTTGACAGTAAGTGTTAGGGCTCACGGTGCTTCCCCGGCTTGGAGTGCCACAGGGCCAGACAGGCGGCAGTCAGGTGAGGAGGATGAGAAAGGCCGCAGGGCAGTTATGGCTCCAGGAGCAGGGCCAGCATTCGGATGGGGCTGCCGTGACGGCCGTGACCCCGGGCCAGCCCTGGAGGGCGGAGTGTGGAAGATGCGACCCTGCTGCTCCCCCTGCCATCAGGCACCTGTGCCGTCCCCTGCCCGCTCTGCTCTGGGGACCTCACGGGAACCAGAGAGAACCCCCAGCCCAGGCTCCTCACCCAGAGCCCCCCCCGTCCCATCCCGGAGGCTGAGACCCTCAGTTTCCCCAGGGGGACCTAAGTTCTCCCAGCGCAGGCTGGGCGCTCCGGGGGGACCAGGAGTCTGGGGCATGCAGGGCCCCACGGAGGACACGCTGTGCAGTGTCAGCAGGAGACACACAGGCGAGTGGCCTGCGGAGGCCGACGAGATGGAGTGAGGGGCTTAGGCCTTACCTGCCTTCTGCACCAAGGGCAGGACCACAAGGGCCCACGCCAGGGCCCGGCACCCGCTCTGGGCACCCATCCTGAGGGCCGGCACGGCGGTGGGCAGGCGGTGAGGAGGGAGTGGGGCGCGAAGCTCGCTCCCCCTGGGGGCCTTGGGGCTTATATAGCAGGAAGCCTTGGCCCCGCGCCCAGCTCCTGGGCCACGCAGGGTGCTGTCCTCTCCCCACGGCAGCCACGTGTGTTTGCTCTTGGGGAGGGGCCGTGGCACAAAAGAGCCTAGAGGAGGAAGGATCTGCGGCTCTGGGCCCCAGAGGTGCAGGACCCCCTCCCCCACCCCCCGGCCCGCAGCTCCTGGGAGTCAGGAGAGAAAGCGTGGACGGAGCCGGGAGGGCGGTGCCGGCAAAGCCCCCACAAAGCAGGGCCGGCTCGGCCTGCCTGGGTCCCGCCTTGCTGCAGCCCCGCGCCCTCGATAGGATGGGGCCGGGGTGGGGTGCGGTGTGTGGGCAGCCGTCAGGCTCAGACCCCGGGGCAGCGCCTCCCGGGAGCCTGGCTGAGGCTGTCAAGGGGGATTGGAGGGGAAGAGGCGGCCGTGGGGGAGCTGCCCAGAGGTGCTCACCGCCCCCGTCCCCGAGGGGTGAGCAGGGGCCTGCGAGGTCATTGCTCAGCCTGGCGGGGGGGGGCGGGGCACCCGCTCACTGCGGGGGGGCGCAGGCCATGCGTGGAGGGTGGGTACCGGCCTGCAGGCTCCCGGGGGTCCCAGAGCTCCCAGCTGTGCCAGCAGGACCCTTCCAGGCCTCTGGGCTCCTCTCTGTCACCAAGTTCAAACTCAAGGGGAAACCGAGGCCCTGAGGATGGACGCCCTGGCACGCACGCCGGGACTGGCCAAGGCAGGGCCAGGGGCTCCCAGCCTGGGTCCTGTTTGACCCTCGCCTCATTCCCAAGGCCGGCTGGTTAACCCCAGGGAAGGGGCACAGAGGGATCCCAGACCCACCTGGGGTCCGCGGCCAACGGCAGGCTGAGCAGGGACCCGTGTACACAGTGACGTGCCCCCGGGGCCCCCCGCAGGGCTGACAGGGGACACTGGGGGACTGGGGATCTCTAAACCCCAGTACCTGCCCCAAGTGGGAGCCACGAAGGCCTGCTCCCCCGAGCAGGTTTGAGGGGGCCCTGGTCGGTGCAGCCTCCAGCCACACTCCTCCCCCCACATTCCCTCCTCTGGCTCTGGCTCTCAGCCACTGGGCGTCCTCGCCCCAAACCTGCTGTGTCTGAGCACAGGATGGCCCGGGGGCGGGTGCACAGGACCGGGCTGTGATCCGTCAGCCGGACGGTGGGTAGCTTCCAGGTTTTCGGGGTTAACAGCCCGGAGCACCCGGTACCCGCTCCCCCCCACCCTGCCCTCCGCCTTTGTTTTTCTGATAAGTCCGTTGAAGTGGAATTTCTGGGGCAAAGGGAAAACCCATCTTAAAGCTCTAAACGTCTTTTACCGACGTCATCCCCCCAGCTTGGCCAATGGCCCCACAGGTCCTGCGTCTCCTTTTGGTTCCTGGTGTCTTTGGGGGCGTTTCCGGCACCGGCACCAGCATGGGGGCTCCTGCAGACCTGGGCCCTGGGTCTCAGCTCGGGCTCAGACCCCACTCACTGCCCGCTTCTGGGACCCCAGGACAGGTGCTCTGGCTGCCCTCCAGCTGCCCCTCCCCCATCCTCATGTCACCTCCTGGGCTGGGGTGCGTGATCTCCAAAGTTCTCTTTCACAGCCAACCCAGTTGTCCCCTCTGCAGAGGGCACAGCTGGAGGGGCCTCTGGGGGAGGGCTGGGTGGGGCCCCTTGCAGAACAGGCCTGGAGGGTGCGCTGGAACCCCTCCCTCCACCCCCCTACCCCCCCCCCCCCCACCGCCCTCCCGTGCTCTCAGGCTGTGGCTGTGCCTGGCCTTCCTGCCCTTGCTCCAGGCCAACAGCCGGTGCTCGAGGCCGTGGCACCTGGTCCCTCATGTGGGTGGGGAGTGCACACAGCCTGGACCCCTGAATCCACCTGAAGGAAGGAAGGAAGCAGGGAATCTGGCCCCCCAGCCTGAGCCCCCGTGCCTGCCTTCTCCCCGCTCCCCGAAGGCTCAGCTCTCAATCTGTGCCCCTGGTCCAGAGCCGAGCTGGGCACCTTCGAGGCTGGCACGTCCCTCCGCCCGCCCTGGGTGGCCAGCACCACACAGCCATCAGAGGGGCCCCGCCAGCCCCAGTCCCCA
Organism: Balaenoptera borealis; assembly: GCF_965194805.1. Lineage (NCBI taxonomy): Eukaryota > Metazoa > Chordata > Mammalia > Artiodactyla > Balaenopteridae > Balaenoptera > Balaenoptera borealis. Next base: position 864,943 of record NC_138868.1, on the reverse strand, counting down.
TGAAGGTCGGCCCCTCGCTCCGCACCCCCCAGCACCACGTGTGAGCAGCCTGGGCGCCTCGGCCCTCGAGGACGTTATCTCTTCAAGCTTCAAGGTTATCGTCTGGCCCCCCCACCAGCACCCCGGGAGGAGCACTCCATGTGGCAGGGGCCTGGCCCATCTGTTCACAGCTGGCACACAGCTGGCACACAGCTGGCAGGGGCCTGGCCCATCTGTTCACAGCTGGCACACAGTAGGCACTCAGTCAGTGCGCCGAAAGACTGAGGGGGAGGACGGCTGTGCCGTGGCCCGACGCTGCCCTTTCCCCCCCGGAGCACCATCCTCGGGCAGGGCTGGCCGTGGGGGCCGCCAGGGTCGCAGGATTGAGACATCCCGGATGTGGACCGCCAAGCCCAGCCTGTTTGCTTAGCGAGTTTACCCCTTCACAGTTGAGAGAGCCGAGGACAGAAGAAGAAGGAAGCGAAGCACAAGGCTGCTGGGAAGGAGGGCCCGGGCCAGGCCTCCTGGGGCTCGGGGAGGCCGCAGGGACGTGCCAGGGACCTGCCCCCCCTGGGGCGCACCCTGTCCCGCCCTCAGCCTGCAGAACCCGCAGGCGGACGTGATCCCACCCCCCAGAAAAGACCCCCCCCACACACAGAGCCCGGAGCTGGGCTCCCCGGCCAATCCCTTGGCCCTGTCGGAAGCCCCTGGAGGGGTCATCACGGAGCGCTGGGCGCCCTTCTCAGCTCGCCCCTCCCTGCCCACCGGCCTCTCACCACAGCAGTGCGGAGTCAGGGCCATGGGCACTGGGGTGCATCAAGCCTCAGGCATTTATTGAGTGCTGGTTGTTTGCCCAGCTCCACACTGGACACCATGGAGGGTTCAGGAGTATGAGGTATGGCCCTGGGGGCATCAAAGGCCTGGCTGGCTCTAGGCCTGCTCAGAGCCCGGCCCCTGGCCGTCTGGGGATGCAGGCCTTCTGCACCTGCTGTCTCTGCGGGGAGTGGAAACCTCCACTTGGCAGATGGAGTGCCCCCCGCCCTGGTCTATACCCGGGGAGTATGGGGGAGGGGGGATCAGGCCCCACCTGGGCATCCTCGTCCCCAGAGCGGCCGCCATGGTGAGAAAGGCTGTGCCCCCTCTCCTAACCCTGCCCCAGGGCTGCAAGAATGTGGAGACCCTCCCCCAGGAAGCCCCTGCCCTGTGTGAAGACCAAGACCTCCCCACCCCCACCCAGCGTCTTCTTCTTATTCCTGGTCTTCACACAATCCCTTTCCTTGCCCGTTTCCTCTCTCCCTCCCTCTCACCCTCCTTCCCTCCTTCCTTTCTGCCTCTAGCAAATTCTGATGAACCCCAAAGGTTCATCCACATGGTAGCCTGTGTCAGAATTTCTTTTTTTTAGGCTGAATAATACTCCATTGTATGAATATACTATGTTTTGTTTATCCATTCATCCTTTGATGGACATTTGGGTTGTTTTCACCTTTTGGCTATTGTGAATAAGGCTGCTATCAACATGACGGTGTAAATATCTGAGTCCCTGCTTTCAATTCCTTTGGGTACACACCTAGGAGTAGAATCACTAGATCATGTCATAAGTCTATGTTTAACTTTTTGAGGAATCACCAAACAACAGAAGCATCTTACATTCCCAGCAACAGTGCACAAAGTTTCCAATTTTTCCACATCCTTACCAGTACTTCTTATATCCCCTCTTTTTTAATAATAGCCATCCTAACAGGTATGAAGTGGTATCTCACCATGGTCTTGATTTGCATTTCTCTAATGGCTATTGATGTTGAGCATCTGTTCCCATGCTAATTAGCTATTTGCATATCTTCTTTGGAAAAATGTCTATTCAAGTCCTTTGTTCATTTTTGAGTTGGGTTGTTTGTTTTTTTTGTTGTTGAGTTTTAGGGGTTCTTAATATCCTGAATATTAATCCCTAATCAGATATATGATTTACAGATATTTTCTCCATTCTGTGTTTGTCTTCTCACTCTCTTCATAATGTCCTTTGATGCAGAAAGGTTTTAGTTTTGATGGAGTCCTATTTATCAATTTTCTTTTGTTGCCTGTGCTTTTAGGGTCATATCCAAAAATCATTGCCAAATACAACATCACAAGGATTTTTCCCTAATTTTCTTCTAAGAGTTTCATAGTTTTAGCTCTTACATTTAGGTCTTTGATCTATTTTGAGCTAATTTTCATATATGGTGTCAGATAAGAGTCCAACTTCACTCTTTTGCTTGTGGATATCAAGTTTTCCCAGCACCATTTGTTGAAAAGGCTCCTTTCCCCTATTGAATGGTCTTAGCACACTTGTCAAAAACCAACTGACTGTGTGTGCCAGGGCTTATTTCTGCACTATCTGTTCTATTCCATTGGTCTACATGTCTGTCTTTATGGCAGTACCACAGTGTTTTGAGTACTGCAGCTTTGTAATAAGTTTTGAAATCAGGAAGAATGAGTCTTCCAAATTTGTTCTTCTTTTTCAAGAGTAATTTGACTATTCCCTTGAGATTCCACATGAATTTCTGTATGGATTTTTCTATTTCTGCAAAAACACCATTGGGATTTTGATAAGGATTACATAAAATCTGTATATCTCTTTAGGTAATATTGTTATCTTATCAGAATTAAGTCTTCAAATCCATGGATAGGAGATATCTTTCTACTTATTTATGTATTCTTTAATTTCCTTCAGCAATGTTTTGTAATTTTTTAAATAAATTTATTTATTTAATTTATTTATTTTTGGCTGCATTGGGTCTTTGTTGCTGCGCATGGGCATTCTCTAGTTGCAGTGAGTGGGGGCTACTCTTCATTGCAGTGTGCAGGCTTCTCATTGCAGTGGTTTCTCTTGCTGTGGAGCACAGGCTCTAGGCGCATGGGTTTCAGTAGTTGTGGCTCTCGGGTTCTAGAGTGCAGGCTCAGTAGTTGTGGCTCACGGGCTTAATTGCTCCATGGCATGTGGAATCTTCCCAGACCAGGGCTCGAACCTGTGTCGCCTGCATCAGCAGGAGGATTCTTAACCACTGCGCCATGAGGGAAGTCCCAATGTTTTGTAATTTTCATTGTACAAGCCTTTTGCCTCCTTGCTTAACTTTAATTCTAAGTATTTTATTATTTTTGATGTTACTGTGAATGGAATTATTTTCTTAATTTCCTCTTTGGGTTGTTCCTCGCTAGTGTATAGCAACTTGCTGAATTCATTTATTAGCTCTGTCTTAGTCCATTTGGGCTGCTATAACAAAATGCCACAGACTAGGTTGCTTATGGACAACAGAAATTTATTTCTCATAGTTCTGGAGACTGGAATTCAGCCAGCATGATCGGGTTCTGGTGAAAGCCCTCTTCCTGGTTTCAGACTACCCACTTCTTGCAAAGTCAGCAGAGGCTAGTGATCTCTCTGGAACTGCTTTTATAAGGCACTAATCCCATTCATGAGAGCTCCACTCTCATGACTTAAGCACCTCCCAAATGCCCCACCTCCTAATACCGTCACCTTTGAGGGTTCGAATATCAACATATGGATTTTGGAGGGAAACACACCATAGCAAGCTTGAATCGTTTTTGGTAGAATTTTCAGAAATTTCTACATATAAGATTATGTCATTTGTGACCAGGGATAGTTTATTTTCCAATCTGGGTGCCTTTTATTTCTTTTTCTTGCCTTGTTGCTTTGGCTAGAACTTCTAATACTGTGATGAACGTATGCATCATTGTCTTGTTCCTGATTTTAAAGGAAAAGCTTTTATCTTTCACCATTAAGTATGACATTAGCTGTGGGTTTTTCACGTATGGCCTTTATTATATTGAGATAATGTCCTTCTAGTCTTAGTTTGTTGAGTTCCTAATCATGAAAAGGTATTGAAATTTGGCAAATTCTTTTTCTGCATTAATTGAGATGTGGGTTTTTTCCCTTTTCAATCTATTAATGTGGTGATTGGTTGATTTTTGTATGTTGAACATCCTTGCATTCCTGGAATAAAACTCACTTGATCATGGTGTAGAAACCTTTTAATATATTTCTGAATTTGTTTGCTACTATTTTGTTGAGGATTTTTGCATAACTATTCATAAGGGATATTGGTATGTAGTTTTTTTTATTTGGACCAAACAGTTTTTTTTTGTTGGGAGGTTTTTGATTACTGATTTGATCTCCTTCCTAGTTAAAGGTCTATTCAGTTTGTCTATTTCTTCATGAGTAAGTTTTGTTAGACTGTGTTTCTAGGCATTTGTCCATTTCTTCTAGGTTATCAAATTTGTTGGCATGCAATTGTTCATACTATTCCCTTTAATCATATTTTTAAGTATTATTTGTATTATATTTATTTCTTTGTGATTCTAAGCATTTGTGATTTTAGTTTTTAATATACTATATTGCCCTCATTAGATTATACCTTCATATTCATAGAACAATATAAACTAATGCCAGCAATAATAATATTGTGATACAAAAGATCCTGAAGCCTTTTTTTTCCAACCGTTTTGAGCAACCATACATGGTACTATATTTTATTTCATTTTATTATTTTAATTTTTTATTTAAATACGGTTGATACACAATATTATACAATTTACAGGTGTACAAATAGTGATTTACAATTTTTAAAGGTTATGCTTCATTTATAGTTATTATAAAATATTGGCCATATTCCCCATGTTGTACAATATATCCTCATAGCTTATTTGTTTTATACATAATAGTTTGTACCTCTTAATCCCCTACCCCTATGTTGCCCTCCCCCCTTCCTACTCCCCACTGGTAACCACAGTGTTTTCTCTACAACTATGAGTCTGTTGTTGTTGTTGTTGTATTCACTAGTTTGTTGTATTTTTTGGATTCCACATGTAAGTGATATCATACAGTATTTGTCCGTCTCTGTCTGACTTATTTCACTTAGTATAATACCCTCCAAGTCCATCCATGTTGTTGCAAACCTTTAATCACATTTATTTCTGTAAAATTGACAGTAATGCCTGTTTCATTTCTGGTTTTAAAATTTGATTCTCCTTTCTTTTTTTTCTTAGTCCATTTAGTTAAATGTTTGTCAATTTTGTTGATCTTGTCAAAGAACCACCTTTTGGTTTTGTTGGCTCTCTTTGTTGTTTTTCTATTCTCTATTTTATGTATCTCTGCTCTAACCTTTATTTTTTCCTTCCTTCTGCTAGATTTGAGTTTAGTTTTCTCTTCTTTTTCTAGTTCTTTAAGGTGTAAAGTTAAGTTATTGGTTTGAGATCTTTTTTCTTTTTTAATGTAGGTTTTACAGCTATAAATTTTCTTCTTAGCACTGCCTTTGCTGAATCTCCTGTTTTGGTATGTTGTGTTTTTGTTTTCATTCATCTCTAAGGATTTTCTCATTTCTTCTTTGACCTATTAGTTGTTTAAGAGTGTGTTGTTTACGTTCCATGTATTTGTGAATTTTACAATTTTCCTTCCATTATTGATTTGTAGCTTCATTCCTTTATGGTTAGAAAAGATACTTTATATGATATTAATCTTCTAACATTTACTAAAGCTTGTTTTAGCGCATAACAATTAGTTTATTCTGGAGAATATCCCATGTGCACTTGAGAAAATGTATATTCTGCAGTTGATAGGTGGAGTGTTCTGTATATGTATGTTAGGCATAGTTGGTTTATAGTCTTGTTCAAGTCCTCTGTTCCATTATTGATCTTCTGTCTTGTTGTTCTATACATTATTGAAAGTGTGGTATTGAATTATCCAACTATTATTAGTAGTTTTATTATCTAGCTCTCCTTTCAAGTTGGCCAATGTTTGCATCATATATTTTGGGACTATACTGTTTGGTGCATATATCTTTATGATTGTTATATATTGTTGATTTTTTTTTCTTTTATCAATAAATAATATCCTTCTTTGTCTCTTATAAACTTTTTTTTTAAACTTAAAGTCTATTTTGTCTGATATTAGTGTAGCCACCCCACCTCTCTTTTGGTTACTATTTGCATGAAATATCTTTTTCCATCCTTTCACTTTCAACCTATTTGTGTCTTTAGTTCTAAAGTGAATCTCTTGTGGACAGCATATAGTTGGATTGTTGTTGTTGTTTTTAATCAATTCTGCCTTGTGAATGGAAAGTTTAAATCGAATTACATTTAAAGTGATTACTGATAAGGATGGACTTACTTCTGCCATTTTGCTATTTGTTTTCTGTATGTCTTCTAGCTCTTTTGTTCCTCATTTCCTCCATTACTGCCTTCTTTTGTGTTTAGTTGATTTTTTGTAGTGACAAATTTTGATTCCTTTCTCATTTCCTTTTGTATATATTATGTAGATATTTTCTTTGTGGTTATCGTGGGATTATATGTAACACCCTAAAGTTAAAACCATCTAATTTGAATTGACGTCAGTTTAGTTTATGCATACAAATCTCTAATCCCATAGAGTTCCTTCCCCTCCTAATGTTATTGTTGTAACAGATTAAATCTTTATGCCTTGTGTGCTAATAACATAGATTTGCAATTATTTTCATGAATTTATCTTTTAAATCATAGAAAATAAACTGTAGAGTTACAAACAAAAATTACAATAATACTGGCTTTTATATTTGCTCACATATTTAGCTTTATTGGATATCTTTATTTTCTTATAGAGCTTTGATTTACTGTCTAGTGTCTTTTCATTTCAACCCGAAGGGCTTCTTTTAGCATTTCTTATAGAGTAGGTTTAGTTTTTGTTTATCTGGAAATGTCTTAATTTTGCTCTTACTTTCAAAGGGCAGCTTTGCCAGATAAAGAATTCTTGGTTGATTGTTTTTTCTTTCAGCACTTCAGATGTATCATTCAGTGCCTTAATGGCTTCCAAGGTTTCCTGTGATAAATCAGCTGATAATCTTATTGAGAATGAATTCTCTTTTCTCTTGGTACTTTTGAGATTTTCTTCTTTGACTTTCAACAATTTAGTTATAATGTATGTCATTGTGGACCTCTAAGAGTTTATCCTACCTGGAGTTTGTTGAGCTTCTTAGAAGTCTTCAGCCATTATTTCTTCACATAGTATTTTCGCCCCTTTCTCTTCTCTGCAGGGACTCTCATTATGCATATGTTGGCCCACCTGATGATGCCTGACAAGTCTTTTAGGCTCTATTCACTTTTCTTCATTCTTTTTTTCCTGCTCCCCAAATTTGATAATTTCAATTGTTCTGTCTTCAAGTTCGTTGAGTCTTTCTTCTGCTTGCTCAAGTCTGCTATTGAGCTCCTCTAGTGAATTTTCCATTTCAGTCACTGTATTTTTCAGCCCCAGAATTTCTATTTTTTTAATTAATTTCTACTTTTTAAATTAATTTCTACCTTTGTGTTAATATTCTCATTTTGTACATGCATCATTTCCCTGATTTCTTTTGGTTTTTGTCCATGTTTTACTTTAGCTCTTTGAGCACACTTAAGGCAGTAGTTTTAAAGTATTTGTCTGGTGAGACTGATGTTTCGACCTCCTTATGGATGATTTCTGTAAATTTATTTTGCTCCTTTGGATGGGCCATATTTTCTTGTTCTTTGTAAGCCTTGTGATTTTTTGTTGAAAATTGGGAGGTAACTCTGGAAATCAGATTCTCCCCCTTCCCAGTGTTTGCTATTCTTTTTCTTTTCTTTCTTTTTTTTGTTGTTGAAGGATGTAGCAGTCCATTTGTTTTGAGACTTTTCCAAAGTCTCAATTTTTACAAAGACTATTCCTTGTTGTGTGTGATCACTGAATCTTTGCTGGTTTAGCTTGTGTTCAGCTGGTGTTTGGGCAGAGTTTCCTTGAGTAGCAAGAGCTTTCCCAGTCTTCACAACCTGGTTCTCTCCTTCAACACTTAGGCAGGCTTGCTCTGAGCCTGGGGACCAGCCCAAGATGAAATCTTGCCTGGGCATGAGTGTGTCTTTCTAAATTCCTGCATGTGCATGGCTGCTTTTGAATGCCCGAATTTCTCAAAGAGTCCTACTTCAACTCCTCCAGACCTTAGATGGTCCATTATATGTCTCCAACAGTAATCTCTTGCCCCAGGAGTCTGTGGGTCTGTAGTCACTTCGCAGCTTTTATGAGCAGTGTCTGCCACTTTTGCCACTCTAATTCCAGGTTAAGCAAAACAGAGATGCGTGCCTTGCATCATTCCTTCATGAATCCACCAGATGTTCACAGTAATTTTCAAATATGGTATTCTCTGCTCCTTCTGGCTTGGGGTGGGGGAGGGGAATGGAACTGGGCTGGCAACTCAAGACCAAAACTGCCACTGCACTGGGGATGGGCAAGGATGAGTGAAAATGCCACAAAACTTTCCTATCTTTCTGAAGATGGCCTTTTCTGTATTGAACATTAGCTTGGTTGCTGTAAACCTCTGACTATCTTCTAGAGCTCTGAAGACAGTTATTCCAGACAGCTTCTCCTTGTCCTTTTCAATGTTTCTATGGAAAATGAGGTCTTAGATCTTCCCAGCCCACCACAGAGTCATTCTGAAAATACAAGTTTGTGAGGCTAAATGGATATAAATGAATAAATGAAAAATAAATAAATGGGAGAAAAGAGAAAGCTCTTTCTACTGCAGAATGCAGGTAAGAAGAGTGGATGTGATTAGAAAAGCATAGGTGGGTGCTAACACTAAAGGGAATGGGACCCTTACATGGTCCCAAGCCTCTCCCACAAGACCCTTATTAATTCCAAGGGGGGAAATGGCTACTTTCCAGTGGAAAATCTGACAGACCCACCCTGAGCCAAAGTGAACTCCCAGTGGTGGATCCAACCGACATCACGTGCCTCAAGGTATAAGGAACCGAGAAGGACACAGCTTCACTCCTGCTAAGTGTGTACTCCAACCTCGACACAAGGAAGCCACAGACAGACCCAGACTTGGGGGTGCTGCACCACGTAACCAGCCCACACTACTCAAAAAGGGCATGGTCAAGAAGCCCAGAGAAAGGCTGGGGAAAGATTCCAGGTTAAAGATGACCAAGGAGGCTGCACTCACACGACATGCAGTCTGGGGTAAGACCCCAGACTGGGAGAAATGGACACCAGCAGGACAAGCGAGGGGTGTAGCGGCCTGAGGACCGCAGGTGGTGCTGCATCTTCACAGACCCCACCCTGCTTCTGGGAGACACACCCCCATCTATTTAGGGTGAAGGGGCAAGCTTCTTAAACTCCAGTGGTACAGAGAAAATATGTAGACACAGAGAGAGCGGAGGGCAGGCACAGCACAGCCCAAGAGCAAACAGTGCAGCAAAGGGAGCAAAATACAAACCCTGGAGAATCTGGGCTAAAGGCAGACAGGAGCTCTTTATACTATTTCTGCAACTTATCCATAAATTGGAAATTGTATCCAAAAGTTCTCCAGAAAGCTCCATGCTGGCTGTGATTTGGGGAATGGACTAGAGGGAGGCCATTGGGGGACCACTGCACCTAGACATGGCAGGGACACAGTGGTGAGGTGGGGGAGGGCCAAAGGGAAAGGGGGGAAGGGGGAGGGGGAGGAAATAAGGGAGAGCGGAGGAGGGGCAGGCGCCCTATCTTCTGGGCAGAGCCAGCCTGAGCAGGGGCCCCATGACGTGGCAGGTCCCCAGGCAGGTGCAAGAGGTGCCTCCCTGTCCCCTTCTCCCCCCTCCCTCTCCACCCCCTCCCCCCTCCTCTTCCCCAGCCCTGTTGTGAATCTTCTGGAGAAGCAGCACCCCCATACAGGGCCAAGGTCTTGGGGAGGGCCCCGGGACCCCCCAAGGGGGCAGAGCCTGGGCGAGGGGGCAGGCATGGCCCAGCGTGGGCAGGCAGATGTGGACAGAGGAGAAGGCTGGGCCCCTGGGCCCACGTTTGCTCAGGATTAAGACAGCATGAGGGAGAATAAACAGTAGCGGGCGGGGTGTCCTGGTCGCCAGCAGAGGTGACCAGGTGTCAGTGGGCAGCGTGCCCTCCTCCCTCCAGGAACCCCAGTGTTGACTCAGCACCACAGGCTGGCAGAGGGGCCCAAGGCAGCCCGACACAGCCCGGGCCACACGCCCAGCCAGTGCTGAGGGGCGCCTGGTCCTGAGGCTATGCAGGCCGGTCATCTACATCCAAGCCCCGCCTGCTGCCCTCTCCCACCGGCCTCAAGGCCCCAGCGGTGACCAGTGGCCGGAGAGGGCGGCCGGGGGACACACCACCATCCTGGGCCACGCCGCCCTCGTCTGGGCTCAGGCCCCGGGGTGGGGGAGGCCCAGCCCTCCTAGGGGTCACAGGCCCAGGCCTGATCTCTGACCTCTGGAGGCCCCGACTTCACTCTGCTGCGTTTTCCTGGGGAGGCTGAAGGGGTTCCCTCGTGTCTGGGTATCTTGTCCGTGTCCTGTCGGGGACCCCGCCTCCCCCCACGTCTGGAAGGTGGCCGACGCCGCAAGCGGGGTAACCCCAGCGACAGGTGAGTTTGAACTCTGAACTGTAACAGGAGGGCGGGGAAGATGGCTAACAGCAGCGGTCCTGGTGGCCAGGAAAGGCCTCGAGGGGCGGGCTGGGGGGAGCACCAGCCCAGGGGAGGAGGCGCTAGAGCCGCCTCGCCATGTCTGCCCCCTCATCTGCCCAGCAGAGCTGCTGCCAGGCCCCTCAGAACTCAGGACCGCTCGGGAGGGGCCTCGCTGGCCAGCAGGATGGTGGGACCCGCCGGGGGCAGCGGTGCCGGAGCGCCCGGCCCACAGCCCCCTGCCCCAGACCCCTTCCCCGGGAGGCTGCCTGGCCTCCGCAGGAGGGGTTTCTGCCAGCAGAGCAGCCCCGCCCTCCATCCCCAGGGCGCCGGTGTCCACGTCTGCAGGTCTGGCCAGGGACCGTGTGAGCGACATGCACACCCGGGTGCAACATGAGCAGAGACGTAGGTGCGGTGGCTGGAGAGACGCCGTCTCCCTGATGCCTAGGGTTGGAGGTGTGGCCGCCGCCCCAGGGGCGGCTTCTGCAGGGGCCCTGGGAGGAGACGGGGGCCCGGGGGAGCTCCTGGTGGTTTCCTGGGCCCCACCAAGCATGGCTTAGCCCGGAGCAGCAGGACCGGGTCCCTGCTGGTTTCACACACACTGGACCGTCCCCTCGTGGAACCATGGAGGCTCGGCTGTCAGCTGAGGACAGAGCGTGGATGCAGCCAGCAGGAAACAGAGACCCCACCCCAGGGACGGAACTCCAGGCCCCACTTCCTGGGGCTGGAGGCTAAGGGCTGGGAGGGGGTCCAGGAAAGGACAGGTCTGGAGACAGGGCGGAAAGTCCCTCCACACGAGGGCTCAGCTTATGGCCTGCGAGGTTGAGTCTAGGGTCCACGAGGCCAGGCCACCCCTCTCACCTGGGGGACAGTCTCCAGACACCCAGGCTGCCATGGGGCCGCTGGCTCTGTGGACGCTGTGTGCCCCCGGGGCTGGCTTCCCTGGTGGAAGCAGGAAGGGCCGGGGCCCAAGGCGGGGAGGGGCCCCCGGGAGAGGCTGGGTGGGAAGGGGGGCCACCTCATGCCCCCGGGGATTTCTTGCCCCTCACGGCCTCCAGTGGGCTGGGTACCTTGCTCAGAAAGGTCTCCTGAAGTGGGCAGCTCCCGCTCACAGGCTCTGTCCCCGGAGGGCACCCTACCTGTTCCTTCGTTTCATGGGGGTGGGGGGCTGTGGCACCCACAGGACAGGGTGGCCCTGAGCTTGGCAGGGTGCTGGGGTCCCCTCAGGGCCTGTCAATCTGGGAGTCAGGGCACCGAGTTCCCTGAGCCCTGCGGGGGCTCGGGGCACCCAGGCTATTTGTCTTGGTGGAGGGCGGTTCCCATCCAGCTGCGTCAGCTCTGACCTGCCCTGGCGACCCTCCTGCCCAGCCCCCTGGGCAGCCCCCTACTCGGCAGCTGGCCCCCCCCGGGATGGATGCTGGGTTGAGGGGGTGTCCTGAGTCCCAGGCTGATCGCTGATCGCGCAGAGCCCCCCGCCGTTGTCAGAAACACACCTAATCGTGCCCATCATCTGAGTTCTGGGCTGGTTTTCCATCTTCGTTTTTGTTTGCAGCTCTAGGCGTCTTCCACGTCCCTCTGTCTGTCCTTGCTTGGCTCTGGGAACCATGCTCTTTGGAACCTCAGTCATAAACACATTTTCTTCAGGAAGCCAGGACACAGGGGCTTTACGATGGTAACACGATGATGTTTTATTTTTATTCTATTCTGTAAAGAAATAAAACCCTGTGTGCCTCTCAATAGGTGGGTTCTATGAGCCGTGAGAAAGCCACAGATGCAGACAGTGACCCCAGGTGTGAAGGAGAACCACAGAGTTTATGTCAGCAAAGCCCAGGGTTGTTGCCAGCATTTGGTGTTTTACATCTCACGGAAGGGCTCCCTCCCCACTTCCCATCACAGAACCATCTCCCACAGCTTCCCTGGGGCTGCGGGGTCCTCACCTGCGAGGTCTTGAGCCTCCTGGAGTCCAGAGCAGAGACCTACCTCCCGCCTCCCTCCCCTCCCCTCCCCTCCCCTCCCCTTCTTTTCTATCTGCACTCACTCCCTTGACAATCTCCCGAGCTGAACGGCTGAAGCTCCGGCTTCTCCCATCTTTGCCTCCCAGTGAGGGCAGCCTCCAGCCCTGGCCCCCGACTCACATGTCCACCTACCACCCTGACCTCTCCACCGGGCGTCTAATGGTCAAACACAGTGTGACCCCACCAAGCTCCTACCCACCCCAGCGCCCTTCCCCAGCCACCCCATCCTTCCCCGGCCTCCGATGGAGGCTCCTGCCTATTCACCCACACTCCACGGCCGGTCCATCGCCAAACAGCCACCTTCACCACTGACCTACCCCCCAGCTCAGACCCCAGCTAGTCTCCTGCTTCTTCCCTCCGCCTGCGTGTCTGTCCTCACCCCGCAGTGGGGTCTGAAGGACAAGGTAGAGCTCTACAACCTCTGCCCAGTCCCCCAGTGCCCCTTCACTCAGGGCTAAGGCCTGGTTCTGGCTGACCCTGGCCCGGCTGCCCTCCAACGCCCTCTCCCCGCCCACCTCGGACACATCCGTGTCCCTACAGCTCTGATCTCCGACCCCGCCAGGCCCTGCTGGGGCACCTCCCCCAGACATGCCCAGGCTCCCTCCTTCCCTTCCTCCCTCCCTCCCATGCCGGCCACTGAGCGGGACCCCACCAGCAGAAAGGGGTTCTCTGCTTTACTCCCCCGTGGCACTAACGCGTGGCCTCATTCCCAGTGATCTGTCCATTCTGCCCGCCATCGCCAGGCTCGCGCTGTGCGCTCCCCACATGGCCCGGTGCCTGAGCGCGGCTCGCCCTGGGTCCCGGGCTGCCAAGTGGCACAGCTCCTGGCACAGCCCTGGCTCCGAGATCGCCGCGGTACTTCCCGCGCCAGCGGGCAGCACCCTCTGCTCTTTGTCAGTTGATCCGGATATCTGAGGACCTTTGACGTCCATGCAGATTCTGCAGTGAGTTTGCTGACTTCCTCTGAAGACCGGGCCGCAAGGCTGTCTGGGTCGTGCTCACAGAGATGCCTGTGTGATGGCCCGGGCCCCACGTGTCCCCGCGGGGTTGACTGTGAATCGCCAATCCGCTGCCCAGGGCCCAGGTCAAATAGGTCAGAGCTGTGACCTGCATGTGCCCAGGACCAGGCCGGCCGCTGGCGCCCCAGCTCTGGCCTCAGACCAAGCAGCCCTCTCCGGGCTGGGTGGGAGTCCAAGTGTCCCTGGATGGGGTGGGCGTGCTGGGGGCAGAGGTCAGGAGAGGGCTGCAACCCGACCTGCCCACCACGGTCACAGGCTCCCCAGTGTCCTGTGTCCCTGTCCATCTCCTTCCCCATATCCAGGAGCCCCCAGCGCCCTTTATCTGGGCAGAAGCTGCCCCCAATCAGGTCCCCCCAGCAAGAGGGTGGACGCCCCTTCCCCATCTGCCTGGGGCAGGACCCAGAGATGAAGGGGTGGCCCTGCCAAGGCCAGACTCCACGGGGGCCAAAGGAGGTGGGGTGTGAGCCGCCGAGGCCAGCCCTGGCCTGGGACCTCTTCTGGCCATGTGTCCCCACCCCAGTGGTGACAAATCACCCCCCCCCAGCATCCAGGAGGTGGGGGCCCCAAGCACAGCCTGGAGGAGTCGCCCTGCAGGCAGAGCCGTGGACGCCTCAGTGGGCCAAACCCAGCTCTGTTGCTCTTTCTGGCGCCACCTGGCCAGGGCTGCGGGTCTGGGTGGCAGCAGGGACCCGTTATCTGGTTACTCCTGCCACTTGGTCACAGTTGCAGGCAGGGGAGGGGCTGTGCGCTCCCGGGGGGTTGGAGGCTTGGTCACTGTGCTGGCGTCCATCCCAGCCAGAGAGGAAGAGGTGGCTCCCTCCGACACCCGATCCCCTCAGGGGGCAGTGGCGCTGATCAGGGTGCCACCTGCGGCTACAGGGCCAGCCAGTCACTGGGGCAGCAGCTCCCAGAGCCAGAGGGCCGGGAACTTCCTGCTCCCAAGGAGGGCGTCCCATGGGGGTGGCAGTGACTTCCCTGCCCGGACCTCGTTGCCACGTCCGTCCACCTCCCACTCAGGCCATCTCCTGGGCCCAAGGGGTCGTGGGGTCACGGCTGCGGGAGCCCCTCGGCCCCTATCTGGTCTCTGACAGGAGGGGTCAGCTCCACTGCCCACACGGCTGGCCGGAGCAAACAGCCGGGTCAGGCGGGCCGTGGGGGGCTGGACCAGGGCACTGGGCACTTGGTGCTCAGGACAGGGCAGACAGGGGTGGGAGTGGGCAATGCCGGCCAGAGGGGTGTAAACTGTAAAGGGCGGTCCTCGTCCTCATCCAGGGTCCTCGCGGTCCTGCAGACCTCAAGGGGTGGCCCAGCCTCAGAGGGCGTAAGCCGCCTCCCTGGACCCCTGAGACCCCTGACTCTGCTTCCTGAGCCCCTGGCCCAGCCGGAAGCACCAGGACCACTGTGCTGCCACCTTGTGGCGGTGCAGGGACCGCAGCCAGATCCTGGAGGTGGGACTTTCGGTGCCACCAGCCCCGGACCCACCGGCCCCCAGACCCAACTCAGCCTGGGCCTGGTTCTTGTGACCAAGGCAGCGTGAGGTGGACGCAGTGGGCATCTAATTCCAGGAGCCGCAGCAGGGACATGAGGACATGAGTCCAGCTTCCTGTGTTTCCACAGTTGACCTCCAGCAAGCTGCCCTCCCCGGGCCTAGGTTCCAGCAGGACTGAGCGCCTGCTACCACGCCCCCTCCATGTTGTCGTGGAGACAGGTGGTGAAGCATCCGCCCCTGTCCTGCATCCACGCCTGGCCACTCGAGCCCACTGCCCAGTGTCCACAGGTCCCCGAGGCCTTCTCTGGCCCAGCAAAGGGGCCCCAAGATGCGTGGAGCAGTGGGGAGCTCGGCGGGATTGTGAGCCCCCGGGCGACCCTGGTGGCCAGCACTGTCCAGCCTGGCAGCCCCCCGCCCCGTCAGGGTCCAGGCCAGGCTGGCCTCCCAGCAATGGCCGGGGTCAGCTGCCTGGCACCTGGCCCCGTGGGCTTGTCTGCTCTGGGTGCCCCCTCCTGGCACTCGGGCTTGGGGAGCTCGGGACACCCTGTGCATTCCTGTGCTGGACCCTGCCCCCTGCCCCCCTCCGCTGCCCTGTCATGCCTGGAGCGGGACATCCGCACGGCCCTTGCCCACCCTCCCAGTGCTGCTGTGGGGCCGGGTCCAGCCTGAGGCCAGTGTGTCACTGGGGGTGTCGGGGACTCCCCTGGGGCCTCCAAGGAAGAGGGGGCTGGGTTTTCGAAACTTGGAGGTTCCCAGGGCAGGGGGCAGGGGTCACAGAGGGGAGGGCAACAGCACTCCTGGGGGACTGGTCTCCCTTGGGCCTGCGTGCACACACACTTGTGCGCACACACATGCACAGACACATGCACACACGTGCACTGCACACATGCACACACGCACAGACACACGCACACACGTGCACACACGTGCACAGACACAGGTGCACTGCACACTGAGCTTGACTTTGGTGTGATGGGAGAGTCCAGAGATTTGTAGAGAGAAGATGGAGCCTTCCCAGTCTGACGGCTCAGCTGGGTGGACCCGCGGGACTCCCGCCCTCTGTCCGGCCAAATGCACAGCAGACCAGGCAGCTGGCCTGCCCCGCCCCGGGCCCATGTCTGCCCTCCGACCTGCTCCCGGCTTTTATGGACAAGCTTAAAAATCACACGGAGCCCACGAATTGCAAATTCTCCAAGTGTATTTCCGAAACCGACGGCCCTTTCCTGAGGCCCAGGGCCGAGGCAGGGGTGAGGCTCTGCCTCCCAGTGGCCGGCCGAGCAGTCAATTGCTGCATCTGAGGGACCGCTGTGGATCAGGCCCTTACGTGATGCTGAAGGCAGGGACCAGCAGGCTGGACCCACAGCCAGAGGAGCCTCCCCCACCCCCTGCCCACCTGGGCTGGTCCAGAGCAGGCAGCTGCAATCCCGTCAGGGCCACTGCACACCCGGGGCCGCTGGACCCGGAGAGGGACGAGAGGGGTGGACCGTGCATCCTAGGCTTGGGTCATCTGGGCCGGGGCTCAGGTTCCACTGGCCTTGGAGGCTGAGATTGCAGCAAGTACAAACGTTCTTGTGGGCCTGTCCTGGAGGGACAGGGCTGGGCTCCGGCCCGTCTACTGCGAAGGCCGGGGACCCGGGGCCCCTCTCCTCCAGTGCCTGAGCCCCGTCTCCTGGCTCCGCTCGGCACCCTGCTCCAGCTGCACCTCCCCTGAGCGGCTGAGGCCCCAGTGGGAGTCGCACTGCAGGCCCACGCAGCCGCACTCCTCCACCTCCGTGTAGCTGAAGGCCTGGCTGGAGCCGTCCTCACAGCGCAGGGTCACGTTCCGCAGAGAGGCCCGCAGCTCACGGCAGCACCTGCACCTGTGCTCCACAGTGTGGGCCTCCAGGGAGTACCTGTGGGCAGGGGCCGCCTGAGCTAGAGGCTCGCGGGTGGCGTTTAACAGTGGCTCCCGCGTGCCGGTCACGGCAGCTGAAGGTGCCCTGTGGCTCCTTCTGAGCCCCCCAAAGGCTAGGGAGGGGCTCAGCAGCCTCTCACCAACCACTTGACCAGCAGGTCACCAACGGGGACCCCGAGCCTGGAGTCTCAGTAAAGAGAAGAGTGTGAGTCCAGACAGGCCGCGAGCCGTCCCTGGACCCCGGCCCAGCCCGCTGCTGGCCCCCAGCCCCCCATCCTGCCCCTGTCTGCCCGCCCCAAGCCCTGCCCTGCAGGAGCCCTCTGTGGGTGGTGGGGGGTGCGGGTCTGCCCTGGGCGAGTCAGGGGCTCACGTACACGGAGCTGGTGTCCCCACAGTTGCCCTGGCAGTAGGTGAGGCGCACGGGCTCCACGGAGCTGCAGCCTGGCTGCCGGAGGACCTGGAGCTTGTGGTACACGGTGCAGGTCGACCCTGGGGAGGGACACGGGAGGCGGCGCAGAGGTCAGCCCTGGCCGGGCACCCCCCCCGCCCCACGCCGCCTCCTGCGTCCCGCTCCCCTGGCAGACACGCCCACTCACTGTTCTGGGGGCAGGCGAGGCAGCAGCCGTCCTCGCTCAGCCGAGCCTTGTCCTATGAGGACAGAGAGGCCGTTAGCGAGGGCAGGGACGCAAGACAGTGGCGCCCACTCCCATCCACGGCCTGATCCTCCCGTGGCCACTGTCGACCCCCCCTGGGCAGGGCCGGCGGGCTCCCAGGACTCACCGCAGGACAGCTGAGTGGGGGACACGCCTTCTTCGTGGTCACCACCACGAGCCCATCCTGGTGCTTCTCACACTCGTGTGTCACGCAGCGGCTCCTGGGGTCTGACCAGGACTCGCCGGGCTGCAGGGAGGCCCAGCCAGCAAGTGAGTGGCCCTCCCCAAGGCCCCCCTTCCAGCAGGGGAGGGTGCTGCATCCGTCTGTCTGTCAGCCCCCAGCCCACGGGCTTCCGGAGGCTCCCGCGGCCTCTGCCCTGCGCCCGCCTGGCACTGACGGCTCCCCAGGGGCCCCGGTGCACCAGGAAGCCATCCACCCAGCACCCCCGCTGCCGCTGTGCGCTCCCGGCGCCCCCCCCCCCCGTGCAGGGGTGGGGCTGGCCCCCCGGAGCCTGTGGCCGGCCCCACCCGGAACCCACCCCAAGGCCCCGTGACCGCTACTCACGTAGAAGAGGTGGGCGGAGCTGCTGCTGGTGTTCATGACACAGGCCACCTGTACACACTCGCCACAGCACTGCCCGCTCCGTGTCTGGTACTCGAAGCCCTGGGAGGGGGGCAGGATGTGTGGCCTGAGCCCGGACTGGGCGCTGCGTGGGGGTGGGAATGAGAAGGGGGGACACTCACCACGGGGCAACGGGTGCTGCAGATCTGGGTCTCACAGCTGATCACGAACGTGTCCGACTGGGGGCCACCGGCCAACTCACACCAACACTTTTCGCACAGGTTCGAGGAAACTATGGCACCAGGCTGGGGGAGTCAAGGTGACAGTGTCTGCCCAGCCAGGCCTGGTGCGCCTGCCCTCCCGGACGTCCCCTCCAGGCCTGCCCCCGCCAGGCAGACTCCTCCTCTGAGGTGACCCTCAGTAGTGCCTCCTGGTTGGGGTCCCGGTCTTGGGGACAGAGCCCCAAGGCTGCTCCTCCAGGGAGGTCACATGCTCTGGAGGACCCGGCATGGGGAGAGCGAGGCTGGGGGCCTTCTCAAGTTCAGGACAGGGTTTGTGGTCCCAGAAGAACCCACTGCTGCTCCAAAGGCCACCCAGGCCCTCAGGGACGCAGCCTCGGGGAGAAGCTGGCAGGACCGGGGGGACTCCGGTCCCTGTGCACCAGGGGGCCTGACCTTCGGCTGGTTCTTACCTGGTACAAGGTGCCGTTGATGCTGCAGACGGTCCAGCCTGCTCAGGGGAGAAAGCAGACCTGTGGACCCGCCCTCCTCTTGTCCCGCCAGCCTCCCGAGTAGCAGCTGCCCGCGCCCACCACTACAGCATCCCAGCCCCGGGCGACGGCCCATGCTCCTCCCCAGCCTGGCCGCCGCTGAGCCAGGACACTCACTGCAGTTTTGGGTCGGGCAGCAAGCCCCTTCCTTGTAGGTCAGGACGGAGCGGGAGCCTTCCGGACAGTCCACGGGCGCGGGGCAGTGTGTGGCGTTGCAGACTGCAGCAGACGGAAGGGGACGTCAGGGGACCTGCCTCCCTCCCAAGCCTGAGTGTCGCCTCTCGCTGGGGGTCTCCAGGAGTACTGACTACCCAGTGGACAGGTGGTAGGCTCTCCAGGGGGTGCCCACCGCCACGGGGGACGAGGCTTCTGGTCGGCCCTGACCTCCATGGTACCCCTTACTCTTGAGCCTTCCTGCTGGGGGTCAGCAGCTGAAGCCACATAAAGGGAGGGTATGCCCACCACCCTCCTGGGGCGTGCCCCCGGGTGCCAGCACCTCGGGACCCTTCAGGGGCAAAGCTGGCCAGCCCTGAGCCTGTGCATGTGCGCCCCCCACCCGGCCTGGGGCTCACCGCAGGTGTACTGGGGACAGCACTGGCCGGTCTGCAGGGCCGCGGGCACTGGCACGAAGCCGGGCTCGGGGCAGGTGGGGGGCAGGGGGCAGGGCCGAGTCTGGCAGCTCAGAGTCCGGGTGCTGCCCTTGCAGGTGCACTCTTGACAGCCCACGCTGACAGTGTGGCCAGGCTGGCAGGGGGAGGACATGGGGCCCCCGGGCCATTGGTCACCTGCCTGTCCCGTGGCACCCGTGGCTCAGGGCCCGCAAGGGGTCTTCAAAGGTGTGGGTGGGGCTGAGGGCTGCTGGGGCTCTGGGGGGCTCATGGGGGCCAGGAGGCGGGGTGGGAGGGGGTTGTGTGGGTGACCGGCCTCCCTCCCCACCGTCCCCACCTTCACTGTGTGGGAGCAGGGCGGGAGGGTGGGACGTGGCCAGCCTTGGGGCCAGCACCCACCCTCCTCCGGGGCCGTGCAACGAAGCCTCCTGAGTCTTTGCTCAGGAAACCCCGGCCCCTCCCTTCCCCTCCTCCGAGTCCCCCGAGGGGGCCACACTTACCTCCACTGGCTCCCCGTGGGGCCCCAGGCAACCTGGAGGGAAAGAGAGGACGTCATCTCTGGGCCTCCACGGCCCCCAGCCCATCACGGGCAGCCCCGGTGTCGGGGGCTGGGGAAACCTGGGCTGTGGTGGAAAGCCCTGGGGTCTGGCCGAGGCGTGCGGACCCCGAGGGCGCAGTGCGTGGAGGCCCCAAGCCCAGCCCCAGGGACGTACTGCTGCAGTTGGCTGGCACGCAGACCTCCGTGCCCGAGCTGAACAGCATCATGTCCTCCGGGCAGAAGCAGCCTTCCGTGATGGGAATGGCTTCCGGGAGGGCCCTGTGGGGAGCGGAGGGGGAGCGGGGCCGTGACCTCCAGGGTGGGGAGAGGCGGCCTGGGGACACGGGGCAGGGTGGGGGTGTCCCAGAGGGAGAGGGCAGGTGCTTACAGGGTGTTGGCACTGTCGTTCATGTAACAGTAGGAAGGATTGGATGGGCCGCAGGGCCGGTACACCTTGTCAGCAGGGCAGGTGAAAGCTGTGCGAAGGGTGAGGCCACACCTGAGGCCGGAGGGCACGAGCAGCGAGCCCTGGCCGGGGCCCCGCTGGCTGGAGCTCTTGGCCCAGGCACCTGCTGTGTGCCCTGCACCGCCCAGCCTGTCCGAGCCCTGGACCCCTGCACCCTGGGCCCCGGTGCTCTGACCTGAATGCCCCCCTTGTCCCTCCAGGAAACAAATGCACTCCATCCTGGGTTCAGCCCTCCTCCTCCCGGAAGCCCACCCTGACCACCCAAGCCCACCCATGGATTGCCCAGTGTGTCTGTCCCCTCGAACACGCTGATCGCCACCGCCCAGCGGGACGGGGCACTCTGGGGCGGGGGTGGGCACTCACAGCACGTGTGGTTGGTCAGGCCCCGCCAGTCGATGCACACACTGAGCGAAGCACACAGGGCGGCGTACAGCTCCAGGCTGGAGCACACCACGTCCCCCCTGGGCATGTGGCACTGGTCGAAGATGCAGCCTTGGTAGTATGGCCACGGGGGGATCACCGAGTGACACGGCTTGAAGACCCTGCAGCACAGAGACACACGGGTCATGGGGCAGCTCCACGGTGGGGTTGCCAGGCTGTAGGCTTTCCCTAACGAAGGGGCCCGAGGGGGAGGCGTCACCGGGCCGACCTGTGCGCCGAGGGACCCCAGCCTCTGGGGCCATCTGTGTGCGGCGGGGACGGTGTCTGGGTGCAGCGCAGCTTTTGTTTCTGCAAATTCTCCGCTGGGCTCCCCCCGTGCCCTGCACACCCGGGTGCTGCCGCTGGCTGAGGACTTATGCCCGGAGCCACCATGAGCTGCCTCAGAGCCTCAGAGGCCGACCCGCCACGAGCCCCGCTGGGCTCTGCGCCTGGCGTTCCAGCAGCTGTGACCCACTCTCCCTCGGAGCCCCCTGCAGGCCCGCCCACTTCTTCCCATCTCCCAGGCAGCATGGGATTAGCAGGGCTACTCGACACCCCCCACACCCCAGCCCTGTCAGGGAATCTCACTCGCTCAGAATTAGCAGGCAGATTGGCGAAGGTGGGCACGAGGTGGGCGATATCTTGGGCTCAACTGTGGTGGGCGTCAGGGGAGGCCTGTGGCAGGATGGCTGGCCGGGGTATGTCACATTCCAGTGGCCGGACATGTCGGAGCAAGAAGATACCACCGCCCCCCCGGGCAGGCGGCACTCGTCCTTCTGGTCGTTGGTACAGGTGCCTGGGGCGTGGAAGCAGCGGTCAGGCAGCCGGGAAAGCGGAGGCACCCTCACCCTCCCTTGGGGCGCTGGGGGCCGGGCCCCAGCGTCTCCGCGCAGCACTCGATGGGTTGCTGTGGGACCTGTCCCCTGACCTCCCTGTGCTTTCCTCTGCCTCCAAGAAGCCAGACCCTGGGGCAGTTCCCAAAGAGGCCTCAGGTATGGGCCACAGGGCCAGGCCCCTGGGCCGTGTGGCCGCACATTCTTGGTGCAGCTGGAAAGCAGAATCACCTGAAGGCTCGGCGCTACACGGGCGGCCTCACCCCCAGCCAGGAATGCAGTTCCTGGAGGGACACCCCCGAGGCCGACCTTCTCACACCAGACACTCCCAGCCGGAGAAAGGGCCCAGAGTCCGGAGGGCCAGAGCGGGGCTGAGGCCGGGCGCTCACCGCACTGCCCTTCCGTGTTGTTGCTGAACTTGCTGAAAGGCACCTCCACGGAGAAGATGAGGCCGCTGAACATGACCTGGACACCGAGGGCGGGGATGGCCACGTACATCTTGATGCCGATTTGGGAGACGATGATGCCGTCTTTCTGGAAGCCGGGTCTGACCACCTCACCGTTGAAGATGATCTAGACGGTGACCCAGCGAGGGAAAGAGAACCGGGTGGCGATCAGCCAGTGCCTGGCGCCCCCAGCCCCCCCGGCACAAACGGGGCCTGCCCGGCGGGCGTCCCCACCTCATTGGTCATCACCCCTCGGACGGGCTTGCGGGTCAGCACGACGCGGTCCTGCTGGTACTCGACGATGATGGACTGTGGGCAGGACAGCTTATCCTCAACATCACAGAAGTAGTTGTCGATCAGCACCCGGAAGTGTCCGAACACGGGCACGATCTGCTGCACCAGCACGTACGTGCAGTTATCCAGAAGCATGTAGTATGTGCCATCAAAAGTGATGTAGTGGGGGTCGCCCCAGCCGCTACACACGCCTGCGGGTGGAGGAGCCGCCTTACGGGCCGCACTATGGGCCTCCTCCCGCCGCCCAGGGGCTCCCCCAGGGGCAAGTGTGTCCCGCACCAAGGGGAGCAGGTGACTGCCCTGTTGTCGGGACCCACACGCCAACAGCCCACAGAACTCTGTCCAGTAGGTGCCCGAAGCGGCCAAGAGGTGGGACCAGACTCCGGACGCCTCCTCGCGCCTGTGTGGCCCGGCTGCTCTGGGCTCGGGCAGGGTTCCGCCGGGCACCTGGGGAGGAGGCTGGGCGCCACCACCGCTGCCCTGATCTTAGGAAGTCCTTCCTGGGTCCCACCAATTCCCTCCCGCCTTCTCTGCCATGGCCACCACCCCCGGCCCCGCCCACTCACACTGGCACGTGTAGTGTGGGCAGCAGTCCTCCTGGTTGGCCACCGTCACAGCGGGGTAGCCATTGGCGCAGGTGAGCTCCTGCACCTTTGGACACTGGCGCGACCTCACAGTGATGGCCCCGTTGCCCTCACAAGTGGCCTCAGAGCAGTTGGGCATGGCCCAGGTTTCACCTTTCTGCGGAAGCAAAGACTGCTGCAGGGCCTTGCCCTGACCCGGCGCCCACCCCTCGGGGCTCAGAGCTCGCCTGCGTCTCCGGGGAGAGAAGAGCCACCGGGATTGGGACCAACACTCACACCAGGCCTCTCCTCCCCCAGCCCCCGCCGAGCGCCCTGCTGACTAAGAGGGGTTCTGGGTGTTGAAGGTTGCCCCCTTCCCCCTCTGCCCGTTTCCACCCTGTTCCCCACCCACTGTTTCCACTCCTTGGCTGTTTGACCCTGTCCAGAGCATCAGTCACCTGCTCTAGCCCCCTTTATAGGCAACAGAGTCTCAACCTCGGGCCCCACGCTCCTGGCACCCCCTTCCAGAAGTTCTGGAGGACCAGAAATGGCCACTTGCCATGGTCAGCCTACATCAGCCAAGGAGTCACCAACCTTCATGCACACTTGATGCCACAGCCTACTTTGAATGATGCTGAGGGTCCCTGCCCTGGCCCCCCCGAGCCCCCGAGAAGGGCAGGAAAGGTGAGGGTACCATTCTTGGGGGGACTGCATTTGGGCATCCTCGCTGAGGAACGGGCACAGAGGCAGAAGGGGAGGACGCTGGCGTGGAGGTGGCCGGGGCGGGAGGTGGCGTGCTGGTGGGACAGGTGTGGTCGGTCCGCCTGACCACGTGGCAGTCCAGGCTGCAAACGGCATAATAGCAGTGCCCGGAGAGGTCCGTCTGTTGGTAAATGATGGATCCTGCAAGAAAAGGAACAGGAGGGCACTAGCAGAGCCAAGAAGCGATCGCCGGGAGCGACTCTAACCAGGCCGGTGGTCCATCTGGGTGCCAGTCTGGCAGGTGGCCTTCCTGCCCAGATGTAGATGGCATGTCCTCAGAGACGGCTTACTGCCTTCCGATACACAAGACCTAGCCCTTTCGCAAAGACAAGACCCTCCCTCTCCTTACCACTGTAGTTTTGTGAACAGGACAACAGTGACCAGGGTCAGCACACACCACACACCCAGGTAGAGTACACATACCTGCGGAGTAGAACCCGTGGGCCACACTGCAGTAGCACGTGGAGGTGGAGGGCGCTGCGGAGCTGGGGGAGGTCACCAGGGAAACCGTGAAGGTGGTGGACTCGGGAGAGAGTGAGGACTGGGGACTTGAAGTCACAAAGGGAGTCACAGAGTTGACAAGGCAGCCTTTCTGGGGCTCACAGCACAGCACGCGCACCTCGTAGTTGAGGCACATCCTGAACTTGCCCTTCTGGTCCTGGTTCCGACACACCAAGCCCACTTCCGGGCTGCACTGCACCACCTGCCCCAGCGTCTGGATGCTGACATCTGGGTGGTTCTCGGCTCGGCACTGCAGGGCGTTGATGTATTCGGGTCGGTGGCAGATCTTCTCTCCTCTTCTGACGATGTTGCTGTAGGTTTCAAAGTCTCCTCCGTGGGGCCCAGGAGATGGGAAGTCCACATCGAACCACTTGGTCCACGTGCACTGTGGCTGGCAGGAGGTGGTCCCAGGTTGGGAGGGGGTAGTTTCAGGTATAGGGACAAAAGTTGTGCTGGATGTAGGACCTGTGGTTGGGCTGGGTGTCTCCACAGTGATGGTACTGGTTGGAGGAGCTGTGGTTGGGCTGGTTGTCTCCACAGTGGTGGTGCTAATTGTAGGACCTGTGGTTGGGCTGGTTGTCTCCTGAGTGGTGGTGCTGGTTCTAGGAGCTGTGGTTGGGCTGGTTGTCTCCACAGTGGTGGTGCTAATTGTAGGAACTGGGGTTGTGCTGGCTGTCTCCACAGTAGTGGTGCTGGTTGTAGGAGCTGTGGTTGTGCTGACTGTCTCAGCAGTGGTGGTGCTGGTTGTAGGAGCTGTGGTTGGGCCAGTTGTCTCCACAGTGGTGGTGCTGGTTGTCTCCACAGCGGTGGTGCTAATTGTAGGACCTGTGGTTGGACTGGTTGTCTCCTGAGTGGTGGTGCTGGGTCTAGGAGCTGTGGTTGGGCCGGTTGTCTCCACAGTGGTGGTGCTGGTTGTAGGAGCTGAGGTTTTGCTGGCTGTCTCCACAGTGGTGGTGCTGGTTGAAGGAGCTGAGGTTGTGCTGGTTGTCTCCGCAGATGT
Source organism: Balaenoptera borealis (assembly GCF_965194805.1). Classification (NCBI taxonomy): domain Eukaryota; kingdom Metazoa; phylum Chordata; class Mammalia; order Artiodactyla; family Balaenopteridae; genus Balaenoptera; species Balaenoptera borealis. The sequence goes on along the minus strand of NC_138868.1, from coordinate 839,708 downwards.
TGTGCTGGTTGTAGGAGCTGAGGTTGAGCTGGTTGTCTCTGCAGATGTTGTGCTGGTTGTAGGAGCTGAGGTTGTGCTGGTTGTCTCAACAGTGGTGGTGCTGGTTCTAGGAGCTGTGGTTGGGCCAGTTGTCTCCACAGTGGTGGTGCTGGTTGTAGGAGCTGAGGTCGTGCTGGTTGTCTCAACAGTGGTGGTGCTGGTTCTAGGAGCTGTGGTTGGGCTGGTTGTCTCCACAATGGTGGTACTTCTTGTAGGAGCTGTGGTTGGGCCAGTTGTCTCCACAGTGGTGGTGCTGGTTCTAGGAGCTGTGGTTGGGCTGGTTGTCTCCACAGTGGTGGTGCTGGTTGTAGGAGCTGAGGTTTTGCTGGCTGTCTCAACAGTGGTGGTGCTGGTTGTAGGAGCTGATGTTGGGCCGGTTGTCTCCACAGTGGTGGTGCTGGTTCTAGGAGCTGTGGTTGGGCTGGTTGTCTCCACAGTGGTGGTGATAATTGTAGGAACTGGGGTTGTGCTGGCTGTCTCCACACTAGTGGTGCTGGTTGTAAGAGCTGAGGTTGTGCTGGCTGTCTCAACAGTGGTGGTGCTAGTTGGAGGAGCTGAGGTTGTGCTGGTTGTCTCCACAGAGGCTGTGCTGGTTATAGGCACTGCGGTTGGGCTGGTTGTCTGCACAGTGGTTGCACTGGATGTGGCCTCATGGGAGGTGGTCCTTGTGTGGCTGGTGACACTCACACTTGAGGTGCTGGGAACTGTGACATGTGTGACAGGGCAGCCTTTCTGGGGCTCACAGCACAGCACGCGCACCTCGTAGTTGAGGCACATCCTGAACTTGCCCTTCTGGTCCCGGTTCCGACACACCAAGCCCACTTCTGGGCTGCACTGCACCACCTGCCCCAGCATCTGGATGCTGACATCTGGGTGGTTCTCGGCTCGGCACTCCAGGGCGTTGATGTATTCGGGTCGGTGGCAGATCTTCTCTCCTCTTCTGACGATGTTGCTGTAGGTTTCAAAGTCTCCTCCTTGGGGCCCAGGAGATGGGAAGTCCACATCGAACCACTTGGTCCACGTGCACTGTGGCTGGCAGGAGGTGGTCCCAGGTTGGGAGGGGGTAGTTTCAGGTATAGGGACAAAAGTTGTGCTGGTTGTAGGAGCTGATGTTGGGCCGGTTGTCTCCACAGTGGTGGTGCTGGTTGTAGGAGCTTTGGTTGTGCTGACTGTCTCAGCAGTGGTGGTGCTGGTTGTAGGAGCTGTGGTTGGGCCAGTTGTCTCCACAGGGGTGGTGCTGGTTGTAGGAGCTGAGGTTGTGCTGGCTGTCTCAACAGTGGTGGTGCTGGTTGTAGGAGCTGTGGTTGGGCTGGTTGTCTCCAGAGTGGTGGTGCTAATTTTAGGACCTGTGGTTGGACTGGTTGTCTCCTGAGTGGTGGTGCTGGTTCTAGGAGCTGTGGTTGGGCTGGTTGTCTCCACAGTGGTGGTGCTAATTGTAGGAACTGGGGTTGTGCTGGCTGTCTCCACAGTAGTGGTGCTGGTTGTAGGAGCTGTGGTTGTGCTGACTGTCTCAGCAGTGGTGGTGCTGGTTGTAGGAGCTGTGGTTGGGCCAGTTGTCTCCACAGTGGTGGTGCTGGTTGTCTCCACAGCGGTGGTGCTAATTGTAGGACCTGTGGTTGGACTGGTTGTCTCCTGAGTGGTGGTGCTGGGTCTAGGAGCTGTGGTTGGGCTGGTTGTCTCCACAGTGGTGGTGCTGGTTGTAGGAGCTGAGGTTTTGCTGGCTGTCTCCACAGTGGTGGTGCTGGTTGAAGGAGCTGAGGTTGTGCTGGTTGTCTCCGCAGATGTTGTGCTGGTTGTAGGAGCTGAGGTTGAGCTGGTTGTCTCCGCAGATGTTGTGCTGGTTGTAGGAGCTGAGGTTGTGCTGGTTGTCTCAACAGTGGTGGTGCTGGTTCTAGGAGCTGTGGTTGGGCCAGTTGTCTCCACAGTGGTGGTGCTGGTTGTAGGAGCTGAGGTCGTGCTGGTTGTCTCAACAGTGGTGGTGCTGGTTCTAGGAGCTGTGGTTGGGCTGGTTGTCTCCACAATGGTGGTACTTCTTGTAGGAGCTGTGGTTGGGCCAGTTGTCTCCACAGTGGTGGTGCTGGTTCTAGGAGCTGTGGTTGGGCTGGTTGTCTCCACAGTGGTGGTGCTGGTTGTAGGAGCTGAGGTTTTGCTGGCTGTCTCAACAGTGGTGGTGCTGGTTGTAGGAGCTGATGTTGGGCCGGTTGTCTCCACAGTGGTGGTGCTGGTTCTAGGAGCTGTGGTTGGGCTGGTTGTCTCCACAGTGGTGGTGATAATTGTAGGAACTGGGGTTGTGCTGGCTGTCTCCACACTAGTGGTGCTGGTTGTAAGAGCTGAGGTTGTGCTGGCTGTCTCAACAGTGGTGGTGCTAGTTGGAGGAGCTGAGGTTGTGCTGGTTGTCTCCACAGAGGCTGTGCTGGTAATAGGCACTGCGGTTGGGCTGGTTGTCTGCACAGTGGTTGCACTGGATGTGGCCTCATGGGAGGTGGTCCTTGTGTGGCTGGTGACACTCACACTTGAGGTGCTGGGAACTGTGACATGTGTGACAGGGCAGCCTTCCTGGGGCTCACAGCACAGCACGCGCACCTCGTAGTTGAGGCACATCCTGAACTTGCCCTTCTGGTCCCGGTTCCGACACACCAAGCCCACTTCTGGGCTGCACTGCACCACCTGCCCCAGCATCTGGATGCTGACATCTGGGTGGTTCTCGGCTCGGCACTCCAGGGCGTTGATGTATTCGGGTCGGTGGCAGATCTTCTCTCCTCTTCTGACGATGTTGCTGTAGGTTTCAAAGTCTCCTCCGTGGGGCCCAGGAGATGGGAAGTCCAAATCGAACCACTTGGTCCACGTGCACTGTGGCTGGCAGGAGGTGGTCCCAGGTTGGGAGGGGGTAGTTTCAGGTATAGGGACAAAAGTTGTGCTGGTTGTAGGAGCTGATGTTGGGCCGGTTGTCTCCACAGTGGTGGTGCTGGTTGTAGGAGCTTTGGTTGTGCTGACTGTCTCAGCAGTGGTGGTGCTGGTTGTAGGAGCTGTGGTTGGGCCAGTTGTCTCCACAGTGGTGGTGCTGGTTGTAGGAGCTGAGGTTGTGCTGGCTGTCTCAACAGTGGTGGTGCTGGTTGTAGGAGCTGTGGTTGGGCTGGTTGTCTCCAGAGTGGTGGTGCTAATTTTAGGACCTGTGGTTGGGCTGGTTGTCTCCTGAGTGGTGGTGCTGGTTCTAGGAGCTGTGGTTGGGCTGGTTGTCTCCACAGTGGTGGTGCTAATTGTAGGAACTGGGGTTGTGCTGGCTGTCTCCACAGTAGTGGTGCTGGTTGTAGGAGCTGTGGTTGTGCTGACTGTCTCAGCAGTGGTGGTGCTGGTTGTAGGAGCTGTGGTTGGGCCAGTTGTCTCCACAGTGGTGGTGCTGGTTGTCTCCACAGCGGTGGTGCTAATTGTAGGACCTGTGGTTGGACTGGTTGTCTCCTGAGTGGTGGTGCTGGTTCTAGGAGCTGTGGTTGGGCCAGTTGTCTCCACAGTGGTGGTGCTGGTTGTAGGAGCTGAGGTTGTGCTGGCTGTCTCAACAGTGGTGGTGCTGGTTCTAGGAGCTGCAGTTGGGCTTGTTGTCTCCACAGTGGTGGTGCTGGTTTTAGGAGCTGTGATTGGGCTGGTTGTCCCCACAGTGGTGGTGCTAATTGTAAGTGCTGTGCTTGGGCTGGTTGTCTGCACAGAGATTGTGCTGGTTGTAGGAGCTGAGGTTGAGCTGGTTGTCTCCACAGATGTTGTGCTGGTTGTAGGAGCTGAGGTTGTGCTGGTTGTCTCAACAGTGGTGGTGCTGGTTCTGGGAGCTGTGGTTGGGCCAGTTGTCTCCACAGTGGTGGTGCTGGTTCTAGGAGCTGTGGTTGGGCCAGTTGTCTCCACAGTGGTGGTGCTGGTTGTAGGAGCTGAGGTTTTGCTGGCTGTCTCAACAGTGGTGGTGCTGGTTCTAGGAGCTGAGGTTTTGCTGGCTGTCTCAACAGTGGTGGTGCTGGTTCTAGGAGCTGTGGTTGGGCTGGTTGTCTCCACAGAGGCTGTGCTGGTTGTAGGAGCTGTGGTTGGGCTGGTTGTCTCCACAGTGGTGGTGATAATTGTAGGAACTGGGGTTGTGCTGGCTGTCTCCACACTAGTGGTGCTGGTTGTAAGAGCTGAGGTTGTGCTGGCTGTCTCAACAGTGGTGGTGCTAGTTGGAGGAGCTGAGGTTGTGCTGGTTGTCTCCACAGAGGCTGTGCTGGTTATAGGCACTGCGGTTGGGCTGGTTGTCTGCACAGTGGTTGCACTGGATGTGGCCTCATGGGAGGTGGTCCTTGTGTGGCTGGTGACACTCACACTTGAGGTGCTGGGAACTGTGACATGTGTGACAGGGCAGCCTTCCTGGGGCTCACAGCACAGCACGCGCACCTCGTAGTTGAGGCACATCCTGAACTGGCCCTTCTGGTCCCGGTTCCGACACACCAAGCCCACTTCTGGGCTGCACTGCACCACCTGCCCCAGCGTCTGGATGCTGACATCTGGGTGGTTCTCGGCTCGGCACTCCAGGGCGTTGATGTATTCGGGTCGGTGGCAGATCTTCTCTCCTCTTCTGACGATGTTGCTGTAGGTTTCAAAGTCTCCTCCTTGGGGCCCAGGAGATGGGAAGTCCGCATCGAACCACTTGGTCCACGTGCACTGTGGCTGGCAGGAGGTGGTCCCGGGTTGGGAGGGAGTAGTTTCAGGTATAGGGACAAAAGTTGTGCTGGTTGTAGGAGCTGATGTTGGGCCGGTTGTCTCCACAGTGGTGGTGCTGGTTGTAGGAGCTGTGGTTGGGCTGGTTGTCTCCACAGTGGTGGTGCTGGTTGTAGGAGCTGTGGTTGTGCTGACTGTCTCAACAGTGGTGGTGCTGGTTGTAGGAGCTGATGTTGGGCCGGTTGTCTCCACAGTGGTGGTGCTGGTTCTAGGAGCTGTGGTTGGGCTGGTTGTCTCCACAGTGGTGGTACTTCTTGTAGGAGCTGTGGTTGGGACAGTTGTCTCCACAGTGGTGGTGCTGGTTCTAGGAGCTGAGGTTTTGCTGGTTGTCTCAACAGTGGTGCTGCTGGTTGTAGGAGCTGAGGTTGTGCTGGTCGTCTCCACAGAGGCTGTGCTGGTTATAGGCACTGCGGTTGGGCTGGTTGTCTGCACAGTGGTTGCACTGGATGTGGCCTCATGGGAGGTGGTCCTTGTGTGGCTGGTGACACTCACACTTGAGGTGCTGGGAACTGTGACATGTGTGACAGGGCAGCCTTCCTGGGGCTCACAGCACAGCACACGCACCTCGTAGTTGAGGCATATCCTGAACTGGCCCTTCTGGTCCCGGTTCCGACACACCAAGCCCACTTCCGGGCTGCACTGCACCACTTGCCCCAGCGTCTGGATGCTGACATCTGGGTGGTTCTCGGCTCGGCACTCCAGGGCGTTGATGTATTCGGGTCGGTGGCAGATCTTCTCTCCTCTTCTGACGATGTTGCTGTAGGTTTCAAAGTCTCCTCCTTGGGGCCCAGGAGATGGGAAGTCCGCATCGAACCACTTGGTCCACGTGCACTGTGGCTGGCAGGAGGTGGTCCCGGGTTGGGAGGGAGTAGTTTCAGGTATAGGGACAAAAGTTGTGCTGGTTGTAGGGGCTGATGTTGGGCCGGTTGTCTCCACGGTGGTGGTGCTGGTTGTAGGAGCTGTGGTTGGGCTGGTTGTCTCCACAGTGGTGGTGCTGGTTGTAGGAGCTGTGGTTGGGCTGGTTGTCTCAACAGTGGTGGTGCTGGTTGTAGGAGCTGATGTTGGGCCGGTTGTCTCCACAGTGGTGGTGCTGGTTGTCTCCACAGTGGTGGTGCTAATTGTAGGACCTGTGGTTTGGCTGGTTGTCTCCACAGTGGTGGTGCTAATTGTAGGACCTGTGGTTTTGCTGGTTGTCTCCACAGTGGTGGTGCTAATTGTAGGGGCTGTGCTTGGGCTGGTTGTCTCCACAGTAGTGGTGCTGGTTGTAGGAGCTGAGGTTGTGCTGGTTGTCTCCACAGAGGCTGTGCTGGTTATAGGCACTGCGGTTGGGCTGGTTGTCTGCACAGTGGTTGCACTGGATGTGGCCTCATGGGAGGTGGTCCTTGTGTGGCTGGTGACACTCACACTTGAGGTGCTGGGAACTGTGACATGTGTGACAGGGCAGCCTTCCTGGGGCTCACAGCACAGCACGCGCACCTCGTAGTTGAGGCACATCCTGAACTGGCCCTTCTGGTCCCGGTTCCGACACACCAAGCCCACTTCCGGGCTGCACTGCACCACTTGCCCCAGCATCTGGATACTGACATCTGGGTGGTTCTCGGCTCGGCACTCCAGGGCGCTGATGTATTCGGGTCGGTGGCAGATCTTCTCTCCTCTTCTGACGATGTTGCTGTAGGTTTCAAAGTCTCCTCCGTGGGGCCCAGGAAATGGGAAGTCCACATCGAACCACTTGGTCCACGTGCACTGTGGCTGGCAGGAGGTGGTCCCTGGAGAGGTCCGCTCATTTGTTCTGGCTGTGACCCTCGTTCTTGGGGGCACGTGTGCCGAGCTGGCAGTGCTGTGTTGTGTGGAAGACGAGAAGGTTGCAGTGGCCCGGGCAGTGCTGGTTTCGCCTGTGGTCGTCTGTGTGGGCCCAGGTGTGGTAGGGGGTGTGGTCTTTGTTCTGCAAACGTCCACCACCTCACAGCACAGGATCCGGATTTGGTAGTTGTAGCAGATGGGGGGCAGCTGGTCTTTGTTCCAGCAAATCAGCCCCACATTTTTGTCACAGATCAGGTTCTGCCCCAGTGCCTGCAGTGGGGTGTTGGGAAAGACCTCTGCCCGGCATTCCACGTTCTTGGGCTTTGCACAGAATTTATAACCTTTGGATCTCAGATTCTGAAAACTGTCAAAATCTCCACTGTTCCTCCCTGCCCCTGGGTAGCTGCCGTCAATCCACTTGGTCCAGGTGCATGATTCTTGTAAACAGGTGACCTGGGTTGGCTCAGATGACGTTCCCTTCGAGGTCCCTGGGGTTGTGGTTGACACAGAGGTTGTGGTTGTAACTGTTGTTGAAACTGGCGCTCGGCTGGGAGTCGAGAGGGTTGTTTTCCCAGTTGTTGAGGTACCTGGGGCAGGTGTAGAGGTACCTGGGCCAGGTGTTTTGCTAGTCGTAGAGGCAGTGGTTGGGCCAGGTGTGGTGACAGGGGCTGAGGAACCTGTGCTCCCTGTCGGCACAGATGCAACCCTGCTGGTTCCTGGCGTGGGCCCAGTTTCAGTCGTGCTGAAGGTTGCAGGAGGGGTGGTCTCTGTACTGCTAGTGGCGCAGGCCCGGGGGGAGCAGCACAGGATCCTGATCTGGTAGTTGTCACAGCGCCCAGAGGCCTGGTCCCTGTTGTAGCAGGTCAGCCCCACCGTCGGGCTGCACTCCACGTGCTGCCCCAGGACTTCCAGCGGCACCTCGGGGGCACCCTCGGCTCGGCACTCCACCGCCCTCGGCGCTCGGCAAACCCGGTACCCGTAGGCACGGAGGTTCTCCAGCGTGTCGAAGTCACCGCTGTCTATGCCCCATCCCGGACGGCTGACATCCAGCCACGGCGACCACTGGCACTCCTCCCCACAGTGCGGCCGGGACGAGGGCGGGGAGGAGGCTGTGGGAGGAGTTGGTCCAGGGGATGTGCCCGGGGTGGTGGCCGGGGCCGAGCTCGGAGTGTGTGCTGTGCTTTCGGAGGGGCTGGGGTGTGTGCTGGGTGGAAGCGTGGAGCTCATGACTGAGGGCAGGAGAGAAAGGGCAAGCGTCAGGGGCCAGGGCTCCCCACGCTCCTTGAGGACACCCCCCTGCCCCCTCTGTCAGTGTCAGCCGACTGTCTGTCTCCGCCCATGACGGGAACTTGGGAGAGAGGGCAGCTGCCAAGCGTCTGGGATACGCCCAAACCGGGCAGGGGTAAAGCTCACCGCAGCTGAGTCAAGGGGTGAATTAAGCTTGTGTAAGGGAAGCCTGCTCCCCGGAATCTAAAGCCAGAGTTACATGGGCTCTTCACCCTTGGGGGAAGCTCTAATAAGGCCCTAAGGCGCCCTTAGAAGAGGTGAGGATGCGGAGGTGCCTGGCCCTGGGGCAACGCAAGGCAATCGGAGAGCAGTGGATCCAGTCAGGGACTCCCCAGCTGGGCTTCCCGTGGTCCTCTTGCCAGGGACCAGCCTGGGATACCTTTGCTCACAGCCCCTGCCCCGTGCTGGGCGCCTCAGCCCTGAGAGCATGACTGGGGGCATGGGACCTGCCAGCCTCAAGGTGGCTGGCCCTTCCTGGCTGCGGGCCGGTGGGCACAGGGACATGCCCTCTGTCCCGTCCTGGCTCCTTCCTGCTTCTTGGGGCCAGGGGTGGGGGGACGGCCCCACCCGGTCGGCACCCCGCGTGTCTGCCTTACCGAATGGGGTTGTAGAGAAGATGAAGGTGGTTTGGGGGGTGCGGGGGGTAGGGCTGCAGGCTTCGACCCTCCTCTCGATGGTGCCGTTAGCCCCACAGTGGGCGGAGATGCAGCCCCCCGTGCCATCCGTCGTGTGGTAGATGACTTCCCCGGGACGGAAGCGCTTCCCGTCGTAGGTGCAGACACAGGCTGTGGGGAGGACAGGCGGTTAGGGGGCCGGGGCGCAGGCGGGGACCCGAGACCCCGGGCACAAGGAGGGCTGCCCACCACTCACCCTCAGAGTCGTAGGTGCAATGCACGCCGCTCTCGGTGCAAACGCTGGCGACAGAAGGGAGATGAGTCTGGGGGTGGAGACTCACCCAGGGGCAGGCAGGCAGGGGAAGCCCCACTGGGGTCCCTGGGGGCCATGCCTCAGCCCCAGAAGTCACACCCTCTCAGGGAGCCCTTCCTATCAATGACCGGAGAAGGCAGTTCGCGCATAGCCACTGAGCCTCCTGGACCTTCTGAAGGCCACTCCCTCTCCAGGGTGTCTTCCCAGAGGTCCTTGGGCCGTGTCACGGCTCAGCTTCCCCTCTGGCCTCTTCCTTCACCCCCAGACCCCCCACCCTCATCCTGCATAAAGGAAGCTCCCTGTCGGACCCCGCAGGAAACCCAGGCTGGGGGACCCTCTGGCCCTGAAGGAGGGAGGCTCTGCTGGGGGTGGCCGGGTGGGGCCTTTCCCCAGTGGCGGAGGGCTGGGCGAATCCCCAACGTGCTCCAGGGTCTTCTCGGCTCCCGCCAAGCGTCTCACCAGTCGTGGCAGTTCTTTTCCAAGGGCACCGTGGAGCCCGGCCGGTAGGACTTGCCCTGGACACGGCAGGGCGTTGGTGGGGTCGGGGTTGGGCATGAAGCTACACATCGCATCTGGTCCTCATCGAAGATGGGGGCCTCTGATGGGCACTTGGGGTAGCAGCCTGTGGACCAGAGAGGCCTGAGTCCCAGCCACACCAACTGCCCACTGCCTCACCCCCGCCTCGACTCAGTCCCCAGCCCTGGACCCCATCACGCCGTGGGGAGCTTGAGGCTATGGCCACAAAGGCACCACGAGGGTCAGGAGGAGCCCAGCCTGGCCAAGGGTCCCAGGATCCCCAGGACAAACCTCAGCCCCAACCACCAGCTCCCCAGCACGGCCCCACCCAGACCAGCAGGGCAGCAGTGCACCTTCCAGGCCGCGGGCGTCGTGCAGGTACTGGCCGCGGGGGTTCCGGCAGGTCCTCAGGAAGGGGGCCCCGCAGGGCTGGTAGTGCCACTCGCAGTGGCCCTGGGGGTTGTAGTAGTCACAGAAGAGGGCTGCGGACAACGGGGGCGGGCTCAGGGCCGGGCGCTCGGCCCAGGGGGCCCCGGGTGGAGTGCCGCCCTTGCAAGGACAGCCCCGGGGGGCTCCCCTGTACCCCGATCCTTGACCAAGTCCTGTGAGCTGTTCTGAAGACACATTCCCTCCTCTGTGCCTCCCGGGCGCGGCCTCAGAGGACATGGGCCTAGGACGCCCAGGGACAAGAGGGGGCAGTGGGGAGGGTGGCGGGCTGGTTGTCAGGGGCGCCCACCCACGGCAGCCAGTCTCCATGGAGGGGGGGGGTGCTCTGCTGATTCCCTTCAAGCCCTTCCTCCCCTCGCACATTCAATACCACTCTTGTCACTCCCTGTGTCTCCGCCCCACCCTGACGGACACATCCGTGGGCACTCACGGCAGACGTCCGGGGTCCGCCAGGACACGCACACGCCCGCTTCGTGACAGGCCTGGGCGTAGGCGGCCACGGCCGTGCAGAAACACTCGCAGTCACCCCCCGAGTCGCAGGCACATGCGTCGCTCACGCAGGCCTCGTAGTACCTGGCCGACTCCACCTACGGGAGAGAGAGGCTTCAGACACCGGGGGACCCGCCATCCCTGTGGGCTCCGGGGAATCAATGCAGCTTGGTGTCGGCCTGGGCCGGTTTCCCCTGGAGCTCGTTGTCCCACGAGGCCGGCCAGACGGGCCCTCATGGCCACAGCTGGCCCTAGAGGGTGGCAAAGAGCCACTGCTCCCATTTCTGTCCCTTCTTCCCCAGGCGCCTGGAGGAACATCCCACGTACGTGGGCGTGGCAGGCGCTGAAGGTGGCGCTGTTGATGACGCTGCACTGCTTCTGGGCCCAGGGCTTGCGGTACGGGTTGGCGGCGCAGGGGTCCTTGGGGGCCTGGGCATCTGGGCAGGACGGGGAGAATTTCCAGCTGTTGCCGAACTCCAGCGCGTCGCCCACCACGGACTGGCTCCGTGTGGTGAAGTCGTTGAGGGCGTTGTCGTCAAAGTTCCCGCACAGCCCGCAGACCCTCCCCTGCGGACGGACAGACGCAGAGACGGCACAGGCTCAGGGCAAGCGCAGGAGGGGCCCTGCGACCTCACTCGCTCCCCCCCACTCCGGGGCCCTCAGGAAGAGCCCCACTGGGCTCTGAAGTCTCCAGGAGGGGAGGGCACAGGAGAAGCAGCCTAGTGGCTATGGAGTGTCCCCCAAAGACAGGCTCAGGGCCTGACCCGGGACCCACGGGTGTGGCCCAAAGTGGAAGTAGGGTCTCTGCGGATGCAATCAAGTTAGGATGAGGGCATCCTGGACTGGGGGGTGGGTGGCTGATCCAGTGGCCGGTGTCCTTACAGGACGAGGGACACACACAGAGTGAAGACAGTAAAGGGACGTTGTAGGCAGAGGTTGGGATGATAGGGCGCCTGGGGCCATGGAAGCTGGAGGAGGCGGGAAGGATCCTCCCCTCGAGCCTCTGGAGGGAATGTGGCCCTGGGGCATCTGGTTGGACTTAGTGTCCAGACTGTGAGAGAAGGGCCACCAGTTAGGGATCATTTCTTCCAGCAGCTGCAGGACCCGGACACAGCCGTGGGTCTCCTACTGTCACCTCCTCTCTATCTCTCTGCCTCACTGTTTCTCTCTGTCTGTCTCTCTGTCTCTCTATATCTCTCTGTGTCTCTCTGTTTTTCTGTCTCTCTCTGTGTCTCTCACGCTGTCTCTGTGTCTCTCAATCTCTCTCTGTCTCTCTGTCCCTCCCCCACCCGCACCCCCGTCTCTGGCCGGCCCTTGGTCTGGGGTGAGGGCGGCGTCCTTCCTGGGCAGGGCCTCACCTTGAACTCGGGGCTGAGTCTGAGGAAGATGCTGGTCCCCTTGTCCCACAGCAACACCAGGCTGACATCCGTGTCTACCACCAGGTAGATGCCCATCTGGCGGATGGAGAAGGGTGGCAGCTGCCCCCGTTCCTTCTCGATCACCTCCACGTTCCCGTCACTCAGCTTCAGCTCGTAGCTCTGCGTGGGGCAGGGCCAGTGAGTGTCTGGGTGAGGACCCCGCCTACCTGTCGAACGGGTCCATGGCCCTGCGGCCCCTGTCCCGGCTCGGCCATGGGAGCGCGGCCTTCCTGGGGGCTCCCCGCCAAGCCCCCCGCCACTGCTCACCCCCAGGAAGATCTTGATGGCCTTGGAGCAGGTGGTCCCGGTGGTGCCGCAGGGGACGTTCTCGGTGATGACGCGGAAGCCGTCCTGGGCGCTGCCGTTCCCCCCGCAGTGGTCCTGGGGAGGCCGGGGTGGGACTGAGCGTGCGCCCCGGGGCAGCACAGCCGGCCTGCGGGGCGGCGGGAGAGCTCGGCAGCCACATACCTGAAGCAGCGTGTACTCGCAGTCTCCGCTGAAGCTGTAGCGCTGCCCGTCGAAGGTGAGGTAGTGGCCGTCGCCGTACACCGCGCAGGTGGCCGGGCAGGGCTGGTCTGTGCACTGCCACATCCTGCTCTTACAGGTGCTGGGGCAGGGGCGGCAGGCATCAGGCCCAAGCCTCCCTCCTAGCGGGCCAGCTGCCTGCCTGGGTGGGGGCAGGACTTGCCGGCTGGGCTGTACCTCCCGCTGCAGGGAACCCTCCCCCAGATGGGGTCCGAGCCCCTCCCCGTACCAGGTGTTGCAGCCCACCCGGATGATCTGGCCCGGCTGGTAGCTGGCCTCGTTGTGCACACAAGGGCAGTCGGACACAGGGATGCAGCCGCCGTCGCCATTGGCCACCAGCCCGTGGGGACACACACAGCCCGGCACACATTGGGAGCTGTACTGTGGAGGGGGGGGGAGCAGACACAGCTTAGTTGACCCCCAGGGCCTGCAGCGGGGCCACAGGGATAGAGGACCAGCAGCCTGCGGGCAAGGGTCCCCCGGGGCCAGCGAGTGGGCTTCTCCACAGGTGCCCATGAGGGGAGGGGGGTCGCTGGGGACACTCACACAGTCCATGTCCAGGGTGTGGCAGCTCTTCTGACAGCCGGCCCCAGCGGCCCCAGGCGTGGTATTGCGGCAGTCGAAGTAGACCATTGGTGGGGTACAGACTGGGGAGGGAGGGGCCATTCAGGGGACCCTGACACCACCTGCCAAGCTGGCTTGAGGGACGTTGTTTCCCGACGGCAGAGTTTAGCCGCCCCGGGGTGAGTGTGTGAGTGCGTGGGCAGGGTGCCCACACTGCCGAGCCCAGAGACGCTGATTGACACCCACCAGCCTCGCTGACTTGTGGGCATTTAACCCGGTACTTAGGTAACTTTATGCAGAGATAACCGAGGGCCCCCTCCCTCCCCCTCCCCCACTCCGGGCTCACCTGGAGCTGGGGCGTGACCTCCGATGCAAGTCAGTGTGCCCTGGGTGCAGGTGCTGCAAGGAGAGAGTGGTCAGAGAGCCCCCCAGCCTCGCCCACCCCACCCACTCAGCAGGGGCTCTTACCAGATGACCCCCTGCTCGTGCGTCGACTCCCCATCGGGGACCACGGAGCCCCCACGGTAGCAGGGGCAGCTGGTGGCTGGCACACACTTGCCCATATCATCCAGGAAGGTGCCGTCAGGGCAGGTGCAGCCGTCCACGGGAACGAAGCTGACGCTGCAGGTGACGTCCGCGTCACTCCGGGCCCGGCAGGTGGGCTGACAGGTGCTGATGTTGTAGAGGTAGGTCAGCGACTTGGGGCAGGTGGTCATGGGCTTTGCTGCAGGATGCCAGGAGGGGGCAGCACTCAGGACAGGGCCGGCCCCCCTGGCTTCCCTGTTCCCGCCAGGCCCTTCGTCCTTGATGGGGTCCCGGGATACTGGCCTGGGCGCTCCTTGGCCTCTGAGCCTGGTTGGGGGACGGGGGCCATGGGCCATCCACCCTGGGACACTCACTGCACACGCCGTCCCGCCAGCCGCCGAGCAGCACGCCCCGGGCGGCGCAGGCCCGCACGTAGGAGGACAGGGCCGCGCACATGCAGTCCTCACTCTTCTCGCAGCTGCACGTGTCGAACATGCAGTTCTGGGGGGGCATCGGGACGTCAGGGACACCAGGCCACACACGGTGAGCTTCCCCCCCCACTGCTGCCGGAGCCCCTGCCTCACCAGGACCCCTCCCCGAGCCTCACGGGGGTCCCACTAACGTGCACAGAGCATCTTGCAGTCACACCCCTGGGCTGCAAGGACCACAGCCCCTCATCTCTGTGACCCAGCAGTCCAGCCCTGTGTAGTCAGCCTTAGACACCAGTTTCTCATCTGCACCCCGGGGCCAGCGGGCTACTCACTCCCTGGGTGTAGCCCCTGTGCCTAGCATGGAGCAGGAGGACAGGACGGGCTCAGAACCGCAGTAGGTGTGTGAGTGAGTGAGTGAGTGATGGATGAATGAGTGAGTGGATGAATGAGTGAATGAATAAACGCGTGAATGAATGAGTGAGTGAAGAATGAGTGGACGAATGAATGAGTGAGTGGATGAATGAATGAGTGAGTGGATGAATGAATGAGTGAGTGAGTGAATGAGTGAGTGAATGGGGGTGGGAGAAACTGGAGGTTGAGAGACCGGCTGGGCCCAGACGCTGCTGCCACGGCCCTTGGGACCCTGAGGGTGGCCGAGTGGTCCAAGGGTAGAGGCAGGTGGGTGGCATTACCGAGTAGTAGGCGCTGGGGTTCACAGCAGCGTGACACCGGGCGAAGGGGCCGTGGGGGTCTGTCAGCCGCGAGCACCAGCGCTGAGCGTACTTCTCTGTGGACAGAGGAGGGGGGCGGTCGGCGAGGCTGGACAGTCATGTCAGGCGGGAGCTACATGGAGGTGAGCAGCTTTCCTTTTAGCCGGAATTCCTGATGCTCCGTATAAAGGAGTGCCAGGTGTGAGCAGACCTCGGCTACTTCCCGGGCGCCCCCCAGCCTGGTCCCCCCAGGAGAGGAGGCAAGGAGGGTGGGCCTCCACTCCCCCCAGCACCCTGATCCTCTCCTCCCGGGGCTCACCCGGCCAGAACAACGCATGTTGACTCTGCCTGTTTACCTACCACCTGACTCGCCCTTCAGGCCGGGCCCCCAAGGAGCCCATGCTCAGACCTCTGGCCCAGGAGCCCTGGCACCAGGTTGGCCCACAAGGCCGCTGGACACACATACCGTTCTCCACGCTGAAGGAGCAGGGGTCCTCGAAGCCGTTCTTGACGTTGGGGCAGGCGGCCTGGGTCTTCCAGGTGTTGGCGAAGGCGGCGGCCGTGCCCTCCACCACACCACTGATGGTCCGGAAGTCGTCGGCCTGGTTCTGGTTGAAGTTCCCGCACAGGCCTGGGGGCGGGGGTGGCGTGAGGCCCCTGTGTGCTGGGCTGCGGAGGGTGGGCTCGGTTGCTGGGTGGTGACCCTCTTACCGCAGGTCTGCCCCCGGAGCTGGGGCGCCAGCCTCACGAACACCTGCATGACGGGCACCAGCTGGACGTCCAGCTGCAGGCCCAGCTGGGTCTGGGCGATGATGAAGAAGGTGGAGGGTCTGAAGAGCGTGACGTTGGCTGCAGACACAGGGGACCAGGTCTCAGTGGGCGCAAGGGGCGGGGCTGTCGGGGTGGGGCAGGGCAGGCGCCCTCACCTGCCGAGAGGGGCAGCTGGGTGTAGATCTGGTTCACAAACACCTCCCCGCTGGCCTTTACCACGAAGACCTGGAGAAGCACATGACAGGGCTCACGATGGCCTCCCCAGGGCAGAGGAGGGCTGTTGACCTGGCCCCCCATCCCCCAGGCTCAGCCTGCTCTGCTAAGCTTTCCGCGAGGACCGGACCTTTTTTTGGCGACATGAAAACCAAAGAGATTTACTAAAGTAAAAAAGTCAACTTCAGCAGAGAAGCTTCCTGGCCTCATGGGGGAGGTGTGGAGGCCCCATGCCAGTCCCTGAGCTGTTCCCTTTGGGGACGGTCACTCAAAAGAGCCACAAGAGGTGGAAGCAGGGAGTCAGTGGGAGGGTCCTCGGGCTGTGCCTGGGCCACCTGCTGCCCATGTGGGATCAAGGGCTCGGGCAGAGGTCACTTGCCGTGAAGGACACCCCCAGCCCCAGGGTCTGCACTCACCATGTGCCCCCCGCCCAGGATCAGCGTCAGGCTCTTCAGGCAGGTCTCGCTGTCGGTCAGCCCACACCTGCGCAGCTCGGCCAGCACGGTGAAGGCGCTGCTGTCACAGGGCTAGAAACACAGGTCCTCACCCAAAGCTCAGCGGCCCCCAGCCTGCCTCACCCTCCCCTCCCCACCACCTGTCTGCCCGCCCAGAGCTGGGGTGGTTTCCTGGAGGACTCGGCATTGGGGATCCCGAGGTGGCCCCAAATGCAGCACCTACGTGCAGCCCAGGCTGGGGAAGGACACGTGGGCCCACGGCCTGAAAGCCGCTCTGTCCGGGGGGACCCTGGGGCCACGTACCTTGGCCAGCACGTAGCTGCAGTCCCCATGTACCGTGTACTGCCGCTCGTCGAACGTGGAGAAGTGGGCACCGCCCAGCACCGAGCAGGTGCCCGGGCACTGCACCTCCTGGCATCTCCACCGGCCTCCAGAGCAGGTGCTGAGAGCAGGGAGCGACCACGTGGGTGCCGGCCCCCGGGAGCAGCCCGCCCCCCCAAGATGGCAGGTAGACTTGCCCAGGCCTGCCTGCATCACCTCATAGACTGAAGCCCATCAGCGCCTGCCCAGAGAGCCACTGGCCTCTGCCTGGGGACCTGCGTGGGAGGGGACGAGCAGCCCCGGGGCCACAACCCCCAGAGGGGCCGGCCCGGGTGCATCCAGGGAGACCAGAGGGCAGGGGCCGTCCCTGGGCATCTCCAGGGGGAAGGGAGGGCAGGGGCCCAGGGTCCTACCAGTTGGTGCAGTCTGTGGAGTAGCCGGTCCCTGGAGTGTAGGTGGCCCCGTTGTACACACAGGAGCACTGGGGCACCGGGATGCAGCCAGCATGGCCAATGTCATCCAGCACTGTCCCTGCAGAGGCAGGCGAGACACGTGGCAGGTGCCGGACTGTGTCTACCATGTGAGTGTGTGGAGGGGACAGGCCCTCTGCCCACAGTGGCCCTGCCCTAGAGGGTTCCTCAGACCCAGGGGCCCAGGGACGCCTCGGGCCACGTCAGAGGGGCCTTCCTTCCTGAGCACCCACAGTGCCTCTGGGTGATTCTGGGGGGCCAGAGGGGGTGGGGCTCCATCTCACCCTCGGGGCAGAAGCAGCCGGCGACGCAGTGGTCCTCACAGAGCGGGGAGTGCTCGGGGTTGGAGCAGGTGTCCGCGCAGGGCGACCCGCACTCGCGGTACTGCATGTTGAGGGGGCACGTCTGCGCTGCAGGGAGGGGGATGGGCCCACGTCACGCCCTGCCCCTGCCTCCGGCCCGAGAAGGGACCGCATGGCAGGGCCGGGGCCACGCAGGGCACTCACGGCAGAGCTGGGGGCGCCGCCAGTCCAGGGGCAGCCCCCCGGCGTGGGAGCACTGGCGTGAGTACTCGGCGAGCGTGTGGCAGAGGCAGCTGCTGGGGTTGGCCCGGTCACAGCGGCAGAGGTCTTGCCGGCAGGCCTCCAGGTAGCTGCTGGTGTCCACCCGGGCGGCACAGTCCGAGAAGAGCTCGCTGCTCAACACCTCCTCGCAGATGCCCTGGGGCAAAGCCGGGGCACTCAGTCCAGGCTCTGGAACATCCCCTGGCTCACGGCCCCCTCCTCGACTTGTCCCCGGGGCCGTGGGAGCAGGACGCCACCCCCGCTCACTCTGGGACTTACAAAACCGGTCAAGCAGTTCGTGGGGGGCTCAGGGGCGGGGTCCTGACACCGCTCCGTGGGGCCGTCCATCTTCTGCAGATTCCCAAACTCGGTGGGGGTCAGCTTGATGTCTGCCAGAAGCACAACACCGGGCTCTTCTCAGGCTCCCAGCACCCCTCGCTCGGGGCGACCGGGCTACGCCTGCCTTCCCCTTCCACACTGCCGGTTTAAGTGGCGGCTACACGGGACTTTCGGGGAGTCTGGAGACGAAGTGAGGAACTCCCGTGCATTCGGGGCTGCGGGTCAGCGGGCTGAGGTCCGCTAACTGCCGCTCCGCTGGCCCAGGGCTGGAGAGTGAGCCTGGGCCCCTGCCGGCCACTGCTGGGCACCCGGGCAGGCTTCCCCTGAGGGAGTCCCTTACGGATGGGCTCTGCGTGGGGCTTCAGGGGCCTGACAGTGGGGACCCTGTGATCGGGACTGCAGCAGGTGTGGGTCACATAAAAGGCCACTGCTTGGCAAAGTCTCAAGGACCAAGAAGCAGAGACAGGGTCTGGATGGAGGCCGGTCTTCGATTTCAGAGGAGGGTGTGTGACGGGTACTGAGAACAGGAGGGCTCAGTGGGGGCTGCCCCGCTGAGAGCGTGTGCTGGGTGGGAGGGGGTGGGGGTGAGTGCACGTGAGCGCACGCCGTGCGTCTGTGTGCCGGGGCGTGCCAGAGTCTGTGCACGTGTGCGCGGTGTGGGTGCGCGTGCATGCTGGACCTCGAGCGTGTGGGTCTGCGTGCACGTGTGGGTGCGTGCACGTGTGTTAGGACTGAGACCTCTGACTTGGGACCCTGGAAGGCAGGCTTCCAGGGAGCACAGAGATGGAGCAGGCGGCAGGGAGGGGGGCTCGCGCCCCGGGCTCACTGTGGGAGAAGAACTCGTTGAAGATGGGGACGCCATTGAAGTCTCCGCAGAGCCCGCAGGTCTGGTTGGCGTACTTGGCGTCCAGCTCCAGCTGCAACGAGAGGACGCATCAGGCTCCAGCCGTGCCAGGGACACCCCCGGACCAGAAGGACAGACGAGGTTCCCAAGGCTGGAGCAGCTGGGCCTCCTCACAGAGGACCCTCCCCACTTGCTCCACGCAGTTGGGACCCGGAGCAGGGGTTCTGTCCTGGAGGAAACGACCCCCACACGCAGGGTCTCCATCAGGGGTGTGGACCCTGGGGCCCCGTTAGCATCTGGGCCCCCATCCTCACTGCCGTGGGGCCGGGGGTGTCTGGCTTTCCCACCCTCCTTCGCCCAGAGCACCTTCTTCCCTCCCTGGGGAGGCTGCCCGGCTGGAGGCATGTGCCTGGTCCCCCGAGCCCGGCCCCCCGCCTCACCAGAAGGCTGTCATCCTGGTTCCACATGAAGACCAGGCCCAGCTTGGCCGCCACCTTCACGTAGCTGCTGCTCTGCTCAATGAAGACTCCGGAGTGGCTGAAGGGCAGCTGAGCTCTGCGGGGAGAGAGGGCCCAGCTGAGGCGTCACAGGGCACGAGGGGGCGGGCAGCATAGGCCTGGGCCTCAGGCAGGGAGTGTCCCTTCGGTCACACGTGTGACAAGGTCAACACACCCACAAGAGCCTGGAGCTCTGGCATCAGAAGAACGAGGAAGGGGCCGCTTCGGGGGCAGAGTGAGAGCCTGAGCCCCTGGGCGAGGCAGGGGGCCGAGCATGGGGGCCTGGGGGGCACCGCCCCCAGCCACACTCTTGGGACAACTGCACTTCCCTCCCCCGACGGCCCAGAAGCATCCTCGCCGTCCGGGGCCTAGACTCACGGGCGGCCGTTGACCAGCACGGAGCCCTTTGTCAGCTCGACAACCATGCCGTCAAGCTTCATGGTGATCCTGCTGGGCGCGGTGGCGTTGGGGCCTGGGCCGCGGCGGAGCTGGAGGTTGAAGTCCTCGTAGGCGGCACCGCAGTGCGCGGAGAAGACGTAGTTGCACAGCCCGGGGAAGCGGAAGACGTCGCCGTCGAAGGTCTTGTAGTGGAAGTCGCCCCACGTGCTGCACACCCGCCCGCCGTGCGCGGCGTTCAGGGCTGTGGGCCGAACAGAGCAGGGCCTTTCCGAGGGCGCCGAGTCTGGGACACCTGGACGTCCCAAAACCTGGGCCCTTATCCACCTGGGAAGCTGCGGTCCCCCTGCCCCCCCACCAGGTCTGACAAGGCAGAGCTCGGCCTACACAGCCCCCGGCCTGGCCTCTCAGGGTCTCACCTCGCACCAGGGGGCTGCTCCTCAGAGGCGGGTGGATGGTCACCCCGCGGAGGGAGTTGCCTGTGGAAACAGGGCGGGTGACGCACAGCCCTCACCCCCACCGCCCTTTGGTGGCTCCGCGACTGCTCGGATCTGGCGGACTCCAGATCCGGCTCCGGGTTCTGCCGTGTATATGGCCTCCCGGCCGGTGTGAACACCAAGGCCAGCGGGCACCACTGTGGGCTGAGAGCAGAGCACCCCAGGGGCCCCAGCTCTCACACCACGTGGCCCAGAATGCTGTTTGCACTGGGGCTTCCTTGCTCCCGGAATCTCAAAAATGCCTGAATCAAAACCTGGAGACTGTCATGCAGAGTGAAGTAAGTCAGAAAGAGAAAAACAAATATCGTATATTAACGCATATTCGTGGAATCTAGAAAAATGGTACAGATGAACCGGTTTGCAAGGCAGAAATAGAGACACAGACGTAGAGAACAAACGTATGGACACCAAGCGGGGAAAGGGGGGTGGGATGAATTGGGAGATTGGGATTAACATATATACACTACTAAGTATAAAATAGGTAACAACTGAGAACCTGCTGGATAGCACAGGGAACTCTACTTTGCTTTGCTGTACGGTAGAAACTAACACAACATTGTAAAACTATACCCCGATTAAAAAAAAAAAACAAGTGCATCAGCAGCTACGGACAATCCCTTGGGTGCTGACATCAGGCACAGGTGCGCCTCCCTGGGAGCCCCTTTTGGGGACATGCAAACTGAGGTGGCTGGGTCTGTCCCCGAGCCTCCCCTTGCTCTGGGGTGTCTGGCCGTGCTGGGGGCTGACCCTCACCCGCCCTGCCACCACTGGAGTATCAGGTGTTAACTCCAGGGAGAAAGGGACATTCTGTGAGCTCCCAGCGAGCCTGTGACCCTGTCTCAGCCACGCCGGATGGGGATGGCAAGCAGCCTGCAGGGCCCAAGGCGAGTGGCCCATGGCCCCTCAAGGGCTCTTTGACTGCTGGGGCGGGGCGGGGGCTCTGACAGGTGGGGGGTCCACTCACCGCCAGGCCCCTGGGGGGCAGGAGGGAGGTCCGGGTACTCATAGCCGAGCTCTGCAGCGCTGTCCCGGGCCTGGCCTTTGGGAAGAGGAGAGGGCGCTGGGCCTGAGCCGGCCGAAGGACCCACACGTCCCCTCAGAGGATGCACGTAGGGAGGGATGGAAGGTCCGGATGGTGGGGTTCTCTGTGCGGACGGGGGCACTGTCCGGGAGGATCTCTTCCCGGCTGCCGAGCCTCTGAGGTCACCCGGGCCCACGGCTGGGCCGCCACTCCCTTGACCTCCCCCTCAGGTGGCCCCATGAGCATGTGGGGGTGACCCCGGCTGGTCTCTCCAGGGGCCATTCCTTCGTTCACTGTTCATTCATGCCCACCGAGTGTCCACCAGGGCCCAGCCGCTGGTCCCCTGCTCAGGACGTAAGGGCCAGGCAGGCAGCCCCTGTCCGGGGGCATCCCATCTACTGAGGGAGCAGACAGTAAAGTCACGGGTCTGCTGCAGCTGGTCCAAAGGCAACCAGAGCTCTGGAGGAAAATTCAGAGCCTGTTGGGGATCTGGGACCAAGAGTGGGGACAGAGCTGCACCCAAAATGGGGTGCTCAGGGCCACTGCACAGGTAAGGGCCCAGCGCCGTGGAGGCCAGGCAGGCAGGGCCCGGGACAGGCAGTGTCGGCCTGGAGGCCACCCCAAGGACGTCATTTCTGGGGTCCTCAGAGGCCGTTCCAAAGGTGCAGAATGTCGTCAGACACAGGCTTGCCATGATCCTGCACAGAGCTGGCATGGCAGGAGGGTGCCTAGCCCCCCACCCGGAGGGGGAGGCCCAGCCCTCCTCTGGATGGGAGGCTGACCCAGGGAGCACAGCTTCACTCACTCGTGTTCTGGCCCCATTTCTCAGATCACCCGGGACAACCTGGACTCATGCTCGCCATGTGTCCAGGGAACATCCAGTGGGGCAGCCCTGCCCGGAGTACTCGAGGGAGAGCTTCCCAGTTCTGGGACCGTCTGGCAGCAGCGGGAGACTGGGGACCGGGATGTGCGAGCCGCCTGGGGCAGTGGGGACCTTGGCTAATATGTCATGTTCCCCAAGCCGCCGTTCCGGGAGCCTGGGAGCCACCCCTCACCCATCCAGGTCCCTGCTATCCCCTGGGAAGCAGAGGAGGGAGGTGCAGCCCAGATGGGGAGGGGCCTCCGAGGACCACGGAGGCTGTGAGCCTCCCTTATCACACCCTCCAGCCGGGACTGAGCCCACCATAGAGAACCAGACAGGGAAAGTGAGCCGGTGAACCGGGGATGCCCGGGGGGGTGTCCCAGGCAGGTGGGCAGCTCTGCCAGGCTGGCCCAGGAGTTCGAGAGTCTGCTCAGACCAGGCTGGGCAGGGGGCAGAGGGCAGAGAGCAGCAGAGACGCACATGTGGATGAGATCCTGCAGCCAGGGGCTCATAGACGCTGGGCTGCTCCCACCCCCTAACCCCCACATGGACCCTGCAGCCCCCAAGAACCCCTCCCCAACCCCACAAGCTGGAAGCCGCTGGAGCGGGCGCTGAGGTGGAAGAGCCGTTCACGGATGCACTCAGCTTGACCAGAGCCCAGGACGAGGCCTCAGAGCTGCCTGCTGCCCGCCGGGGGCCAGGGCCACCCTAGGATTTGGGGGGGCCCCAGGGGCCCCAGGCCATGGTCAGGGCCAGCCTGGGAAAGCCAGCACGAGCCTTACCTGTGTGCTGGGCACAGGCCAGAGTGAGGCCCAGGGCCCAGAGCAGGGCCAGCTTCCTCCGGCCGGCACCCATGGTGTGTGGGGGGAGAAGTCCCCAGGGCAGCCTCTGAGGAGGGCTCTGAGTCTGCAGGAGCCTTTTGTAGTCCCAGAGCTGGCTCCAGCCCCACTGGCCTCACGTGGGAGGGTGGGGCAGGGCCTGTGGTTCCCCTCACCCAGGTAAACAGTGGGCACTGGCTATGGGCTGGCCGGCAGCTGAAGACAGGCAGGGATGGGTGTGTCTGCCAGGCGGGACGTGGTTCCTGAGGGTCCCCCAGTCCTGGCCTCAGGCATCCTCCACCACGCCCCTGCCCCTGGACCTTCCCTGGGCGCTCTCCCGTGCAGCCGGACCCCTGAGTTCCTGGCACCTGGAGTGGCCACTGGCATCTTCCCTGCTGCTGGGGCCAGCCCCACCCTCACTGGAGAAGGGCTCAGGGCGCGGCGCCCCCGGTGACAGGACCCCGCCCCACAGTGCAGCCCCCCGACCAGCACTGCCTGAGAGCCTGGCCGTGCTCCAGCTGGGCGGGTGACCCCAGGCCGGCTCCAGGCACAAGTGGCCTGTGGCCTCGAGGGGCAGGGGTGGCGGAGTCCGCTGAGCTGCAGAGATGCCGACTGAACCAGCCCAGAAACCGGCCCAGTGGTCTTGGCCCTGAGGGGCTCTGGTTGAGAAAGCACCCTGGTGTGATGGACACCCGGCCTCAGACAGTGGGTGTGCGAGCCCTGGGCCTATCACGGAGCCAGGCGCTGCGGCTGGACCTCCGCCGCAGGGGTCCACACACCCCCACCAAGGCTGGCGGCTCCACTGCCACAGGTGGGCCCAGCCAGGAAGCTCTACGTGGGGCGGAGTGGCAGCAAGGTGAGCGGGAGGGGCTGGGCTGGGTCCCCCCCATGCTGGGGAGGGGTCTGGGGGCAGGGGGCACCCTGGAGCTGATCCGAGCATTTGCTTCTGGCTCACTTGGGGCCTGTCCCAAGCTCCTTCTGGTCACCTTGTTTTTGGTCCCTGAGCCATCCCCTCCTCATGCCCCAAATTGGCCCTGGTACCTGGTAGAAAGAATGCCTCACACATAACAGGAGAGTGGGGGAGGGACACAGGGGTGAGTGAGTGAAGGAGTGAGAGTGTAAGAGAGTGAGTGAATGAATGAGTGAATGAATGATTGAGTGAATGAACAAGTGAGTGAATGAATGAGTGAGTGAGTGAGTGAATGTGTGAGTGAGTGAATGAATGAGTGAATGAATGAGTGAGTGAATGAATGAATGAGTGAATGAACGAGTGAATGAATGAGTGAGTGAGTGAATGTGTGAGTGAGTGAATGAATGAGTGAATGAATGAGTGAGTGAATGAATGAATGAGTGAATGAATGAGTGAGTGAGTGAATGAACGAGTGAATGAGTGGGTGGGTGGGTGGGTGATCACATAGCAGGGGGCGTGGATGCGGGTTGAAGGGAGCTGGCGCCACCTCCATGCCCCCCCCCCACCCTCCCTGCAGGCTGGTGTATCACGTCCTCAACCTCCCCGGCACGGCTGCCTGGCTCTAGAGCTTGACAGCACGTCACCTGGTGCTGAGAAGGGCAGGCCCCTAGGGGCAGGCCGAGGGGACCAGTCTGGCTCCAAAGGGCTGTGCAGGTTTTGTGGTTAGGATACTGGACATGGGGAACCAGTGCCTTGGTGGGGAGGCTCTAGGGTCTGCAGCTGGGGGCCAGACCCAAGCTGAGGGAAGCTTGAGTGACATGGGCCTCCCCTCCCCACGACCCCAGGAAGGCAGGGAGGCAACAGGTCAACCAGTGTCCACGGCGTAGGGCACAGGCCTGAGTCCACACCTCGCCCCGACCCATCTGAGTCACCAGGCACGCATCCCTTCCCGGGGTGGGGGAACCCCATAAGAGGGACCCATGGAGAGGGGGTCTGGAGTCAGGGCAGGTGTGTGGGACCAGTGACCCAGCCTTGAAAACCAGGGGTCTTCTTCCCTGTGACCTCCACAGCCCAGTGGGGGCTGTGGAGGGGTGGGGGGCTGGAAGGGGTCCCTTAAAGCAGTGGGGCAGTGATTCCACCCTCCTGCTCTCAGGGGCCTTCACGCTTAGTGAGGGCAGCACAGGGGAAGGGGCACGGCCGGGGTGAGCCTCGGCCACCCTCAGTTTCCTCATCGGAAAAGGGGGTCCATGAAAACCCCTGCAGGAAGAGGGTCCATGTCCAGGGGTTCACAGTAGGGTGCTGTGTGTGGGGAGCGGGAGCCACACGTGGGGATGGGGCTCGCCCAGGGCGGTGGCCCCAGAAGCCTCTGCTCCCCCGGTTTCCCCGGGGGCCACACAGCCTGCACCTGGGCTGCTGCCAGCCCCCCACCCGGACCTGATAAACTAGCGGGTTTACTGGAGAGCAAGGCAGTGCTTGTTTGGACAGAGGGCTGGGGTCCAGCCCTGACAGGATTGCCCAAGCATTGCCATGGCAACAGGAGGACGGTGGAGGGATGTGGGGATGGGATGCAGGCCAGGCCGCTGACTCACCCTGGCAGCTCTGATTTGGGACCGGAAGCGGGCATCAGATAGCTCCTATTTGTATGAGGGATTGACCCAGGTGAGGATGAAACGCCCACCAACCCGGATCCGGCCAAGAACAGGGCCCCACGGGTGGGCAAGGAGCCTATGGGTGGGAGGTACGAGTCCAGCGCTTTCCTCTTGGGGCGGGTGGTGTCCTGCGACCCCCGGGGGCAGCATGTTCCTCACAGCTCTCTCCTCAGACGCATGAGAAGCGGCCCCCATGACCCTCAGGACCCTGGGCTGCCTGACCCTGACCCTGACCCTGATCCTGACCCTGGCCTAGCCCAGCCCAGCCCAGCTGTTCCTGGCCAAGGTGACCAAGGCAGGGGACACTGGCTTCAGCGTTGCCTGCCCAGGGCTGGCACTCCTCCCCCACGCCTGTCCCTTCCTTTCCAGTTTCTGGGCATGGCCGAGGTCCCAACGCAGGTGACCTGCAGGGCCGTTGGGGTCACTCTGCTGTAGCTGCAGGACCTGGGGGCTGAGCCATCCCCGCAGCCTTCTTCGGGCCTGACGATCCCACCTCCCTCAGCCCACGCACGCTGCAGGGCACAGGCTCTGTCCTGGGGGACAGGTACAGCTTTGGGGCAGGAAAAGGGGGCAGCTTCACGGCCCTTCCCACGTGGGACTCTGCGGGGTTGGCCTCCTCCCCTCCAGGGCGAGGACGTGAGCACAGCGGGATCTGACTGGATGCGCAGACCGTCCGGCTGGAGTGGCCAGGCAGCCGGACCCAGCCCTCCCTCCCCTATAGCCCGGTGCCCTCGAGGGGCTGCGGTGCGGGGGAGACTTGACTTCCACCCTTCCACCTGGGACACATCTCCAACCCGGAGGTCAACACCTGCACCCCAAACGCCAGGTCCCTCCAACCCCCTGCCCTGGGAGAAGAGCCAGGCCTGGACCAGCCACACATCTTAAAGCAGACAGTCAGCTGTGGCTCCTGTTTTCTGCCGAGACTGCGGAGTGGACGGCTGTCTCCAGCGGACACTTTGTCAGCCCCGTCTCGGACGCCAGCCTGGTGGCAGCCCTGGTGGGCCGGGCACACTTCTTGGAGGCTTCACTGTATAATTCAGTCCATAGAAAACCAAAAACTCCTGAGGGGTAGGAACTGTGGTTATCCCTGCTTTTTGGATGACACAGATGGGAGGCACCTGACCTCAGAGGGACCAACTGGAATTCAAACCCAGGGCCTGGGGCTCCAGACACTGGGAGGAGGTGGTATCCTGGCCCTGAAACCCATCAGCTGTGTGGCCCTGGGCCAGCACATCACCCTCTCTGTGCCTCGGGCATCTCATCTGGAAAATGGTGATCGTAGGAGCACTGCTCAGAGGACTGTTGCCCCAGGGACAAAACCAACTGATGCATCAGGGAAGCACCCTCTGAGCTGCGTCTGGTCCCCCGGAAGAGCCCCTGCCACCCTCGCAGCGGTCACCTCCAGGAGACTTCAGGCAAGTCGAGGGACCTCATGAAGCTCCCGCTTTCTCTTCCTGAAACGGGGTGATGGTGCCGCGCTGGGTCACCCCTTCGACTTTCTGCACATTTTAACACACCTGGAAGCTCGGTGCATCGTCAGCCTAACTGCACCATGACAATCAAACAGGCAGCACCTTCCTCTCTTCGCTGCACCTAAAATCACAGCACAGTTTCTCACCAATGTTGGCTTAGCATCCGTGACCCACAGTCACTCCTGACGCAGGGGACACCGTGAGGCCGAGGGTGCGGCCTGATGTCATAGATGCGGAAACCAGCAGTTTGGGGAAAGTTTACCACGTATTCCGTGTGACAGAGAATGAGTTCAGGACAAAGACAGATGGAACCCCTCTAACCTGCGAAGAGGAAGTGGGCGCCACCTTGGCAGGGAGGCGCTGGGAACCTCTGATAGCTTACAGGAATTGTGCTGTTGACAGAAAGGGCAGGGTGACTTCAGCGTTGCCCCAAGCCGGGAACTTCCTTGATAAGGAGGACGGCGTCCTAATCCCTCCTGCTTGGCGTTGGGGCACGAGGGGGAGAGAGCCATCTGGAAGATGCCCATGGGTGGGGTCCGCCTCCCCGGGCCGAGGGGCCAAGACCCTCCCGGGACCGGCGGCGGGGGCGGGGGGGCCTGGGGGATGCTCTCTGAGCGGCGGGAGAAGGGAGCGGAGAGTAAGTTTGGTTTTATGGCGGGGCTGCACTGATTTGGAGGCTTCCTGCACGTGTTTGTTTATCTGCATCACTGGGCAAACAGAATTCCTCCCGAGATCTGACCTGGTCCCCCAGATCCACAGCTGTAGATGAAGGGCAGTGAGACCCCCGCTTGCTGCTGACAGCGGCTCCCCCCTCCCCCCCACAGCTGAGCCCCTCTCTGCCCAGGCCTGGGCGGGGAAGTGCTGGCCCCGGAGTCCCTCATCTCCCTGGGCCCAGCTCGGCTCCTGGGAGCCCCCGCCCGCCTCCTCCTGCCCCAGAAAACACAAAGGCCCTCAGCCCCTCCCCACCACGCCTTCCTCCTCAGCCTCCGCTCAGCGGTCACCCTGCCACCTCCCTGGGGGGACGGAGGGGACTGTCCGTTGAGGTTGTTCCCTGGAGGCAACCGCATCTGTGTCCCTCATAACTTCGCAGGCAGCCTGGGCACCCAGGGGTCAGGTAGCAGCTGACACGACTGGGATCCCCTCCTCTGCCCTAAGAGCACTGTGCCCGCCCCTCCCCCGACCACCGCCACCCGCAGGCAGGGAGCTGCCCGGCCCACTTGCCTGCATTAGGACAAGGAAAAGTCACCCCTGACTGTCCTGTCAGCCTCTAGGCAGAGGGGAGGACGGAGCCAACGTGAGATGTCGTCCATACAACACTGACTGTGGCCCCCCAGGGTCCTGACGTGGAGCGGGTGCCTCTGACCCCGGGACAAAAGAACATCAGCACTCGGGGGGCTGGGGGTTGTCTAATACCATCAGCACATTTAAAAGGTATTTTTCACAGTGTAAAATCATACTCATAAAAATTAAAGCACCACGTCCAAGTGTATCCCAAAAGAATTGAAAGCAGGGCTTGGAAGAGATATTTGCACACCTGTGCTCACAGCAGCCAAGAGGTAGAGGCAACCCAAGTGTCCATCGATGGATGAAGGGATACACATGGTCCATCCACACGGTGAGATATTATTCAGCCTTAAAAAGGAAGGAAATCTGACTCAGGCTACACAGGATGAATCTTGCGGACAAGATGTTCTGTGAAATAAGCCAGACGCAGGACAAGTCCTGCATGATTCAATCACAGGAGGTCCCTGGGGGAGTCACATCCATAGAGACAGAAAGCAGACGGTGGGGATCAGGGGCTGAGGGAGGGGAGGGGAGTGAGTGTTTAATGGGAACCGAGTGTCCGTTTGGGAAGATGGAAAGTTCTGGAGTGGAAGGTAGTGAAGTTTGCACAAGGATGTGAATGTGCTCAGTGCCTCTGAACTGTACACTTAGACATGGTTAAGACGGTACATTTTGTTACACGTATTTTAACACAATTTTTTAATGGGAAAAAAAGTGAAGCAAAAGCTGCCACTCTCACCTTGAGAAAATACCTGTAAATAATCTGGTGTCTGTGTTTGCAGATCTTGAAAGCAGGCTTTTCACAGTACACTCTTCTGAGCCTCTGTTGGTGGCGGCCCAGCCCCTCCTCCCTCCAAGGGACCACTTCCTGTCCCTTTTCCTGGCTCATATATATACAAAGAGATCACACACATCTCCAGGAACATTCATTAAAGTCATGGCTTGGAGGGGAGCCGACCCACAGGGGGGCCAGGCCAGCGCCCCTGAAATACTGGTGGAGCTGAGCCTTCCCAGGGCTGGCGGGATTCCACCTGTAAGAGCACACGTGCCTGGCACCCACTTCTGGGGCTGGAAACCCAGAGGTGCTGGGGAACCACCCTGCCTGGAGCTCCCACTTGGCAAACACCAGCCGGGAGCGTCCACTCACTCACACCTGGAGTCTCTGCGCAATGTGCAGGCAAATAGCCACCGGTGACCTGGGCACACCTGCTGTGAATCACTGCCCCCCAGGCCCGGCTGGGGGGGCCTCGAGCCTCCAGCACTGATGGAGCCTGGACTCCACCGCCCCACCTCCCTGGGCCGGGCCCCTGGGAATGGTGGAGGGACCAAGGCCCCAACACGCTTGGCCCAGAGGGGGACAGGGACAGCGGTGTCCCCACCCAGAGGGGGACAGGGACAGCGGTGTCCCCACCCAGAGGGACCGGGGACGTGAGCGCCAGGGGCCCAGGCAGCCAGGCAGTGATCTGGAGAGAAATGCTCCCCAGCGCATCACACTCGTTCCTGCACTACCCCAGGTCTGTAAAGATAAGACCAGAAAGAAGCCGAAGGAAATCAGTGCAGTGACTGCTCTGGCGTGGACGGTGGGGCTATGGGCGGGTGTTCCTTCTGAAAACAAGTGCACAAACAATAGAGCTGAAACATTGTAGCTGGAACTGAAACACTGTCTCAGTAGCTGTCAAAGCAGTCACACACACCCCAACGAAACAGGCAGGAACACGAATGCAAATACACACGCACACAGGCACACACAGAGGGCAGGGGAGGCAGTGAGCACGACGTCTCAGTGACGCGGTCCCCACAGCCCAGGCCGCCTCCCTCCCCTCATCTGCTCTGCAGAGCTGGGGTGTGCAGAGGGACCCCCGACATCCTCCCTGGACAGACCCTGGAGAGCTCTCGGGAGCCCCAAGGGCAACACAAGCCCCTCCCAAGTCCGGCACAACCAGGCTCCACTCCCAAGGCTGGACACCCCCTCCGAGCCCTGGGCTGGAGGCTGAGGCAGCACAGATTCTGGGACCCCCAGGGGCTGGGCCAGGAGCTCGGGCCGGGCTGGAAGCTCAGCCCCCGTGGCCAGGGGTTTGGCAGTCGCCCGGGACCACACGCCACTGAGCTGCGGAGTTCCAGCGCGCAGACTGGGAGGCACTTAGCGCCTCCGCCCCCTCACCCACGGGCCACAGTCCCTTGGGAAGTCGTCCGCAGTCCGCTCCCCGCTGGGCGACCTCACTCCCTGCTCAGGCCCCTCTCCTCTTCCATGTCCCACGTCCCTCTGTCCCAGGACCCCTCTCTCCATCCACGACCCCTCAGCCCTGCCCCTGGCTTTCCTGTGGGATGACAAGTGACCCCCAATGAAGGAGCGGAAGGGCCCCCTCAGGGAAGGAGGCGTCCCAGCTAGAAACTGGATCCAGTGGACATTCCTGGGCTGCAGGCAGCCTGGGCCAGACCCCAGCGCCCTCTCCCCCAGGAAGCTAAAAATCCCACATCCTAAGAAACCCTTCAGTCCCCGGGGACCAGAACAGCTGGTCACCCTCGCCCTGCCAGCAGGACTCCCACTGACCACTTGGAAAGCCATGGGGCGGGAGCAGGTGGGGGCTGGGGGTCTTGGGGGGTAGGCGGGTACAGGAAGAGCCCTCTGCCCTGCACATGGCCGGGCCAGGACTGACCTGGAGCAGTCACTGGTCACGGCTGGCTGTGTCCGGCCAGCTGACCCACAGATCCTGCTCTGGGAATGTTCCCGTCAGTGACCCCAACGTGGGCCATTCTGCTGGGAGCAAGGTGGGGTCCAGGACCACCAAGCTGAGCTTCTTCCCACATGTGCTATGACACTTGGCGCCCCTCTGCTGCAGCGCAGCGAGACTTTGCCTATTTCTTTTTTTGTTTTTTCAATGAATCTTTTTAGTCTCTTATTTAAACCTTAAGTCTTTGGTTTGAAATCATTGTGAATGTCAAAATAGAGCAATCACATGTAAACACTTGCATCTGTTAATAATTTATCAGATCACAAAGTTTGCAGAAAGATCAAATGTTCAAAAATGGATTAATCATTTAAAGGTTCAATTATTTAACTATTTGGATGAAAAATAAATAGTTGTACCCATAAGATATGACTCACTAAACTAATTCCATCACGGATATTTAATATTTGAATATTTAAGATAACATTATTTTGGTAACTAGAAAAATATAGGTGAATCTGTTTATAATTCCCAAATAGAGAAAAATGTAAGAAGCATAAAAGCAGTAGAAGAAACTTAAAAGAAAAAATTTAGGAAATTTACAATCATACATTTCAAGGCACCACCATCCATAATAGTCAACAAATGGAAACAACCCAATGTCCACGTACAGTAAAATAAACAAGTAAATAGTGACATTTCAAATGCCCATGTTTTCCAAGTTGGTTTGTTTTTCTTTTCTTATTGATTTGCAAGAGTACTTTATATATACTTGATACAAGTTCTTTGTCAGAAGCTCGTACTGTGAGTACCTTTTTTAAGTGTGTTTTGATGAAGTTCTTATTTTTGATGGAACACAATTATCCCTTTTTTTCTTTCTTAGTTGATGTTTTCGTGTTCTAAGTAATCTTCATCTAACTCACAGTCTGAAGACATGCTCCCATGTTTTCTCCCGGAAGTTTTCTTGTTTCCCATTCCACATACAGGACCGTGATCCAGCTGGAATCCTGTCTGTGTGTGGTGTGGCCTGGTCAGGTTCATGTCTTTCCATCCTATGTCCAAGGGCCCGAGCACTGCTGTTCATGGTGTGTTCGTCACAAGCCAAGTAGCCACATGTGTGGGTCTCTTCCTGGGTTTCCCATTCTGCCCAGTTGATGGAAGGGGGAGGGGAGTGGGGGAGGGGAGGGGGGAGGGGAGGGGGAGGGGAGGGGGAGGGGAGGGGGAGGGGAGGGGAGGGGAGGGGGAGGATGAGAGAGAGGGAGGAGGGGAAAGGGAAGGAGAGAAGGAGGGGAGAGGGGCTGGGGGCTAACCACACTGTTAACTCACCAATTACACTGTTTTGCTTTGCTTGAATTTTTACTGGACCATGGCTAACATTTCATAAACAAGTAACATTTATTATCTATGGAATGAGTTGCAGTTTCCCCTGGAGACTAATATAGATTAATTTTTGTGACTATCTTCTGGACTCTAAAAATGAATGAACATCATCTGTGTTAGGGAATAAAGTTAGAAATGTATGAATAAATAAATCTTATGAATCACATAATTCAGATCTTGCCTCTATGTCTGTCTATCCGTCCATCTTGCACCTGTCATGGGGTGGGAGACTACAACCACCTCTTCGCAATTCCTCTGTGCTCTTTTTGACATCAACTCTCTGTATATTTTTCATGTTTTATTAAGGTGTAATTTATACACAGTAAAATTCTCTCTTGTTGGTGCAGAATTCTGGGAGTTCTGATGAATGCATACTGTTGTGTCTAACAACCACCACCCAGGCATGGGTGACGGGACCCTACGGTAAGAGTACATCTAACTTATAATAAACTGCTGGACCATATTCCAGCGCAGCTGTGCCGTCCTGATTCTGCCAGCCGTGTGGTAGCCTGGACACTCTGTACCCTCTCCATTCTGACAGATTCACAGTGAGTCTCCTTGTAGCTTTAATTTGAATTTCTCTAACAGCTTTTGATGTTGAGGATGTATTATGTCCTTCTTTGCCTTTCATCCATGTGTCTTCTTTGCTGAGGTCACCGTCAACACTTTTGCCAATTTTAAATGGAATTGTTTGCTTTCTTATTGTTGAGTCTTGAAAAACCTTTGTGTATTCTGAATACAAGTCCTTTATCAGACACGTGATTTGTCAACATTTTCTCCCAGTCCATGGCTGATCTTTTCACTTTTCAGAGGGTCTTTCAAAGAGCAAAAGTTTTTAATTCTGATGAGACCCAATTTATCAATTTCTTCTCTTATGGGTCTTGCTTTTGGTGTCATAGCTAAAAAATTTTGCCTACACCAGTGTCACCAAGATTTTCTCTTGTTTTCCTCTGGAAGTCTTATAATTTTAGGTTCTACATTTAGATCCTCATCCATTTTGAGTTAATTCGTGTGTGAGGTGTGATGTATGGATTGGGTTTCTTTTCTTTCTTTCATTTTTTTGCATGTGGATGTTCAAGTACTTCAGCACCATTTGCTGAAAAGACAGTTTAACGTATTTTGATGCTATGGGGTTTTTTTCCAGTAAGCTTTTTATTTTGAGATAATTGTAGATTCTCATGAAGCTCTAAGAAATAATCCAGAAAGATTCCAGGTACCCTTTACCCAGCCTCCCCCAATGGTGACATCTTACAAAACAATAGTGGGACATCTCAACCAGGATGTTGGCATTGATACAGCTGAGACACAGAGCATTTCCAGCCGCACCAGGATCCTGCCTCTTGCCTTTGCTCTCACTCTCACCACCTAGTTAACCCCTGACAACCACAAATCTGTTCTCTAGCTCTATAATTTTGTTGTTTCAGGAATTGTATATAACCTTTGGGGACTGACATTTTTCCACTCAGCATAATTCTCTGGGGATTCACTCAGATTGTTTTGTGTTCACTGCTTTTTACTGCCGAGTGAGATCCCAGGGCGTGGGTGGACCACAGCTTGTTCGTCTATTCACCTGTTGAACGACATCTGGGTTGTGTCCAGGTTTTGGCTGTTACGAATGATGTTGCTGTGAAGATGTGTACACGGGCTTTGGTGTAAACATCAGTTCTTATTTCTCCAGGATAAATAAATGCCTTTGTGCAATTGCTGCACTGTACAATAGTTGCATGTTTAGATTTTTAAGAACTCAACAAACTGTTATTATTATTAGAGTGATTGTATTATTTTGCATTCCCATCAGCAATGAATGAGTGAGTCACTTTCTCCACATCCTCACCAACATCTGGTATTGTGGTTTTCTTAGCCATCCTGACAAGTATGTCATGATATCTCATTGTGGTTTTAATTTACATTTCCCTCCAGGCTAATGATGTTGAGCATCTTCTCATGTGCTTATTTGCCTTCTCTATGTCCTCTTCAGAGAAGTGACTCTTCATGTCTTTTTCCCATTTTCTAATTGGATTGTTTGGTTTTCAATGTTGAGTTTTGAGAGTTTGTTATATATTCTAGATACTAATCCTTTGGTGAATATGTGGTTTGCAAATATGTTCTCCCAGTCAGTACCTTCTCTTTTTATCCCACAACAGGGTCTTTCACAGAGCAGAAGTTTTTAATTTTGATAAAGTCAAATTTACCTTTTATTTCCTTCTATGGATCATGCTTTTAGTGTCAAGACTAAGAACTCTTTGCCTAATCCTAAATCCTGAAGATTTTCTCCCATTTTTCCTAAAAGTTTTAGAGTTTTGCATTTTACCTTTAAGTGTGTTATCCATCTTGAGCTAATTTTTGCATAACGTGTGAGTTAGGTCCACATTCTTTTTTTTTTTTTTTTTTGTCTGTGGATGTCCAATGCCTCCAGCAACTTGTGGAAAAAACAACCCTTCATCCACTGAATTGCTTTGGCACCTTTGGGCATATTTGTGTGGGTCTGTTTCTGGGGTCTCTTTTCTGTCCCACTGATCTATCTCTAGCCCTCTACCTATACCACATAGCTTTGGTTATCCAGCTACATAAGAAGTCCTGGAATCATGCACATTGATGTCTCCCAATTTCTTCTTATTCACAGTTGCTTTGCCTACTCTAGTTCCTTCATGTTTCCATATGAATTTTAGAATAGTCTTGTCTATATCTACAAAAATTCTTGCTGGGATTTTGATAGGAATTGTATTGCACTTGTATGTTAATTTGAGGAGAATTGACATTTTTACTATGTCAAGTCCTCCAGTGCGTGAGCATGGTATGTCCTTAAGCGAGTGGGACCCTGTGGGGCCTTCCTGGGACAGATCCTGCCCTGTCCTCCGACTGCCTCTTGTTTATAGAAAACTAGCTTCCTAGGCCTTCCCTGAGTTCCAAAGAATAAATTTAATCAGAGATGTGAGAAAATGAAAAAACAAAGGAAAACAGTCAAACAAGATGAAATAATAATAGTTTAGCCATTAAACAAAGTCAAGGACCTTTAGTTCCTCCTCCAGGGCTATAGATAATATCCTGAGCCATATCCTCTGAGCTGTTTTGCAGATACAGAAACTGGCACTGAATGGAAAAAGCTGACTGCATGGTGACCAGACTGTAGCCATGACATAAGCTGCTCCATCTTGCACAATTCCAAGAACTGGCCTCAAGGAAATGGGAACAAACCAACCCTGGAGTTAAAGATTAACTGTCCTTAAAACAATCAAGATGACGCTGATCAGACCACTGCAGACCAGTTTCAAAATGACTGTCAGAGCTGACTCCGCCGTTTCTGCATTTAGCCCCTCCCTCCGCCTGTACAACCCTGAAACTCCCCTTTAAAAGCTCTTGCCCTCTGATCAGCAGCTGGGGAGTTGGTTCTTTGGGACACGAGTCCACATTCTCCCCAGGATTGCTGGCTTCCTCAATAAAGCTACCTTCCTTTTAGCCAATACTTGTCTCTCAGTATTGGATTCTTGAGCTGACAAGCAGCCAAACCTGAGGTCGGTGACACTTCCATCTGTTCAGATCCTCTTTGATTCCTTTCATCAGTGTTTTGCAGTTTTTGGCACACAAGTCCTATACATGCCTTGTTAGACCTACATCTAAGTTTTTCAATTTATTTGAGCAATCGCAAATAGTATTATATTCTTAATACAATGGTCAGTGGCCACGTGGTCATTGGTAAGATATAGAAATACAGCTCATGGGTGTATGTTTATCTTGTATCCTTGAAGCTTGCAGAATTGGCTTATTCTTAGATTTTTTTAATAGATTATTTGGAATTTTCTGTGTAGACAACTGTGTCATTTGCAGATAGGGACAGCTTCATTTCTTCCAAACTGGATGCTCTTTATTTCCTTTTCTTACCTTACTGCACTGACTAAAACTTCCAGGCCTGTTGGATAAGAGTGGTGAGAGTGGGCACCCTTGCCTGGTTTCCAGCACTCATCTCTCCCCCAAGAAGTTCAATGTTAGCAGTAGGGGTTTTTGTAGATGGTCTTCAGCCAGCTGAGGAAGCTCCCTCTATTCCTGTTTCTCTGAGAGCTTTTATCATGAATGGATGTTGAACTTTGTCAAGTGCTTTTTCTGCATTAATTGATACGCTCATGTGATTTTTCCTCTTTGGCCTATTAATATAGTTGATTTCATTAATTTTTGAATATTGAAGCAGCCTGCATCCCTGGAATAGACCCCACTTGGTGAAAATGTATAATTCTCTTTATGTACTGATGAACTCTGTGTGCTGTTACTTTGTAAAACGTTGTATCTATATTTACGAAAGATGTTAATCTGTAGTTGTTGGTTTTGGCTTTTAATTTTTTTGTACTGTCTCTATAATTATGGTATCTGGGTAATACTAGCTTCATAAAATCAACTGGGACGTGTCCCCTCCTCTTCTCCTTTCTGGAAGAAATTGTGCAGACTTGGTGTTAATTCTTCTTTAAAAGTTTGATAGAATTCTTCACTGAAACCATCTGAGCCTGGATTCTCTTTTTGGAGTTTAAAATTATGAATCTAATTTCCTTAATAGTTATAAGGCTACACAAATCATCTATATTGAGTGAGTTGTGGTAGTTTGTGCTTTTTGAGGAATTGGTTTATTTCATCTAAGCTGTCAAGTTTCTGTGTGTAGAGTTGTTCCTAGCATTTGCTCATTACCCTTTTGATGACTGTGGGTTCTGTAGTGATATCCCCTGTTTCATTCCTGATATTGGTAACTTGGGTCTTCTCTCTTTTTTCTTTTCAGCCTTTCTAGAGTTCTGTCAATTTTATTGATATTTTTCTTTCTTTCATTTCATTTCTTTCATTTGAATGAGTTAAAATTCATTCATTTCTTTCCCATTTTCCTGTTTTCAATTTTGCTGGTTTCTGCTGTTGTCTTTGCTTTTTCCTTCCTTCTGCTTTGAGCCAATTTTTCTCTTCTTTTCCTAGGTTCTTGAGGTGGGAGCTTAGTTTCCTGATATGAGACTTTTCCTCTTTCCTATTGTATGTCTTTACTGATATAAAATTTCCCCAGCACTGCTTTAGCTTTGTCCCTCAATTTTTGATTTGTTGAGTTTTCATTTCTATTCAGTTCAGTGTATCTTTGTGTTTCCCTCAAGACTTCCTCACTGGTCCATGGATTATTTAGAAATGTGTTTCTGAGTATTTGGAGATCTTCTTGTTAATTTTCGGTTACTGGTTTCTAATCTGATTCTATTGTTGTCAGAGAACAAACTCTGTGTGGTTTCAGTTATGTTAAATCTGTTGAGATTTGTTTTATGTCCCAGGATATGGTCCGTCTTGGTATATTTTCTGTGGGCACTTGAAAAGTGTGTGTATTCTGCTACTGTTGGGTGGAGTGTTCTGTAAACGTTGATTAGATCCTGTTGGTTGATAGTATTAAGTTCTTCTACAGCCTTGTTGATTTTCTCTCTAGTTGTTCTATCAGTTGTTGAGAGACAGGGGTTGACATCTCCAGCTGTAATTGTAAATTTATATATTTCCCCTTTCAGTTATATCAGTTTTCAGTTCACATATTTTGCAGCTTTTAGGGTATATCTTATGGTGACAGATTCTCTAACCTTTCCTTCATCTGAGAATAGTTTGTCTTCCCCTTCCGTTCTGGAGGGTATTTCCACTGGGTTAAGCCTTCTGGGCTGGCAGTCCTTTTCTTTCAACATGTGGAAGATGTCATGCTTTTTTAGCCTTCATGATTTCTAATGAGAAATCGGCTGTCATTCAAATTGGTTTACCCCTAAAGGTAAAGTACTGTTTCTCTCATTGCTTTCATTTTTTAAATTTTCTTGCCTTTAGATTTCAGAAGTTTGACTATGATATGTCTTGGTATGGCTTTCTTTGGGTTTAACCTGTTTAGGATTCACTCAGCTTTTTCAATCTGTGGGTCTTTTGCCAAATCTGGGACGTTTTAAAACATTGTTTCTTTGGGTACTTTTTCTAGGTCCCCAGTGGCACAAATGTTAGATATTTTGTTATAATCCCACAGGTTTCTGAGTCTCTGTTCCTTTTTTTTCCCATCTATTTTCTTTTTGTTGATCAGATCGGATAATTTCCATTGTTCTACAATCCAGTACAGCGATTCTTTCCCTCCATTTTGCTGGTGAGCACATCCATTGAGAGGTTTTTCTTTGTTGGTTTGGTTTTTATTTCATTTATTGTAATTTTCAGTTCCAAAGTTTCCATGGATTCTCCTTTATATTTTCTCTTTCTTTGCGGGCACTTTATATTTTTTATTTGTTTCAATGTGTTCATAACTGAAACATTTTTTGGCAACTGCTTTAAACTCTTTGCTGGATAATCTAACATCTGTGTCATCACTGTTGGCCTCTGTTGATTGTCCTTTTTCATTCAGTTCGAGATCTTCCTGCTTGTCATGATGAGCAATATTTTTATTGAAACCTGGACATTTTGGGTATTGTCATGAGATTCTGGACCTTATTTAAGCCTGTTTAGTTGGCTTTCTCTAGCGCAGATTTACCAAGGGAAGGGGAGCACCAGATGGAGGTCTAACCCTCTGTTGACACCCGAGAGGCCTTCTCATTACTGCTGGGTGGGGTGGGAGTCCTGGCTCCCCATGAGGCCTCCCTGGCTGGGGGGAGCAGGTGCTCCTCATTAGTGCTCCCCTACACAACCTCCACTGACACTCTGGGGGAAGGTGTTGCCTCTCCCCTCTAACTCTTCCGCAGCATGATTTTTAGATATGTCTCCTATAAAAATGTAGCCTGTAAGTATTCTCCTTCCTTTTTAGCCCCACCTCCAGCTTTGTGTTCAGGGGAAGTTGGATGTGCCTTTATTCTCATAGGTAAGAGTGGGCTCTCCAGTCACCCTGTTGGATGCATCCTTGCCTCTTTCTTTGGCCTGCACTTCTCGTGCCATTTGGCTCATGTTTACTTTGCATTTTTTGCCCTGTGGATACTCACTGAGTAATGTTACCATAGAGACTATCTTTTTCTATTAGCAATATTGAGTCACCACTGTGGATGGCAGAGAAACCACCACCCTTCCATTCTTCCAGGCCTTGTTCTGGAATGTTCACCCTGGATTGTAATAACAATTTCACCCCTGTGTCTGTCCTGCAAGAGTTACTTCTGATCTTTGCACTCAGGGCTATTGCCACAGCACACAGCCACCTGGAGCAGCCCTTAAACCAGACAGTTCCAGGGCTCTCACCAGGCTTCTTAGGTCAAGACTTCCCCGTTCTTGAGCATGCTACTGAGATTGTATCTTGATTGTATGATCTCAAAGGATGTCTTCAAGTCCTTTTAGTTTCCAGGAAAAGTATGTGGGAAATATTCTTTCTAATCCTTAGACTTAACAGTGTTCAGAGGGCCCGTTCCCTCCCACTCCAGGCTGCACAAGCTTCTGAACACCTGTGTCTGACACCTGCTTCTGGACCCCCATCCATTCCCCGCTGACCTCCATCACCTGTTTAGGGGCACTGTCTCTGGCTGTTCTCTGCTCCAGGCAGGCTCACCTCCCCAGGATGAATATTCCCACAGAGTTATGTTCCTTTTGCAATTATACACTGATTAATGAGACTATAGAACCAGAAAAATGATGATCCTGCCAAACATTAATTCCCATGAGAGCAAGGACTTTGTCTGTTTTTGTGACCTTTGTTCAATGAAAAGGAGAGGTTCTCAAATAGCTAAATAAACGAGCAAAATTGACGTCTTACTTCAGCTCAGAAATGTTTTCTTTTATCATATCTTCAATCCAGTTATGTGATTGGCACAGTTGGGTTTAAGTCTATCATATTGCAATTTGTTTTGTGTTTTACCCACCTGTTCTTTGTTCCTCTTTCCTGATTTCTTTTCAGTTAATCAGTTTTTTCTTTTCTTCTAGAGTAAACTTTATTGAGATATAATTCACACACCGTAAGATTAATTCATTTCAAGTCAATAGTCAGTGAGTTTTAGCAAATGTTTACAGTCACGGAACCAGCACCACAATCAAGATACATTTCCATAACCTCAAAAAATTACTTCGTGCCCCTTTCCAGTCAACCCCACCCTTATTCCTGACCCAGGCAACCGCTGGTCTGAGTTTTGTCCCTGTACCTTATTCATGTCTGTTCTGGAATGTCATACAGATGGAATCATAAGGATTAACTCCTTGTGTCTGGATATTTCTGAGATTCACCTGTGCTGTGGTGTGTACGCATAGTTCGTTTCTTTTCAGTCTTGCGTGATATCACGTTGCACAGATAAATTACAATTTGTTTATTTCACCCACCTCTTGATGAATATTTTAGTCATTTCCAGTCTTTTATAATTATCAATAACGCTGCCATTAACATTTTTGTGCAAGCCTTTTTGTAGACATACCTTTTTAAAATAGATTTTTAACTTATTGTGTTTTCTTAATGTAGAGCTTTTTTTTTTAGTTTTAGTTTTATTTATTTATTTTCCTTTTTTTTTTGGCTGCATTGGGTCTTAGTTGCGGCACACGGGATCTTTTTGTTATGGCACACAGTCTCTTCCTTGTGGCGCTCAGGCTTCTCTCTAGTTGTGGTGTGCGGGCTTATTTGCCCCACAGCATGTGGGATCTTAGTTCCCAGACCAGGGATCAAACCCACACACCCTGCATTGGAAGGCAAAGTTTTAACCACTGGACCACCAGGGAAGTCCCTGTAATGGTTACTTTAAAATGTTTCTGGGCTAATTCCATCACATGGGTCTCTGTGAGTGCAATTCTTTGGCTGTCTTCTTCCTCTTGGTGGAGGTCACGTTATCAGGCCCAGTGGCTTTTATTGCACATGGAACCTTGTGCAAGAAACATGGCTGAGAATCTAGGTTCTGTTCTCATCCTTAGGAGAGGGTTCTGTTCCGGGTCAGCAGGGAGTTAAATCATTGGTGGATCACTTGATCTTTAGGAGGATTCTTTTTAGCCATCTTTTTTTTTTTTAAAATAAATTTATTTATTTATTTACTTCTGGCTGCGTTGGGTCTTCGTTGCTGAGCACTGGCTTTCTGTAGTTGTGGTGAGCGGGGGTTACTCTTTGTTGCAGTGCACAGGCTTCTCATTGTGGTGGCTTCTCTTGTTGCAGAGCATGGGCTCTAGGCGCGCAGGCTTCAGTAGTTGTGGCACACGGGCTCAGTAGTTGTAGCTCGCGGGCTCTAGAGCGCAGGCTCTGTAGTTGTGGCGCACGGGCTCAGTTGCTCCACGGCATGTGGGATCCTCCCGGACCAGGGCTCGAACCCGTGTCCCCTGCATTGGCAGGCAGATTCTTAACCACTCCGCCACCAGGGAAGTCCCATTTTTAGCCATCTTTAATTGTCCGTCTTTCCCTTCTTGTTTCAGAGTCAATGGTTTCTTGAATTAATAGATACTTTCTAAAATATACTTTATTTCCCTGTCGTAATTTTTTTTCTTACAAAACTATGTGTCTCTCCTGTCTCTCAGCAGAAATGTTTCTTTCATACTAGCTAATGACTCTTTCCAAGGGCCCCACTTCAGTTGGTTTTATTTGTTTGTTGTTTGCTTGCTATGAAGTGGCTTCTGGTACTTTCCTGTTGAGGGGACCGCAGGTTCTACTGGTCCCTGGGCTCACCAGTTGGTTAGTGTATCAGTCAGTTACTTAAGAGTCTGAGGCTTAAACTAGCCAAGCTTTACTCGGGACCCACGTGGCACGTCTGTTGTGGGTTCACTGTCCTCGCTGCAGGACCCAGGCTGATGGAGCATTGCCATGTGCTGTGGCAGAGGGCAAAGCCTGGTCCAACAGTTTTGCTAAAGATGTTCCTTTTTCCATATCTTTATTGCCCAGAGCAGTAAAGTAATCCTGAATAAGTGGAGATCTGTGCATGAATGAGAAGGCTGGGGTGCCGGGGAGGAAGTGGCCCTCGAAGGGTTAAATCCTGAGGGGGCTGAGGTGGGGGCTGAGGTGGGACCCGATGGAGTAAGAATGTGGGTGATAATGACGCGGGGTCTCCAGAAAGTCTGGAGATACGTAGCCAGCACGGTCGAGATGCAAGGGAAACGAGGCTCCGTGGAAAAGGCAGACCTGGCCCGGAGGGCCGCGGAGAATTTCCGACGGTGCGTGCACAGCTGGGTGAGGAAAGCATGGAAGGTGACCCTTGAGCAGCGCCGAGCAGATACCGGCGCGGTGAGCACCGGCTGGGCTGGGATGCGGAGGGGAAGTGAGGGCGTGCGAGGAGGAGAGATCAGAAGCTGGTGTGGTGCGCGCCGGTTCCCCTGCCGGAGGGTCTGAATTGCCTGTGGCAGAGGCTGGGCACCACTGGAGCACAGCGAATGGCAGCCAGGCGCCTGGGGTGGCTGCATCACCTCACAAGCCCTTAGCAGGCCCCGCAGACGGCTCCCCCATCGTGGCCCCACGGGAGGAGCTCTGAGGCTAGTCAGGGGTGGGAAGAGACAGGAGGGGGGCCACATCCTGCTGGCTTCCTGGAGGAGGTGACCGCGAGAGAAGGAAGGGCCAAGCAGGGGCAGGAGGAGGGCGGCAGGGTGGGACCACGGCCTCGGCTCTCCCTCCTCTGGCCCCTCCGTGTGTTCCAGGCTCCCACAGCCTCTGTGTCTCTGCCCTCCCCTGTGGGTGGGCGGTCTAGACTGCAGGCTCCTTGGCACCCCCTCCCAGAGTGATACAGGGCTGCGGCAGTCTCCCGGGACGCACACGCAGATGCGGGGCTCGGCTGGAGGGCCTGGCCTGGGAGCTTGTCCTCAGAGCCTGTTGCCCATCTGCGGACGAGGGTCGGGTGGGGTGAGGATGGACAGGGGACGTGGAAGGGCTTCGTGGAGGGTGCGTCCGGCAAGGCTTGGTTGCAGGGTGAGACCTCATTAGGTGGACGTGGGGCTGGGAGCGGGCTGGGAGCGGGCAGGGGTCCCGGGGGCAGATCCAGAACAGGACTTTCAGGGAGTGAAGAAGGGGGAGACAGGGCTCAGCCTGGCCGGGGTGGGCAGACGAGGAGGGCCCCAACGGCTACGGGTCTGCGCCCACACCAGCCTCCTCTGCCCTCCTCTTCCGCACCCCCCCCCAAGGGCTCGGCCCCTCCCCCAGGCCCCCCAAGCCACCCTGGCTCCCCCCTCCCTCTCCATGGCCCTTCTCCTCATGTCCAGCCAGGAATGACAGGAATGCTGGGTGCCAACACCCTGCCGCTTGCGAGCAGGGTCCACCTCAGCAGCACCAGCTGTCTGGCCACCGGCCTGGCTCTACCCAGGTCCCTTGTCTGCGTTTCTTTCCCCAGTTTCCTCACTGGGTTTATTATATTTTCCCAGCTCGGTAGGGATGAGGTGAACTTCAAACCACCAGCCAGTGACCTCAGGCCAGGCAGCCGAATTCCCGAGCCTGTTTCCTCATTTGCTGGTGGTGGTCCCCTCTTGAGAAGCCATCCAGATGGCATGTGGGTGCTCTTGGTCCCCCCAGGTGCCCCCAACACCACTGCAGGCACTGCCCCGCTGATGCCCGAGGCCCCTCCCCCTGGGTGCCCTGAGCAGGCCGGGCCCCCCCAAACCCCAGCATCCCCCTCCCGGTGTCTGTCGGTGCCCCCGACACAGAAGCTCAGGAGACGCATGAGTGGACTTTCTGCGAGGACGATCAGGGAAGGGCAGGCCCATTGGAGACCAGGCCGGAACACCAAGCAGCGGGGTCCCTGCTGTCCTCCACACCCTGGCCCTCCCGGGTCCGTGGCAGCCAGGAGCCAAGTGGAGCGGACCCCGGCCCAGGCTCCCAGCCCCCACCACCCGCCAGCCATGGGGTGGGGTGGGGAACTCCCTCCTCACCTGGGCCTGTCCAGCTCCACCTGAGACAACATCCCCGCGTGATAAGGCTGACCTCACTGATCTCGCGCACTGGCGCCCGCAGCACTAATCTGCTTACCCGGGGGGCCGCCAGGCCACACCCGAGAGGAGCCCCCTGGGCCTGATGGGGAAGGGGGAGGGGCTCTCTCCGCTGGCCCAGCTTGGCTATCCTGTCCAGCAAAGGCCAGAGCCGAGGGTCCAGCGTGTTCCCCTCCCCCCTTCCCTGCGCCCACACCTGTGGCCATGTCCACCTGCAGGACAGCTGGGCCAGGAGGTGACCGCCGTCCACGGTGGTGGCCAGAACCCGGGCCAGGGAGTGCCTGTGTGTGGGAGGGAAGGCTCGGGACGTCCTACCCCTCCTGTATGGCTGGACGGTGCCCGCACAGCCCGGGCTTGTGCCCCTCCCCACTGGGCAGCTCTGGGCGGGGCATGCTCATAGGTGACTTGGCCTCAGGCCCCGGGTGCACACAGAGCATCGGGGCAGGTGCACCTGAGGCGCCCCCACCCCGGGGCCAGGTCCGGCTAGCATGGGCACTGGGCACCCAGAGGCAGAGAAGTGAGGGCTGCCTGCCACGTGGAGGGGGCTGGGAGACTGAGGGCCAGCCCCTCCCGTGGGGACCAGCAGGATGGTGGGCCGGAAGTGGTTTGAAAGGGCAGCTGGAAGGGTCCTGGGGGCACCTGTCAAGGGGGCAGCAGGGCCACACTTGAGGGCTACGTGCAAGTGGATAGAGGTCTTGAGAAGCCAGACCCCTGTGGCCGCAGTAGGCCTGCGTGGAGGCCTGCGGGGTGCCACCTGGGCCCCTCAAGGACCACGCCCTCTCCCCCTACCCCTGGCCACTAGGAGTGCTGGCTGCAAGGACTCGGCCATCCATCCCCGGGAACTGCCCCCCCGGAGACCCTCCCAGCCCAAGGCCGAAACTCTCCCACCCCGGGCACAGACGGCCAACAGAGGTGCTCCGAGCGCAGCCGAGGTTTCCCCAGATGGCAGGATGCAGGGCTGGGGGTGCCAGCGGTCAGCCCCACTCAGGGCTGCCCGGGGGGGCAGACTCTGTCCTACATCGTGAGGACGCCGACCGCCACCCCTGGGGGCTACTTCGAGGCTGAAGCGGGGAGGGCGTGTGGATGAGCCTGTTTCCTTCATTCAGGATTTCGGCCAAGGGCCTGCTCTGGGCCCGGCGCGTTCCCGCACCGGGGACACAGCACAGAGCAAAGCAGACCTCGCCCTCGTGGCT
The DNA here is from genome assembly GCF_965194805.1 of Balaenoptera borealis. Classification (NCBI taxonomy): domain Eukaryota; kingdom Metazoa; phylum Chordata; class Mammalia; order Artiodactyla; family Balaenopteridae; genus Balaenoptera; species Balaenoptera borealis. The sequence goes on along the minus strand of NC_138868.1, from coordinate 794,873 downwards.
CTGACGCTGGGGGCAGGGGACAGCCCACAAACCGGTGAGTGCCCAGGACAGTGTCGGCTGGTGACAAACTCTATGAAGAATTTGGACCGGGGTGGTGTGGGGCAGGTCGGCGATTTCAGAAGCACCGTCACAGGGCCTCTGGGAGGGGACATGTGCTCGGAGGTCAGGGGCCAGGCATGAGCACGGGTCCCCACAGACGCCCCTCCCCCAGCACAGCTGACGGGGGGGGCGGGGGTGGCGCCAGGTGAGCACGCGGGCCGGGCGGGAAGGTGGGCCGTGCACAGAGCCTTTGCTGCCCTGCGGGGCCTGAGACACCTGGCCGGGAGGGCTTAGACAGGCAGAGCCACCAGGCGTGGACAGTGTCCTCCCCGGACGGCCAGGAAGTCCCAGGGTTGCTCAGCCCCTGGGTCTGGTCTGGGGGACCGAGAGGGGGCTGGAGAACGGGCATCTGAGGGTCTTCGGGGACCGTGCTTCTTCCCTCTCCAGAGCAGGGCCTGCTGGCTCCCAGAGGCTGTGGGTACGCCCGTCGGGGACCTGCTCTGCAGATGCAGAAGTGAAGGGGGGCCGGGGCTGAGCGGGGGACATGGCTCCGTCTCCAGTGCTTGAGGGACCTTAGTGACCTGTCACAGCTCAACGGCCCAGGGTCTCTGTCCCAAAGGGGCGGGACCTGGGGACTTTGCGGAAAGTGCCCAGCGGCCCAGGGGAGCTGTGACGGTGACCTGGCGGGGTCAGGCCTTGGGGCAGCGGGGGCCTCTATTCACACGAGGCTGTGTGGGATGTTCTCCTGGAAGGTGGATCCTCCTGAGTCAGACCCAGCTCAGGGCCCAGCTTGGGGTGGATCTCTGTGCTCACCGCGTGCCAGCCTCGGGGAGCTGCCAGGATCCCCCAGCTGGGAGTCAGGTGTACCCCGCCTGGCCCGGGCTCAGGGGCGTCCACGGGCCGGGCACCGCTGGGCGATACCCTGAGCTGCTCGGAGCGGAGCCCGCAGGTCTTCAGGGTGTGAAGCCTCGCTGCCCGAGGGGCCGAGCCGCCAGTGTAGGGTTCCCCCCCGTCCTGCCTGGTGGTCGGATTGGATGGGCCGCCTGCCCTGCCCGCCCCGGGGACCGTGTTGTCTGGGCTGTGAGTCCTGGGGTGAAGCCAGGTGAACGGTGGCCCCCAAAATGCATGCCCCACACCCCCGCCCCCAGAAGCCGTGAGTCTGTGTATTTGGGAAAAGGATCTTCACAGGTGTAGTTAAGTTAAGGACCTTGAGGGGCCTTCATCCTGGGCTCCAACTCCAATGGCAAGGGTCCCAGTGAGATCTGAGAAGAGAGACCACACGGGGGACATGGCCATGAAGACGGGAGCAGAGACGGGAGGGACGAGGCCACGAGCCCAGCAGTGCCGGAGCCCCCGGGCCTGGGAGAGAGGCCTGGAGCGACGTCCTCGGGGCCTCCGGCTCCCTGACCTCTGACCCTGAGGGCCTCCACGGGCTCTCCTAGGCCTGGGCCCCTCCGGGATGCACACCGTCCTCCAGGTGCACAGGCCGGGAGGGGGTGGTCCCGTGCAAAGCACCTGCAGGCACCCTAACTGGGGACAGGCCACGGAAGGCCACACAGCAAGGGAGCTGGCCACGGTCTACCCCCCTTGCTGTCCCCCATCACCTCAGCCAACCTGTGCTACCACAGGTCAGTGCCGGGGGGCCCCCATCACCCAGGGCGGGCAGACCTGGCCAGGAGACACTCCTGCCGTAGCTTCCGTGACTGACAGGCCCACCGGAACCAGGAGGCTCTGCAGGAAGGCCAGGGCCGTGTGCTTGCGGCTGGTTCGTCAGACACCTGCTCGTCAGACGCCACTCGCTCCCCCGCGCTCACCTGTGCTCACCTTCACTCGCTCACCTTCTCTCACCCGTTTATTGCGCAGTGTTTATGGGGCCCCTCCCTCCAGAGCACACTGCGATTTGGGGGACAGACCGTGCACAGGTCATAACACAGCAGTGTGAAGGGGAGATGCGGGGTCAGAACAGCGGGGCAGCAGGGACCCTGCCTCAGGTGAGTCCTGAGAGTCTTGAGCCCAAGTTCGAGACCCCCACCGGGTCAGAGAGCAGGGGGTTCACACCTCTGCTTGGACACGCCTCTGGGTCTCCAGGGCCGGGAAGTCCTCTGTCCCTGGGGCAGGGCTGTCCCCCACCCCTGGGACACGTATGTCCCGGTTGCCCTCCAGGAAGCGGTGAGGATTACACCAGCCCAGCCCGGTGGGGGTGGCCAGATGCCGGGACCAGAGGGGATGGGGCCAGATCACGCCATCTGCACGGAGAAGCCCCTGCAGGCCTCGCCGGCCCCTCTGCCCGCTCCCCTCGGCATCACCGCTCAGAGAGTTTGGAAATTCCAACCCGAGGGCAAGCAGTGGGGGAAGCGTCCAGCGGGAGGACTCGACCTCCCCGCTCCTCCCCGCTGGCTGGGTTCGTGGAAACTGAGGAAGTTGCCCTGGAGGGTTAGAGCGGAAATCAGAGCTCTAGGAGTGGGGGGTGGGTCAGCGGGGGGCTGGAGGATGCTGGGCCTCGTAGGAGAGAAAGCAGTGCCGTCTCCCCAGCCCAGCCCAGCCCAGCCTGGCACGGAGAGCAGCCGGGCCTGGGGCGGCTCTGAGGACACACAGGGCTGGACACAGCCCCTCGCACACTGGTCAGCTCTCGGCCTCAGCCGCCTTCAGCCCCGGGGTCAGGCCGAGGTCCACTGCTGATCTGAGAGCAGAACCTGGGGTTTTCAGGGACTCTAAAGCCTGTCCCGAGACCGTTGGGCAGTTCTTCACTGCCCCGCCTGGCTGCCCGCCCCGAGCCCGCTGGCAGCGCCTTCGCAAGGCAGGGGTCCCCAGGGACTCTTCCCAAACCGGCGAGACGTCTCAGGCCGTGGCCCCACCTGAGGGACCTGACCCTCTGCAAGTGGCTGTGCCGCCACTTTCCTGGGGTGCCCAGCAACATCTGGCAAGGCGCTTCCGGCAGCGCTGAGCACATGGGGGGCCGGGGGCTCCGACACCCACGCAGCCCTTGCAGGCTGGGCCCCAGTAGCTCCAGCCGGGCCCACACTGGGGGCTGCAAGCCTGCTGCTCTGGGACCCTCCGTGTTTCTCGCGTGACCTTAGATCCCGCCGGCCTGCTCGTTACAGAACGTCGGCCCCTTGCACACCTGTGTTCGCGGCAGTGCTGCCGTCACCAAGAGGCGGAGGCGACTCAGTATCCATCCGTGGGTGATGGGTCCACAAAGTGTGGTCCGTCCACATAGTGGAACATCACTCAGCCTTAGAAAGGAAGGAGATCCTGACACAGGCTACAATAGGATGGGCCCTGGGGACACTACACTCAGTGAGATAAGCCAGACACAGAAGGGCAAATGCTGTCTGATTCCACTCCCACGAGGTCCCTGGAGGAGTCACATCCACGGAGACAGGAAGTAGACGGTGGGGCCCGGGGTGGGGGAGGGGAGGGGAGTGAGTGTTTCATGGGGACAGAGCGTCCGTTTGGGAAGATGAAGAAGTTCTGGAGGTGGACGGTGTGATGGTCACACAACAATGTGAATGTGCTTAGTGCTGCTGAAATCTCACTTACAAGTGGTTAAGGTGGTAAGTTTTATGTTGTGTGCATTTTGCCACAATTCAAAAAAATAATTTTAAAAATAAATCAACCCCTCCCACCCCCAGAGCAGCATAACCTATAGAAAGCGGGGAATTCCCTGGCGGTCCAGTGGTTAGGACTCCGCGCTTTCACTGCGGTAGCCGGATTCAGTCCCTGGTGGGGAACTATTATCCCGCAAGGGAAGGAGGGAGGGAGGGAAGGAACTGTGTCTCGACCCCCTGCTTCCGGCACAGACCTTGCCCCGTCCACACCGAAGGACTTGACCGTGTGGCTCTAGACCAGGAGGACTGAAGCCTTCCTGGGGGTTGCAGTGGACCCACGTCCAGCTGACCGGGGGTGGAACCATTCTTTCCTTTTCTCCTGCAGCAAACATTTATTAAGTCCCACTGTGTGCAGGATAGCGCTGTCTGCCAGAAACCTGCTGACCAACCCAGGGCCGCACAGGGAGGGGCCCAGGCGGGAACTCCGGGAGGAGAGGACCTGCCCCGGGGATTAGTGGGGTGTTGCTTCCCTGAAGGAGAATTTGAGAACAGCCCTGACAAAGGCAGCTGCCTGCCCTCTGGGGCTAATCCAGGATCTCTCAGCCCAGGGGCAGCAGTTCCCGTCTGGGGAGCCTGAGTCAGGCAGCCTCCCATGGGGTTCGCGGGCCAGAGAGCCATGCGCTTGGCTCGGTGGCAGTGAAAGGCCCGTCTATGCACAGGAAAGGAAGAGATCCATTCGGGTCCCCTCCTCCCCGGTAAATCAAAGGCCCCAGGCAGCAGAGGAAGGAGGGAAACGCGGCTCAGAACGCGGCCAAGCACCAGGCCGCCTGCGGGTCAACCAGACGTCTCTGCAGCCACTGCTCCCGCCCTGCAAGGGGCTGCTGCTGGCAGGGGGGAGGAACAGCTGGGTTGGGGGCCTCTAGGTGCCCCACTCTTAAAGACCCCTCCTGGCAAACCAGGCTCTCTGGGCAGCAGCTCCCGCGTCAAGCGAGGAGGCCAGGCTTCCCAGACGGTAGGGGTGCTCCTTACGCACCAGCCCTGGGCGCGGAGCTGCCCGGCACAGGGTGCCCTTCAGGGTTCCAAGGCCACTTCCAGGCCTGTGCGGGCAGGAGGGAGCCCTGTCAGTTAGCGATAGCGGCCCAGGCACCAGAGGACAGGGTGACAACCACCTGCAAGCTGGGGACGCGGCCTCCCCCAGCTGCCTGAGGCCCCCACTTCTGAGGGCCTCGGAGACCCTGTGCCTGGCCCGCTGCCCCAAGGGGACACCTTCGTCTTGTCCCACAGCACATGCTTGCGGGTGGGGCTCGGGGGCCACGAGATGGGCACAGCCTGCCCTCCCAGACCTCACGGCAAGCAGGTGGTGACCAGAGCGGTCAGCACAGAGTCTCAGATTACAGCCGCCCGGTGCCGGTGGGACGCCGGGCTCAGGGTAGTGGTCCTGCAGCCCCCAGGCACTTCCAACAGCCGCCTGGCGGGCCCACCCGGAGTGGGTGCCTGTGAATGGGGGATCGGCCCCCCGCGGCTTTGCTCCCTCTTTGCCTTCGAGACACCTGTGGGGCAGGAGGGTGGCCGTCAGTCCACCCCGCAGGCAACATGCCTGCCCTCCCAGGGCCTCCCATGACAAGGCCCACAGGTAGGGCCTCAGAGGACAGGACCTCTCCAGCCCCCCATCACCCTCAGGGACGCAGCATTGGAGGGACAGCCGGAGGCAGGGAGGCCGGAGGTTGCAAGATGGGGGTGTGCAGTTTGCATGAGGGCTGAGCGAAGGGTTTGTACACCCAACTGGCTGTGCCTGAGCCCCACTGGGAGCACTGCGGGTCACTGCAGGTCCAAAAGCTGCGTGCCCTCTGAGGTCAGGTCACCTCCTCAGGGTCCCAGGGGAGGGGGGTGCGAGCAGACCTGCTGAGGCCGGGAGGTCCTCTCAGAGGAATGGCCCCTCCTGTCTGCACCCTCCCCGCCTTGTGGCCTTGCAGGAGGGCTCCGCAGGTCAGCTGACGGGGTGACGTGGCACTGTGACCCTTCCTCCTGGCGCCCGGCCCTTCCCAGCAAGCCGTGAGGCTGAGCGGCCCCTGGAATGTGGTGGGGTTGGCCCTGCCCGGCCCATCTGCGGGAGGTAAGGAGACGTGCAGGGACAGATCAAGGTCAGGGCAAGGCACATTGTTCCCAGCGGCCCTGAACACATTCCCGCCCAAGTATCAAGGATGGAGGGTGGACGTGGACGGACAATGGCCATGCCCATGGCCAAACACCCCGGTGGGCAGCGAGCAGCTCATGGTGGACAGAAATGGGGTAGCTCCCTGGCTCTGATAAGTGTCTGTGCTTTTCTGAAAAAGGCATCATCATAAAGGGAAGCTCGGACACCTCAAGGACGTGCTCCTTGAGGGTCAGCGTGGGCCACGAAGCCACTGCCCCCCCAGTATCCACACCCAGCCAGGCCAGGGGCAGGCCGGCAGGACAGGCCTCGTGGCCCTTCTGGGGGAGGGAGGCGGCTGAGCGCTCGACCACCAGCCCCCCTGCACACGAAACCCTGGACTTGGAATCCCACGTGGACGCTGGGCGCGGGGGGGTGATTTCCAGGCACCTGGTCCTTGTCCTGCCATCCCGCGACCCACGCGGCTGCCACACGCGGACTCCGCTCCAGCGACCCGCCGGCGTCCCGAGCAGGCCCTCCGCGTCCGCACAGCCCGGCGGGAGCAGGATGGCCAGGGTCCAGGCTCCAAACGGACTCGGAATCCGGGACGGAGATGCAGAGGCTGCCTCTGAGAGCCCGGCCCCTCTGCCCCCCAGCGTGTGACCCCAGTGACTCCCCAAGACTCACTCCTTCTCGGGGCTCCCCAGCCCAGCGTTGGCCCCTCCTCTGTGTGAATCACCACACAGCCGCTGCCCCCTTGCGCTTCGCAAGGCCTCTGAGCCAGGAGGTGTTGGCAGGTTTGGAGGGAAAGTGTCAGAACGACGGGGTCTGTCCCGCCCTCCCCAGCAGTGGGGCGGAGGCCACACGGATGCTTCTTGTTTGCACACAGGGCTGGCCCGGCTGCCTTATTTAGCTTTGAGATTTATGGGGTTTTAATTAAGCCCTGTCTAATGACGCAGTCACTGGTCAGCGCCCAGAGCGGGAGACAGAGAGAGTGAGAGAGACACAGAGAGAGACAGGGAGAGAGAGGCAGAGACACAGAGATGCTGGGAGGGAGAGCTCGAGGCTGCCTTGCTAGGTGGGGGGTTGGGTGGGCAGGGAGGGGGCAGTAGGAGGCCGTGGGGGGGTGAAGGCCTTCTGGCCGCTCTCTGGTCTCAGCCCTCAGCAGGCTCCTGGGCCGTGAGGTCGGAGTCAGAGGCTGGCAGCAGTGTCCCAGTCGGCCTAGGGGAAAGACGGGTATCGTAATGGCAATGGTGGGCAGGGCCGTGGACCAGCCCACCCAGAATCTCTCCTCCTTCCCTCTCCTCCAAGCACCTGGGCTGGCCGGTCAAGCCTGTAAAGCCTCCTCCCCCAGAGGGTTCAGGTGAGGGTCTGACCAGGAGGGGTCTGGTCAAGGGGAACGCGTCAAGGTGCATCTGAGGGTCTGGGCCCATCCCCACTTTCTCCTCAGGAAGACCCTGGAGGATCCCAAAGCAACTGACAGCAGGCACCCAAGCACTCATACACCATGTTCACAGCAGCCCAGAGACAGAGGTAACCCAAGTGCCCGTCGAAGGGTGAGTGGATAGATACACAAAATGTGGTCCATCCATAAATGGATGTCAGCCTTAACAGGAAGGATATCCTGACACAGACTACATCCTGGGTGAACCTTGAGGACATGATGCTTGGTGAAATAATCCAGACACAGGAGGACTAATCCTGTCTGATTCCACTCCCAGGAGGTCCCTGCAGGAGTCACATCCATAGAGACAGGAAGTAGACGGTGGGGCCCGGGGCTGGGGGAGGGGAGGGGAGTGAGTGTTTCATGGGGACAGGGTTTCGGTTTGGGAGGATGAACAACTTCTGGAGGTGGATGGTGGTGATGGTCGCAGAACAATGCGAATGTGCTTCATGCCCCTGAACTGTGCACTTAGACATGGCAAGATGGTAAATTCTACATTATATGTTTCTTACCACAAATAAAAATTTTTTTAAATTTTAATGGAGAGGGATTCCCTGGGGGCGCAGTGGTTAAGAATCCGCCTGCCAATGCAGGGGACACGAGTTCGAGCCCTGGTCCGGGAAGATCCCACATGCCGCAGAGCAACTAAGCCCGTGCGCCACAACTACTGAGCCTGCGCTCTAGAGCCCGCAAGCCGCAACTACTGAAGCCTGCGCGCCTGGAGCCCGTGCTCTGCAACAAGAGAAGCCACCGCAATGAGAAGCCCGCGTACGACCACGAAGAGTAGCCCCCGCTCGCGGCAACTAGAGAAAGTCTGCACGCAGCAACGAAGACCCAATGCAGCCATAAATAAATAATTTTTAAAAAATTTTTTTATGGAGAGGAAAAGTGTTAGAGTAATAATGGAACATTTTTCCCACAGTGGAAAACAAAAGGTCTCAGAAGGAAGGGATTCAAAGGCAGCCCAACAAGAGAGAAATGGAAAACAGTCCCTGGACACGATACAGTGAAACGTTAGGACAAAACGAACTGCCTCAGGAGGGCTGCTGGTGGAGACGGACCATTCCAGGCGCCGGCCCAGCGCTGAGCCGGTGGAGCCCCCATCCAGGCTGAGAGGATGCCCATCGCCAGGACCGCTTGGGAAACTGTTTGCCTGACGTAGGACGAAGCAGTTGCAAGACAGATGGTGGCTACACCACCCAAAACACCGCGCGAATGATTATTGCACCTTTATTAACAGTAGCCAAAAACTGGGTACGGCCGCGACCCCTGACTGCCTGGACAGGTGCCGCGCACAAGTGGCTTGATCAACAGAGGTTCATTCCCTCTGTCCTGGAGGCGGGAAGTCCCAGATTAAGGGGCGTGCCGGGCTGGCCCGCGCCCCGAGGCTCCGAGGGGTTCTGTCGAGCTCTCCCCCTCAGCTCTGGGGGGTTTGCTCCAATCTTTGGTATGCTTGGCGTTTGGAAGCATCACCCCGATCTCTGCCTTCATCTTCACGTGGCACCCATCCTCCCTGGTGTGTGTCTGTCTACAAATCTCCCCTTTTAATAAGCACCAACCGTACAGGATTAGGGTCCAGCCAAATGACCACATTTTAACTCAGTCACCTCCAGAAAGACCCTATTTCCAAACAAGTCACATTCCAAGGTACTTGGTGTTCGGACGCTGACATATGAATTTGGGGGGGATACAGTTCACCCCATGGCACTGGGAGTAACCAGATGTCCACCAATAGTAAGATGAATAAATAATTGCGGTAAAGCTGCAGCTCAGTACCACTCAGTAATAAAAAGAATGCATTTCTGCTACTCACAACACGCATAAATCTCACGGACAAAGGGTACCTACTTACAATTCTGTTGGTGTGAATCGTAAGAACAGGGGAGACGGTGAGAGAAACCAGAAGGACCCTGCAGGGCACCCGAGGGGCTCTGGGTCCTGGGTCGGGGGACGGCAAATTCCTCAGGCCTCTTGTTACCGAGCCTCCGTCACACCTCAACTACCAGGGTGCGGGGCGGGTAGAAGACGGTAGGATTCTGAGAGAGATGGGGTCGACCTTGAACTTCTCCATGCGCACTGGTTACGGGACCAAGGAGTGATATGTTTAAATGCTGAACTTTATTTGATATTTGAGCCAATTGTTGCTCCAACTCGAGGGCATTAAAGGGCCCTCGGCTTCGGGGGCCCTGGGAGAGCTCGCCGCAGACATGTGGGTGCTGAGAGCCAGCGTGAGGGGTGGGGGGTGTCTGGAAGCGCTCACCGCCATCCTGGACACCGCAGTCAAACGCAAGGAAGATCTAGACTCACGTGAGCTGCGACTGGAACTCCAGACACTTGAGCTTCGTGGCCAGCGGGCCGCTTGGGGCACCTCCACCCGTGGCCGCGCTGTGCTGCCCTAGGGGCCCTCACCCATCACCACCCCTGGACGCCCGACGGGCTCTGGGCAGTGGCTGGAGCTGCCCCCGGCACAGCCACCTGGGGGAAGCGACAGAGGAGACAGCCGTCCCCCACCCAACCGAGCGCTGGCCCTCAGGTTCAAAGGTGCAGTCGGCACTGGCCCTCCCGGCGAGCCTCTGTCGGGCCTATCAGTAAAATACGGCAACGCTTCACTGCCAGAAGGAGGGGCAGAGGACTCCCCGCCCCTGGGTAAACTTCCGTGGCCTGGCGCCTGGCCCATCTCTGACCAACAGGCCAAAGGGCTCTGAGATGCCTGCGGTTTGGCCAAGAGCTGCTGTTTGGGGGCTGGGCTTGTGTGAGCCCCGATTTGACAGACGGGAGGCCGCTGTGAACGCTGGTGTCCTTACAGGACGCCTCCCCCGAGACCCCTGTCCAGGCGTCGTTCGCAGGAAGGGTCCTGAAAGCTGCCACTAAGCAGGGCGCCCCGGGGGCCCACTCTGTGGGGCTCCCACCGCAGGTTCTCCGTGGGGGGCCCCATCTTCAAGCAGAGGCGGTAGAGCGCAGCCCAGGCAGTGCTGGGGGGCGGGCGGCGTCCAGGCTCCCGGGGGGGGGGGGTCTGGCCGGGCCCAGGGCCCCTGCCCCCCGAGCAGGAAGCGGGAAGATGACCGGCTCGCTCACTGCCCTGGAGATGCTGCGTCACAGGCAACGGCCGCTTCCTGGTCCTCGGGGCAGCCCAGGGACAGCCGAGAAGAGAGGACACCGCTGGCCCCATGCCACCGGTGGGGCGCAGGCCTCCAATGCCAGGTGGCGACGTCCCCGATCTCCCTGGGGCCTTGTTAACAGGCCCGCTGACGCCGAGGAGGTTGGGGACGGAAAATGCCCAGCTACCCCCCACCCCATAGCGCAGGAGGAGGTGGCCTGGCTGCAGGGCCCGGGTACCCCTTTCTCAGCCACGTGGTGCAAGGGTGGCCTCAGGTCCCAGCTCTACAGCGGGCGGGTGGCATCCCGACCACGGGAAGAGCAGGAATTCGGGGCTCGGAAGCACTTCCAGCCAGGACAGAGCAGGCGCTTTCTGCGGCATGACCCGGCCGGGAGGGGAGCTGGGGAGGCCCTGGCCTTGTCCCCAGGGCCCCCTCCCTCGCCCAGCCCGACCGGGGTCTCTGGGGGATCAGCGTGGTGAGGTGCTGCCTACCCCAGCTGCGTGACCCCCAGGGTCGCTGGCCCACCTCGGCCGGTTTTGCCGTCTGTTAAATGAAGTGATAGTCGATCCCCCCACCAAGATTGTCCCCTAGATGAAGCTGCTTCGCCCTCAGCCGGGAGCACTGAGCCGATGGCACCTCCCCTGTCACTCCCCCAGCTTGGCAGGGGGTGCACTCTCAGGGGGAACGCCAGCAGGTGATGGCCCGAAAGCCCTATGTCCTCTCTGAGCGCCCGTCCTGCCCACCTGGGTCCTCCGTCCGTGTAGCCGCAGGGTTGATCAGGGTGTGTTTCCTGGGGTGACTGCAACAACATTGTTCTTTGTTTTTTGTCTCCAGTCCTGGAGGCTGGAATCCCAGATCCAGGTGTGGGCAGGGCTGAGTCCTCCTGAGGCCTCTCTCCTCGGCCTGTATACAGCTGTCTTCTCCCTGTGTCCTCACGGGGTCGTCCCTCTGTGTGTGTCTGTGTCCTGACCTCCTCTTCTTATAAGGACCCCAGTCACACTGGGCCAGGGCCCACCCTCGTGACCTCATTTTACTTTCCACCTCTTTAAAGACCTCATCTCCAAATAGTCACATTCTTGGGTACTGGGGAATCAGGACCCCTATGTATGAATTTGGGGGACGCAGTTCAGCCCACGACAACCTATAAGAACAAAAGGGGAGAGAGTGAGTCAAAGCTCACTGCACAGGGAGAAAATCCCTGGCTCCTTTAAGGGACCGGCAGGCAGGTGGGGTTCAGGGAGCGGCCAGTAGAACCCTAAACAGACAGGATCTGATTTGATGCCATCAGCAAACCCTGGCGGAGCTTCTCCTGAGGGTCTGAGGGCGCCATGAGGTTCTCAGAGCCCGGTGACATCCGTGGGCCCCTGCTCTGGCCTCCAGGCCGCAGGCTGTGGGCTCGGCCTGGCTGGCTTGGGCAGGGAGGGACTGACCGCACCGCTGATGCCCTCAGCAGCCTGAGACCTGGGACGCCCTCCCCCCACCGCGGCATGTTCCTGTGCTCCTGCCGTGGGCCCGGGGGCTGTGCTGGACGTCGCAGGGCCCACTCACCAGCTCCCATCCTCCTCACCAGGAAAGATTTCAAACATATCGTCGAGAACAGACTGACACGTGGGCACCGTGTACCCGCCGTCCAGCTTCAACTAACATTAGCTCCTTGACCTTTGTGCTTCAGATATGTTTTCCGTCGAGAAATAAAATATTACGGATAGAACCGGGTGCCTCTCCCCACCCACCCCCTCCCCAGAAGTGGCCACAATCCTGAATTCCATGGTTCTCAAAGGTTTTTATAGTTTTACCACGTTTGTAAATGCGCAAGTTATAAAGCAGGGATAACGCGTGAATCCCCAGTGATGGCATCAGGGTCTGCGTGAGTCTGCTGTGGTTCCGGTTCCTGCAGGATTAACTGCCGTGTTGCATTCCGGGGGAGGGTGGGGGTCTCACTCCTGCGAGAGGGCTGTGCACACCTGGCTCGGCTAGTGGGAGGACGGCCCAGGCAGAAGCGCCGGTGGGCTAATGCAGGTCCCAAGGGGGGTTTCTCTTACGTTTCCTGGATCCCTGTGGTCAAGCTTCTTTGCTTGTTGCTTATTTTTGTCATCTGTGCCTGAAAGGAGGTGAGCTGCCCTCTGCCCCAAGGCAGCAAGTGGGCGCCCTGGACTCTCCGTCTAGGCCGTGGGTGGGCTCAGCCCCCCTCCCCCTCCCCTCCTCCCCCTCCCCCTTCCTTCTTCTCCCCCTTCCTTCTCCCCCCTCCCCGCCCTCCCCTCCCCCTTTCCTCCTCCTCCCCTCACCCCCTCAGGGTCCTGCAGGTGGTGGACGTCACGGGCATTCCTTAGCTCTTTGGACACTGGTCGTCATGAGTCAGCCTCATGGAAGCTTCCTTCACTCTTTGGTCTGTATTTTCACCTTGTTAGGTTGTCTTTTTTCAAACAGGATTATCAAGTGTCTCCATTGCAACATCGATGGCTTGTGATTTTACTGACTTGGTTAAGAAATCCTCCCCTCCCCTGAGGTCATAAACATTACGCCATTCATTTCTCCTGAAAGTTTAATAAAAGTTTTGCTTTTCACATCTAGCTATTTAAGCCACTTGGTATCTGATCTTAGTTTGGGGCGTGAGGTGGAGACCTCATTCCTACTTCCCCACTGAGAGAACACTGTCCCAGCAGCTTCTACTGAAGGTCCCCCCTCCCTGCATATGAGGAGTCCCTCCCACCTCAATCATCGTCTGGGCGTGTGGTCTGTTCCACCTGTCCACTTGCCTATCCCTGCGCAAGCCCACGCTGCTTTGTGAGAAAAGACCAGCCTTCCCACCTCGTGCTTCTTTGAAAACTCTCGGCTCCTCTTGATTCTTTGCTCTCACATGGGCTGTTTGAGCAGCCTGACAAGTCCGTGAAAAACTCTACTGGGATCGTGAAAGGCATTTTGTTAGGTTTATACAGCTGTTTGCCAAGAATTGGTTTTATTTTTCAAAATTGAATCTTATCATTCGTGAGCAGGGCATCTCTCTCCATTGAATAAGGTCTTCCTATTTGCCTTCCAGTAACTATAGTAATTTTCTCTTAATAGCCTGGGACATATTCTGTTTGATTTATTCTTAGGAATCTGCGTGGGTTTGTGGCTGCGTTAATTATTATTTTTTCTACTTGGTTTTTACTGGCATAAATAAATGCTACTGGTTTTGTGTATTTGTTTTCATTAACCTTGTATCCAACAATGTTACTGAGTTCTAATTGGCTTTTCCATCTTGATAATCACAGTATCTTTAAATCAGGACAGTTTTATTTTTTTCCAATCCTGATACTGTTTTTTTTTTTTCTTGTTTTGTTGCTTGGCAAGAACTTCTAGACCCCATAGATTGATAGTAAAAGAATATGAAAAAGAATATATGTGTATAACTGGGTCACTTTACTGTATAGCATAAATTAACACAACATTGTAAATCAACTATACATCAATAAAATGTTTTTTAAAAAAGAAAGTAGTCATTGTAGACAACCTCCACGTTCCCTGACTTTCATGGAATGATTCTAAAGCTCTAGCACTAAATCTGATGTTTGCTGCCATTTTTTGACTGATACACACTAACAGATGAGGAATGTTTCCTTCTAGTCTTAGTTTGCTTTAAAAAAAAAATGAAGACAAGCTGTTTACTTTCACGGGGTGCTTTTTCTGCATCTCTTAAGGGTTTTTCTCCTTTAATCGCCAAACGTTGCTGGCTCCCCTCCTGTTGGCAAAGCCGTATCTCACATCCCAGCCCTGGCAGCTGCCAGCAACAAGGTGACCCTTTGTTCTGAGGGTTTAGACACCAGGCAGGATGCTCCATGTGACAGACGTGATCTCTGAGGTGACAGCTGCTCCATCACCCGAGGTCCTGGAGAGAAAATGGGAGCAGAGCACAAGTCCAGGGTGCCTGGAAACCTCTGTTGTCACAGGCCACCAAGATCGGGGGGCTCTTGTTACTGCAACACAGCAGAGCCATCCTGACCGAGACATTGCGTTAGTAGATTTTCTGCTGTTGAACAATACTTGACTTGCTGGATAAGCCTCCTTGCTCACGGTCTTTGGGATCTTAGGGGAGCTTCATACACAGCCCTCCCCACCTGAAGGCTTGAACCAATTGAAAAGGAAGGAAGGGGAGCTGGCGCGTGCAGAACCAAGCCTAGTTGCGTAAATTTTAACTTCTTGGCCGGAGACCATGGATCGCCCTTGTGGGTAAGTTGGCTTCCTTACTCTGACCCCTGGAATTAAACAGACAACCCTCCAATGGCCGGCAGCGCTGGCCCAGACAAGCCCCCTCCTTGGAGAAGCAAAGGAGAACAGGTCAGGCCCGGGAGGAAGGAAGAGAAGAGAGGTGGGATTCCCATGCCCTGTTTCTCTTTTCGGGTGTGGATTAAGCCTTTAAGCCACTGCGCTCTCCCCGAGATGGAGGACGTGAAGGACAAAGGCGCAGGAACAGAAGGACCAGCTCCTCATGGAAAGAGATGTGGCCGCGGAGAAAAAGGCAAGCCCCACAGGGACTAATAAATTCTTCAGGGTGTCTGCAATTTCCTTTCCTTGGGCTGCTCTTGAGAGATTTTGGTATCACCGTTATCCTAGTTTCAGAAACGAGAGGCCTAAGCTTCCCGCTTTTTCTGCCTTCTGGGAAAGTCTGTGTGATAAGATGTGGTCAAAGGCCCAGCTGTTCACACCCCTGTATCCCATCCTCACTGATCTGGGCTTGCTGTGTCCATGGCTAGTTTTGGCCACTGGAACAGCAGTAAATCCGACACATGTGGAGGCATGAAAAGAGCTTGTGCCCTGGGGTCTCTCGTGGCTCTTGAGAACAGTGACCGCCATGGGAATAGCCACCTTCTTCTGGAGAGGGAGGGACTTATGGATACAGGCGCCAGTGACCCAAGCTACTCCGGCCATGTCAGTCCTGCAGACCCACCAGCTGACAGCAGACACGTGACAAGCAGCCTGATAACTTTTAGTAACTATGTGCAATCATGTACCCACCACCAAAATCAAGATGCAGGAACTCAAAAAGCTTATTTGTGCCATTTTGCGGCTGGTCCCTTTCCACATCCTTGGTCCCAGGAAACCACCACTGTGCTTTCCATTCCCCCAGTTTTGTCATTTTTAGAATTCCGTGGTACAAAATCCTGCAGTCTTTTATACCTGACTACTTTCAATTAACACAATGCTTTTGATACTCATCCCAGTTGTATACAGTGATATTTGTCCATTTTTATAGGAGAGCAGTATCTCAACATACGGATATATTGGATTGGCCAAAAAGTTCGTTCGGGTTTTTCATGGTCTAGAAAAACCCGAACGAACTTTTTGGCCAACCCAATATTTCCATTTATCTCTCCATTCACCAGTGCACGGGCAAGTATATCACTTCTCGTTTTCAGAAATCTTGAATGATGGTGCTTCAAACATTCACATACGTCTTCTTGCGACCATGTGGTTTCTTTTGTCTTGGGTAAACAACTACGAGTGCAACTGGTGAGTCACATAGTAAGTATACATTTAACTTGGTAACGTTTTGTTTTCCAAAAGGCTGTACAATTTCACATTCCTTCCAGCAACTTCTGAGAGTTCCAGTTACTCCATGTTCTTGCCAACATTTTGTATTGTCCGTGTGTGGAGACCGACACATCTTTGTAGTTTGTGCATTTATTGGAGGACCAGTAATGTTGAACATCCTTTCATATGCCTACTGGCCAATCCTATATCATATTTTGTGAGGGATCCTATAAATCTTTTGCCTATTCTTAATTGAGTTAACTTATTTTTATTGAGTTAACTTATTTTATTGAGTTGTAAGAGTTGTTTTATATATTCTGGATGTAAGTTCCTTTTCAGACATATGTTTTGCAAAAATTTGGTAACCATGTCTTTCAAAAAGCAAAAGTTTTTAATCGTAATGAAGTCTATTTTATTGGTTTTTTTCTTCTACATTTTGTGTTTTTTATGTCTGGTTTGAGAAATCTTTGCCTATTCCAATGTCATAAATATTTTCTTCTGTATTTCTTCTATAAATTTAGTAGTTCTTGCTCTTGCACTTAGGTTATATTTGTATATGGTGTTAGCTAAGGGTCAAGGTTTATTTCTTTTCCACACAGATAGACATTCGGTATTATTTGTTAAAAAAGACTACCTTTATCCTATTAATTACCTTTGTGTATTCTTGGACTCTCTGTCTTGCTGCATTGATCTGTGTGTCTATCTTTATGCCAATAGAACACTATTAATTATATAGGCTATATCTTTATAATAATATAATTAATATAATATAAATAATAAATAATATAAAACTATATTTATATAACATTTTCCTGCAATCAGGTAATGCTAGCCCTCCAACTTTGTTCTTCAGAATTGTTTTGACTATACCAGATTGCCTTTCCATATGAATTTTAAATCATCTTGTCAATTTCTTCGACAAGGCCTATTAGGGATTTGATTGGTATTGCATTGAATCTTTAGATAAATTTGGGAAGGGCAGCCATGTTCCCAATATTAAATCCTCCACCATGAGCATGGTATAGTTTTCCATTTACTTCAGCCTTTATGTTTTGCTTTGTACTATTTTGTAGTTTTTACTGTACACATCTCATATGACTTTTGTTAAATCTATTCCTAAGTATTTTATTTATGATGTTATTGTAAATTGAGCTGTTTTCTTTAATTCCATTTCTAATTGTGCATTTATACTATATAGAAATGCCATTGGTTTTTGTACATTACCTTATATCCTTCAATGTTGATAAATTCATTTATTCTTTCTAGTAGATATTTTGTAGTTTCCTTAGGGTTATCGCCATACATAAATATATCATCTGCAAATATAGACATCTTTATAAAATATACCATTCAGATCTTTCCAACCTGAACATCTTTCATTTCTTTTACTTGTCTTGTTGCACTGGCAAGGACCTCTAGTACAATGCTAAACAGAAGTGGTGAGAGCACACAGCCTACTCTCCTACCTGATCTTGGAATAGGCTTTAATCTCTGAGTGTGATGTTAGCTTCAGATTTTTGTAAATGTCCCCAGTCAGGTTGAAGATGTTCTCTTTTTTTCCTAGCTCTCTGAGAGTTTTTATCATTAAAGTGTTGTGATTTTTTTCAAACACTTTTTCTGTATATAATATGATCGTTTGTTTTTCTCCTTTATTTTATGAACATGGGGAATTACACTGATTGATTTTCATATGTTGTACCAATCTTGCATTCTTGGGGTAAACCTCACTTGGTATTAGCCTGTGTATGTATTGTTGGATTTGACTTGCTAATATTTTGTTATAGATTTTTGCACCTATTTTCATGGGAAGAGTTGATCTGTGATTCGCTTTACTTATGGTATTTTTGGTTCTGAAATCAACATAAATACTAGCCCCATAAAATGAGTTGAGAAGTGTCCCCTCTTTCTTTATTTCCTGAAAGAATTTATGTAAGATCAATATTGTTTTTTCTTTAAATATCTGATAGAACTCACCAGTGAAACCACCTGAACCTGAACTTTGTGGAAAAGTTTTTGAGTTTTAGGTTTCTAGAATCAACATAGGGCTGTTCAACTTTTCAATTTCTTCTTGAACAAACTTTGTTAACTTGTTTCATTCAAGACATTTGTCTACTTAATCTAAATTATCAAATGTATTAACATGAAGTAGCTCATAATATTTCCTTACTATCCTTTTAATGTCTGTAGGATTTGTAGTTATGTCCCTTTTTTATCTTGATATTAATCATTCATGTCTTTGCCCTTTTTTTCATGATCCACTAGAGATTTGTCAGTTTTATTTTTAATCTCTTCAAAGAGCCAGTTTTTTTTTTCATTGACAATCTCCATTGGATTTTTGGTTTTGTTGTTTGTTTTGTTTTAAATTTTGTTTATTTATGCTCTTTATTATTTGCTTCTTTCTATTTGCTTTGAGCTTCCTTTTCACTAATACAAACATTAAATGCATAAAAGTCCATCTAAGACATGCTTTAGCTACATTTCACAATTTTTGATAGGTTTTGTTTTCATCTGTATTCTATTTAAAATATTTCCTGATTTCTTGTGGCCTCCTCTGTCATTCCTGAGTTAGTTAGAAGTGTGTCTTAATTTCTAAATATTTGGAATTTTCCAGATAGCTATCTCTCTGTTGTTGATTTTTAGTTTAATTCCATGTGTTCCATGTGTGTAACATACTTTGTATGATTTTTACTATTTTAAACATGTTTCCTTTTGTTTTGTGACTGGAGTGTGGCCCATCTTCGTGAATGGTCCACGTGCACTTAAAAAGAATGTGCTTTCTGCTGTGTCAGGTGGAATATTCTATGTCAATCAGGCTCGTTTCCAATTTAAGACACCAGGAAGTGTTTCCCTGGAAAGAGAAGCGAAGAGACAGCCATGGAGGGACTTGGAGTCCCCTGAGAATGGAGCAGCCCTCCCCAGACCCCCTCCCTACCTGCCCAGAGCTGCTTCTCAGAGAAGGTTCTTTTCTGGAGTTCCAGCTGGAAAGCCAGGAACTGGTATATTAAGAATATGCAGAGCAGTAACTGCTGAAGGAGGGAGCCACCCCGCCCCCTCAGCATTGAACTCCCGCTTTGGGGAAGGGAAAACCCCAGGGCCATTTCGATTGCAGGCGCAGTTTCAACACACTCCCACAAAGGAAGTAAAGTCCCAAGATTTATTACCTACAGACCCCAGAAACAAGGGGCGGCTGGTGCACAGGGTCGTCTGTCCCAGGTCACAGTTGAGCATCTAGTACTCATAAGGCTGTTGGGGCAGAGGTCACTAACTTTCACAGGCTCAGCTCTGAGTGGTCGTTTTAAAAGGTGCCCCGGAATGAGCAGGGAGGCCTGGAGAGGGCCAGAGTCAGCCAGGAGACTCAGCTCTTGGCTGTTGGCAGGTGGCCTTGATGGCTTCTCAAAGGCAATGGCTCTGCCTGGGACAAGGCCCAGGTGTCTGGGGCAAAGCGCCTTGGTTCGTTTGTTCACTTCCTTCATTCCATGAACCTTGTCTAAGGAAAACCCCACTCCTGCCAGTACGGGCCCCGCCATGCCCACCCAGGGGCCCAGTGAACTTCCAACTCCGGAGAGCTCAGGGGCCAGAATCTCTGCACCCCAGACACCTGTCGGGGAGGACGGAGAAGGCTGGGCTGCTCCTCCCCGAGGTACTGTGACCCTGTGCCTGGAGCCCGAAAGGGACACACAGCCCTGTGATGGCCTGTGGCCACAAGGCCCCCGCTCTGCCCCCACTTTGGCCGTGGTGACATGACTGTGCCTCCTTTGTGTGCTAACTTATCCCATTACTACCTCGATATTCCCACTGATTTCCTTTCCTGTCAATTTCTTCAACTTTAAAATGCCGTATTGAGAGCAGTTTCCTAAGTTACCCGGAGTCCTGTTCAGAACAAGGATGCTTCCTGAAGTCGGGATGGAGGGGAAACAGGCGCAGGTGGGGAAGGCTTCTGCTCCAGAGTGTGTGGGCGTGAAGCAGCCCTGCTCCACGGTGGCTGGTTTTGTCCTGCTACAGTTTAAAATCGAGGCATACTTGACATAATAAATGCACAGACTTTAACTGCGTGGTGTGAGGGGTCATGACCAATGTCAACACACGTGTAACCATCCCAACCAAGGCAGAGGTTGAAGATAAGAGATTTCTATCCTCAGTGATTTTTTTTGGTCGCACTGTGCAGCTTGCGAGATCTTAGTTCCCTGACCAGGGACTGAACCTGGGCCACGGACAATGAAAGCGAGGAGTCCTAACCACTGGACTGCCAGGGAATTCTCATATCTTCAGTGATTTTTAAAAAGAATTTCTGCTGATCGAATGCATGCTCATGGTAGAACACTCGGATTGTGCAGAGAAATCCAGGGCAGGATGTGACAGGGTCCCCTCCATGCGGCTCCCAGATAAAGGCTGCCCTGGCAGCATCCCACCACCCAGACAACCACTGCTACTAGCATTTCGGTGTATTTTCTTCTGGTTTTTTTCTATGCACATATATACATATGTTATATTTTTTTTTCTATGCATACTTTTTTGCATATGACATCAGATCAAATTTAGTATTTAAAAACTTACTGTAGAATAAGCATTTCCGTATATTGTAAAATATTGTGTAAATATGATTTTTGAGAGGCCTTTGGGGTTTACTTTGTGATATTTGATTCAGCTAGCATTGATGTGATAAAGAGGTGATGTTAGAGAAAGAAAGAAAGGAAGGAAGGAAGGAAGGAAGGAAGGAAGGAAGAAAGAAAAAGAAGGAAAGAAAGAAGAAAGAAGAAAGAAAGAAAGAAAGAAAGAAAAAGAAAGAAAGAAAGAAAGAAAGAAAGAAAGAAAGAAAGAAAGAAAGAAAGAAAGAAAAGGTGCCCCAGGAGGGACTTCCCTGGTGGTCCAGTGGTAAAGAATCCGCCTTCCAATGCAGGGGGACGCGGGTTCGATCCCTGGTTGGGGAACTAAGATCCCACATGCCATGGGGCAACTAAGCTCACGTGCCACGAGAGAGCCTGCGTGCCACAAAGTACAGAGCCCACGCGCTCTGGAGCCCACGCACCACAACTAGAGAGAGAAAACCCTGCATGCCACAAATAGAGAGAAGCCCGAGCATCACAACGAAAGATCCCGCATGCCTCAACTAAGACCCGACGCAGCCAAAAAAAAAATTAATTAATTAATTAATTAAATATTTAAAAATAAATAAATAAAATAAAAGGTGCCCCGGGAAAAGCAAGGTGGGAACTTGTGATGGGAATCCTAATCTGATGTCCAGGCTCTGGGTGTGGGCAGGGCTATCACACCGTGGGAGGCCCGGGCAGCATCTCAGAATGGGGCTGTGTTCTCACCACTGGGGTCTCCACCGCAGCCCTGCGATCGAGGGCCAGGCTGTGGGCCCAGGGCTCCCCTCACCGGTGGAGCCCCACAGAGCCCGAGAAGTGTTGCACCAGGGTTGACGACCTTCAACCCTGCAGGGTGCCTGGGAGACCCCATCCCTCCCGGGGCCCAGGCAGGGGTCTTGGCTCTGCCACCTTCCCCTGTGGTGGGGGGCAAGTGCCTGGGGGTGAGCGTAGCCTCTGGAAGGCCTGGGCGGCAGCAAGCCAGGCACTACCTGTTGGCTGTTATGGTCACAATGCCGCTGCAAAGTGAGGGCCTGGAGGGGCACAGCAGGCACGGAGGAGGCCTGCACAGCTGGAGCCTGAGTGGGCACCATGGCCACGGGCACCCCTGAAGGCCACGCTGCAGGCCCGCCACCCCGGACAGCGTGGGCCAGCCGGCATCCCCAGGGGTCAAGCGTAGCTGAGCTGCAGTACCATGAGGCCTGGTGGGCACTCATGGGCCCTGCCCTGGGGCCGGTCCAGCATCGGTGAGCTCGAGGCAATGGCGGGGGGGCACCTGCTGGGGTGGGGCGGGGTGGGGAAGGCGGCATGCAGCAGAAGGACCCACGGCCTGACCAACCCTGCCTTGGGGCCCACTTGGTGGCCTTGGGAGCCCCTTGCCCTCCAGGCTTCAGTTTTCCCACTGAAAACGGGGTTGGAGTGAACCCTGTGTCTGGGCCCTTGTAGGGTGAAGGTCCACGGGGACAGCAGGAAAAACAGGCACTTAGCTAACAGTGAGGTGCTTTATTCTTACGTAGCCTCCTGGCCAGGGGCAGAAGTGGGCAGGCTGGGGGGAGGGGGGAGGAGCTTTGATGACCCAGGGCTGGTGGGGGTCAGAGGAGCAGCATGGAGAGGGGCAGTTGTTTTGTCCCAAGCCTGGCCCTGTTCCCACGGCACCCAAGACAGTGGCGGAGACCCTGTAGCCCAGCTTCCCGGTCACTGGGGCAGGGCCGCCCACCTGGCTGACCTGGTCCTTGTCTCCTGTGCCCTGGGGGCACCCCAGCCAGGGGACAGCCCACCATGGGCCGTGGGAGAAGCAGATGGCCATGGCTCCAGGTGCGTACCCCTAGGGAGCCCTAGGAGGGCACAGCTCTGGGTGGTGAGCCAGGTGAGGGAGAAGAGGGAGCAGCTGGAGAGAGGAGGGGACTGCAGGCCGCCCGCCCTGCTCCCTCCCTGCCCCACACCCCAACCCTCCAACACCTCTGAGACCTGGGTGGGCCGTGTGCGGGGTTGGGGGGGGTGCTGTCGGGACAGGGACGCACCTGTTCTGCCAAGCTCCTGCCGGGAAGTCCCCATTTACAGAAGGTGTCCCCCGGGGCCCCCAGGTGGCTGGGAACATCTGCCGCCTCTGCCTTGGCACAGCTGTGCCTGAGAGCCTGGCGGGGCAGAGGTGGAGGCAGGTGGAGGCCTCTCTGCCTCTGGTCAGAGGAGAGATCAGCCCCAGAGGCGTCAGTGGAAATGGGAGCTCAGCCCAGAGACCCGGGCCAGGGGAGGGGCCCCGGACTGGGGAGCAGGAAACCGCCTGTCATCCGGGCTTTGTATTCATCGACGGTGTGGGCCCGGCCTGGGGTCTCCATGGGGACCCCTCCCCAGCTAGAAACCAGGTCTGGGGCAGGCGAGGAGCACCTGTGGCGGCTCCGCAGGATGGGAAGGCTGACGCGGGGGAGGGGCGGGGCCGGGAGCGCGGAGGGAGGGGCAGGGCCCAGGCGGTTGCTCTCCGAGCACAGGGCCGGCTTGCCACCCACCGTACAGGTGCCCCGGCAGACGGCAGACCCCTCAGAGCCCGCATCTAAAACGTGGGGTGGGGCAGGAACGATTGGCCTGACGGAAGCAAAACAGTGAATCAGTACCTCCCCCCGCCCCGCCCCTGCCTGGGTCTTCGTGGGCCTGGGGTCGCGGAGGCTGGCGTGGGGATGGCTCCTCCGCTCCTGCGTTCCCTGCGTCATTCGCCCGTGAGCGCTCCGCGTGCGGGGAGGGCGGGAGGCGCCCACGGGTTCCTCTCGGGGGACAGGGCCGCGGCCTCCCACCATCTGCCGATGATTGTCAAACTATTTTCTTTTAAAATTTATTTATTTGGCTGCACCGGGTCTTAGCTGCAACATTCTGACTCAGCTGCGGTGTGCGGGATCTCGTTCCCTGACCAGGGACGGGAGCCGGGCCCCCTGCACTGGGAACGCAGAGTCTTAGCCACTGGACCACCAGGCAAGTCACTGTCAAACTATTTTTAAGCCAAAAACCTCTTTCCAAGCAAAACCTCATGGAAACCCCGTGTCCAAGAGAAAAAAGCCAGGGCTGTTCTGCTTAAATCAGCAGACCTGGGGGCGCAACCCACCCTTGCCCACCCCTGGTCACGCGGGAGCCCCCGTTTCACAGCTGTGGGCCTGGGAGGCCGAGGAGGACGCTGGCCAGAGCCTGACACCTCCCCCTGACCCGGCGCCGGCCCCGGCGCCCTCCCCCCGGTCCCGTCCTACAGGTTCTGCAGCTGGTGCTGGAGCTGCCGGGCCTGGGGCTCAGGTCCAGGTCCAGGCAACAGGCCACACACTGAGCGAACGGTTCATGGCCCAGGCGGGACAGAGGAACAGCTGAGAGCCTGGGGTGGGCTCAGTGACCACTTACCGGCAGGGCTGGTTCTGAGGCACCCAGGACCCCACGTGGCCACCAAGCAGGGGTGGGCAACCCCTCTGTCCCCTTAACAAACCTTCTGCTTTAAGAGGGGACTTGGTGGCTCCAAGGCCAGCCCAGGCCAACTGACCACCTAGGAGTCCACGGGCTGGGCCAGGGGCAGTGTGAGCTCCTGAAGTCACCAGGAGCCCGGGATCCAGGATGGTGTTGCTGTGCTGGGGTGTCCTGACCTGGTGTCAGGTGGGGGTCAAGTGGGGGAGGGAGTCAGGTGGCTGAGGGGAGGGCAGTGGCCTCAGCCCCGCTTGGCAGGAGGCAGTGGGTGGAGGGGAGGTAGGGGGCCTGGGTCCGCCCTGTGCAAGCCCGGTTGGGCCCTGGGCAGCTTCATCCAGCACCCATCAGCCAGGTGTACATGTGGCAGACAGGTATCAGGTGTAAATGTGACAGCAGACTGTACCTGGGCCCTGGGGGGAGAGTGTCCTCCCCTTAGGTCTCCAAGGACGCTCACAGGTTGGATTACTACACCTGGGGGTCCTCAGCCCAGGAACCCAGGGCTCCCACTCCCTCACCACCTGGTCAGAGAGAAGCAACTGCTCCCCTCCCAACCTCGTGGGTCTCCACGGCCGCCAGCCTCACTCTCCTGTAAAAGGACCAGAGGGTCCGTTCCCTAGAATTCCCATTCTGGTATCTCAGCCAGTTCACAAAGCAGCTCCCCAGACACACGTGGGCATGTGGACACATGGACACACACACGCACACAGGGCCGCTTCCCGGCCCGGTACCCAGAGCCAGCCGGAGGCTCTGCGAGTCTGTCTGGAGGGTCTGACGGCCCTGCCAGTTGCTTTACAGCAGCCCAGAAGGGCCCACAAGGTCACTTTTTGTCATTGTTTGCAGCAGGCATCGGCATGCTGTCCCCATCTGTGGACCAGGACCTTCTCTATTTTCCCCAGGGGGAGGCGCATTTTACACACACATGCAAACGTGTGCACATTCACATGCAGGTCACATATGCAAACACACACTCACATGTGCACAAACAGGTGCACATGCAGCGTAATGGCTGCGAAAGGGACTGAGTCCTTTTTCACAAATTTGGGCTCAGAGGGCTTCCTGCGGGGGGGGGGGGGCCACCTGCATCTTGGTGGCCCAGCCAGGGCTTCATGCACGCCAAGGGCAGGATAGGGCAGGACAGTGCCTTCCGGGGTTTGCCAAAGCCAGGCCAGGCACCTGTGCACTGTGTCCCCCCGATCCTGTGTGCAGAGCCTGGTGGCCGGACCCCACTCGCTCCCCAGGAATCAGCCAGACCTTGGCCGTGCACGGCGGCCCACCCAGACGCCCAGCCTCTACTGAAGCACAGCAGCACGGTGTCTCTGCCTGAGTTTATTTTGGAAAGCAAAGAATCGAACAAAGGCTTGGAAAATAAATATCCGCAGAGAGAAGGTCAGCTTAGGAGGCGAGGAAGCTCAGAGGGTCAATGGGAGGGGGTGTACGGACGGTGGAGGCGGGGCACAGGTGGCCGAGCGCCCCCCACTCACCCCCGCCCCGGGCCCAGGTCCCTGGGGCCAGAGCGCCAGGCCCTGCGCTGGGGGGGCAGCTCGCACACGGTGTCCTGGCACAGACAGCTGTCGATGTGGGTGTAGGTGTGACGGAGCGAGCCCCCACCCGGGCACTGCAGCATCACCTCCCGCTGGCTGGTGCTCTGCTCCTTGCAGCAGGAGCAGCTGTGGTCCAGGGACTGGGCCTTGGCCGAGTACCTGCAGAGCAGCCGGGGTGAGTGGGTCACCGCCTGCTGGTGTGGACGCAGCCTCCCCGCCCCCCCCCCCCCGCTGTCCCCACCAGGGCCACTCGCGGCCTGAGACTCACATGGCGAAGGTCTCGCAGGACCCGGAGCAATCGTTCATGGTGACCAACTTGGTGCAGCCATTGTGCGAAATTTCCCTGACGACAGGGACGGTGGAGCAGAAGATCCTGGTCTCATTGCGAGGGAGGCCTGGGGAGAGGGGGCAGAGGCTCGGGAGGTCTCCACCATCCAGGGCCCTCCCACTCCCCCTCACTGCTTCCTCTCCCCTCCCCAAGCACCCCACCTCGGCCGCCCTCAAGCAAGCTGAGCTCTGTCCTGCTTCTCCTCAGGAAGGGATTCAGGCTTCCTGGGCACCCCAGGTGATGCCCTCGAACTCAGCGTCCAGCTGAGAGTGGCACAGAGGGGACAAGATTCCCGGGGCACCATCCCCTTGTGCTCTCCTCCCTTCAAGGGGCCCGGGTGGAACCCACTGCCAGGCCGCCGCACCCGTGCCCCAGGAGCCGCCCGCCCGAACTCACATTTCCTGCAGCAGCCATTGGGCATGAGTGTGATGGAGCCCTGGCGGGAAGGAGAAACAGCTGGGACTCGCAGGCCTCCCCCAGCAGTGACAGCCCCCCTCTTGCCACGGGGGCGGAAGCGGCCGTTCTTGCATAAGGGCCCGCAGCAGACCCTCCAGGCTGGAGGCCCAGCCGCTCAGGAACGTCAGGGACCCCCACTCCCAGCAGTGACGGGCCCGCTCACCGGGAGGCAGGTGCTGGGGTCAAAGTCGGGGCAGGTGATGTTGGAGACGGATGAGATGAACTGGCCATGTATCTTCATGCAGCTGAAGAAGGTACAGTTGTTCAGGGGGTCTCTCTTCGTGTCCCCGGGCTGTGGGGCAGAGGAGGGTCTGTGTGAGGCCTGGCAGGAGTCCCACCCAGAAAGGCAACTGGAGACACCTGGCAGCTCCCCGACCACCCTGCCAAGTGCAGCCCACAGGCCCAGGGCCACCAGGCGGGCGGCACCCAGGAGGGGCCCAGGGACTACCGGCCTGTAGTCCACAGACGGGTCCACATCCTAACCCCCGCATCCCACAGAGGTGACCTGATCTGGAAATGGTGTCTTTCAGAGGGAGCTGAGTTAAAGATCTCAAGGTGAGACCATCCTGGATTACCCAGGGCGTGGGAGAGGGAGAGGGGGCCAAAATCCCATGGCAGGTGTCCTGATAAGAGACAGGACGTGTACAGCCTTGCGGCCCCGGGGGGAGACTCAGCCTTGCCCCCGGGCGGGGAAGGACAGGCGTGTGCACCTTCAGGACCAGGTTCTGGCTGCCGGGCCGGTTGATGACGATGATGCACTGGGTCTGCTGGCACTTCTTGCAACACTCACCGGGGACGTCCACCAGCTCAAAGCCCTGCAGGACACCGGGCGGGTCGGTGTCGACAGAGGAAGGGCTGCGCGGGGACGGCGGTGGGCGGGCCACACCTGTCTGGGCAGGGGCTGCTTACGCGGTTGCAGGAGGTGTTGCAAGGCACGTGGGTGCAGGAGATGTTGTTGAGCTGCGTGGCGTTGTGTCTGTGTTTGGTGCACATGCAGTTCTCGCACTTGGAGGAGAAGACTGGAGAACCGGGCTTCGGGCACAGGGCGGGTGGGTGAGGCGGGGCCTCCAAGGCACCTCCCCTCCTCCAGGGCACCGCCCCCGTCACCGGCAGGGGAGCTGGGTGCCCCGGGTGCCGAGAACCCCCAGAGCAGGGCCCCTCACCGGGCCAGCCAAGAGCCTGTCAAACCCCACGCCCCGAAGCCCCCTGTGCACCCCGCCCCGCTCCCCGCAGCCCGTCAGGGCTCACCTGGTACTCAGCGTTCTTGAAAACACACACGCCCTTGGGCACTTGGGAGGAAGAACAGGAACCAAGGTCAGACTGTCCTGCCTGAGCCCACGTGGACGCAGAGCCAGCGGACTGGGCTGGGTGCGTCCACCGGGCAGAACTTGAGCCCCCAGGCAGGAGCCACTTCAGCCCCACCCCCCACCTCCCCATTCCCCCATCACACCGCCGCCCAGCCCCGGCCCGGCTGCCTGGCCTAGACCTCCTTCCTCCCCCACCCCGGCCCACCTACCACACGAGTAGAAGGGGCAGCACCTCCCAGGGACCATCTCGCTCTTCACCTCGAAGCCCAGCGGGCACAGCGGGGGCTTCCCCCTACACAGGCTGGCGTTGCACGCTGAAGACGGGGGAGACGCCCCAGTGAGCACGGCCCCTAGCTGGCCGAGCCCCGACGCCACCCCGCGCAGGGCTGGGTCCCGCAGCAGAGGGACCCGGGGCCTGGACCCCCATGGCCCCACCAATGCCCACTCTCCTGCCGACACGCCCTGAGGCCCCCACCTCCAGAAACCATGCGGCAGCAGGGCCAGGCCCGCTCCCTGCCCCGCGGGCGCCTTACCGCAGGAGGTGATGTTGCAGCAGGTGTTGGCGGGGTCGACCTCTGTGACAGTGTAGGTGCCGTCCTCCTTGCACTCCACAAAGGGTACCGGGCGGCATGTCTTGGGCCTGCAGATGATGCCGCTGCCCCCCTCCAGGCAGATGCAGTCCTTGCAGTCGAACTCGAAGTGCTCCCCAAACTGCAGGGAGGAGGGGGGAACAGGGGGAGAGAGGGCGCCAGTCAGCCCGAGGCAGCACTGCACCGGGCGGCCTGCGGGAAAGCCCGCGCCCTCCCTGCTCTGAGTGCACAGGGCAGGTTCTGGGCCAGGACACTCACACCACAACCGAGCCCTGCTCACCAGCGTGTGCACACACAGGCCTGGCGCGTGGCAGACGCACCACATGTCTCTGTGGGGCTCACACAGCGTGGAGCTAAAGAACCAACCACGTGCAGGAGACACGCTCAACACTGCAGACGCCGCCACAGGTGTAGACAGGGCGTCAAATGGCTAGTGGGTGGACCCCCCTGCTAGCTCAGCCTTCCAGGGCTTAAATCACTCATCGCTCATTATAGCCTCCAAGGGTCCCAGGTTCTCATTCCAGCCCATCCCACCTCCCAAAATGCAGGGCTCGTGGGAGCGTCCAGTCCCAGCACCAAGGGTGTTGGCCTACCTCTCTGGGCAAGTTGTCGGGCCCCACGCAGCCTAGGAAGGAAGGAGACAGGCCCCATGAGCACAGCCCCGTGAGCACAGCCCCAACACGTGGGAGCTGGCCTCAGCCCCAGGGAGGAGGAGCAGCCTTTGGCAGGCAGCCTACCGCACAGGCCCACGCAGACGTCGAAGCCGGACGCGTAGCTGGTGGTGCCCTTGGGACAGAAGCAGCCTTCCACCAGGCGTGGGCTCTTTGCCTGGGTGTGGCTACGGGGGAGAGCATCGTGAGACGGCGAGGGGACAGACTGGACGACCAGCCCAGACACACTGCCCAGGAGCACGGTCAGAGGGCCAGCCCGCCGCCCCGCCGCATCCACGGTGACTGACCTGGACTTGCAGGTGGGCTCCTCCACGGGACCACAGGCCCGGTACTCTCGGTGCTCTGGGCACGTCACCACTGTGGGGAGGGGGCAGGAACCGAGGGCCCAGAGTCAGAGGGGGGAAGCCTGTGTCCCCCACCCTACCCCCAAGTGACATCCTGCCCAACCCCTCCCAAACGGGACCCCACCCACCCGCGGGGGCTGAGCGTGGGCTCAGCCCCCCATGCTGTCCCGAGCCACGAGGAGGGGGCCCAGCCCGCCAGGTGCTGAGCAAGGCTGCTCTTCTGGTGGCCGGGCCCCCCACCCCAGTCCGTCTTCTGGCACAGCGCCCAGCAGAGCCCGGGACGGGGCGGGCAGGCACTCACGGCAGGCTCCGCCAGTGTGGCTCCGCCAGTCGACACAGATGCCCTCCTGGGCACAGAGGGCTGCGTAGGTCTGCAGGCTGGCACACTCCAGGCTTGAGTCGGGCACAGTGAAGCTGTCGGATATGCAGGCTTCGTAGTAGTGCTTGGGGGATGCCACAGCGTGGCACGGGGCGAACAAGCTGCGGGTGGAGGGCGGCAGGTCATGGTCCGGCCGGCGCCCCTGCCTCTCCCACACTACCCCCTGCCCAGCGCCCCCACCTGGGCTGTCCCCCGGGGCCCGGCTCAGCCTGCACCACCAGACAGGCGCCCTGGGCTGAGGGTGGGAGCAGAGCGCGGGGCTGGCCTTGGGGTAGGGGGACCAGCACTGTGGCCTGAGGAGGAGGCGCTGTGCTCGGGCCCCGAGATGGAAGCTTCGTGTCTAAACAGCCACGGGGTGCCAAGATCCCCCCTCCAGCAATGCCAGCAGGGGGCCTCCCAGCCCCGACTCACCCACCTCTGGGGACGAGCTCCCCGGGATGCCAGCTTTGGGAGCGCCCCCTCTCTGTCTAAGCCCAAATACCCCTCCCCAACATCAGTCTTGGATGCGAACTCTGTCCCAGGTCAACTGGTCTACCCAGGATTCAAGCTCAGCCGCCCCTGCAGCAGCCCAGAAGGCAGGAGAGATGGGGGGAGGTCACAAAGGGCACAGGGACACCTTACGGGCCACTCAGCCCCATGGAAATCAGAAGCCCGAGTCCTGGGTCTCACTGTGGCCTCCTTCTGCCTTCCCAGCCCCAGGCTCAGCCCCTGTGGCCTCTTCTCTGCAGACCAGCGGGGGTGCAGCTGGGCCCAGGGCAGGATCACCTGTCCTTGATGAGCTCGCAGAGTGGAGACGGAGAGCCCGTCCTGGTGGTCGTGCTGCTGCCCACCGACGGCCAGGTGGCCGGTCGCTCGGTGGTGAAGCCCCTGTGGGGACAGTGCGGCTCCGAGGGGTCATTCACCACCCAGTGGTCAGCCGCAACCTCGCAGCTGGCGACGACCTCCCCGCTGGGCAGCATGCAGTCATCCGAGGTGTTGTTGGTGCACGTGCCTGTGTCGGCGGGAAGGCCACGTGTCCCTGAGCCGAGCCCAGCCATCCAGTAGGCTGGGCAAGCCCCCGGGACCACCCCTCACCTCCCAGCCCAGGTCCCTGGTGGCCGGCTGGCCGGGGCCGAGGGCACAGACTAGACTAGGCTCCTATTGGCTTCCCACAGGGGCCAAACCCAGATAAGGCGGTGGGGGCCTGCACAGCGCTGAGAACCACAGCTGCGGGGGCAGGTGCCCACGGCCAGCCGCAGCCCGGACACCCTCCCTGGGGCAGGGCACAGGGGCCGAGAGGCTCACCACACCGGCCCTTCGTGTTGTTGCTGAACCGGTGGTAGGGCAGCCGGATGGAGAAGGAAAGGCTGTCGTAGGAGATGAGGGCGCCCAGCTCAGGGATGTCCACCACGTACTTGATGCCTGACTGGTACACCTGCAGCCCGTACTTCTTATAGGGCAGCGCCACAGCCTGCCTGTTGACCTGCACCTGTGGCCGAGACATCTGGGGTCAGGGAAGGCCAGCAGGGCGGGACGAGCTGTGCCTCCAGAGAGCACCTGGGGTGACCCCACCCCCACCTGTCCTAAGGCTGAGTGCTCAGTGGGGGGATCTCTGCCCGTCCCACTCCCCCTTCCCCTCTTCCTTTCCATCGCGCTGGGCCAGATCCTTGTCCTGACTCGTCTCAGGGGCAAGGTGGCAGGGCCGCTGTCCTCAGAATCCCCCGGAGACCTGGGGGCCCTCATGCAGGGGGTAGGACTCCCCAGGCCACGGGAACCAACAACCCTATGCAGTGTGTTCAGAGCCCCTCCCCATTCACCCCTGTCCTCAGGGAGGGGGCTTCTGCCACAGAGACCTGTGCCCAGGGTGGGTGGCAGGGGCATGAGAGGGGGAGGTCAAGGGGTCCCTGAACGCCTCCAGAGGGCCAGACACAGAAATGTGTCTGCTGAGCGCCGCCCTGCCCTCTCCAAGCCTGGCTCTGGGGGAGGAAGCCCAGCCTCCCACCGGCTGAGGGAGCCTTCATCAGTGCGCCCCGCCGTGGACACCCCTCCCCAGCCAACGCACCTGCACCCTCATGGGCATCGTGTGCACGGTCTTGATCAGCACCTCCTGGGTCTCGTGGCGCACGATGAGCGCGCGGGGGCAGGACACTTGGCTGCTGACGTCACAGTGGTAGTTGTCGACGTAGACCCCGAAGTTGTCTATGGTGGGGGTGATCTCCTCCACCAGCACGTACGTGCAGTTGCCCTGGTAGCTGTAGTAGAGCCCATCGAAGGTGGCGTAGTGCGTGTCCCCCCAGCCCGTGCAGTAGCCTGCAGAGGGAGCTGGGGTGAGCCAGTGCCGAGCCATGGGCTGGGGGCTGGGACAGGGACAGGGTCAAGGACAGGGACCAAGGGTCAAGGGTCAGGTGGGAAGGGCAAGCAGACACTGAGGGAAGCCCCGAAGTCTGGTTCCTGGGGCACGTGGGACATCTGGGCCCCAAGAGTGCCCTCCGCACTCAGCTGGCAGCGGCCAGGCCTCGGTTCCAACTCCAGCTCTGCCCCCCCACCCCCGCCCCAGGCCCCTCGGCGGTGGCCACGCTCCACTAGGCAAACCCCTCCCTCCCCCCGGACCCCTGGTCTGAGATGGGGAATAAGCAGGAGGCATGAGAAATTGCTCCAAACGTGGGCCTGACTCTCCGTGGGTGCTCAGCCATCAAAGCCATCACGACCCCCTGGGGTCTGCAGCCCCCGCCCCCCCCCCCACACACACACACAGTGGGGAGCAGGTGGGGAGGGTCTCTGCGGCGCCGGGCTTACAGTCACACTCCCAGTGCCAGCAGCACTTGTCGGGGTCCTCGACGCGCACTGGCATGAGGCCGTTGGAGCAGGTGGGCATGGGTGGGGGGTCGCACTTCACCTCCACGAGCTCCACGGTGTTGTTGTACTTGCAGATGGCCATGGTGCAGTTACACAGCCACCAGGCCTCGTTCTCCTGCAGGCGGGGAGGGCACAGGGTCAGCGGCACCAGCCTGGCACCCAGGCTCACACAGGAGGGGTGGCCCCAGGTGAGCACCTAAGAGCCCTGCCCAGGAGGCTAAAGGTGAAGGGCAACCCGCCAGCCACCTCACTACAGCAAGGGGCGCGTGGGAGAGAAGGTAGGAGGGCCGCAGCAGACCCTGAGCCCAGGAAGCTGCCTAAAGCCTTGGCCCGACTGGGGATGTGGGGCATAGGGGCAGGGGCATGACCAGCAGAAAGGTAGCGCCTGGGGCTTTGAATGCCCAGATAGTGGGGGGGTGTGCCCGAGGGGACAAAAGCCACCCACAGACACAGACCTGTCTGGGAGGATCGAAGTCCAGGCATGCAGGGGGCTTGGTGGTGGACGGCACACTGGATGCCATGGATGGCCGGGTGGTGGGTATGGATGGGCTGGGAGTTGGGGAGGGTGTGGATGGGCAGGACCAGTTGAAGATCTCGAGGGTGCACTCCAGCGAGCAGTTCACATAGTAGCAGGTGTCTCCTTGTGTGCTGTTGTACACCAGCTCACCTGCAAGGGGAAAGACCCAGTCCTTACCCCGTCCACACAGGGCTGGCCACCAGAGTACCCAGGTGGGTCCCCACAGAGGCCATGAGAGAGAAGTCCACACCACCCTCACTTCCCCGATTTGTGGTGGCAGCACATGGGGCTGGCCACGGAGACATCCACCCGTGCTGGCATCCAGCTTCCCAAGCAAGCCCCCAGTTTAGACCTTCAACTGACCCCTAGGCACTGGGAAAGCAAAGTCCCGCCAGCCTGCATTGCCTGAGTCAGAATGAAAAGCTTGGGTACCTGGGGCATAATACGTGTCATTCAAATAGCAGCACATCCTCTGGGTGGCGGTGGTGACTGGGACGGTGCTCGTGGTGATGTTGGGTGAGGTTAATGGGATCACCGTGGGGGTGGTCACACTGGAGGTCAAGGTGCTGGTGGTCTGTGGCGTGGGTGGCATGGTCGACGAGTGTCCTATTGGTGTGGAAGTTCCCGTGGAAGTCGTTGACACAGTCTTGGGAGTGGGTGTGGGTGTGGAAGGGGGCCCTGTGGTGGATGAAGGGGGCCCAGTCGTGGTTCCGTGGGTGGGAGTGGTCTTCGAGGAGGTGGGACCCGAGGTTGGCGAGCCTGTAAGAATGGAGGGTGCAGTGAGGGCTGAGGGCGTCCACCCATCGTAGATGCACAGGCGGCCTGGTGGCAAGTGCGTGTGGGCAGCTCACTCGAGGTACGTGGTACCTGGCATGGGAGGCCTCACATCCATTTCCCCAGCTCTTAGTCTCAGGGTTGGGCAGAGTGTCAGGGCCCACAGTCTATGGTGTATGTAACAGGGAGGCCACGGGGGTGAGGCACCAGTTCCAGGCAGCACCAGAGCCACAGGACAGTGGTCCATCAAGACAGGCTGGCCAGCTGCCCTCCGAAGCCCCAGGGGGGAAGTGCAGCTGGAAGAGGGGGGACAGAGGGGGGGGGTCTCCCAGGGCACCTGACTGGCAGCCTCTACTCCCCATGAGGCCACACATGCCTCGGTGGTCTCCCCTCAGGATGGCTTTGTCTACGTAGCCCATCGTGGCCACAGGCAGCCATGCCCGAGGAAAGACGTACTGTGGGGTCAGCAGCTCCCTGAACGCTCAGCAGCGGGACTTTGGGGCAGGAGAGGCAGGCGAGCCCTCCTGGAGCCTTCTTGGGGAACGCTCTCACTGGGTAGAGTGGGGGGCACCTGTCTCAAGTCCCAAGAGCTGTAAAGCTCCTCTGGCGTGAGAAGGAACCGTAAGCGCATCACCAATAACCACGTAAGTTCCATGGTCTCTGTGTACCTGGAGGGGTGGTGCCAGGTGTAGGTGGAGAGGGCGTGGTGCCTCCTGTTGTACTGATGGCTGGTTCTGTCGACGCTGGGGTCTGTGGTGTGCTGTATGTCTCCTCAGTTGTTGGGGTGGTGGTCACAAGCGTGGTAGATTCCGTGGAAGAGGGAGAGGTGGACTGGGAGGTTGGAGGGGAGGACGTAGGAAGAGATTGTGATGTGCTGCTGGTAGTGCTAATGTTGGGAGGTGGGGTTGGAGTCTCTGTGGTTGTGGTAGTGGTGGGGGAGGGGGTTTCTGTGGTGGTGGAGGCTGGAGTTGGGGTCTCTGTTATGGTGGGTTTAGGTGTTGCAGTCTCTGTGGAGGTGGTGCTAATAGTGAGGGTCGGAGTTGGAGTCGCTGTGGAGGTGGTGGTCAGTAGTGGTGTTGGGGTCACTGTGGTGGTGGTTATTGGTGTTGGGGTCTCTGTGGTTCTGGTAGCAGTGGGGATTGTCTCTGTGGTGGTGGCGGTCGGAGTTGGAGTTCCAGTTGAAGTGGTGGTGGGTGTTGTGGTTGGGGTCTCTGTAGTGGTCGGAGTTGGAGTCTCTGTTGAGGTGGTAGTGGGTGTTGTGGTTGGGGTCTCTGTAGTGGTCGGACTTGGAGTCTCTGTTGAGGTGGTGCTGGGGGTCAGAGTTGGAGTTCCAGTTGAAGTGGTGGTGGGTGTTGTGGTTGGGGTCTCTGTAGTGGTTGGAGTTGGAGTCTCTGTTGAGGTTGTGGTGGGGGTGGGAGTTGGAGTCCCAGTTGAAGTGGTGGTGGGTGTTGTGGTTGGGGTCTCTGGAGTGGTGGAAGTTGGAGTTCCAGTTGAAGTGGTGGTGGGTGTTGTGGTTGGGGTCTCTGTAGTGGTCGGAGTTGGAGGCCCTGTTGTGGTCATGGTGGGTGTTGTGGTTGGGGTCTCTGTAGTGGTTGGAGTCTCTGTTGTGGTTGTGCTGGGGGTCGGAGTTGGAGTCCCAGTTGAAGTGGTGGTGGGTGTTGGTGTTAGGGTCTCTGTTGAAGTCGTGGTAGGGGTCGTGGTTGGAGTCTCTGTTGTTGTGGTCGGTGGCGGTGTTGGGGTCACCATGGTGGTGTGTGTTGGTGTTGGAGTCTCTGTGGTTGTAGGTGTGGTAGTGGTGGGGGTTGTGGACTCGGTGGTGGTGGGCGTCGTGGTTGGAGTCTCTGTTGAAGTAGTGGTGGGGGTCGTAGTTGGGGTCTCTGTGGTGGTGGTCGAAGTTCTGGGGACACAGTTAAATGGAATAGCACAGCAGTAGACATTGATCTCATAGTTGAGGCAGTAAGTTGTGGAGATGGCTCCCCCTGGCTTCTGGTCTTGGTTTTTGCACATGAGCCCAACAGAGGTGTTACACACCACGTTTTGTCCAAGCTCTTGGAGGGGAACGTTGGGAAACATGGTGGCCCTGCAGGAGATGTTGGTCACCCTGCCCAAATTACAGAAGGTCTCAAGGGACTCAACGTCTCCACCTTCTCTGGTAAAGTTTGGTTTTCTAGAATCCTCCCAGCCAGTCCATTGGCAGTGTGGCAAACACTCAGGGGATACTGGCTCTGTGGAGGTTGTCAGTGTGGTGGTGGGCGGGGTGGTGGGGGTGGTGGTGGGTGGGGCGGTGTGTGTGGGGGTGGGTGGGGTGGTGTGTGGGGTGGTGGGGGTGGTGGTGGCTGGGGTTGTGGTGGTGGTGCTGGTGGGGGTGGTGGTGGTGGTGGTGGGTGTGGTGGTGGATGTTGTGGTTGCGGTCTCTGGAGTGGTTGGAGTTGGAGTCTCTGTTGAGGTTGTGCTGGGGGTCAGAGTTGGAGTCCCAGTTGAAGTGGTGGTGGGTGTTGTGGTTGGGGTCTCTGGAGTGGTGGAAGTTGGAGTTCCAGTTGAAGTGGTGCTGGGTGTTGTGGTTGGGGTCTCTGGAGTGGTGGAAGTTGGAGTCTCTGTTGAGGTTGTGCTGGGGGTCGGAGTTGGAGTCCCAGTTGAAGTGGTGGTGGGAGTTGTGGTTGGGGTCTCTGGAGTGGTGGAAGTTGGAGTCCCAGTTGAAGTGGTGCTGGGTGTTGTGATTGGGGTCTCTGGAGTGGTGGAAGTTGGAGTCTCTGTTGAGGTTGTGCTGGGGGTCGTAGTTGGAGTCCCAGTTGAAGTGGTGGTGGGAGTTGTGGTTGGGGTCTCTGGAGTGGTGGAAGTTGGAGTTCCAGTTGAAGTGGTGCTGGGTGTTGTGGTTGGGGTCTCTGGAGTGGTGGAAGTTGGAGTCTCTGTTGAGGTTGTGCTGGGGGTCGGAGTTGGAGTCCCAGTTGAAGTGGTGGTGGGAGTTGTGGTTGGGGTCTCTGGAGTGGTGGAAGTTGGAGTTCCAGTTGAAGTGGTGGTGGGTGTTGTGGTTGGGATCTCTGTAGTGGTCGGGGTTGGAGTCTCTGTTAAGGTTGTGGTGGGGGTGGGAGTTGGAGTCCCAGTTGAAGTGGTGCTGGGTGTTGTGGTTGGGGTCTCTGGAGTGGTTGGAGTTGGAGTCTCTGTTGAGGTTGTGCTGGGGGTCGGAGTTGGAGTCCCAGTTGAAGTGGTGTTGGGAGTTGTGGTTGGGGTCTCTGGAGTGGTGGAAGTTGGAGTTCCAGTTGAAGTGGTGCTGGGTGTTGTGGTTGGGGTCTCTGGAGTGGTGGAAGTTGGAGTTCCAGTTGAAGTGGTGCTGGGTGTTGTGGTTGGGGTCTTTGGAGTGGTGGAAGTTGGAGTCTCTGTTGAGGTTGTGCTGGGGGTCGTAGTTGGAGTCCCAGTTGAAGTGGTGGTGGGAGTTGTGGTTGGGGTCTCTGGAGTGGTGGAAGTTGGAGTTCCAGTTGAAGTGGTGCTGGGTGTTGTGGTTGGGGTCTCTGGAGTGGTGGAAGTTGGAGTCTCTGTTGAGGTTGTGCTGGGGGTCGGAGTTGGAGTCCCAGTTGAAGTGGTGGTGGGAGTTGTGGTTGGGGTCTCTGGAGTGGTGGAAGTTGGAGTTCCAGTTGAAGTGGTGCTGGGTGTTGTGGTTGGGGTCTTTGGAGTGGTGGAAGTTGGAGTCTCTGTTGAGGTTGTGCTGGGGGTCGTAGTTGGAGTCCCAGTTGAAGTGGTGGTGGGAGTTGTGGTTGGGGTCTCTGGAGTGGTGGAAGTTGGAGTTCCAGTTGAAGTGGTGCTGGGTGTTGTGGTTGGGGTCTCTGGAGTGGTGGAAGTTGGAGTCTCTGTTGAGGTTGTGCTGGGGGTCGGAGTTGGAGTCCCAGTTGAAGTGGTGGTGGGAGTTGTGGTTGGGGTCTCTGGAGTGGTGGAAGTTGGAGTTCCACTTGAAGTGGTGCTGGGTGTTGTGGTTGGGGTCTCTGGAGTGGTTGGAGTTGGAGTCTCTGTTGAGGTTGTGGTGGGGGTTGGAGTTGGAGTTCCAGTTGAAGTGGTGGTGGGTGTTGTGGTTGGGATCTCTGTAGTGGTCGGGGTTGGTGTCTCTGTTGAGGTTGTGGTGGGGGTGGGAGTTGGACTCCCAGTTGAAGTGGTGGTGGGTGTTGTGGTTGGGGTCTCTGGAGTGGTGGAAGTTGGAGTCTCTGTTGAGGTTGTGCTGGGGGTCGGAGTTGGAGTCCCAGTTGAAGTGGTGGTGGGAGTTGTGGTTGGGGTCTCTGGAGTGGTGGAAGTTGGAGTTCCAGTTGAAGTGGTGCTGGGTGTTGTGGTTGGGGTCTCTGGAGTGGTGGAAGTTGGAGTTCCAGTTGAAGTGGTGCTGGGTGTTGTGGTTGGGGTCTCTGGAGTGGTTGGAGTTGGAGTCTCTGTTGAGGTTGTGGTGGGGGTTGGAGTTGGAGTTCCAGTTGAAGTGGTGGTGGGAGTTGTGGTTGGGGTCTCTGGAGTGGTGGAAGTTGGAGTTCCAGTTGAAGTGGTGCTGGGTGTTGTGGTTGGGGTCTCTGGAGTGGTGGAAGTTGGAGTTCCAGTTGAAGTGGTGCTGGGTGTTGTGGTTGGGGTCTTTGGAGTGGTGGAAGTTGGAGTCTCTGTTGAGGTTGTGCTGGGGGTCGTAGTTGGAGTCCCAGTTGAAGTGGTGGTGGGAGTTGTGGTTGGGGTCTCTGGAGTGGTGGAAGTTGGAGTCTCTGTTGAGGTTGTGCTGGGGGTCGTAGTTGGAGTCCCAGTTGAAGTGGTGCTGGGTGTTGTGGTTGGGGTCTCTGGAGTGGTTGGAGTTGGAGTCTCTGTTGAGGTTGTGGTGGGGGTTGGAGTTGGAGTTCCAGTTGAAGTGGTGGTGGGTGTTGTGGTTGGGATCTCTGTAGTGGTCGGGGTTGGTGTCTCTGTTGAGGTTGTGGTGGGGGTGGGAGTTGGAGTCCCAGTTGAAGTGGTGGTGGGAGTTGTGGTTGGGGTCTCTGGAGTGGTGGAAGTTGGAGTTCCACTTGAAGTGGTGCTGGGTGTTGTGGTTGGGGTCTCTGGAGTGGTTGGAGTTGGAGTCTCTGTTGAGGTTGTGGTGGGGGTTGGAGTTGGAGTTCCAGTTGAAGTGGTGGTGGGTGTTGTGGTTGGGATCTCTGTAGTGGTCGGGGTTGGTGTCTCTGTTGAGGTTGTGGTGGGGGTGGGAGTTGGACTCCCAGTTGAAGTGGTGGTGGGTGTTGTGGTTGGGGTCTCTGGAGTGGTGGAAGTTGGAGTCTCTGTTGAGGTTGTGCTGGGGGTCGGAGTTGGAGTCCCAGTTGAAGTGGTGGTGGGAGTTGTGGTTGGGGTCTCTGGAGTGGTGGAAGTTGGAGTTCCAGTTGAAGTGGTGCTGGGTGTTGTGGTTGGGGTCTCTGGAGTGGTTGGAGTTGGAGTCTCTGTTGAGGTTGTGGTGGGGGTTGGAGTTGGAGTTCCAGTTGAAGTGGTGGTGGGTGTTGTGGTTGGGATCTCTGTAGTGGTCGGGGTTGGTGTCTCTGTTGAGGTTGTGGTGGGGGTGGGAGTTGGACTCCCAGTTGAAGTGGTGGTGGGTGTTGTGGTTGGGGTCTCTGGAGTGGTGGAAGTTGCAGTTCCAATTGAAGTGGTGCTGGGTGTTGTGGTTGGGGTCTCTGGAGTGGTGGAAGTTGGAGTTCCAGTTGAAGTGGTGGTGGGTGTTGTGATTGGGGTCTCTGGAGTGGTGGAAGTTGGAGTTCCAGTTGAAGTGGTGCTGGGTGTTGTGGTTGGGGTCTTTGGAGTGGTGGAAGTTGGAGTCTCTGTTGAGGTTGTGCTGGGGGTTGGAGTTGGAGTCCCAGTTGAAGTGGTGGTGGGAGTTGTGGTTGGGGTCTCTGTAGTGGTTGGAGTTGGAGTCTCTGTTGAGATTGTGGTGGGGGTCAGAGTTGGAGTTCCAGTTGAAGTGGTGCTGGGTGTTGTGGTTGGGGTCTCTGGAGTGGTTGGAGTTGGAGTCTCTGTTGAGGTTGTGCTGGGGGTCGGAGTTGGAGTTCCAGTTGAAGTGGTGCTGGGTGTTGTGGTTGGGGTCTCTGGAGTGGTTGGAGTTGGAGTCTCTGTTGAGGTTGTGGTGGGGGTTGGAGTTGGAGTTCCAGTTGAAGTGGTGGTGGGTGTTGTGGTTGGGATCTCTGTAGTGGTCGGGGTTGGTGTCTCTGTTGAGGTTGTGGTGGGGGTGGGAGTTGGAGTCCCAGTTGAAATGGTGGTGGGTGTTGTGGTTGGGGTCTCTGGAGTGGTGGAAGTTGGAGGTCCAGTTGAAGTGGTGCTGGATGTTGTGGTTGGGGTCTCTGGAGTGGTGGAAGTTGGAGTTCCAGTTGAAGTGGTGCTGGGTGTTGTGGTTGGGGTCTCTGGAGTGGTGGAAGTTGGAGTTCCAGTTGAAGTGGTGCTGGGTGTTGTGGTTGGGGTTGTGGTTGGAGTCTCTGTTGAAGTAGTGGTGGGGGTTGTAGTTGGGGTCTCTGTGGTGGTGGTCGAAGTTCTGGGGACACAGTTAAATGGAATAGCACAGCAGTAGACATTGATCTCATAGTTGAGGCAGTAAGTTGTGGAGATGGCTCCCCCTGGCTTCTGGTCTTGGTTTTTGCACATGAGCCCAACAGAGGTGTTACACACCACGTTTTGTCCAAGCTCTTGGAGGGGAACGTTGGGAAACATGGTGGCCCTGCAGGAGATGTTGGTCACCCTGCCCAAATTACAGAAATTCTCAAGGGACTCAACGTCTCCACCTTCTCTGGTAAAGTTTGGTTTTCTAGAATCCTCCCAGCCAGTCCATTGGCAGTGTGGCAAACACTCAGGGGATACTGGCTCTGTGGAGGTTGTCAGTGTGGTGGTGGGCGGGGTGGTGGGGGTGGTGGTGGGTGAGGCGGTGTGTGTGGGGGTGGGTGGGGTGGTGTGTGGGGTGGTGGGGGTGGTGGTGGCTGGGGTTGTGATGGTGGTGGTGGTGGGTGTTGTGGTTGGGGTCTCTGGAGTGGTTGGAGTTGGAGTCTCTGTTGAGGTTGTGGTGGGGGTGGGAGTTGGAGTCCCAGTTGAAGTGGTGGTGGGTGTTGTGATTGGGGTCTCTGGAGTGGCTGGAGTCTCTGTTGAGGTTGTGGTGGGGATCGGAGTTGGAGTTCCAGTTGAAGTCGTGGTGGGTGTTGTGGTTGGGGTCTCTGGAGTGGTTGGAGTTGGAGTCTCTGTTGAAGTTGTGGTGGGGGTGGGAGTTGGAGTCCCAGTTGAAGTGGTGGTGGGTGTTGTGGTTGGGATCTCTGGAGTGGTGGAAGTTGGAGTTCCAGTTGAAGTGGTGGTGGGTGTTGTGGTTGGGATCTCTGTAGTGGTCGGGGTTGGAGTCTCTGTTGAGGTTGTGCTGGGGGTGGGAGTTGGAGTCCCAGTTGAAGTGGTGG
Source organism: Balaenoptera borealis (assembly GCF_965194805.1). NCBI lineage: Eukaryota > Metazoa > Chordata > Mammalia > Artiodactyla > Balaenopteridae > Balaenoptera > Balaenoptera borealis. The sequence goes on along the minus strand of NC_138868.1, from coordinate 753,951 downwards.
TGGGTGTTGTGGTTGGGGTCTCTGGAGTGGTGGAAGTTGCAGTTCCAGTTGAAGTGGTGCTGGGTGTTGTGGTTGGGGTCTCTGGAGTGGTGGAAGTTGGAGTTCCAGTTGAAGTGGTGGTGGGTGTTGTGGTTGGGGTCTCTGGAGTGGTGGAAGTTGGAGTTCCAGTTGAAGTGGTGCTGGGTGTTGTGGTTGGGGTCTCTGGAGTGGTGGAAGTTGGAGTCCCAGTTGAAGTGGTGGTGGGTGTTGTGGTTGGGGTCTCTGGAGTGGCTGGAGTCTCTGTTGAGGTTGTGGTGGGGGTGGGAGTTGGAGTCCCAGTTGAAGTGGTGGTGGGTGTTGTGGTTGGGATCTCTGGAGTGGTGGAAGTTGGAGTTCCAGTTGAAGTGGTGGTGGGTGTTGTGGTTGGGATCTCTGTAGTGGTCGGGGTTGGAGTCTCTGTTGAGGTTGTGCTGGGGGTGGGAGTTGGAGTCCCAGTTGAAGTGGTGGTGGGTGTTGTGGTTGGGGTCTCTGGAGTGGTGGAAGTTGGAGTTCCAGTTGAAGTGGTGCTGGGTGTTGTGGTTGGGGTCTCTGGAGTGGTTGGAGTTGGAGTCTCTGTTGAGGTTGTGCTGGGGGTCAGAGTTGGAGTCCCAGTTGAAGTGGTGGTGGGTGTTGTGGTTGGGGTCTCTGGAGTGGTGGAAGTTGGAGTTCCAGTTGAAGTGGTGGTGGGTGTTGTGGTTGGGATCTCTGTAGTGGTCGGGGTTGGAGTCTCTGTTGAGGTTGTGGTGGGGGTGGGAGTTGGAGTCCCAGCTGAAGTGGTGGTGGGTGTTGTGGTTGGGGTCTCTGGAGTGGTGGAAGTTGGAGTTCCAGTTGAAGTGGTGCTGGGTGTTGTGGTTGGGGTCTCTGGAGTGGTGGAAGTTGGAGTTCCAGTTGAAGTGGTGGTGGGTGTTGTGGTTGGGGTCTCTGGAGTGGTTGGAGTTGGCGTCTCTGTTGAGGTTGTGCTGGGGGTCAGAGTTGGAGTCCCAGTTGAAGTGGTGGTGGGTGTTTTGGTTGGGGTCTCTGGAGTGGTTGGAGTCGGAGTCTCTGTTGAGGTTGTGGTGGGGGTCGGAGTTGGAGTCCCAGTTGAAGTGGTGGTGGGTGTTGTGGTTGGGGTCTCTGGAGTGGTTGGAGTCGGAGTCTCTGTTGAGGTTGTGGTGGGGGTCGGAGTTGGAGTCCCAGTTGAAGTGGTGGTGGGTGTTGTGGTTGGGGTCTCTGGACTGGTTGGAGTTGGAGTCTCTGTTGAGGTTGTGGTGGGGGTGGGAGTTGGAGTCCCAGTTGAAGTGGTGGTGGGTGTTGTGGTTGGGGTCTCTGGAGTGGTTGGAGTTGGAGTCTCTGTTGAGGTTGTGGTGGGGGTCGGAGTTGGAGTCCCAATTGAAGTGGTGGTGGGTGTTGTGGTTGGGGTCTCTGGACTGGTTGGAGTTGGAGTCTCTGTTGAGGTTGTGGTGGGGGTGGGAGTTGGAGTCCCAGTTGAAGTGGTGGTGGGTGTTGTGGTTGGGGTCTCTGGAGTGGTGGGAGTTGGAGTTCCAGTTGAAGTGGTGGTGGGTGTTGTGGTTGGGATCTCTGTAGTGGTCGGGGTTGGAGTCTCTGTTGAGGTTGTGGTGGGGGTGGGAGTTGGAGTCCCAGCTGAAGTGGTGGTGGGTGTTGTGGTTGGGGTCTCTGGAGTGGTGGAAGTTGGAGTTCCAGTTGAAGTGGTGGTGGGTGTTGTGGTTGGGGTCTCTGGAGCGGTTGGAGTTTGAGTCTCTGTTGAGGTTGTGCTGGGGGTCAGAGTTGGAGTCCCAGTTGAAGTGGTGGTGGGTGTTTTGGTTGGGGTCTCTGGAGTGGTTGGAGTTGGAGTCTCTGTTGAGGTTGTGGTGGGGGTCAGAGTTGGAGTCCCAGTTGAAGTGGTGGTGGGTGTTTTGGTTGGGGTCTCTGGAGTGGTTGGAGTTGGAGTCTCTGTTGAGGTTGTGGTGGGGGTCGGAGTTGGAGTCCCAGTTGAAGTGGTGGTGGGTGTTGTGGTTGGGGTCTCTGTAGTGGTTGGAGTCTCTCTTGTGGTTGTGCTGGGGGTCGGAGTTGGAGTCCCAGTTGAAGTGGTGGTGGGTGTTTTGGTTGGGGTCTCTGGAGTGGTTGGAGTTGGAGTCTCTGTTGAGGTTGTGGTGGGGGTCGGAGTTGGAGTCCCAGTTGAAGTGGTGGTGGGTGTTGTGGTTGGGGTCTCTGGACTGGTTGGAGTTGGAGTCTCTGTTGAGGTTGTGGTGGGGGTGGGAGTTGGAGTCCCAGTTGAAGTGGTGGTGGGTGTTGTGGTTGGGGTCTCTGGAGTGGTGGGAGTTGGAGTCTCTGTTGAGGTTGTGGTGGGGGTCGGAGTTGGAGTTCCAGTTGAAGTGGTGGTGGGTTTTGTGGTTGGGGTCTCTGGAGTGGTTGGAGTTGGAGTCCCTATTGTGGTGGGGGTGGTGGTGGCTGGGGTTGTGGTGGGGGTGGTGGTGTGTGGGGTGGTGGTGGTGGTGGTGGGTGGGGTGGGCGGGGTGGTGTGTGGGGTGGTGGGGGGGGTGGTGATGGGTGGGGTGGTTGACGGGGTGGTGGTGGGGATCGTGACCGGGGTCGTGGGACACTCATCCATCAGCAGGCAACAATAGACTCGTATCTCGTAGTCATAGCAGACTCCAAAAGGTCCGTTTCGAAACTGGTCTTCGTTCTTGCAGATGAACCCGAAGGAGACATTGCACTGAGCCTCCTGGCCCAGCTCCTCCCAGCTGAGGTGGGGCTCTACGGCCACCCTGCACTCGATATCCTTGGGGGCCCTGCAGACACGGTTGAATGTCTCTCGGTCTCCACCGTCACTGCCGATCCTGGGATGGTCGTCGTTGATCCAGTCGGACCAGAAGCAGCATAGCCCTAGGCAAGCAAGACCCAGCGTTGGTCAGCCAGGCTGGGGCGCGCCTTTCGGGCGATCAGTGGGACTCGGAGAACCGAGACCCCCGTGACCAGCTCTCCCCATCCTCACCAAAGCGCCCAGTGTTGGCTCTGAGACTTTAAGCTGAGCCCTAACTTCCACCCTCCACTTCTCCCCTCCTTCTGCAACTAAAAACCCAAGACCCCCATGCCATGCCAGTGACAGACCCAGGCCTCAGAGCGCCAGCCTAGCACCCCTTCCTCAGCTACTTTCAAATCCTTATGCCAAACAAACAAATAAGGAAAGGGCCACCCAGTCTAGCGAAGAAGTGCACCGGCAGGGACTTGGTCTGGACTCTTGACCAATGTTTTCACCCTGAGCTGGCCAAGTCCCCTGCACGAGTCCCTGGGCTCAGCAAATCGGGAATCAAGTCACCAAAATACACCATCTTCGGTCCCTGAGCCGGTGGTCCAGCCCACCAAGCCCAGCCCCGTGTCTGGGTCTTGAGGGAGGCGCCCAGCAGCTTTCTGCAGCTCCTCGCCCTGTATCATTGGGAACGCCGTCAACGTGACTTACTCTGAGTTGTTGACGAGGGAGATGACACTGCAGTAAAATGGGGGAAAAAGAGAATGCCATTCTATAGCTTTGAGGTTTTTCAAACCTTTTAATTTTACCGGTTTCTTGTCCCGGTGGCTGTCATACGCCTGGCGGCTCGTTCAGCAGTAGCTGCAATTTCAGCCCGAGCAAACGCACAGGGACTTGAGGGTGTCTCTCTGCCTCCTCTAACCCTTAGGGCAGTTTCCTGCGGGTCTGGGAGACGGCCCCGAGTCGCCGTCACTGCGGTCTGGGCTCAGGGATGTGGTCAAGGTGCTGGGAGGCAGGGGGCACTCCCTGAGTTCGAGGCACGTCAGCACCACCCCCATCTACCTAGAAAGGCCGCCCTGCTGGGATCAGGGCAAGACCTTACCTGTACTGGTGGTCGGAGTGGTGCTCGTGGTGGTGGAGGGCGTGATGGAGGTGACAGAGGTGGTGGTGGCGGGCGTTGAGGGGGACGAGGGTGGTGGGGTGTACACGCAGATGTTGAAGTGCGTCTGCACCATCCCGTTGACGTCACAGATATCCCAGTAGCAGAAGGGGCTGTCCTCGGTTTTGTTGAGAATCGTCCCTGGGGGGAAGCCGACGTCAACACGTCAGGAACAAGACAGAGACTCACAAGGCCCCCCTCAGCCTGTCCTAATAAGGGGAAGACTGGTTTCCCCCACCTCCAACCAATGGCAAACCAGCGCCCGTCAGGACCCCATTCCCAGAATCCTAAGGGGTGCCCATCAGAACACAGAAGCTACATCACAGACGGGGCATCTGCTCCCCATCACGAGAAATACAAACATTTCAGGTGAGCCCTAGGGGCTGCTGCAAATCAGAGGCACATCTGAGCTGGGAGGGCCCCAGGGAAGCCACACGGAAGAAGAGGGGGAGGGGGAGGGGGAGGAGGGAGGATGAGCCCACCACAGCCCAGGAGGACAGGCCAGGGGCGGGCAGCTTACCGTTTTCTGGCCGGCAGACAACTTGCGAGGAGTTGTCACACACGCTGAAAAGCAAGGGCAAGGCTGCAGGCCCGAGGAAATGCTGGCCTCTCCCAGCCGGCCTCTGCCCTCCAGCCCGCGCCTCTGCTACCGGCCCAAAGCCTCAGGGCGCTACCCCAAAGGCTGGGTCCAGGAGCCCCCGCCTGGGTTCCCACTGTGGGCAGAGAGGGGACGAGGCAAGGGGGGCAGAAGGAAGGAGGGCCCACTTCTCCCCTCCCCCTGGTTCCTGTGTGCGTGCGGCCGTGTGTCCACATGTGTGTACATGAACACTGTGTGCCAGTGTGTGTGCGTGGATGTGGGTACGTGCGTACGTGTGCGCTGATCTCCCCCGGGCCCCTGCGACGCGAGCTTAGATACCAAGAGTGGCAGATCTGCTCCGTGGGCACAGACGTTCCAGGTGGGTAGTGAATGTCCCCGATGTAGCAACCACATTGGTCCCGTGTGACACACTTCTTCAGGTCCTCGTTGTAGATGGGACTTTCCTTAGGGCACCGGGGGTAGCAGCCTGGTGGGCACAGGGCACTGGGCTTGGACCAGCACAGAGGACCCCACATCCACCAGACCCTACCCATCCTCCTCACCCTGGCAGGTCCTCTTCTCCAGATGTCCTCTGGGAAGGCAGGGGCCTGGACACCCCCCCTTCCTGGGGCCCTGACACTGCCATGTGGCCAAAGGGACAGCCAGGCCCCGGCCAGCCTCCTGGGGGGCACGCCCACCGCTCCCTCCCCAGATCTCTCGCGTGCTCTCAGCTCACAGACGCTGCAGAGGCCTCCCGAGCCCCCACCTCGCCCTCTTCTGCTCTTTCCCCACAGCAGCTTCGCTCCTGACCTCACATGGTCTCCCGACCTTACGTGGCGTGTCACGCTGCCCCTTTTCTGCCTCTCTCCTCTAGGGCGGGGGCTCGGCTCAGGCTCCCAGCCCACTGTCTGATGAACGAACTGCAGCGCAACGAGCCTGGCCCACCCTGGAGCGCAGGGTCCCGGGTCCCACAGGGCCCCTCACCCTCCAGGTAGGACACGGAGATGTTGGAGTGGATGCCGCTGACCGTCCTGCACGTCTCGAAGCTGCGGTTCCCGCAGGGCTCGTAATGCCACTGGCACTCATCCGGGGGGTTGTAGTAGTCACAGAATATGGCTGGGGGCGGGGGGGGGGGTCAGGCTCGGGGAGGGCCGGGGGCGGGGGGAGGGGGGGGTCAGGCTCGGGGAGGGCCGGGGGCGGGGGGGAGGGGGGGTCAGGCTCGGGGAGGGCCGAGGCCGGTCGGGGGAGGCCGGGCGGGGACCACAAGCACCCCACCCCCCGGTGCAGCAGCCTGTAACCCGCCACACTGGCACCCCAGGCCCAGGACCGGCGGGCACTCACGGCACAGGTCGGGCCTCCTCCAGAACACGCAGGCCCCCTCCTTGGTGCACTCCTGGGCGTAGGCGGCCACGGCAGAGCACAAGCACTCACAGTCTCCGCCCGTGTCGCAGGAGCACGTGTCGTGGACGCAGGCCTCGTAGAAGGGCTTGGGGTCCACCTGGGGGAGGAGCCTCCGTGTGCCCGGTGCCCACACCGCCCTCAGGTGGCCAGGCCTCCCCCCGCGGCCCAAGAAGCTCAGGACCCCGAGGCCGACTCTGCCCCCGGGACAGGGTACGGTGACCCAGCCCCAGTCCCCCCAGGGCTCCAGTGGGGCTGGCGGGGGAGGTCCCGCGACGGTTGCCCAACCCTGCCCACCGCCCCACCACCGCCGGGAGCTAAGGGCCATCTGGGCCTTAGGGGGTTGTGTCCTTTCTCCCTCCCTGGAAGGGACAGAGGCTGGTGGTCCCACCAGGGGTCTCAGAGGGAAGGCTGGACCTCTGGTCATGTGTCCAAAGGACACAGAAGATGGAGCTGAAGCCGGAGGACAGACGGCACAAGGTCACGCAGCCGGGAGGCGGCCTCGCCCCGGGCCTGCGCACGCCCCGCCCACCTTGCTGTGGCAGACCCCGAAGACTGGGCCCTTGATGATACTGCACTGCTTCTCGGCCCAGGAGCGGCGGTGCGGCTTCAGGGTGCACGGCTCGGGGATGGTGTTCACGTCCGGACAGGTGGGGGCCGCCTTCCAGCTGTTCCCAAACTCCAGCCCACCCTCCGCCACCATGTGGTCCCGCGTGGTGAAGTCGTTGCTGGATCGCTGGTCAAAGTTCCCACACAGGCCACACACAGTGCCCTGCGGAGACAAGCCGGCCAGGGGCTTCGCCGGGGGCTCGCGGGGTGCGGGGTGGCGGCTGGCGGCTCACGAGCCTGGGAGGCCCAGGTGGGCGCACAGGCATGTGCTGGCTGACAGGCCGGGCGGCTGCGCACCTTGTAGGAGGGGGCGAGCTTGATGAAGATGGTGGTCCTCTTGTCCCAGATGACGATGATGCCGACGCTGGCCTCCACCACCAGGTACTGGCCCACTTCCCGCGTGGTGTAGGCCACGTGGCGGCCCGCGTCACGCTGTATCACCATGCGGTGTTTGTCCTCCAGCTTTAGCTCCGTCCGCTGTGCCCAGGGGAGAGGCCCCGTCACTGGCCGGGTCTGAGGGTCCCCAAGGGACCGTGCGTGCCCAGGGGCAGGCAGCACTCACCCCTATGAAGATCTTGATGGCCTTGGAGCAGGTGACGCCCGTGGTGCCACAGGGGACCTTCTCGGTGATGATGCTGAAGGACCCCAGTGAGGAGTTCTGGCCACAGTAGTCCTGGGGGCCCGCGGGCACGTGAGCCAGACTGGCCCGGCCATGAGGGTCCTGGGCACCCCGCCCCAGCTGGGCCTGGTCAAGCCTCAGCCCCTCATCTGTTGAGAGGGGCCTTCAACCCCCAAACACACATGCCCCTGTGCACCCCCCACCCCCGAAACCCACGGGAGGGTCATGGAATGGGAGGGCCAAGGAAGGGCTCCCCTCCCACCCCAGACCCCCTCCACTCGGAGCCTCCTAACCGGGCTGGGAGCAGCCCAGGGCCAGCAGGGCAGGGACCACGAAGCAGAGGCAGGCCCTGGCCCTGCCTTCGGCCTCACCTGAACGGCCACATAGGAGCAGTGTCCGTCGAAGTCATAGTACTTCCCATCGAAGGTGATGTAGTGGCTGTTCCCATAGATGGCACAGGTGCCGTGGCACACGGACTGGGTGCACGCCCAGCGCCCTTTCTGGCAGGTGCTGAGGAGAGCGAGATGGGGGCCTGGAGGGGCTGCAGGGGCCCAGGTCCCCCACCCCTGCTCAGCGTGTACCCCGGCGCTGTGCGGAAAGCCCCCCAGCAGCTCACAGACCACACCTCCAGGCCCTCCTATCCCAGCCCCCACCCAGGCCAGGGCCCTGCAGACCCCAGCCGGCCCCACGGAAGAGACCCCCACGGAGCGCTGGGGGCCGGGGGCCGGGGTGCTCACCAGGTGTTGCAATCCACCCTGATCTTGTCGCCGGGGGAGTACAGATCGTTGTTGTGCATACACGGGCACGCCTCCTCCACCACGCAGCCGCCCCGGCCATCGTCAACCAGCCCCTCGGGGCACACGCAGCCACTGACGCACTCCGTCTGGTACTGGGGGGCGGTTGGAGAGTGGGGTTCGGGGATCAGGTGCCGGGCCCAGGATGGCTGGCCCCTCTTCTGATGCTGCAGACACCCCCTCGTGCTCCGGCCCCCCCACCCTCTGACGCTTGACGTCTCTCCCTGGTCCAGCCTCCGGAGCCCGGCCCTCGGGCTCACCACTGGGCTGGGAGACGGGGGACAGCAGCCTGCCAGGGGCCCCTACACTGGTCCCTGTGCCCTCAGCGGGCTGGGTGGGGACTCACAGGCGGCCACCTCCCCCGAGGAATGGGGAGGGCCAGCGAAGCACGTGTGTCCAGAGGACCTAGGGCGCAGAGCCTCAGGACCGACCGTACGGGAGCCTGCCTGCACCCCCGCCCACAGCGCCGCCCCCCCCAGCACGCACATAGCCGGCAGCCAGCGTCTGGCAGCTGACGGGCCTGGGGTTCCGGATGGCCAGCGCCGTCAGGTTGTTGCAGTCGACGTGGATCTTCGGGGCCGTACAGCCTGCGGGACCGAAGGGGCCACCTCAGCTCAGGTGAAGTTGGGTGGGGGGCTCGTGCAGGGAGTGGAGGGGGCGGGGGAGCAGGCTGGGGGGCGGGAGGCCGTGCACGGGGCAGCAGCCACTTACGCTGGCCGAGCAGCTTGACCTGCAGGCAGCGCAGCCTCCCGTTCCGGCAAACGCTGCGAGGGAGAGGCGGCGGGTGAATGGGGCCCTTCGGGGGGCAGGCCCAGTGGCTCTGTGGGGCTGCGCAGGGGTGTGGGCCCCCCAGCAGAGCTGGCCCTCCCTCCCCGGCCCCAGGCCACACACCATCGCTCCTCCTGCCTCAGGATGACCTTGCCCGCCTCCAGGTAGAGGCCACTGTGGTAGCAGGAGCACTCGGCCAGGGGCACGCAGTGGCCCTTCTGGTCCAGGAAGGTGTGGTCGGGGCAGCCGCAGCCGTCCACAGGCGCGAAGCCCTTGAGACAGCGGGTGTCAGGCTCGGACAGCGAGCGGCAGGTCTTCTGGCAGGTGGTCAGGTTGTACAGGAAGACTTGCGACCTGGGGCAGGAGTCCACGTCCTTGTCTGCAGAGCGGAGGGGCCGGCCTGAGGGGCGGGAGGACGGCCCCCAACTCCCTTCCCCGAAAGCCAGCCCCGAGCCCCACCTCTGGCCAGGACACCCACCCAGCCAAGGGGCCAACGAGGGCAGTCACTCCGGGACCACCCTGGCCACACAGGTGCCCCAGCCCCACGCACCTCCCCTTCTGGGCTAACGTATCGTGGCCACAGTTCCAGGCCCCTCCCTGCAAGCAGAGTGGCCCAGCGCTGGTTTCCTGCTGCTTCCTGGCCGAGGAAGCTGGGAACAACGTCGCCCCCCTGCACCCTCGACCCTCGGCGGCCACGGTGAGCTGCCACCTGGGACAGCAGTGACCGGAAGGCCGGCCCAAGCCCAGGACACCTGACACTCACTGCAGACGCGCTCCCGCCAGCCCCACAGCATGACGCCCTTGACGGCGCAGGCGCGGGCGTAGGAGGACAGGGCCGCGCACATGCAGTTCTCCGTGCTCTGGCAGTTGCACGTGTCGTATTTGCACCTCTGTGGGGGCAAACAGGGCAGTGAGCGAGGAGAGCTGGCTGGGGGACATCACGCCCATGTGAGCACTCAGACACGCAGCACTTACACACGTGCACACACCCACCCTTGCACTGGGTGTGTGCACAGACACCCAGCTATACACATGTGCTGTGCTCACACACCCAGCTATACACATGTGCTGTGCTCACACACCCAGCTATACACATGTGCTGTGCTCACACACCCAGCTATACACATGTGCTGTGCTCACACACCCGGCTATACACATGTGCTCTGCACGCACACGCAGCGGTTTCCCACAGGAGCCTCGCAGGCAGCGGGGAGGGGAGTGCCCGGGTGGCCCACCCACCTTGTAGTACTCGGCTGGGTCCACGGCGGAGTGGCACTTGCCGAACGGGGTCTCCGCCTTCTTCAGCAGGGAGCACCAGTGCTCAGCGTAGTTGGCTGGAGAGGATTCAGCCCCTCAGTGGGGACGGCCCCCCCAGCAAGTCCCCCAGGTCAGGCAGCCCAGCCGCCCAGGCTGGAGCAGACACTGGCCCCTCGGTGGACCGAACCCAGGCCCCTCCCATCAGGGCAGGTCAGCACAGGACGGTGCCCCTTTGTAAGGCAAGGGCTCCCACCCCTCTCCTCTCTCCATTTCGTGGACGTGGCAGGTGACCTGGCAGGTGTTAGGGTGTCCGGTCAAGGCGCCAGGCCAGCCCCCGGACGAGGGCCACCAGCCAGTGATTAGTAGCCCCAGCCCCTCTGCCATGTCACTGGGCAGGCTGCCACCGTGGGCCACCATAAACCAGCCGCAAGGCAGACGGCAGCGGGTGGACGGCTGGCTCTGTTGTCTCCGCGCCACCCCCACCCGCCACGTGGGCCCCACCGGGAGCCCCGTCTGCGCAGGGCCGGCTCCGCAGCGGCCGAGCCTCACCGCTCTCGATGTTCAGGGAGCAGGGGTCATCCAGCCAGTCCAGCTTGTCGTGGCAGCTCGACTGCGCCTTCCAGGTGTTGGCGAAGCCGGCGCCCGTGGCCTCCACCAGCCCACCTGCCGTCTTGAAGTCGTCACCTTCGAGGCCGTTGTAGTTCCCGCAGAGGCCTGAGGGGCCAGGACAGGGTTGGGAAGGGTCGGGGGTCAGAGTGCGCAGGCCCAAGGGTGGCCTGCGTGGGGGGGAGCCGGCCGGGGCCACTCACCCTGCACCAGCCCCTGGGCGGCATGGTCCAGCGTCACGAAGAGCTGCATGACCGGCACCAGCTGGACCTGCAGCCTGAGGCCGAAGGCGGTGGTCACGACAAGGTGGTGGGAGGACGGTTGAAAGATGGAGAAGCTCGCTGCAAGGGAAGGCAAGGCAGGGGCGGTGAGGGGCCGTGGAGGGCTCGGGGGAGGGCTGCCCTCCTTCCCCGTCGCCCTCCCCCCGTCTCCCTCCCCCCTCCTCCCCCCGCCCCACCCCCTCTCCCATCTCCCTCCCCCCTCCTCCCCCGCCCCGCCCCCTCCCTCTCCTCCCCCCGCCCCACCCCCTCCCCGGCATGGGCGCCTTGGAGCAGGACTCACCCGTCACGTGGGGCAGGTTCACCTGCAGCTCATTCAGCAGGACGGTGCCGTCCAACTTGAAGGCCACCACCTGTGGGCAAGGCCGAGTGTACCCGGGGGCTGAGAAGGGCCTTGGGGGCCCCGGGGGTGCTGGGAGGGCAGGGGGCAGGGGCACCCACGTTCTTCTTGTTGTCAGCCAGCAGCACCACCGTCTTCAGGCAGGTCTGCTTGTCGGTGGAGCCGCAGGGGGTCAGCTCGCCCAGGATGGCATAGGAGTCGTTGTGGGCGCCCTGCGGGGAGGGCAGAGGGCGTTGCAGCCACACGGCGGGTGGGCCGGGGGTCCGGCTCCACCCACATGCCCACCCGGGTGCCGGCCACCTTGGTCAGCACGTAGTAGCAGTCCCCGTGGAACGTGTACTTCCTCCCGTCGAAGGTGGTGATGTGGGCGCCGCCCTCCAGGGCACAGGTCCTGGGGCACTGCAGGTCCTGGCACACCCAGCGACTGGCGTTGCAGACACTGTCGGGCAACAGGGCCAGGGTCAGGCTCGACCGCCACCCCAGCCCACTGGGATCCCCAGCCCCCCTGGACCCCAGCCCGTCGGGACCCCCAGCCCCGGGACCCACCACTGCTCGCAGTTGTTGGTGATCTGTTGGCCAGGCGCGTACAGGTGTCCGTGCAGCTTGCAGTGACACTGGTTCACGGGGATGCAGCCGCCACCCTTGATGTCATCGTACACCGTGCCTGGGACAGCGCGGGACATGTTCCATTCAGCCGGCCCCAAACAGTGCCAGAGTCCCCCCCGGCGGGGCTGCCGTTCCCAGGGCCACAGCCAGGGGCCGGCCTCCCTGGAGGGGCGCTGCCAGCCAGGCCTCCCACCCACAGACACCTATGGTCCTTTGGGGGACAACGGTGGTCCCCGCACTGTATCTGAGGGACCTGCTTCCAGGCTCGGAGCCACGGGCCAGGCAGGAGGAGGTCTGTCCGCGGGGCGATGAGCAGGAAGGTGACACTACGGTGTGTATGCTGGGGCGTCTTCAGCACTTGTGTTCCTCCTACCTGGACCTTGTCCCCTGATTTCCCTGCAGGGCCCGAGCTGTCACCGTCCCGCAGCACGGCTGCAAGCCGAGGCGCAGGCAGCGAGGCGGCCGTCCCCCCAGGCGCGGGCGGCAGGCGGCGCCTCAGGGCAGCGGCCCCCGCTCTGGCCGCCTGCCTGCGTCCTCAGCGCTCACCTTCTGGGCAGAAACAGCCGTCCATGCGATGCTCCTCGCACAGGCTGCTGACCTCCAGGTGTGAGCAGGTGTCCATGCAGGGCGAGCCGCTCTCCAGGTAAACCATGTTCGCGGGGCAGCTCTTAGCTGGACAGGCACAGGCAGGCCCCTGAGCCGAGGAGCAGAGCGTGGCGGGCGCCACGAGGGGTCCGTGCCGGCCTCGCGCCCCGGCTGCGGTGGGCGCGGCCTGGCTCCCAGCCCAGGGCGCAAAGGGCACTGCGCTCCCCGTGGGTCAGCCCCCGCGTGCCCCCGGCTCCCGGCCGCGCGGCACTTACGGCAGAGCGAGGCGGTCCTCCAGTTCCGCGGCCTGCCCCCGGCGTGGGAACACTGGCGGGAGAACTCGGCGATGGTGCTGCAGACGCAGGAGGTGCCACGCGGGCACTGGCAGCGGTCCTGCATGCAGGCCTGCACGTACAGCTCCAGCGGCACCAGGTCCCGGCAGTCCTCGAAGGCCGCGTCCGTCAGCAGCCTCTCGCACTCGGCGCGCTGGCGGGCAACAGGCGGGGCTGCTCACGGCCTCCTCCCCTCCACCCCCCAGGGCGGGGGCGGGGTCCCCGGCGGAGGCCAGCGGGCACAGCTCTGGAGGGAGGTGCGGGCTCTGCTCCCACAGCCCCCTCCCCCCCATGGCCAGCGACTCACGTGCTCAGAGCAGGACGGGGGGGTCGGCACCTCCTGGGGGCCATCGCACACCTCCTCGGGCTTGTCGATCTTCTGCATGTTCCCAAACTCGATGGGACTGAAGCGCACGCCTGGGGGCCACAGCCGTTCAGCGGGGCCGGGCGGGGGGCCTGCCCACGGCCCACCCACCAAGGCCCGACGAGGCCCTCACCATCGGAGAGGAACTCAGAGTAGGTCTGCAGACCGTTGTAGTCACCGCAGAGGCCACACGTGTGGTTCCGGAACACACTGTCCAGCTCCAGCTGTCCGGGGAAGGGGGACAAGCGAGCAGGCCGTGGGGCGGCAGGACCGCGAGGCCCCGGGGCAGCCAGGCCAGCCTCAGAACCCTGCCTGCACGGGTGTCAGCCGTGGTGGGAGAGCTGGGCTGGGCGGGGGGGAGCCCTGGCCGCGCTGAGGACCAGGAGGGCCAGCCCACCACCCCGGGCCAGGGGGTCCACTCTCAGGGTGGACCGCCTGACCCCCGCTCTGCCACCAGCCTCTCCGCCCGCCCAAAGGCCACACAGCGCCCCAGCCCACCCGGACCCCCTCTTGGCCCCCCTGGGGTCCCCGAGGCCCGTGACACACCATGACCGAGTCCTCCCGGTTCCACATGAGCGTGAGGCCAGCACGGGAGTAGACCTTGGTGTAGGCGTCACTCTTCTCGATGAGCAGCCCCGAGCTGTAGTGCGGGCTGCTGACCCTGGGGGATGGGCACCGGGGTCACGCTGGCCCACACAGCACCCACGTGGCAGAGGGGCTGAGGCTGTGGGCATGGGTGGGGTGGCCAGCTCCCGTCCGGGAGCCAGAAGCAGCGTGGCCTCCCTCTGGCGGCGCTCGAGCCCCGGCCGACCCCTGTCCATGTGCCTGGCTAGGTCCTCTGGGCCGAGCCACACCCACCTGCCCAACGCCCTCTCCACACCCCCTCCCTGGGCTCCGTTCTGGGCAGCGCCCCCAGGGAGCCCGTAAAAGCCCTGGGAGGCGGGAGGACCGAGATGGAGAAGCCCCACCCGCCCCATCGCCCAGGGCAGGCGCTGTGCCCACCCCACACTGCCTCTGTGGGCCCTGTGCACATTCCCTACTCTGAGCCTGGGCTTCAGGGAATCAAAATCCCCTGCAGCAGGGGAAGGGCAAACCCTGCAGGTGGGGACCCCCCTGCACCCCACCGCCCCCCCCGCCCGGGGCAGGAATGAGCTCAGAGCCCCATTGTTCCTGAGACAATGCGGGACAACGTGGGGGGAGGAGGAACAGGCCTCCCGTGGGCTCCTGTAACCCTAGCCTGGGCTGCCAGCAGAGGGGCTGGAGGAGACTCACTAGTTTAATAAAGCCCCCTCCCCAACACTCTCCTTCTTAGCCGGCGGGGGGTGGGGGGGAGTGGGGGAAGGGAGGGCAAGGGGGGGTCACCAGCCGGGTCGCACTTGCTCACAGGACGTGGGAAGGGACACTGCCTGCCCACTCACATGGCACCGTTCACCACAGTGAGCTGGCTGGTGAGGTAGATGGTGTCATCCTTGATGGTCAGCAGGATGTACTCGACCTGGGGGTGGCCCCCACTGCGGCCGGGGCCCCGTTTCAGGTGCACAGCGAACTCCTGGTAGGCGTCCCGGCAGTCAGAGGCGAAGTTGTAGTCGCACAGCCCGGGGAAGCGGAAGATGTCTCCGTCGAAGGTCTTGTAGTGGGAGTCGCCCCACGTGCTGCAGACGCTGTGGCCGTGGTTCCGGGTCCTGCCTTCTGGGGCGCAGCGGGCGGGCGCGTGAGCAGCCCACGTCGCCAGGAAGCCTCTCCGCCCGAGGCTGCGGCCTGGCAGCGGCCCTCTGAGGACCCCCCAGAGGCGCCCCGTGGCAGCTCAGAGCCCGTCGGGGTCTCGGCCCAGGCCCCAGGGAGGGTCGTCCTGCGGGGGGCCTCTGCTGGGCATTGGCCACCCCACCCACGCAGTCTCAGCCCCCTGAAAGGGCGTCTCCAGCTGCCGCGCCCTCCCACCCTGACCCTGCGGGCGATGCGGCCGTGTGCTGAGCGGGGAGCAGGGCCAGAGGGGCTGTCGGGTTCCCTGGCGCCTTGTCAGCCTGGCCCGGCTCCCCACCCCAGTCTCCACCACACTCCGTCCATCGACGCCCCAGCCAGCACCCCACCCCCGCTCCAGCCGCCCCTCGTCCAGCAGAAGAGCTGTGCCAGACCCCTCAGAGGTAGCCTGCATCATGTTCATCCATATGGGGCCAGCTCCCCCTCCCCCCAGCCCCGCCACCGCCCTGTCCCCAAATGCCCTGCTGGGACAGAGATGTCCCCATCCTACGTCTGCATGGTCTTCTCTGGCTGAAGCCACCCCTTGAGCAGACACCCAAACAGCTGGCTCTGCTGAAGGGCCCAGCTTGGTCTTGACCCCCAGTCCCGGTATCAGGATCCCTGATACCGGGACTGGGGGCCTCCCCTGGCCTGGCCCCTCCTGGCAGGCCCCTGCCTCCCCCAGGCCCACGGACAGCCACCCAGACCGGTGCGTCCACCTGGGACCGTCCCCTGGATACACACTCTGGCCAGGCGATCACCTTCAGAAGCATGGTGGGAACCCAAGTCCCCCTTCCTTCCTTCCTTCCTTCCTTCCTTCCTCCCTTCCTCCCTTCCTTCCTTCCTCCTTCCCCTCCTTCCTTCCTTCCATCCCTCCACCCAAAGTCAGCAGCGGTGGGGCTGCAGGAGGCCCGGCCCAGGCCGTCCACCCAGAAGCCCGGGCCGAGGGAGACACCTCAACCCCAGGCAGGACCATGTGCCCTGGGCCGCCCAGCCTTCCTGCCCGCACCCTCTCACCTCTCCGGAGCTCTGAGCCCCCGGCCCAGGTCAGAGTCAGGCAGAGGGCCACCAGGCGGGCTAGTGGCAGCCCCATGGTGGCCAGAAGTGTGGTGTGGGAGAGTGACCGGGTCAGGGGTCTGGGCCTTATATGGCCCCGTGGAGCCGTTAGAGGGTGGGGAGGGCTGGGGAGGGGCAAGGGGTGGGTGGGGCACCTGCCAGGTTGTCAGGAAAGCAGCTGCGGGGGCTCCGAGGGCCCTTGTGGGGAAATATTGATTCAGGTTATCTGAGGTTTATTTTTTATTGCTCCCGGGGTAGAGCTGGCTCTGCCCAGGATGCGGCAGCCCCAATTACCCGATTCCAACACACACCCAAGGCGGACCTCCGTCCCTCCCAGCCACTAGCGGGACCAGGCCCGGGGCAGGGAGGACCTGGTCCCCTGTTCTTTTTATGTGGAAGCTAATTTTTTTTTTTTTTTTTTTTTTGGCTGCGGTGGGTCTTCGTTGCTACATGCGGGCTTTCTCTAGTTGCAGCGAGCGGGGGCTACTCTTGGTTGCGGTGCGCAGGTTTCTCATTGCGGTGGCCTCTCTTGTTGCGGAGCACAGGCTCTAGGCATGCAGGCTTCAGTAGTTGTGGCCCATGAGCTCTAGAGCACAGGCTCAGTAGTTGTGGCGCACGGGCTTAGTTGCTCCGCGGCATGTGGGATATTCCCGGACCAGGGCTTGAACCCGTGTCCCCTGCGTTGGCAGGCGGACTCTCAACCACTGCGCCACCAGGGACGTCCGGAAGCATGTCCTGGCAGCCAGCAGGCTCCCCAAGGCCCCCACCCCACCCATCCAGCATCTCTGGCACGGCGAATGTCAAATGGGGTGCCTCCCAAGGGGCCCCGACGGACCACTGCCCGGTGTGGGCTCCCACTCTGGGGGCCTGTCGGAGACCTCCTGGACCTCAGCCTCCCCAACCAGAAGCCTGAGCTCCGGGTCAGGGTAAGGGGGCCCCTGCCCTCCCTGAACCCCGCTGCCGAGGCAGGGAGGGCATGGGCTCCTGTGGGGTCCAGGGGGCGCCCCATTTCGGCACCGATTCCTTCCCGTAGCTTGTTGAGCTTGGTCAGGGGCCCCTGGCTCCGGCGCACCCTCTAATCCCCTCCTTTCCCAGGCCAAGCCAGCCTCTGTAATTACATGTAATTGGAACTTGGGGAGCCCAGCCAGGGGATGCTTTAACAGAATCACATCCTCTGGGACACAGGGCATCTGGCTCGAGGCTGAGAGTGGCCATCCCCAAGGGGAATGGGGCCGGGGCCGGACATGGACACGGCCTGGCAGGACATGGCACGGCTACAGGCCCGGCCCTGCAGCCTCCCCAGGATGGTGGGGAGAACCAGGGCAGAGGGCAGGGCGGCCACGCAGGTGCTCCTGGGCCGGGCCTCTGGTGGGAAGAGGGTCCTGCCCCAGAGAGGAGCTATGGCCTCCAGGGCATCTCACACCGTCCAAGTGAGCCCGAGCATGTCTGGAAATGCCTTGAGGACGTGGCATTTGAGCTGCGCTGGCCCCAAACCTTAGCAACCTCTGGGTGGGCACCCATGTCACTGGTGGGTAAATCGAGGTCGGGGCCTCCCCTCCCTGCATTCCTCCATTCTGAAAACAAACGTGCATCTTGAATTCGGCTTTTGACTTTGGCCAGCACAATTGTGGACAACAGCTCAGATGGTCAGGGGGGGCCTCGGTCTCCAACCTCGGGGTCCCCGAGTTTCAGGGGCGAGTGGGAGAGGTTCATCTCAGCTGTTACTCTGGACGAGGGGGCTACCCAGTGGTGGGGGCCGTGGGACCCTGAGCCCTGCTTCCCTGAGTCCGGCGCCCCCGCAGAGGCAGTGACCAGAAGCCGGGGCCTTGGCCTGGCACCTCCCGGGGGCCCTTCCTCTGCAGACAGGCCCTCCACACCACAGCAACAGCACCCAGGGCCACAAGCTCTGCTCACAGCACCTGACGATCCCCAGGGTCCCCGCAGAGCCAAGACATCAAAGGACGGGTACCCCCAGGGTCAGAGAGGGTGACTGGGAGCCATGGTCCCCAGGCCTAACCCTCCTGGGGGCCTGAGGTAAAGCCCCTCGTCCTGTCCTGCTGTGCTGCCAGCCCCAGGCCCAGGGGCCCAGGGACCCAGGCACGTGGGGGACAGCGTTTGGCTCGAACCGGGAGGATCAGGGATGAGGAAACCAGAGCAGCTGGACCGGCAGGCCCGTTGTGCCACTTCCCCGTGGGGCTTGCGTGGGCTGGCACCGAGCCCTGGCGAAACCCAAGGACAGGGCCCCCTCCGCGGCCCCCAGGGGCAGTGATTTTCCATGCCAGGCTCCCGCTGCCCTGGTGGGAATCAGAGATGCCTGGCCGGCCAGAGACAGGACACTCAGCACAGCCCCAAGTCTGAGAAGGTGGGGTCCTCCCTGGGGTCTGAGAAGGTAGGGTCCCCCTTGGTCTGAGAAGGTGGGGTTGGGTCCCCCCTGGGTCTGAGAAGGTGGGGTCCTGGGTCTGAGAAGGTGGGGTCGGGTCCTCCCTGGGTCTGAGAAGGCCGGCCCCATGGACCCTCTGGGTGGGGAAGCAGGTGTCCCAAGGCCCACACCCCTCTTGGCACAGACGCAGGTTCTCGGGTGGGACCCATGAGCAGTGCCATCAGGCGTGCGGACTGGGGTGGGCGCGGAGAGGGCAGGAGGGACGGAGCTGGCGGGAGGAGGTGGAGAGGGCTTGGTTCCCCCATGGGACCTCTGGTCAGTCTCCCGGCCGCTGGGCAAACTCAATCATGGCGGGTCCCTAGCAGGTAAGTCCCTGGAAAGTACCTGAATAGGACACCTGGGTGCTTAGACACGTCCATCCATCCGTCACTTTAACTCTTGTGGATGCAGGAAGAGGCCCCTCGGCCTGTGACGCTCCACTCAGTATGCTGGAGCCCCGTTCCCGCCCTACTGGGACCCCCACCCCTCGCTGAGGCAGAGTTGAGGAAACTGCCCAGGGTCCCTCTGTGACAAGGCTGTGACGCCCAAAGGCCACCAGGACACTACTCTGGCCAGCCACAGCCGGGGGCTGCTGAGGGGGCTGACTGCCTGCCCACCAGTCAGGTGGACCCGCCCGGGGCACAGACCCGCCCCGACACACACACGCACGCCGGCCTGGGCAGCCCCGGGCCTCCCCCCGCCAGGCCCCACACCCAGCAGTGTTTATCCCAACAGCACACTGTTCCCAGGACTACAGTCTCTGGAATCACAGTCTTGACCACAGGGAGGAGGCCACAGAGACATCACGAAACGCAGCCTAAAACAACTGTCCACTGCGGTCTGTCCACAAACCCTGCCTCATCAGGAAGTGGAAGGGTGGGGAATGGGGGCAGGGGTGGGGGGGGAGGGCGACTCATCAGGGAGTGGGAGGGAGGAGGGGCGGAGGGGGTCTATAAAAGAACAAGGATCTATATGTGTAGACCCTTCTCAGACCCTGGGCCCAACCCCGGGCCCTCGGCTCCGGTGGTCCGGCCACGGTGGGCAGATGGAGGGTGTGCCCAGGGAAGCCGTGGCTTCCTAGCCCTCTGGACACCCAAGGGAGCCCACAGCCCCAGCCAGCCACCGGACAGAGTCCCCGGTGGGTAAGCGTCTGAGGACTCGGAGGCAGGCAAACAAAATACCAGCCATGCCCACCCCCTCCCCATGTGCTCCCCGAGACAATGGAAAGGGTAACTCAGACCTGGCCAGCACCCTCAGAGGATCTGAAAGACCTGGGGGTGTGCAGGCCCAGGCCTCACACCACCTCCCCTGGCCTGCAAGGGTTTACAATAGGACACTACCTATCTGCCCCCGCCACGCTTGAAGAGTAGGCGGGTTAACACACAAAGGTGTTTGTTCCCATGCAAGTGGGGCAGGGCCAGGTCAGCGGGCTCTGCTCCTCCACCCACGGCACGGGCCCGGCCTCCCTGGGGGTAAAGGGCCGCTGCACCTCAGGAGACCAGTCACCTCCCAGCAGTCATCCCCGCCTCGAGACCTGGCCCTTACACTGACCATTGGCCTCACCACCCTGGCTGCGCTGCGTGACCACTGCTGGCCTGCAGGCTGTGAGCACCTTGAGGGCAGCAGCCTGTGTGGGCGAGCGTCACAGTAGACACTCAGTGGCTTTGCTTCCGGGTGGGTAGGTGGGTGGATCAGGAATCTCTGATTCCCTTACCATTAAAGTCCTCCACAACCTTGGGAGGCAGGCGCTCACACTGCTTCATTCTAGAGACAAGGAAACCAACGATCGGAGAAGGTGAAAGAGCCCCCCGAGCTCGCCCAGCCAGAGGCCACTCACAGTGGTCCTCTCCGCCCCCAGCCCACACTGTCCACCACTTGGCAATTGTGTGGCCATTTTTCAAGAAGGTTGACTGTTGCTCTTTGCGGAAACCAGTATGAGTAACAGAAAATCCGGTTCCTGGGTGGTGTCATAGCCCCAGGGGAGAAATCTGCTTCTCCTGCCTTCCTGGAGTGGTGCCCCAAGAACAGAGCACCACCCCCCCCCGCTTTTCCTGCACCCCCCACCAGTGAAGCTGATTCATCCATTTGCAATACAGTTAGATGGCTTTGTCACATTTCTGCACGCCATCCTGGGATCCCCCAACCTCCTAATTAGCTCTTGTATTTTGCATGCATTAAGGTTCACTATTTGTGCTGCAATGTTCTATGGGTTTTGACAAATACATAGTGTCATGCACCCCCATTATGTATCAAATCTCCCTTCACCTCCTAAACCCTCCCCACCAAAACCCCTGCAAGCACTGATCTTTTTCACCATCGCTATAGTTTTAGCTTGAATATATTTTTATGATTAATTTTAGATCTCTAACCGCTAAAATAACTCTAGAACGTCATGCAGCCATTATAAATTATGGCTATGATTTTCTGTTACAAGAAGGAAAACACTTAGGATTCACTGGTCTGGAAAACTCAGGACAAGTTTTGTCTAACAGAACCAATCTGAAATATTTTTTCGAAGTTTTACGGAGGTGAAATTGATATACAATAAAGTGTTGATTTGATCAGTTTTGACATAAATACACACCTGAAGCCATCGCCACCATCAGGACGGTCAATGTATGTACACCAGTCGCCCAGGAAATCTCATACCCCTTCCCCACGAACTGCTTCCTGGCCCCAAGGGTTAGCTTGCATCTTCTAGAATTTTATGTAAATAGATCCATACACAGGTACTGTTTTTTGGTTTTGGCTTCTTTCACTCAGCATAATTTTTTTTTTCCAAAAAAAGGTGACTTTTATTTTGGAGAGGTTATAGAAACAGACAATCACCCTTAGGAAAGCACCACTTCCAAATCAGTGGAGCAAAAGCCTTTGAAACCCTGGCCTATTTTCCGGATATATCCATATCTTTTGACTATTATAAATTCTGAGGTCTCTTCTGTACTTTTGTCTAAACTTTGAATTATTTTCCCTCTTATTTCCATTCATTGGGTCAGCCCGTATTCCTCACACACGTTGGTGGGGAAGAGAAAACTTACTTTGTGGGGATCTGCTTTCTGAACATGGGTGGTCAGTTTCTTAGGGGATCATCGACTGTTTTTTTTTTTTTCCCCTATTTTTTGGCCACGCTGCATGGCTTGCTGGATTTTAGTTGCCCGACCAGGAATCAAACCCGGGCCCCCTGCAGTTGAAGCGCGGAGTCCTAACCACTGGACAGCCAGGGAAGTCCCCATCAACTGGTTTTTATTGTGATTTTCCGGCTTCTGGTCTCTGGCTACTTCCTCTGTTTGCCGTTATTGCCGCCAGCTCTTCACAGAATCAGCATAATTATTTTGAGATGCACCCACAATGTTGCTTGCATGGATGGTTCATTCCTTTTTATTACTGAGTGGCTTTCTTTTGGGTGGAAATTCTTTCTTTTCTTTTGGGTGGAAATTCTGTTCATTTCTTCAGCTGCTGATGGCCTTTGGGCTGTTTCCAGTTTGGGACCATCACAGATCACACTGCCATGAGCGTGTGCACAGGCGTCTTTGCACTGACCTGGGAGCGGAGTGTCTGGACCACACAGCATGTGCGTGTTCCACTTTCTCCAAAACGGCCAGGCTGTTTCCAAAGGGGTTGTGCATCACATCCCCGCAGCGGTGGATGAGACCTCCCTGACCCTGTCCCAGCCACGCCTTTGGTCTTTTCCATTTTGGCTGTTCTAATAGGTGCATGGTGGTATCTCATCCTGGTTCGAATTTGCATTTCTATTCACTAATGAAGTTGAGAACATTTCCGTGTGCTTACCTGCTACCTACCTATCTTCTTTGGTAAACTGTCTGCTCAAATCTTTTGCCAATTATTTATTGGGTTATTTGGGTGGATTTTTTTAACTGAGTTCTAAGAGTGGTTTATCTATTCGAGATACCAGTTCGGTACTAGAGATACTCTTTGCAAATATTCTTCTTCCTCTCTGTGGCTTGTTTTGTTCAGTCTCTTAACAGTGCCTTTGGAAGAGTAGAAGGTTTTCATTTTGATGAGGTCCAGTTTATCCATTTACTCTTTTATGAATGGTGCCTTCGGGATGATAGGGTATCGGTAAGAAAGCTTTGCCCAACCCAAGGTCACAAATATTTTCTCCTGCATTTTCCTCTAGAAGTATTATACCTTTAGGTTTTACACAATGTATTTTGAGATTATTTTTGCATATGGTGTGAGGCATGGCCTGAAGTTTCCTTTCCTTTCCCAGTTGTTCCATCTCTTTCTGGACAAGGCTATCCTTGCTTCCCTGTGTTGCTCCTGTGTAAAAATTTAGTTTTTTATACATGTGAGTTTATTTCTGGACTCTCTCTTCTGTCACACTGATCTATTTGTCTATCTTTGTGCTAATACCACACTGTTCTGATCACTGTAGCTTTGCAATAATTCTAATATCACCTAAATCTCACCCTCTGATTTTGTTTTTCTTTTCCAGAATTGTGGGTTTTGTTTTGTTTTGTTTTGTTTGGCTATTCTCTGTCCTCCGCATTTCCATCTGAATTTTAGAATCACTTTGTCAATTTCTACGAAGAAAAAGCCTGCTAGTAGTGACTGAGATTGCATTGAATATATAGACCAGTTTGGGAAGAATTAAATCTTAGCAATACTGGGTCCTCCAACCCATGAACAAGGTACAACTCTCCATTTATTTAGATCTTTAATTTCTCTCAGCAATGTTTTATAGTTTTCAATGTACGGGTCTTTCGTTTCTTTTGTCAGATTTTTGTCTAAGTATTTCATGTTTTTTATCATATGGTAAATGGTCTTTTTCTGTCAATCTCTGATTGTTCCTAATATATAAAAATACAGTTGATTTTTGTGGTACCTACAACCTTGATAAACTCACCCACTAATTATAGTAGCTTTTTTGTATAGTTCAGGTTTTCTACATAGAAGATCATGTTACCTGTAACTAAAGGCAGTTTTACTTCTTCCTTTCCAGTCTAGTTCTTTTTTTTTTTCTTTCTCTTCCTGGGTGTACTGGCAATGACTCCCAGCACAATGTTGATTAGAACGGATAAGAGCAGGTGCCCTAATCTTGTTCCTGATTCCAGGGAAAAGCATTCAGTCTGTACGTATGACTCCAGCTGTAGGCTTTTTGAAGATGCTCTTTATCAGGTTGAGGAAGTTCTCTTCCATTTTCAGTTTGCTGACGGATTTTATCTGGAAGTGGTGTTGAAATCTGTTAAATGCCTTTTTCTGCCATCTATTGAGCTGATCCTATAATTTTTCTTCTTTAGTCTGGTAATATTGTGAATGATAGTGATTCATGAATGTTAAACCCACCCTGTATTCCTGGGAAAAAAAAACTTAGTCATGATTTTCATATGTTGCTGGATTTGATTTGCTAAAATTTTGTTTAGACGTTTTGCATCTATGTTCATGGGGGAGATGCTCTACAGTTTTTTTCCCCCTTGGGGTGTCTTTGTGTGGTTTTGGCATCAGGGTAATACTGGCCTCATAGAAAGAGTTGAGAATATTCCTTCTGAGGCTTCCCTGGTGGTGCAGTGGTTAAGAATCCACCTGCCAATGCAGGGGACACGGGTTTGAGCCCTGGTCCGGGAAGATCCCACATGCTGCGGAGCAACCAAGCCCGTGCACCACAACTACTGAGTCTGTGCTCTAGAACACGCGAGCCACAACTACTGAAGTCTATGCGCCCAGAGCCTGTGCTCCACAACAAGAGAGGCCACCGCAATGAGAAGCCCACACACCGCAAGGAAGAGTAGCCCCCGGTCGCCACAACTAGAGAAAGCCCGCATGCAGCAATGAAGACCCAACACAGCCAAAAGTAAGTAAGTAAATAAATAAATAATTCTTTTTAAAAAAATATTTCTTCTTTTTCAGTCTTTCTAGAAGAGTCTGTGCAGATTTGGTATTATTTCTTCCTTAAGTGCTTGATGGAATTCACCACTGAAGCAGTCTGGGTCTGGAGCTTTCTCTGTGGGGAGGCTTTTGGTTTTGTTTTGTTTTCTATTTCTTGAATATATAAGGCTCTTCAGTTATTTCTTCTTCTTGAGTGAATTATGTCTTTCAAGGAATTTGTCCATTTCACCCAAGTTGCTAAATTTATTGGCAGAAAATTGTTCATAATATTCCCTTATTATCCTTTTAATATCTATAGAATCTGTGGTGATGTCACCACTCTCATTCCTAATAATGGTAATTTGTGTCTTCTTTCTTTTTTTTCTATCAGTCTGGCTAGAGGTTTATCTATTTTATTGATCTTCTCAAAGACCCAGCTTTTGGGTTCCTTGCTTTTTTCTCTAGTACTTTGTTTGCTGTTTCATCTTATTAATGATATTCCTTTCTTCCACTTATTTGGATTTAATTTGCTCCTTTTCTTTTCTAATTTCTGAAGGTGGAGTCTGAGGCATTGATATGCGACCTTTCGTTCCTCTTTTCTATCGCAGCTGCTTCGTGCCTGACAGGTCCCCCAAACACTGCCTTCACAGCCTCCCCTCCTCCCTGGGGCTCTGTCTCTAGGGTGCCCATCTGCCCTCCAGTCTCTTTCCTGACTTTGGACCCCGGACTGACCTCGGAAATCCACCCAGTACCACTTACTGTCCCATCAGAAAAATGAAACCACAGAAGGTATTTCAAACAGACGAGATTCAGCACAGAGCTGGTTACGCAAGTGCTGGAGGTTGTGAGGACAAAAGGAGGCCTTGGGGGAGCTGCAAGAAGTAGCTTCCACCCCCAGGGCTGGGGGAGCAGAGAGGAGGGGCCTCCTGGGGCTAGGGCGCCGCTGGTGGTGGGACCGCCCAAGAGCCACCCTCTGGGACGGCAGGGACTCCAAGAGAAGCCAGAAAGGAGACGGGAGTTCCTCCTCTCTCTCCTCTCTCTCCCCTCCCCACCCACCAACGGTGCCTTCCAGGGATCCAGCCGGCCAGGGAGTCCAGAGACACAACTTGCAAAGTCCCAGCCACAGGTATAAATCAGCCATCACCCACAGCACAGCACCTCAAATCCAGCGTGTTCAAACCATAAACACAGGATAGATGATAGATACATAGATATATAGATGACAGATAGATAGGTGATAGATAATAGATAATAATAATCGTTATAATAATAATAGCTAGATAGGTGACAGATAGATGATAGATAGATGATAGATAGATAGATAGATGGATATAGGTAGAAAGGTGATAGGTAATAGATAATAATAGTAATAATAATAAGAGATAGGTGATAGATAGATAACAGACAGACAGATGGGAGATAGATAGACAGATGGGTGATAGATAGGTGATAGATAGATAGATAACAGACAGACAGATGGGAGATAGATAGATAGACAGATGGGTGATAGATGGGTGACAGACGTGTATGCAGTTGGTGTCTTTCTAGTGCTGTCCCCCGAGAGGGCCTGCAAACAGGACACCTCACAAGCAGTGACCACACCCAAAGCCCAGATCTGTGTTCTCAACACCACCCTCCAATAAAAGGAACCAGGGCTCCTTGGAGGAGTAGCCGAGCTTCTGGGCAAGAACATTGAGATGACCTAGAGCAGCATTGTGTGACGTCAGAGAATAAGCGTCCCCCCTAAGCGTCCACCATCAGGAACCAAGGCCTGCTGTCCTGCACCGGGCCTGGATGGATTAAGGGCCGTGAGGCTGGACCCCAGGACAGCCCACAGCCGTTAAAAATCAAGTTCGCAGTGAATATCTAATGTTTGATTTCATTTCCCCGATATACTGTTGGGAGAACGAGGTCATAAAACAGTCTAAGGTGACAGCCAGGGAAAGGGGGGAGCGCCCAGCGGGCCGGGGCATGAGGAGACCCACCAACACCCTTGAAGGCTCACCACACCCAGCAAGGGTGTCGCCAGCCCCGCAGACCCGCCATATTCCTCCAGGACGAAGGTCCCCGTCAGCCCGCCCACCAGCTGCCCCTGGGCCAGGCGGGCGACCCTGGCCCGCAGCCCCTTGGCCGGGCGGTGGGCGCTCCTTGCTGAGGAACCCTGTGGCCTCCAGCTGGTGGGGGTGTCCGTGGGCGGCTAGCAGTCACTCTTGATCCACGCTCACTGCAAGGGAAACACAGGCGCGGGAACCCTTGCCTCCTGGGACCGGGGGCTCAGGGCCCTGAGGCAGGGGCGGGGGAGCCGGGGTGTGGCCCCTCTGTAGGGGCCGGGATGGGACCCCCAGGCCGCTGACTGTTCAGAGAAGTTAATGTTATTTAGTAAAGAGAACTGGGTACAAATTGTCCCCAAGATGTTCAGACACAGAAACGGCTCCAGGAGCTGCACGGAAGAGCTGGGAGGGAGGCCATCAGGGCCAGGACGGCGGTCTGCGCGTCCAGCTCCTGGGCTGATGGAGCAGGGCCGGCGCTCAGAAAGGAGCAGTGTGTCTGGCGTCTCTCCAAACCCCTGCCACGTGGGTGTGGGCAGGGTGACGTCACACCACTCACAGAGACGCCAAGGCCAGGCTCGCCCAAGGCCATTAAACGCCTGCTTCCTGCCCCTCGGGGACCTCCTGACGCAATCACAGCACAGTAAAGATAGGACACCGGAAAGACAGGCAAACGTCAGTCCCCAGGCCCACATCCAGCATCCTGCCCGCCCCGGGCTGGGGGCTGGGGCCCTCCCTGACCGGACAGGGAGGCCTGGGCCTGAATCCCAGCTGCTCTCCAGGCCTTGGTTCTGAGACTCAAGACACACAGACACCTGGGCCCCGGGGGAAGCTCTGCAGGCCCTTCTAGGGGCAGGAGACCCCGGGACACCCTATCCTGGCAGAACCCCTGGGCCTCTGAGCAGACAGGCACCAAGGACAGGGGCTCCCCAGGGAAGAGGAGGCAGCAAGAGAGGGGCGCGGGAGCCCGGGCGGGAGTGTCTGGCAGGTGGCAAAGGGGCCTGGTCTGAGCCCTGGGGCCCGCCAAGGATGGACCTCAAGCTAGAGGCCAGGGCACCACACCCACCAGGCTGCCCATTGTCCAGAAAACAGACAATAACAAGTGCAGACGAGAACATGGAGAAACCAGAACCCCGTGCGCTGTTGGTGGGAATGTAAACTGGTGCAGCTGCTGTGGGAACGGTACAGAGGGTCCTCAAAAAATTTAAAACAGATCTGCCATTTGATCCGGCAATCCCACTTCTGGGTACGTCCCCAGAAGAAGTGAAAACAGGGACTCAGATACTTGCACACCCGTGTTCACAGCAGCTAAAACATGGAAGCAACCCAAGTGTCCACTGACGGACGAATGGGTACACAAAAGAAGGAAATTCTGACACGTACTGTAAATGTGGATGAATCTTGGGGACATTACACTCAGTGAAATAAGCCAGAAACAGAAGGACAAATCCTGTTTGATTCCACCCACGTGAGGTCGCTGGAGGAGTCCCATCCACAGAGACAGGAAGTAGACGGTGGGGATGAGGGGCTGGTGGAGGGGAGGGGAGTGAGTGTTTCATGGGGACAGGGTTTCGGTTTGGGAGGATGAACAAGTTCTGGAGGTGGATGGAGGTGATGGTCGCAGAACAACGCGAATGTGCTTCACGCCCCTGAGCTGTGCACTTAAACATGGCTAAAATTGTAAATTTTACGTTACGTGTACTTTACCAAAATAAAAAAACAGTTTTTTCAAAAGAGAGAGAAAATTTATTTGAAGTAATAAATAAATAAATGCAGGTCAGGGAAGCAGCCCCCAGTTGGGACCCCTCAGGGAGGGGCCCAGAGCAGGGGCAGGTCTATCGTGGGGCGCTCCGGCTGGGTCAGCACCTCTGCATGGGGGCAACATTGCCACCCCCCAAGGTCAGAGACCCCCCCCCAAGAAGGAGCATGCATTGTGGTTGGCAAGAAGGGGGTCCCCAGCAGGACAGGACGAGCTCCTCCACCTGAAGACCCCTTTACACCTTAAAAAGCATTGAGAGCCCCCAAAGAGCTTTGGTTTATGAGGGTGCTATCTCTCGATATTTGCCATGTTAGGCAATAAAACTGAGAAATTTTTTAAATGTTTATTTCAGTTAAAAATAAATACACTACATGCTAACATAAGTAACATTTTTACCCCCCAAAAGTATATTTTCAAAAAAAAAAAAAATTCAGTAAGAAGAGTGGCATGAATACACGTTTCTGCGAATCTCCCTGACATCAGGCTTCTCAGCAGCAGCTGGACGTCGTCACCACGTCTGCCTTCGGTCAGTTGCGAAACGTCGTCTTGGTCGAAGCATCCGGAGAAAATCCGGCCTCGCCCAGACTTGCAGCTGGAAAGGCAGGAGCACGTGAACAGCCTTTTGGGATCCTCGCGGACTTTCTCCTCTGCTCCGACACCAAACCCCGGCACGTGGCGTCTCTCGGGGCGGCTGCAGTCTGGACCGGGAGCCCACCCCGTGCACGGCTCACTGGGGCCCCGGGGACCCTCGGTCCATCTCGCCCCGTGGACGGGTCTCTGGCCGCCGTGATGCTGTAACATCGCGCATCGGTCGTTTGGAAAACGCTGGTTCAGAGTCTCCCATTCCATGTCCATGTGGAACTCACACTTACATCACAAGCTTGGAGAAAGGCCTTCAGGTCGGGAAGCTGTCTCGCTGATGCTGGCAGGTTCCAAAATTCTCATTCCCACTAGAGAGCTCGAGTTTACCGTGGCAACAAAGACTGTCCACTGTTTTTCTCGTTTTGGAGAAAACGTCTGCCAAGAACCCCGGTGTGAACAACCACGGCCCGTCGGTCAGTGGTTCTCACCCCTCGCCCGTCGCCCGAGCCCAGCGCAGCGGGACGCTCGCGCCACCCGACTCCTCACGCGCCAGGGCCCAGACTGAAGTCAGTTAAATTAGGAACGTTTGCTGAAAGCGCTTCTTTCCTTGGGAGTGTGTGGTGAGGAAGACGGGGGGCCCTGCCCCGTGGCGACACCGGGATCCTTGCTGAGGAGCCAACAGCTTTACACACTGGGGCTTTTGCACCGTCTGTGCCACGGGAGCCCAGTGAAAAAGGCAGATCACTCGGTCTTGTTATGAAAATAGTTTAGAGCTCTCAGCCTTCCCCCAAAAAATGTCTCGGGGACCGTGCTGGGGAGTGGCTGAGACGATGCATCACCTGATAATATTATTAGAATCACCCAGGTGAACACTGATGCCTGGGTGGGGACCCTGTCCAGGGGCAGTCAGCAAGGAGCTGGAAGAAACACTATAACCTCCCCCGATGTGGCCCCTTTCCAGACTAAAATATGAAAGTGATCATTTCTGCCTCAACTGACCCCACCTTCCTCAATCCAAGACGAGGCCAGGCCATGGAAGGGATGGACCCCGGGGCCCTGATCCCAGCTCAGGGCTGGCCAAGTGGACACACGCAGGCCCTGCCTTTTCTGGGCCTGTTTGCCTGCCTGGTCACTCTCCAGGCCTGTGCCCCACTGTTGGGTTGGGGGGGGCCTGTGTCTGCAGCCCCAGGGCCCCCAGGGGAGCCCCAGCCCCCACCGGCCCCCTCCCCAGGCCCACAGAGGAGCCTGCCAGGGCTTGGGCAGGCAGGCAATGCCACCCACACTCTCAAGGAACAAACAAAGGTGGCCATTCCTGGGAAGAGCTGACAGCTGGGGGCCAGGCTGGGGGCAAAGTCCGCCAGGGAGGGTCAGCAGTCCACGCCAAAGCCCCCACCCCGCCTGTTTATGGCCAGGTCCTGTTGGGGCACAGGTCCAGCGCCACCACCCTCCCTCCTCCCGGCATCTTCCAGAAGCCAGCCGGGGATCCCGGGGGCCAGGAGGCCCCGGCCAGGAGGACACCCACTTCTCACTTCCCAGAGATGGAGGAAACAGCCAGCTGTACCCCCATCCAGCTCACAGAATCGGGGGCAGTGTCACA
This sequence comes from Balaenoptera borealis, assembly GCF_965194805.1. Taxonomy (NCBI): domain Eukaryota; kingdom Metazoa; phylum Chordata; class Mammalia; order Artiodactyla; family Balaenopteridae; genus Balaenoptera; species Balaenoptera borealis. Next base: position 723,892 of record NC_138868.1, on the reverse strand, counting down.
GAGAGCAGAGGACAGGTGCTCCCATGGTCCAGGCTGCCCTCCGCCCCGGGTGGACGCGGGGAGCAGACGTCCTGGACGAGGCACATGGTCACACACTTGGGGTGCAGCCACAGTGGGGACCCACCTGCCTCCCCTGAGCCTCCATGTGTTAAGTCAGCTGAGGCTAGGGAAGAGGTGGATAGGGGAGGGTCCGGAGAATTGGGGGATCAGCCCAGAGTGCTGGGGTGGGTGGATTTAGGGAGGGAGGTGAGAATGGGGTTGGGGGTTAAGGGGTACAGCTTTGGGCACAGGGCAGGGTCTGAGGGCTACAGTGTTAGAGCCAAGGGGACCTGGGGTGGGAACTTAGGGCAGGTGTAGCAGGGGTGAATTCCCCCTGAATTCCCTGAAGGGGGGAAATTAGGATCCAGAACCCGGGGTCACCGTCACCCACTAAATGACGGGACGCACTGCTCTGGGAAGCAGTGAGGGCAGCAGGGTGGGACCCGGGCGCCCACCCCTGCGGCAGGGCCTCCAGTGGTCAGCTGGGGGGGGGCCTCCTCGTCCCTGCATCCTTCGCGAGGGCAGGGGAACGCCAGCCACATCCAGCCGACCCCTCCCTTCAGCCAGGGCCCAGGCAGCCACCGGGAGACCAGCTGCCCTCGGGCCCAGAGCCACCAGGTGGGGGCCACCAGGCATCTCCTTAACAGCTGGATGGGTCCTTGGTGCCTAGGCAGCCCATCTTGGCTCTGCCCCAGGGCGGGCCTGAGATGCAGAGCCTGGTGGCCCCACTTCTCCAGCCACAGGTAAGATCACCGGGGAAATCATTTCCTCCAGGCCCATCTATGGGCTGGGGCCGGGGGGACGATGACCATACCCACTCCCAACACCGCCCCCCACCCCGAGGCTCCTGCAAGTATCTCAACCAGGCAGCCCGCAGGGGCACCAAACAGCTGGGGTAAGGTGGGAGGGGGCGGGGGGGAGAGGAGCTCCGCCCAGGCGGCCCGGGTTGGGAGTGGACGTCGGGGGGGGATTCTGGAACCGCAGGTCCTCGCCGGCCCTCAGAGCCACAGCCCGCTGCTCGCGCCCGGGCCCCCACCCTCAGCGTGCTCTGCGTCCAGCTGGCACTCAATAAACACCCGAGGTTTCGGACGGCGGAGGGCGGTTCCATTGCACACTGTGGCACTTCCGGGCCCCCGTGTGGGCTGCCACTTCGTGCCCCCACCTGTGCCCTCTGGCCAGCGAGTGGCCCTGGGAGTGCGGGCAAGCTGCAGGGAGGGAACAGGGTCCTGGGGGGGAATCCCCGCAGACTCAGGCGGAACCTTAGTCTGGGGTGCAGGGGCGGGGGCTGCTGCCAGCCTGGGGGTCTTCAGGGACCTGGCGGTGGATGGGGGTCAGCTCTGAAACCGCACATCACCCTGGGGGGGCCATGAGCAGCGGGGGCGGGGAACCGGCCTCCTGTGTCTGCGGTCTGGTTGGCAGCTGCCCCTTCTGCACGTTCACAAGCAAGGGGGGGCTCGGCACAGCCATGGGGAACTTGGGACCCCCCCACCCTGGAGCCCGACACAGGGCCCGCCAGGCCCAGAGGTCCCAGGAGCCGGGCGGGCCCTTGCCCCCCACCCCCGGCGCCACCTCGTCTGCCCACCTCAGTGCTTCCTCTGGGCACTGGGCGCTGCTGCGGCCACACGTGCAGGGAGCTCGCCCCCCTCCCAGTCCCGGGTGTGCAGGAAGGGTCTCAGCATCCGGGAAGGCCCACACCTCGGCCAGCGTGACCGGCCCACGGAAGGTTCGGGAGGCGGGAGGCACGCGGGATGCCGATTTTGTGCAGCAGGTGGCGCCCAGCGTCCGCACATCTTCCGGGAGGAGAGCTGCGCGTGCGCCCTCGTGTGCCGGAGCGTGGGCGGGCCCGAGCGTGTGTGGGTGTGGCTGTGACTGAGCGGGTCACGCCCACTCGGACGGACCTTCGTGGGTGTGGCTCGAGTGGACCACGCCCACTCGGAGGTCCCCTGCGTCTGCATCTGGGCCTCAGTGGCCCTGGAACGGAGTGGGGGGCGGTCGGTCAGAGGGCTTCCCGCGGTCACCTGACCCCACCTGTCTCTGCACCGCGGCCCCTGTGACAGGTGGGCGCCGTCTGCTGCCGGGTCTGCGTCCTGCATGTGAGGCAGGCACACAGGCTGGGCCGGAGGGAGTCGGCCCCTCCGCTTCCTCCTGCCCGAACTTGGCCTCTCTCATCTGCACAGTGATGGTCAGGAAGCATCAGTCACTCTAAGCATTACACCCGGTGGGGACCCTTCCCCAGCTGGGCAGCCCTGCCCGTCCTGGCCCTGAGCCCTCCCTGCCCGGCCCTGCCCCACAGAGGGCCGCCCATCTCTGACCCTGTGCTTGGGGAACTGGGCGGCAGCGGGCAGGTGCAGGGGAAACTCCTGACGTTCGGCCAGATGAGCGCACGGAAGGCCATTGGGCATCCTGGCGGCCTCCCTCCTCCAGAGGGGAGCCCTACTCCACCCGGAGGCCCTGGGGCTCTGCCTGCAGCTCCCTGGGGATAGTCAGGGCTCTGAGGCCTCAGCCCACACCCTAGAAGGCCCTTCATGACCAGGCTACCTGGGGCCCACCTGGCCTGAGCCCTTCCCTGGGAAGCCAGGGGGCAGGATGAAGGCAGAAGGGCCACGCTGGTGGCCAGCCCCTGGGGCAGGGGACGCGGGAGGGTTCAGAAGTGCCCAGAATGATAGCCCCAGCTCTGGGGGTGGGAAGAGGTGGGACCCTGCCTGGAGTCGGCCACAGCGCCAGCCCCGCCCGTGGGCTGTGAAGCTTGGATGACTGGAACCTGCCCCTCCTTCCCTCAGAAAGGGCGCCTGTCCTCCCCAGGCGTGGCCACATCTGGCCTCGGCACAGCGGCCGTACAGAGAGCCTCTGGTGTCCCAACTTCCTATGGTGGGGAGTGCAGCTGTGAGTGGTGACCCCCCAGGAGGGGCCAGAGCCCCGCACAGCAGGCCCAGAGCTGGACCTGGAGCCAGGCCTAGTGCCTCAGTGCCGCGGGAGCAGGGACATGCCTTGTGCGCAGGCCTCGAGGAAGCGGATCTGGCCTCTGCACTAGCCGATTACAGAGCTGCCGAGGGGTAGAGTCAACAGAAAGCTCTCAAGGAGCCGCTGGGGGGGACTGCCCTACCCGTCACCTGTGGGCCAGAGTCACTCCGGGGGCAGCAGCACAGGAACGGGGCCCAGCGGGCAGGGCCGGACTCCAGGTGCCCCCACCAGCCACAAACACTCAAAGGGCAGAGCCCGGCGCAGGGCTGTAAGCGTGGACTGCAGTGACAGCCATTGCCGTGTTTCTTGTTATTATTGCTGGGAAGCCTACCCTTGTTCTACAAGCCGTGTGTGCCCAGTGAGGCTACAGCCAGAGGGCTGGGGGCTGACTCAGGCCAGCAAGGCCCAGGCCTGGGGGCACCGCATTCATCTCAGTGATACCCAGGAGGAGGGGAGGGGAGACTCCTACCCTGCGTGGTCCCCCAGCAGGTGGGGAGGCCCGAGGGAGAGAGATCCAGCTCAGAGGGTGTATCCATGGCCTCTGGAGGCCCCCCAGCAACTTCGGGCAGGACCCCCTGAGATGGGCATCTCCTTTGGGAGAGTGGTCCAGGATGTTGGCAGGATGGAGGGTACGGGCAGAGCCTTGGGAAGAACGGGCCTGCCCCACCCGTTCCCCACAGAGATGAGCAAGGTGCACAAGGTAGCCCCCCAAACAGTCTCCAAAGGAGAGAGGAGTCCCTGTACATGGCCTCCTGTGGAAATGCACAAATTTCCAGGTCGAAGTCCTGACCCCCAGCACCTCAGAATGGGACCTGACATGGAGGTAGGGTCCTTGCAGATGTAATTGCTTAAGATGAGGTCACACTGGAACAGGTGGGCCCTAATCTATACGAGTGGTGTCCTTATAAAAAGAGTGAACATTTTAGTCAGACACGCACACGTGGAGAAGGCCACGTGAAGATGCAGGCAGAGATGGGGGTGATGTGTCCACAGGCCATGGAACTCCAAAGGTAGCCAGGAAGCAGCAGGAAGAGGAGGGCTGTGGACCAGATGCTCCTCCCAGCCCCAGGGGACCCAAATCTGTTGACCCCTGATCTCAGACTTCAGCCTCTGGAACCGGGAGACAATAAATTCCAGGCATTCGAGGCACCCTGGAAAAGTAAAACAGGTGTCACGACAGTGCTGCCCAGCGTCTCACACACAGAAGACAGCCAGGAGGAGACACCGCAGAGGGCTAACGGCTAACAAACAGGGCGTGGGTGTGGGCAGAGGGACCCCGCGGGGCAGTGCTTCTCTTCTGGCTACTTTTCTGCATTTGCCCACATTCTGTTAGTGACTATGAACCACAATATAAGGTTTTTAGATTCCATCTCTTCAAGTTCTTCCAGCTCCAACCTCCAAAAAGAGTAACACAGGCTGAATGCACTCCCGCCTGAAACAACTAAAAGATGGGACGAAACATGGGAAACAACAGTGGTCAAGATGCTGGACATCAGGCAATGAAGAACAGGGATCCCAGGGGAGATGGGGCATGCACCAGGGGCGCCCTACAATTTCCCGGGTCACTGCCCTGAGATAGCTTCCAGGACAAGGTGCAGGGAGGGGACCAGGAGGAGCTCAGCTGAGGCCCCTGGACACCAAGGTAGCTGGAGTTCAGGGGATGCCGGAGAGGACAGGGCTGCAGAGAGTGAGCCCTGGGTGGGCAGAAGCTGCCCGAGACCCACGGGGCAGGACACACAAGGGAGGATATGCCCGGGCTGGGAGGAGCCACTTGCGGGGACCGGAGAGAGCAGTGGTCGGGGCTCCCACAGGCAGGGAGCAGCCACCACCTCCCCCCGAACCAGGCAATGCTGGAAAACCTCAGCATCACAGTGCAGCTGGTAGACACTCCCCAGCCCTGCCTGGACAGAGCACTGCTCCAGCCCCATCTGATGGTTCACAAAAGTAAGAGCTGAAAGACCGAACTGCATCCACGTACCTTAACCGTGTCCCAGAACAAAGCTCAAGAAGACAAAAATATCCAGCCCCCACAAGGTAAAATTCACAATGTCTGGCATCCAATCAAAAAGTACCAGGAAGGCAGAGGAAAAGGACAATTCAACCCGCAATCAGGAGAAAAATCAGTCATTCGAAACCAGCCTAAATCTGACATGGATGTTAGAATGAGCAGACAAAGACATTAAAACAGTTATTATAACTGTATTCCCTGTGTTGAAAAAGCCATAGAAAAGACTGACCATGTTAAGCAGAGACCAGAAAGATATATAGATAGATGGATGGATAGATAGATAGATGGACGGATAGATAGATAGATGGATGGATGGATGGATGGATGGATAGATAGATAGATAGATAGATAGATAGATGGATAGATAGAGATATATTTTAAAGATCCAAATTACAGTTCTAGGGATGAAAACCATGACCACGTATGAGATGAAAAATGCACTGGAGGGGTTAATGTCCAATTAGACCTGACAGAAGAAAAGATTCGTGAACCTGAAGACACAGCAATAGAAACTACCCAAAATGAAACACAAAAGACAAAAGATTCCAAAAACAAACAGCTCATGAGTGAACAGTGGGGCAAATTTAAGCAATTTAATTTACATGTAACTGGTTCCGCAAAGGAGAGAGAGACAGAAAACAGACTGAAGAAATAATGGCCAAAATTTGTTCAAAATAATGAAAACCAGAAGCCCACAGATGCTCAACACTCCCCAAGTACAAGAAACATGAAGAAAACTACACGAGACAAATCATCAAATTGCTCAAAACCAGTGATGAAAAGAGAATCTTAAAAGAATCCAGAGGGGGGAGCACACAGATGACGACGGAAACCAGCAGAGAAAAGGACAAAGAAGCGACCATCCTGAAAAGTATCTTCCAAAAACAGAGGCAAAGTGACAGTGTTCACAGATGTGCCACCATCACACAGGAGAGGTTCAGGCAGAAGGAAACAACACCTGATGGTTGCGCGGGTTCACACAGAAATGGAAGCAGCTGGAATGGCAATTACACAGGTAAATATATAGGATATAGGATTTTTTGCTTATTTTATTTAAATCTCTTTAAAAGATAACCGACTAAACAAAAATAATAACCACGTAGCTAGTGAGGGTCTATAACATGTGGAAGTAAAGTGCACACAGAGCACAGGAGGAGGGAGAAGGGGGCACAGCACTGTGGGTTCTCATCCCACATGCTGTGTCTCTAAAGGTGGGATCTGACAAGTTAAGGCAAACACTATAACCCTGACGGCGACAAAAATAACAAGACGAAGGATTCCAGCAAAGAAGGCAGCAAAGGAGGTAAAGTGGATTGTGAAAAACTGCTCAGTGGATCCAAAACAAGGCAGAAGAGATGGAAGAAATAGAAAACAAACAGCAAGATGGTGGGTTTTAACTGAACTGTGTCAATAATCGTATTCAGTGTAGCCTCTGAAACCCCAGTAAGAAGGTATGTGTTGTCAGCATAAAAAAGCAAGGCTCCTCTATCAGCTGCTCACTAGTCATTCAAAGTAAAAGGATAGAAAAAGACATGCAAACAGATGGGAGGAAAATGGAGCGGCCATGTTAACATCAGACAGAGTAGATTTCAGAGCAAAGGGTATCACCAGGGATAATGGAGGTCACTTCATCATGATAAAATCCGATTTCTTAGACGCAACGCTGGAAAAGCACGATCCGTAGAAGAAAACTTGGTAAATTGGGTTTTGTCAAGATTAACAACGTCTGCTCTTTGAAAGATACTATTCAGGATAAAAAGACAAGCCACAGACTAGGAGAAAATCTTTGCAAAGCCTCTATCTGGTAAAGGACTTCTATCCAGAATAGATAAAGAACCCTCAAAGCTGAATAACAAGTAAATAATCCAATTTTTCTAATGTGGAAAGATTTGAAGGACACGTGACCAAAGAAGACATATGGATGGCGAGTAAGCACGTGAATGCGAGACACCACTATCTGTAAGAATGGCTAAAATTTGAAAGACTGAGGGTGTCAAGTGCTGACGAGAATGTGGAGGAACCAGAAATCTCATCCGTGGCTGGCAGGGATGCAGATGGTGGGGTCACCCTGGAAAACAGTTTGGCTTAAAAACTCCAACAGATGCCAAACGTGCAATCCAGCCATGCCACCCCTGGGTATTTACCCGAGAGAAACAGGAGCATATGCCCAAGTGAGACCAGACACACCTGTTCCAGCAGCTCTATTTGTAATGGCCCCAAACTGGAAACATCCCAGTGGCCACCAGTGTGGGACAGAGAAGCAGGCCGGCTCACCCAAACCACTAAGTACTGCTCAGTGATAAAATGGAGCCAACGATTGGATCAAACTACGACATGGATGAATCTCAAAATAATTTCACTCAAAAAGCTGAGTGAAAGAAGCCAGAGCAAAAAGGTACATATTGTATGATTCTATTTACATAAAATTCTAGAAAATGCAAACAAATCTGCAGTGACAAAGAGCAGGTCCACAGCTGCTGCGGGTTTCGGACGGGTCGTTCCCAAGGGCACTGGACACTTCTGGGGATGGAGGTGACTGCTGTCCTGGTGGCGGTGATGTTTTCCCGGGTGTGTGCTTGGGTTGAAGCTGATCACACGGAACTCTTCAAGGACAGGCAGACTCATTTTATTGAGCTTGGCAAATATCACACTTTTTTTTTTTTCTTCTAAACAAACTGAAGGTTTGAGGCAACCCTGCGCCGAGCCAGCCTATTGGCGCCATTTTTCCAACAGCATTTGCTCACTTTGTTTCTCCGTGTCACATCCTGGTAATTCTCGCAGTATTTCAATCTTTTTCGTTATTATATTTGTTGTGGTGACCTGTGATTAATGATCTTTGCTAAGGGCTCCGATGATGGTTAGCATTTTTTATCAATAAAACATTTTTTCGTTAAGGTATGTGTAACGTGTGTGTGTCAGAAATCATGCTGTTGCACACTTAATAAACTACAGTAGACCATCCCTAAACTCTAAGATCACAGGGTCACAGGGACCCAGCTCCAAGCCTGGAGCAGACCGGGCAGCAGCTGGGAGGGGGCGTGTCGTGCCTCTGCAGCTGGGCTGGGACTGGGGCCCCAGCAGCCCCTGAGCCCTCCTGCACCTGCCTCCCATCTGAAACTCTGTGGAGTGAGGCCACGGCTTGTATACAGCAGGTGCTAGTGCCCCGAGCCAGGTTCCCAGGTGAACCGGCCCCCCAGGTCCCAGGGCTGGGCCATGGGGCTGCCTTCCCTGCGGCCCAGGCTTGGCCCTCCGGTCCCGCGAGCGCTGGAGCCCCTGGCAACTGCCTCCGTGCCCACAGCCCAGCGGCCACTCGCTGTCTGAGGCCTGCAGGTACCTGCATGACACCTCCCCCAGGTGACCAGAGTGACACCATGGCCGCCGGACAGCAAGTCTGGGCCCCAGGACTCCCCTGGGCCAGTGCCTGGCATGAGTGGCCCCGGAAGTCCACCTGGTCCCATATGGCACGTGCTGAATCCCCATGATCAGCCAGGCAGACTGGCCATTGTAAGCCTGGGAGCCTGGACCTGGGATCCTCCCCACCCGGCCCGGCCTGCTCTCCCTGCTTCCTGCCGGGTACCTGGATCGCTGCCCCACCACTTTGTGCAGGCCCCCCACCCTGCCATTCATCCGCAGTTTACCCACTTCTCCCAGCTCACGCTAGGCCCAGGACACCCTCTGGCCTGGCCCCGGCCCCCTCACCAGTGTCTCCACAGCTAAGCAGGCACTTCCGGCCTCGGCAGGGCCTCTCCCCACCCCAGATCCAACCCCGGGCCTTGAGGGTCTGGCTGCCCCTCCTCTAGCCCACCTCCTCCAGGAAGCCTTCCCGGGCTGCTCAGGGCCCTCCCAGCTCTGAGCTGTGTCTGCCCTCAGAGACCACTTGACTTGTGCTTCTGGGGTTCCTACCGGGCCCTCCAACCTGACAGCCCTCCACAACCTGGTACCACCCGTTTGGGGCTGCATGTTTGTGTTTCCCCAAAATTCATACGTTGAAGCCCTGACCCCAGGGTGATGGAATCGGGCCTTTGGGAGGCGATGAGGTCGTGAGCGTGGGGCCCCATGATGGCATCAGTGCCCTCCCCCCTCTTCCCACCAGACCCAGGAGGAGCCCTCACCAAAGCCCGGTCCCGGGGGGACCCTGACCTCGGACCTCAGTGTCCAAGGACTGTGAGAAGCGGTGTGTGTGGGCGAGCCACACGGTCCGGGGCTCTGTTCAGCAGCCCGACTGACCTGGGCACCCTGCTGAGAACGCCCCCCATGTGCTCCCCACCGCCCTCCCACCCCCCAACGGAGGGACGGATCGTGTGCACCAACCGGCACCACCACCTGGCCACCAGCTCCCAGGTCACACCCACGGCGGCCGGCAGCCCCTCACGGCCACCAGCGGAGGGCAAACACTCAGTACCCGCCACGTCCGCACCTGGAGCCACAAGCAGCCCGATAACCCCGGCCCGGTGTGAGGCTCCCGTCCCGCTGCTCCTGACCAACCTTATCTGTTTGCTTTTCACCCAACATCCGCTGGCACTCAGCACAGCACAGCACCGGGCGGGGGGCCGGGGGAGCCCGCTCAGCCGGGGGGGCCAGGGTGCGCTCTGAGCCGGCCCACAGCTGAGGGGCCGAGGGGGCAGGGGGCTCTGGCCAGAAGCTGAAGACGTCATAGTCTCCTCCGGCACCTTGGAGGTGGAGACTTCGGGACCCTCAGCTCAGGGCTGGAGGCGGGTGGGTGGCAAGCCAGGCCCAGGAGAAACGTGACTCGGAGCCCCTGAGGGGCAGCCCCGGGTCCCCGAGTGGGGTGGGAGTGGGAGTGGGTGCTGGTCAGGAGGGGCCACTCCACCGCCGTGGGGTCAGAGGTGCCCAGACTCCGAGTGGAGGAAGGATCGTTCAGAG